>NC_133325.1:554056535-555256535 GCF_042186555.1 Aquarana catesbeiana | reverse complement strand
AACAACCATATACAGCTCTTTGCCCACAGTAACAATTTGGTACCTATAATTAGAAAAATCAGGTAATATCAAGTAATATGGCTAACAAAACAAAATATATTCCAGTTAGAAAAAAAGACAGGCACTAATATATGACAAATGAAAAATGTATAATACATAATCACTTGGCTATAGCAAACAAAATGTATTTATTTATTTACTACAGGTGATTATATAGCTTCCACAATTTAAGCAGAGCTTTACATAAACACTTTATTGCCAAAAGTATTGGGATGCCTGCCTTTACGTGCACATGAACTTTAATGGCATCCCAGTCTTAGTTCGTAGGGTTCACTATTGAGTTGGCACACCCTTTGCAGCTATAACAACTTCAACTCTTTTGGGAAGGCTGTCCAAGGTTTAGGAGTGTGTCTATGGGAATGTTTGACCATTCTTCCAGAAGCGCATTTGTGGGGTCAGCCACTGATGTGAAGGAGAAGGCCTGGCTCACAGTCCCCGCTCTAATTCAACCCAAAGTTGTTCTATCGGGTTGCGGTCAGCACTCTGTGCAGGCCAGTCAGGTTCCTCCACCCCACACTTGCTCATCCATGTCTTTATAGGCCTTGCTTTGTGCACTGGTCCAAATCATTTGGTGGAGGTGGGATTATGTTGTGGGGCTGTTTTTCAGGGTTTGGGCTAGGCCCCTTAGTTCCAGTGAAGGAAACACTTAAGGGGTCAGCATACCAAGATATTTTGGACAATTTCATGCACCCAACTTTGTGGGAACAGTTTGGGGATGTCCCTTTCCTGTTCCAACATGACTGCACACCAGTGCACCAGAGACCACTGCCCATAAAGCAGTGGTCTCCAAACTGCGACCCTTAGCCTGCCTTTATCTGGCCCTTGGGGCACTATTCCTACCACTGATACGAGACACTATGTTGCCAACTGACATCAACAATGGGGGACTATTCCTCTCAATGATACCAATAATGGGGCACTATTCCTCCATCTAATACCAAAAGTGATGTTTACTCCCATTGATGCCAGGAAAATCTCCACTCCTGCTGGCTACAGTCCGGCCCTCCTGAAGTCTGAAGGACAAAAAACTGGCCCCTAGTTTAGAAAGTTTGGAGACCCCTGCCTTATAGGATTTGGCAATGGTCATCAGCCACCTCTCTGACACTGAGGACATCCATTAGTGCCAAAATGCAAAGGGGGAGCTTCTGGATGCTGATGTCATCACACTACACCACATGTATCACAAGTGTTGGTACAGTTTAAAACTTTATAAGTGTTTTATATTGTGCTGATTTTAATAAAGAGTCAGAGTGGTGGTTGCTGACTATTTTCAAATCCTGTATGAGAATTGTACCATTAACAGGTGCATACTGACCTCTATTCTTTGGGGATCAACTCTCTGGTAAGATCCTGTCCACATTTGACAGCAGTGATTGTTTGGGCCCTTCTTGGAGTTTTGCTCATGTCACTACACTCCACAGCAAGTTGGATGGACAAATTAAGTTATGCACTTATTTTATTTGATTTGTGATACAATGGTGAAGGACATTTTGCTTAATTTTAACACTGCAGTAATTATATATATTTATTTTAAAGACTTTATATAATTGGTCTTTCTGCAAGCTGCTTGATTTCTTAGGATGAATTGTGTTGCTCATACTTTATTAGTTACCTATTACCGAATATATCATTTATATTTTTATGTATGCCATGTGAGTAGGCACTAGGGTTGCCACCTTTTCTTCAAGCCAAACCTGAATACTTTAGTGGCGCACGGCAATTTATTTTTTTCGTAGTGTGCACTATGCATATATTTTGTTATTAAATAACATTTCAAATCATATGTAGTTAACCACTTCAATACCAGGCACTTTCCTGCCCGAGCCAATTTTCAGCTTTCTGCGCTGTCGCTGTTTAAATGACAATTGCGCGGTCAAGCTACACTGTAACCAAACAGGATTTTTATCATCTTGTTCCCACAAATAGAGCTTTCTTTTGGTGGTATTTGATCACCTCTGTGGTTTTTATTTCTTTCTAAACAAATGAAAAAAGACTGAAAATTTTGAAAAAAAAAAAAAGTTTTGCTTTTGTTTCTGTTATAAAATTTTGTAAATAAATAAGTTTTCACTGACACTGACGGGCACCGATGAGGTGGCACCAATGAGTGGGCGCTGATGATGGGCACTGATATGTGGCACTGATGGGTGGCACTGATATGCACCACTGATGGGCATTGATAGGCGGCACTGATGGGCACTCATGGGTGGGACTGATGGGCACTGATAGGCGACACTGATGGGCACTGAAAGACTGCAAAGATGGGTACTTATGGGTGGCACTGATAGGCGGCCTGACTGCTGGTCACTGATGGGCACTGATAGGCAGCACTGATGGGCATTGATACATGGCACTGATGGGCATCCCTGGTGGCACTGGTAGGCATTGTGAGTGGGCACTGTTTGGCAGCTGCCTGGGCATTGATTGGCAGCTGCCTTGGCAAAGATTAGCATTTCCCTGGTGGTTTGGGGGGGCATTCCTGGGCGGCATGATGGTGGTCCTGGGTGGGATCCGAGGGGGGGCTGCGCTGATAAACAATCAGCACAGACCCCCCTTGTCAGGAGAGCAGCCGATCGGCTCTCCTCTACTCGCGTCTGTCAGACGCGAGTGAGGAAAACCCGATCAATGGCTCTTTCTGTTTACATTGTGATCAGCCGTGATTGGACATGGCTGATTACGTGGTAAAGAGCCTCCGTCTCTTTATATCAACACCCCCTCTTAAAGACCTATTGGAGAGACTGTAAGAGGAAGGGGGTGCTTATATAAGGTGATTCTGATCTAATGGGGTGTCTGTAGGGGAGGGGTGCTGCCCGCTGATCTAATGATCACCAGCTATTAGATCAGCAGTCAGCACCCATTAGAGACCCCCATTAGCTCATAGTCCCCTTCTATCATTAGATGAGAGATCCCCCTTAGCAGGGCCACTGTTAGAAATCATGGGGCCCCATACAGCCTACCTGACAAGGCCCCTAGACCCCACCCCTGGCCCTGCTCTCAACCACACAAAGTGCAGAATTCAGGGGTGTGCTATTTACAGAGTACAGAGTTGAGTATGTTACATTCAGAGTGCAGGGTTCAGAAGTGTGTTACATTCAGAGTGCAGGGTTCAGGAGTGCATTACATTCAGAGTACAGGGTTCAAGAGTGTGTTACATTCAGAGTGCAGGGTTCAGGAGTGCGTTACATTCAGAGTGCGAGGTTCCGGAGTGGGTTATATTCAGAGTGAGGGGTTCAGGAGTGGGTTACATTCAGAGTGCGGGGTTCAGGAGTGCATTGCTTTCAGAGTGCGGGGTTCGGGAGTGCGTTACATTCGGAGTGCGGGATTCGGGAGTGCATTACATTCAGAGTGCAGGGTTCAGGAGTGTGTTACATTCAGAGTGCAGGGATTAGGAGTGCATTACATTCAGAGTGCGGGGTTCAGGAGTGCGTTACATTCAGAGTGCGAGGTTCAGGAGTGGGTTACATTCAGAGTGCGGGGTTCAGGAGTGGGTTACATTCAGAGTGCGGGGTTCAGGAGTGCATTACTTTCAGAGTGCGGGGTTCAGGAGTGCATTACATTCAGAGTGCAGGGTTCAGGAGGGCGTTACTTTCAGAGTGCACAATGGATGGCTTCCTTTCAAGACATCCATTGTATACAATTGTGTTGCTAGCTGTGATTGGTCAGTGTGATCACATGGTACAGATTGGGCCAATCACAGTCCATCTGTACCATGTGATTAGCTCAGCTAATCACAACAAAACAAACTGAATGAATCGATTTCATTCAGTAAAATGCTTGCAAAAAAATACTGATCACTTCCCCAGAGTAGTACAATGTTACTATGGTAACACTATATTGTTCTGGTCAAAGTGTCTTAAAAAAAAAAGTAAGAAAAACTGTCACCCGTCAGTGTCCCTGATCACCCCCACACCAGTTATATGATGACGCTGCACTGGTGACAGTATGTAAAAATAAATAAATAGATTTCTTCATTTTCCAAAAACTTTTGACAAAAAAAAATTAAAACTTTATAAAACTGCCATGCCTCTTACTAAATACCTTGAACTGTCTACTTTCCAAAAAGGGGTCATTTGGGGGATATCTGTACTCTTCTGAAATTTTTGTCAGTATATCAGGATTGATCAATTTTCAGATATGTACCATAGTTTGTGGACTGTATAACTTTCCTACAGACTAAATAATATACCCTTATTTAGGTTATTTTCACCAAAGAATTGTAGCAGAATACATGTTGGCCTAAATTCATGAACAAAAATGATTTGTTTCTGTTATAAAATTTAGCAAATAAAGAAAAACTTTTTTTCTTTTCGGTCTATTTGTGTGAACAAAATGATAAAAATTTCATATGGGTACAGTGTTGCATGACCCAGCAATTGTCATTCAAACCGTGACAGCGCTGAAAGCTGAACATTTGTCTGAGTAGGAAGGGGGTAAAAGTGCTCAGTACTGAAGTGGTTAAAGAGGAAATTCTGTCCCCTTAATTGTGGCTCTGCCTCCCTCTACCAGTGCCTCCATTTTCAATTGTCTGGCACATGCAAATTTGCCTTTGGAACCTGGCAGAACCCTGTGATGCATCTGCGCATATGCTGAACTTTGCTCACACATGTGCAGGGAAAGAGGTCCTAGGCCTCTTTCTTGTGCTGTCATAGCCCGCTTGCACATGGAAGCATACGCATGCTCAGATGTGTCCTAAAGCACAGCAGAGCCCTGAAGGGCATATAAACACTCGTGCTGAAGGAGTTGAATAAAAATAAATCTTCTTTCAAATGCAGTCCGTAGAGCAGTGTTCTGTCATGCCTATGTCAAGTGTAATGCAAAATGGCATGAATCAAGCTAATCTCCAAAACAGTGTAGCACCCTCTACTTAGGTAGGTGCTAAAGTTAGGATTTTTGTGAGTGCTGGGAGTAACTCAGAGTAGGCTGGTGACTCACAGACAGTGTCACTTCTCGGTTACCTCCCTCCGGCTTCTAGAGGATTCTAGAAAAGAGGAGGGTAAGAGAGGTGGAGCTACCTTGGGTGTTCTAAGGAGCCCTGACTAATCCCCAACATGGATTGGCAGGCCTCCTTAAATACCTAGAGTCAGCCCAGCTGGGGAGTTGTTATTGGGTGGAAGAACGGAGGATGGAGTGCTAGACTGTCTGGGCCTTTGAGGGCGCCCCCCAGTCTGGGGAGGTGACCTTGGGCCTGGGACTCGGGTGCAGGAAGGATCCCTTCAAGAACGCATTAAGGATCTGGACAGGAGGCACAGAGAGGAGTCAGAGAGGACAGCAGGAGCTAGTACTCCTGGGCAAGTCTTCAGGAGGGAACCACCGGTTTATGTGTGGCCAGTAGGGATGAGCCGAACAACCCCCGTTTCGGTTCGCAGCAGAACATGCAAACAGGCAAAAAATTTGTTCGAACACGCAAACACCGTTAAAGTCTATGGGACACAAGCGTGAAAAATCAAATGTTTTAATTTTAAAGGCTTATATGCAAGTTATTGCCATAAAAAGTGTTTGGGGACCCGGGTCATGCCCCAGGGGACATGTATCAATGTAAAAAAAAAGTTTTTAAAACAGCCGTTTTTTTTCGGGAGTACTGAATTTAATAATGCTTAAAGTGAAACAATAAAAATGAAATATTCCTTTAAATATCATGCCTGGGGGGTGTCCTTAGTATGCCTGTAAAGTAGCACATCTTTTCCATGTTTATAACAGTGCCACAGCAAAATGACATTTGTAAAGGAAAAAAAATGACATTTAAAACTGCTCACGGCTGTAATGCATTGTCGGATCCCGGCAATATAGATAAAAATGCCAAAAATACCAAAAAGAAAATGGCATGGATGTCACCCCCAAAATCATTACCAGGCCCTTCAGGTCTGGGATGGATATTAAGGGGAACCCTGCACATAATTTTTTTTAAAAATGGCGTGGGGGTCCCCCAGGCACTATATTTTCTGAACAGCAGTATATACTTTACGGCCTGCCCTATATACTTTGCAGAATATTGGGCTTTAGATGTTGGTGGTACCAGAACACTGTTATGCCCTGTACAAACGACCGGTTTTCCCGTCGGAATAAACTCTGAAGGTTTTTTATGATGGCGTTCCGATGGAATTACGCTCAAGCTGTCTTGCATACACACGGTCACACCAAATTCCGACCGTCCAGAACGCGGTGACGTACAACAGGTACGACGGGACTAGAAAACGGAAGTTAAACAGCCAGTAGCCAATAGCTTCCTTCTCGTACTTGCTTCAGAGCATGCGTTGTTTTTGGTACGTCGGAACAGCATACAGACGATCGGTTTTCCCAATAGGAATTGGTTCCGTCAGAAAAATTTAGAACATGCTCTCTTTCTAGGTCCATCAGAATTTTCGACGTAAAAAGTCCGATGGGGCATACACACGATTGGAATATACGATGAAAAGCTCGTGTCTGACTTTTTCCGTCGGACATTCCGCTCGTGTGTACATGGCATTACTCATGTTGGGCGCAGGAATGGGCCCTGCTGTGAAATATTATATCAAAAGTTGTAATTACATGCCCCTATTAAACAGGGGGAGAAAAATTGAGCCTTGGGCGGTGGTGATGGTGCCACAACACTGTAAGCCCTCACAGTTACTCTCGTTGGGCACAGGAACGGGCCCTGCTGTAAAATATATCAAAAATGTTAATTACATGCCCCTGTGAAACAGTGGCAGAAAAATTGGGCCTTGGGCGGTGGTAGTGGTGCCACAACACTGTAACCCCTCACAGTTATGTCCTGTACACACGGTCGGATTTTCCGATGGAAAAAGTGCGATCGGATTGTGTTGTCGGAAATTCCGATTGTGTGTGGACTCCATCTGACTTTTTCCATCAGAATTTCCGACACACAAAGTTTGAGAGCAGGATATAAAATTTTCCAATAACAAAATCCGATCGGTTAAATTCCGATCATGTGTACACAAATTCGACGCACAAAAGTCCACGCATGCTCAGAATATATTAAGAGACGAAAGCAATTGGCTACTGCCCCGTTTATAGTCCCGACATACATGTTTTACGTCACCGCGTTCAGAACGATCAGATTTTCCGACAACTTTGTGCGTGTGTATGCAAGACAAGTTTGAGCCAACATCCGTCAGAAAAAATCCATGGATTTTGTTGTCGGAATGTCCGATCGTGTGTACAGGGCATAACTCTTGTTGGGTGCAGGAACGGGCCCTGCTGTGAAATATTAGATCAAAAATTGCAATTACATGCCCCTGTAAAACAGGGACAGAAAAATTGGGCCTTGGGCGGTGTTGGTGGTGCCACAACACTGTAAGCCCTCACAGTTTCTCTTGTTGTTTCTCCTGCTGTGAAATATTATATCAAAAATTTTACTTTTGCTATACAACCATTTGCTGTTTCTGTGTATGGAAGTGTAGCAGTGTACTTACTAGTAACAAACATCCACCAAATCCCCCTGCTGCCAGACTCCCATACATCACTTGCAGAGACAATGAACAGTCTTTTGCTGATTTTGTTTTTGTTTATTGGGGGTACAACTTAGTTGGGGAATAGGGTATGTGGGATGCCCATAGAATGGTTGACTTTTGCCATCATATTTAAAAGGTTGTAAAAGTTAGCACATTGTTAGAGCCAGAAGAGATGATGCGCATTTTGATCTTTCTCCTGCATCATCATGCAGACTGTTGCTCCTCCTGTGCTTAAAGTGGAGTTCCACCCAAAAATGAAACTTCGCTTGCGGTGACCTATGCCACTTCCGGCGCCTACCCCGTCCTCCCCCACTGTATTCTGTCAGACACAGAACACAGCAGGGACCTGAGAGGACGCGCAGCGCGACTCGCGCATGCGCAGTAGGGAACGAGGAAGTGAAGCCGTACGGCTTCACTTCCTTATTCCCTTACCGAGGATGGTGACGGCAGCAGCCGAGAGCCGAAGCACGGATCGGCTTTGGCTGCCGACATCGCGGGTTCCCTGGACAGGTAAGTGTCCATATATTAAAAGTCAGCAGCTGTAGTATTTGTAGCTGCTGGCTTTTAATATTTTTTTCAGCGGACCTCCACTTTAACTCCCGCAGACTATTACTTCCAGGCATTCCCCATACGTTACCGTGTAAAGGATGAGGACATCACTCTTGACCGTGTAAGGGTGATGTTCCCAGAACTCCTCTCCTCCTGCACAAATCTTCCTCCTGCACAAAACTTATCCTGAAGTAAAGTAATGACACATCTTCTATAAGCAAGGAAGGACCCACTCTGAATAAGTCCTTTAGCTGGCTCTGATTGCTCGCTGCTACTAGGCCAGAGGCCTGCAGCACCTCTCCCCGGAGGCCTAGTAGTTTAAAAGCAAATTGTTGGATGTTGGTCTACTGTTCCCAGCCAGCCCATCTTGCAAATCCTGTGCCCTCAGGCCACATCGATTTGACACATAACCCCACAGTCTCTCCTCTGATCCAGGACTCCCCATCATTGACCGTGCAATGATGAAGACTTTCCTAATGACCGTGTAGAAGCAAAGTTCCCTCACAGACTCCCTGGCACTTCCAGCCCTCCACTGTGGTACACTCACCAACCTTTCTCTTCCCAAAGTCCTTGATGGAGAACTTGACTGGACCATACGTTCCGACAGCTTCACCTGCCCCTCTGCTCTGGGAGTTCTTTATCAATGACCGCGTGATGATAAAGCCATTGCCAATGACCGTGTAAAGGCAAAGCTCCATCACAGCTCTCCCTGGCCTTCTCCTGCAATCGGTGTACCACCCCCGGATGGGGTTGCCCTCCTGCTGCTGGCTAGTATTCCATCCTCCACTTCACTCAGCCGACAACTCCCCCCAGTGGTATGTAACCTCAGCTTATATAGGAGGCCCACCCCCTGCCAATACTGATGGGGATTGGTCAGAGCTCCCACATGAACTGCCTGCCACTCCAGCTCTAGGCCCAGCCCCTCTTCCAGAAAATTCTCCCTGGATGCAGGGGAGGCGCCTGAGAACTGGAGCACAGGTGGTCACACCCACTGCTACACTAACAACATAGTTGCCAACATTGAAAAAAAAATATGTGGGACACTTTTTTGGCTGTAGGCGGAGCTGATCAATAATTAGGGGGCGGGGCATCCGTTTGTAGGTGTGGTCTAGTTAAAAAGTAATAATTGCGGTGCGCTTTGCGCGCCGCGGCGAAAAATGGGCGTGGCTTACACAAAAAGTGGGCGTGGCTTGCACGGAAAATATGCGTGACTTGCATGAAAAGTGGGTGTGGCTTACGTGAAAGTGGACGTGGCTTAAATTGGCGTGGCTCAAGAGGGTGTGGTTAGAGTCTGAGATGAATGAGGGATGGAGAGGGAGAGGGAAAGGGGGAGAGGGAGAGGGAAAGGGGGAGAGGGGGAGAGGGAGAGGGAAAGGGGGAGAGGGAAAGGGGGAGAGGGAGAGAGGGAGAGGGAAAGAGCGAGAGGGAAAGGGGGAGAGGGAGAGAGGGAGAGGGAAAGGGGGAGAGGGAGAGGGGGAGAGAGGAATAATGGGACAGCAGCCCCAGATCCTACACAACAATAGAAATATGTGTATTCTAGAAAGTTTAACAATCAGCAGATAAAGATACTCCAAACACCTGGTGTTAACGCTTCAATCATAACGGCACCATGGTTGTTATGGTGTCAGGATGATTGAAGCGCATTATTTCTATTATTACATTGTAATATAAAATTAAATCATTCAACTCACCATAATGCCGAATCAGTGGGATCCCTGAGCGTGTCACTAGCCACGTCGCCTGCCACCAGCAGAGTCAGTCCTTGCATCAGGTGCCCCCGCCAGAGTCTGTCCTTGCATCAGGTGCCCCCGCCAGAGTCTGTCCTTGCATCAGGTGCCCCCGCCAGAGTCTGTCCTTGCATCAGGTGCCCCCGCCAGAGTCTGTCCTTGCATCAGGTCCCCCCGCCAGAGTCTGTCCTTGCATCAGGTGCCCCCGCCAGTGCAGCCCCCCCTCAGTTAATGCAGCCCCCCCCCTCAGTGCAGCCCCCCTCAGTTAGTGCAGCCCCCCCTCAGTGCAGCCCCCCTCAGTTAGTGCAGCCCCCCCTCAGTGCAGCCCCCCTCAGTTAGTGCAGCCCCCCCCTCAGTTAATGCAGCCCCCCTCAGTTAGTGCAGCCCCCCTCAGTTAGTGCAGCCCCCTCTCAGTTAATGCAGCCCCCCCTCAGTGCAGCCCCCCTCAGTAAGTGCAGCCTCCCCCCCTCAGTGCAGCCCCCCCCAGTTAGTGCAGCCCCCCCCCTCAGTTAGTGCAGCCTCCCCCCTCAGTGCAGCCCCCCTCAGTTAATGCAGCCCCCCCTCAGTTAGTGCAGCCCCCCCTCAGTTAGTGCAGCCCCCCTCAGTTAGTGCAGCCTCCCCCCCTCAGTGCAGCCCCCCCCTCAGTTAGTGCAGCCCCCCTCAGTGCAGCCCCCCCTCAGTTAGTGCAGCCCCTCCTCAGTGCAGCCCCCCCTCAGTGCAGCTCCCCCTCAGTTAGTGCAGCCCCCCTCAGTTAGTGCAGCCTCCCCCCCTCAGTGCAGCCCCCCCTCCGTGCAGCCCCCCCTCAGTTAGTGCAGCCCCCCCTCAGTTAGTGCAGCCCTCCCCCCCTCAATGCAGCCCGGCTCCCGCTCAGTGGACCCCAGTACGCGCAGCGCTTGCGCAGTACGGGGCTGGGGAACTTTCAGCAAGACACGGCGACGGCGCCGTGTCTTCTGCTCGCTTCAGTGGAGAGGGGAGGGGCCGTGCAGCCAAAGAAGCTGCTTCATTGGCTGCACGGATCGAGCCCCCTTCCCCTCTCCACTCAACACTAGAGGCAGATAGAGCGGCGGCGCCGGCCGCCATTTTGCTGGAGCCCGCTGCTCCAAAAAAACAAAAAAAACCCAACATTCCCGATTTTCCTTATGGAAAATCCCGATTCGGGACACTCTCCAATCGGGACGAGAGTCACAAAATCGGGATTGTCCCAGGAAAATCGGGACTGTTGGCAACTATGTAACAACTCCCAGCCCCCAGATCAAAACAGACAGGCCTAGCTTGCAGCATAGGCCTGCCTAAACTTGCCTGTGCTGACAGTCTCCTAGTAAAAATCCTATTACTAGCACCTACCTATTGGTAGAGGGTGCTACAGAAGCAATGTCTATACATGCATTTCGATACACATCTGACCCATTTGGACATTCACTAGCCACAGGGTTATAAATAAAGGGACAGATGGATTTGTGCCGCCCATCCCCATTTTCTGTTCCTGTTTGCCTGTCCTACCAACTTCACGGTGTGCTATATGCAATGATGCCCCATCTGTCGTTCACAGATGGGAGCCACATCGTACATGAATGGGTCTTGCAATATACGTTATATTTGTGTGTCAATTGTCTTTCCTGTCTCTTTGTGTCTTGTGCTGTTTGTTTTTTCCCGTTCCTATGTTAGGAGATCCCCCCCCATCCATTGATTATGTATGTGCTTATATGTATCAATTATTGTTTATATCTGGCTAGTAAGGATAAGCTCAGGCGTGTTCACAAACAGCACGTGTAGAGCCCACCAGGAAGTCGGCACTGGGGAGCGCTAATCATAAGCAGTGAGACATTTCCCCATCTCTGCAGCCACGCATCGGGACAATGTCTCACTGCTTGTGATTAGCGATCCGCAGTGCCGAATTTCTGGCGGGCTCTGCCCGTGCTGTTTGCGAACACGCCTGAGCTCATCCTTACTGGCTTGCAGCTCAGTACTTGAAATTTTGAGCCCTGTACTAGACTATATTATATATATATATATATATATATATATATATATATATATATATATATATATTAATACACCACCTGAAGTGTATTAGAAACAGTACACCATGGAATGCACTGTAGATATATACACATTAATACACCGCCTGGAGTGTATTAGAAACAGTACACCACAGAATGCACTGTAGATATAGGCTACACTGGATGCAGAGTATATATATGTAGCGCTGGTAGATTTACAATCTACCGCAGATTAGGTAAATTTAGTAAATTGTGTGTTAGGAAGGTTAAAAGTTCGCCTCTGTTCCAGCTTGGCTGATGTTATGTGTGCTTCCGTGCTGACCGGTGGGTGTCGCTGTTACCATTAGTCGGTGTTGGAAGGGCAACGTGTCAAGGTGTATAGATGCTCCTCTGTCTCGGAGGCAAGCTCGGTGGAGGTGGTCCTCCGAGTTGCATTCTGGGCGAGGGTATTTATGGGACAGACGCCATGTTCTAGGGTTTTTTACAGCCACCTGCTGGCCCTCCTGGCCCACAGGTATGCGTTAAGGAGCTACCTCGTGGTCCTACGATCGGGAGGCCCACGATGCTACGGCGCAGGGGTGGGTCCAGAGGCTTGTCTGGGGCCTACCACCGCGGCCAAGGAATGGTCCTGAGCTGTTGGTCCTGTGTGACGAAGCTGGACAGCCGAGGAGATCCCAGGGGAGGACCCGTCTTGGAGAGATCACGCAGCGTGCTGGTCTATAGAGGGGCCTGGTGACTCGGCTGGAGGACGTATCCAAAACAAGTAACTATACAGCATAGTGTCGCCGGTTCGGCTTAAAGGTTCAGGCACTGTGACTGACTGTTCACTGCAGAAGATCTGATACATCCTGTGGTAGAGGATCGTGCAGATTTACCCCCCCCCCCAAGTAAGTCTGTGGAAGAGACTTTAGATTCGTGCTGTGTACTGGCTGCTAGACCAGTGATAGAGGCCTATCCAGACGAGCAAAGAGAGTGTGTCCAATGAGGGGAACGCATTCCACATAATTTGAGTTCTACCGGGACATTTGTCGCTAAGATTTTGCAAGAAGATATTTGAGTTTCTCCTGAGAGTTTCCTTTTCCGTCTCTTTCCTGCTACTTCCTAAAGTTTGACTGTTCAATAAAGCATTGAAAACGTACTCCAGTGTTGGTGCGTGTGTGATCCAGCAGTAAACTCAACGGAACCCCTGAATCAGGTGCCGGTGAAACAGGGGGAAGCAAGGTGAAGGTAACAGACCCATTTAAACCAGCAGCTCCACCGTGAGTTAGTGCTACATATATATATTATATATACATATATATATATATATATATATATATATATATATATATATATATATATATATATATATATATATATAAAATACACCACCTGAAATGTATTAGAAACAGTACACCACAGAATGCACTGTAGATATAGGCTACACTGGATATTGCAGTGCAATATGGGGCGTTCCGCAGTGCTCGAATTTACCGCGTACGCCCCATAATGTTCACTGTTTGGCGAAAGGGCGAACACCCAATGTTCGAGTCAAATTTATGTTCGACCCGAACATCGAGCTCATAGTGGCCAGGAGGGTCAGTGAGTGACAGGCACAGTCAGGAGGACTGGGGAGGCACGCCGGAGAAGACTGGGAGTGTGTAGTCTGGGATGGGTGCCGAGCCAGGACTGTGATGTCGTGGGCAGTGGAGTAGGGCAGCTTCAGCCAGAAGGGCTGGCAGGGCCTGAAGAGGGATTGCTGGGAGCAGTAGTCCACCATAGGTCAGCTAGCACTAAAGGACTTCCTATGCTATATTTTTGCTACACTAAAAAGGGACCCATGGTCCCTGCCTACAAATGGCAGTTTCTAGGGACTGACTAAGTCAGTGTTAGGCATAACCATGTGCTAGCTTTACCTGGAAGTGAAGTGTTGTGCAGGAGAGAGAGAGAGAGAGAAAGAGAGTGAGAGAAACAGTCTGCAAGCAAGTGTTGTGCTGGAGGAGACTGGAGCTGTAAAGTGTATATAGTCATCCCAACTGATTGGAAAACAATCAACCAAGTGTTCGTTCTACTGGGCATCCCATATACTCCTATCCCTATCCAAGTTCAAATCCCTCAATATAATAACAAAACAAACATGTGGACTGTTCATTGTCTCCAAGGTGATTGGGAAGTGAATGCCGGTGTTCTGACATATAGTGTCCTCCTATCAGATAGTGTCCGCCCCGTACTGCGCAGGCGCAGCGCCTGCGCAGTACGGAGCAGCAGGAGATGCTTAAAATGTCCGAAGTTGATCAGCTGACCATCAGCTGTACACGGCGCTCGGGCACCTGTTAGCGATGGCTGTGTAAGAGGGCCCCTCGCGGGCTCGCTTCGCTCGCCACGCTTCGCTCGCCACGCTTCGGGCACGGCCTCGCTGCGCTCGGCAACTATTTATTCTAACTCTATGTCCACTTGGATAGTAGGGAATGATCCTGGACATAGGGTAAGAATAAATGCGCAGGCGCCGTGTACAGCTGACGATCAGCTGTTGAACTTCGGAGACTTTCGGTGTCTCGTTTGTCCTCCGTACTGCGCCTGCGCAGTACAGGGCGGACACTTCTGGATAGGGGACTGTATTCGACAAGACACCGGGCTGGGCAGGGTGACAGGTGGGCCACAAATTTCAGCAGCCCCTACAGGAGTACCGCTACAACAGAAAAAATACATGGTTGCCTAATGCCCTGTACACACGATCGGACATTGATTGGACATTCCGACTACAAAATTCATGGATTTTTTCCGATGGATGTTGGCTCAAACTTGCTTTGCATACACACGGTTGCACAAAGTTGTCGGAAAATCCGATCATTCTGAATGTGGTGACGTAAAACACATACGTAGGGACTATAAACGGGGCAGTAGCCAATAGCTTTCGTCTCTTAATTTATTCTGAGCATGCGTGGCACTTTGTGCATCGGAATTGTCCACACACGGTCAGAATTTACGCAAACGGATTTTGTTGTCGGAAAATTTTATAGCCTGCTCTCAAACTTTGTGTGTCGGAAATTCCGATGGAAAAAGTCCGATGGAGCCTACACACGGTCGGAATTTCCGACAACAAGCTCCGATCGCACATATTCTGTTGGAAAGTCCGACCGTGTGTACAGGGCATTAGACTGGCCATACTGTACATGAGTAATTTTCTTTCATTCAACCCGCTGGTAAAAGGAAAGGAAATGTCTCTATTCCCCCATCCACATATTCCATGTGGATGGGGGAATCCCTTCTGCTGAACCTCTGCGTTTTGACAGCGGGGAAATTTCCCTGCCATCAGAATACACTCATCAGCACTGCCGTTTGATCACGAGAAATTTTCCAACAGGTTTGTTGTACACAAGTTGATCGATACAACCAGCCTGCTCATACATTAATAGAAATTTGACCAGTCCCTGCTGAATCAGCTGAATTTTAATCCATGCATGGCCAGCTTAAATCCTCAATGCTAAAGCCTTCTTCACACTTTGTGCAGTGGGACCGTTCCTGCTCACGTTTTTTTTCTGGCATGTGTTTTTCGCATGCTTCTGTGCGTCACACATAGGGCAGACCATTCAAACAAATGCATTAAAAATGCACCAAAGAAGCTCATGTACTGAAATTTGGCACTGGGCCAGGCATGTTTAGCGACGTGTTTTGCCCTAATTTTTGCACATTTTTTCGCTGGACAAATGCACGACTGTTACCTGTGTTTGAGGTGGAGTTAAGAAATAATGACACATTTTGTCACATTGTTGAAAATATGGGCAGAACACGAACAATTCTGCTTGTGTTCTCAGAGTAAATGCAGCCTACAGCGTAGCAGAAACAACCGTTTCTGCCTACGTTTGTGCAAAAATGTGCAATGTGGTTGAGGCGCCATTACTTCTTAATGGCACCCCAAATGTGGGTGGCAGTCAGGTATTTTGCCACTTATATTCTTTCCAACAAAATGTGCAAATACGCGCTACACAACACACACTTGGCTAATTTTTTAACTTCTTTACTGCATTTTTGGAGTGTAGGGAGGCCCATTTAAAGCGGTTGTAAACCCAGTCTTGCAAGTTTCTTTTAAATTAATCTGTGCAGCCTGCAATTTTGTGTGCTCTGTGTCTATGTCTTCTTACCTGCTTGTTTTCTGTGTAATGCTGTGAATATGTTAGGTCAACATCAGTCCTGAGATCCCGCAACACTCTATCCCCCTTCCCCATTCAGCTTCTGTGACTCGCGACGTCACAGGGGTTGTAAAGACAAACAGACGGAGAGACAGAGAACGGAGCCGAAGACTGATGCGCGTGCGCAGGATTTTGGCTACGGAGAGATAGTATGGGCGGAAATACATTACTGCTGGGATGCGGAAGACAAGACTTATGCCCTGTACACACACGATATGATTTTCCGACAACAAAATCCATGTTTTTTTTTCCGACGGATGTTGGCTCAAACTTGTCTTGCATAAACACAGTCACACAAATCTTGTTGGAAATTTCGATCGCCAAATTTTGTCGGAAATTCCGATGGAAAATGAAGGCCTCTTGAGCCCCTTAGGGAAAGAGAGCCTTGACTAATGGGGGCATGGCCAGGTGTGGGACAAGATGGCTGAGTGGTCACCAAGGATTGGTTGTTAGGGGGCATGGGCTGGGCCTGAGCTCTGTAAAAGTTATGCCCCAGGGAATTCTGGGTCTTTCGGGAAACGTGTTTGGAAAAGTTGGAACCACTGACCCTGTCCCTCAGCCATGGACACCGAGCTCCTGTTGGCCAGGGTCCACGAACTGGTCCTGCAAGGTCAGGCAGACTGGCTCTTCTCCCTCCTCTCCCCTGAGGTGGCTTCCTCTCCTCCCTCTCCTTCACCTGTGGTACCTGCTGCGGGATCCCCTGCTCCCAGGGCCCGGAGGCGGGCCCGCTCTCCATCCTGTTTGAGTCCCAGTCCTTCGAGGGCCTCTTACATGCCTGCCGGCCCTCCCCGCTTCCCTGAAGCCAATGCGGATCCAGGTACCAGCTCTTCCCCTACTAGGAGGCCCAAAAAGCCTGCCCACTGCCACTGGGGTTCTGCCCGGCGGGCTTCCCCCTGCCAGTGACTTCCACAGCCCGGGTCTCCCCCCGCCATCCCCGCTCCCAGAGCCCTAGAGCCACGCTTCAGTTCGCCCAGGCTCCCCCTGCTGCCTCTTCCCCTGGCTGCCTCCCTGTGCCCAGCCAGGCAGGTGCTGCTGCTCTCCCCGTCCCGCGATCGCGGATGTCCACCGCTGCCGTACCTGGGCCAGCCCCCGCCTCCCCGGACCGTGGGGGAATAGATGCTTGGGGGGGTTCCACACCGATCTGCCCGGGTGTCCACTTCCAGGTCAGGCCGTCCCACTGGTCACCATCCAGGAGCCTCTGGTACATCCCCTCCGGGCTCACATATCCCTTTGGTAGGTTCCGCGGCTCTCCCTGCATCAGCGCAGCTGCCCCAGGGGCTCCTTCCAGTGCACTCTGCCCTTAATCTCCCTGCACCCGGCTGGGTGGGAGATCATTATACTTCCCATGTTGCTCCCCCAGCGCTTCTGTCTCCTGACTGCCCAGGTCTCCCTGCGCCCGGCTAGGCGGGACACAGCCTCTCCGCACCTGCTACCCGCCCCTCCCAGCTGACGCACGCCTGCATCTCCCTGTGCCCAGCAGGGCCAGGGATGGTCTATCTGCTCCGGCCGCCCTCCCCTGTCCATGGCCTCCGGCGTATCCGCACCTCCCTGTGCTCGGCTGGGTGGGAGGTTCCCACTGGCTGCCTGCCGCCACAACCCAGCCTCATCTCCCTGCGTCCGGCAGGGCGGGAGATTACTACTCCAGTCCCGGGATGTCAACTGCTCCTGCTACGGGTCCTGGAGTCCACATTTGCTCCCGTTGTCGCTCAGCTGCTGTCCTTGGCCACCTGGGATCCTCAGGGTCGGTGGTCGGACCCCCGCCCCTGGACCTCTCCTTCAGTCATTACCCTCTTGTCTCACCAGGCGCCACCGTTCCTCCAGGGGATGGACATCTCAGGCATCTGCCAGCTCCTACCACAGACGATCCTGCTCCAGAAGTTCCACCTGGACCTGCTGCTGGTCGCCCTTCGTCAGCTCTGCCTCCGCGCATCAGTGAGTATGACTGTGATTTAATTTGGGGTAAGTCCAATGATGCTCCCGTATCGGGCCTACCATACGAATGAACATCTACAGTTGTCCAATTGGTCCTGTCCCGTATGGGGGTATCGGGTCCAGCAGCTAGTTTGGGTTCCATCTCTGGCGGCGCTTTGTGGGTGGTTTCGCCTACTGGCATGCAACTGACGGAGGAGGTTAAGGGCAAGATCTGGCGTCGTGAATTTATTGATTTTCTCACTCTCGTTCCTCCTGATAGGGAGACGATCGACAAATTTTGTCGGGTTGATGTCCCAGCGCAGGGCGACAAATCAAAACAGCTCCCTCGGACGTTCGGGAACTGGCTGCAAGGGTTCTGTGCTTACGCGGGAGTGCTTTGTGAGTGGTTCCCGGAATTGTCCCCTTCTCTCTTTTGCTACATAGCCCTTATTTGGGGTGCTTATAAAGTTTACGGGGGCCAGTGTTGGTTTCACTACGACACCCAGTTTCGTCAAAAAATGGCGGCACGTAAGGAGTTTCGTTTTGATTGCCAAGACGGAAGCCTGTGGTTGTTGCTTATGTGCCCCCACAGGCATTCGTCCTTTCAGCCTCCGGCCGGTGCTCCCTCTGGAGCGTCAACTGCCCCAAAAAAGGGTATTTGTTGGCTGTTCAATGAGAGCCACTGCAAATGGTACACTGCCTGCCGCTTTAAACATGAGTGCTCCAGTTGCGGGGGTGCTGACCCCGCCAGCCGGTTCTTCCGGAAGGGAGAACAACCATTTTCAAGGCCGGGAGCCAAGCCTGACCTTTCTAAATCAGAGGACGCCAGTGAACGTCTTAGAGATGCTTCCCTGGCTAGACCAGTACCCCCTTCAAAGGGAGGCCTTGATCTTGAGAGACGACCTGGACTGTGGTTTTTGGATACCCTTCACTCCTTCAGATGTGCCTACCATGGCGCCTAATTTGAAATCCGCAGTTGAATTTGAGTCCGTCATGGCTGAGAAGCTTCAGAAGGAGCTGGAGTTGGGGAGTATGGCAGGCCCATTTGATTTCCCCCCTTACCACAACCTGAGGGTCTGTCCCCCCTCAGTGTGGTCCCGAAAAAAGCGGAGGGAAAATTTTGCCTTATTCACCACCTATCCTACCCTTCTGGCTCGTCGGTCAACGACGGCATTGATAAGGAGGAAGCCAGGGTCCACTACACCTCTTTCGACAAGGCGCTTCATTTGGTTAGGGCTGCCGGTCAGTCGGCTTTGTTGGCGAAGGCGGACATTGAGTCTGCCTTCCGCCTCCTCCCGGTCCACCCAGAGTGCTTCCACCTCCTGGGCTGCTACTTTCAGGGAGGCTACTTTTTTGACATGTGCCTCCCCATGGGCTGTGCCATCTCTTGTTATTTCTTTGAGCTCTTCAGTAGCTTCCTTGAATGGGTAGTCGCCCAGGAGGCTGGTTTTCAGCTCATACTACATTATTTAGGCGATTTCCTCTTTGTAGGGCCAGCGGACAGTGGTCGGTGTCAGCATCACCTCTCTGTTTTTCAGGACGTCTGCGGACGGTTTGCCGTTCCACTGTCCGCTGACAAGAACGAGGGCCCCGTGACGGTTTTAGCCTTTTTGGGCATAGAAATAGACATGGTGGTGATGGTTTTTCGGCTGCCCAGCGACAAGTTGGCCAGGCTCCTCTCCCTGGTCCGCTTGGCGAGAGGGGCTAAGAAACTGCAATTGAAACAACTTCAATCTTTGCTGGGTCACTTGGTCTTTGCCTGCAGAGTCATCTGCATGGGGAGGGCTTTCTGTAGAAGCCTGGCTTGGGCCATGAAAGGGGTGGCTGCCCCCCACCACTATGTCCGTGTCACCAAGCCCATGCGGGATGACTTGGGAATATGGCTATCCTTTCTCCAGTCCTACAATGGCCAGTCTTCTTGGCTGCGGGAGGAAGTACTGAATTCACAGCTGGAGCAATATACTGATGCGGCAGGCTCCTGTGGTTTCGGCGCCTTCTTCCAAGGGGAGTGGTCTGCCGAGTGTTGGCCGGCCTCATGGGCCCGCATGGATTTGTTGCGCAATCTCACCCTGCTGGAGCTCTTCCCAATCATTTTCGCCATTGAGCTGTGGGGCGAACGGTTGTGCAACCAGCAAGAAGTTTTCTGGTCCGACAACATGAGCGTGGTGCAGGTGGTTAACAGTCAGCTTGTTCCCCTTCGGTCATATCGCCACTGCGCTTTTTGTTTTTAAAGTGCTTGCAGTTTATCATTTGTTTTAGGGCCAGGCATCTTCCCGGGCCTGCTACCGATATCGCTGATGCTCTCTCCCATCTACAGCTCGATTGCTTTCGCTCCCTGGCCCCGTCTACTTCCCTGGAGGGCCTCCCCTGTCTGGCCTACTTGTGGAACCTCGTTTCCGATGTCTGCTAGACCTCCTCCGGGCGTCGCTGTCCCCGCGAACGTGGGTGTCGTACCGTCGTGTGTGGGACGAATGGGTCCAAGTGTCGGGCGGTGAGTTTTCAGTCTCTTCTCCACATGACAGACGCATGGCTTTGTTTACTTACCTAGTTTATTTGCTGCAGAAAGGTGTTTTGGGTTCCACGGTTTTCTCTACCATGTCTGCATTGTCCTTTTGGTTCCAGCTCCTTGGGTGGGAAGACATCACAAAAGCATTTCCTGTCCGATGGGTCCTACGGGGTTGGAGATGTGCTCCCGATTCTCAGCGCCCGCTTTCCCTCCAGATCCTATCCGGTATCCATTCCCTGTTGCCGTCCCTGTGCTCCTCTTCGTTTGAGACCCTTTTTTTTTGAGTGGCCTTCTCCTGGGCGTTTTTCGGTGCCTTTCACATCGTTGAACTGGTTTCTAAATCCACGTCCTCGGCGGGCGGCATCCTGACAGAGGATGTTTCCTTCTCTGAGCGCTGCGTGACGGTGTTGTTGCGTACCTCGAAGACTGACAGCTTTGGCAAGGGTAGAAGGGTTGTTCTGTACCCTTGTGGTGGCCCTTTTTGCCCTGTGTCGCTAGCCTCCCCTTTCCTGTCCGTGCGCCCCCCATCCCCCACCTTTTTCGTTCATGCTGATTTCTCCTCCCTGAGCAAGTTCCAATTTTTACGGGTTTTCGTCGTTGCCTCGAGATCATAGGCCTCCCTTCGCGTGATTTTGTGACCCACTCATTTCGCATTGGTGCTGCCACCACTGCTTCTTGTATGGGTTTCTCCGATACGGAACTCCAGCGTCTGGGTAGGTGGGAATCTTCTTGTTTTTCGTTGTACGTCCGCCCACATCTGCTGTTTTCATTTTCAGGTTGCTACCCAGCTCTAATATGGATAGTTGGAGATTCCTTCATTTAATTGGCTGCTCGTCGGTCGGAAGTTCAGAGATACGGGAAGAATTTGGGTTTCGTCTATGATCTCGCCAGGATCCGCTGGCTTGGGCTCCGTGGGTTACACTGGCCCCAGGTTCTACCGGAATGTTTGCACCTTCGTGCTCATGTTTCTGGCCCTATCATCTTGGTTCTTCATGCTGGTGGGAATGACGTTGGTTATACACGTTCCGTGGACTTAATTTCCACTATCAAGCGAGACATCGCCCAGTTTTTACCAACTTGATTCTCATTTGATCTGAAATCGTGCCTCGCTTGCTATGGGCTCGGGAGATACCTGGCCCACGCCTGGAACGCTTCCGTCAGAAAGTTAATGCCCAGGTCTCCAAGTTTGTTCAACAGATCGGGGGGTTTTTTATCCGGCATAAGGATTTGGAAGGTGCTAATGATGATCTGCTGAGATCGGATGGCGTTCACCTTAACGACATCGCATTGGATATCTTTAACCTTTTCCTTCAGCACAGTGTGGAACAGGCGCTGGCTGTGGTGGGGCGCCCATCAGTTATCCACTGACTGGAAGGTGGCGGTTTCTTGACCTCGCCAGCATAAAATGGCTGTAATGGGCTATGCCCTTGATGGAAATCAGAATTAGGCGGCCTGTCCAGCACTTATGGTAAGGACAGCCCCCCCTCCTCCCTTTTGGAATTATGTGCTCACAGTACAACTGTGACTGGCACTGGTTGAAAAGGCTCATTGCGCCTCAGCAGTCATAAAGGCCTCTTGAGCCTCTTAGGGAAAGAGAGCCTTGACCGATGGGGGCATGGCCAGGTGTGGAACAAGGTGGCTGAGTGGTCACCAAGGATTGGTTGTTAGGGGGGATGGGCTGGGTCTGAGCTCTGTAAAAGTTATGCCCCAGGGAATTCTGGGTCTTTTAGGAAACGTGTTTGGAAGAGCTGCCCACCCTCCCGCCTCTTTTTTCTATGGTATGTCACAGCTTGCTGCGGTTTCTTGACCTCGCCAGCAAAAATGGCTGTAATGGGCTATGCCCTTGATGGACATCGGAATTAGGCGGCCTGTCCAGCGCTTATGGTAAGGACAGGCCCCCCTCACTTTTGGAATTATGTGCTCACAATACAATTGTGACTGGCACTGGTTGAAAAGTGTTCACATGTTATGTGTTGGATTTAATAAAGCTGTGGCCTTGCCTTTTCCAACCTAATGGTTGTAAGTGTGTTTATTTAATGGGGTGAGGGGGCAAGGGGGAAGGTTTGTCTATACATCCATGTTACGGTTAATTGGACCTGGGCTCATTGCGCCTCAGCAGTCATGTCCGATGGAGCCTACACACGGTCAGAATTTCCGACAACAAGCTCCCATCGAACATTTTCCATCAGAAAATCTGACCGTGTGTACGGGGTATTATGATGGCAGCGGCAACATGCGTTCATAAAAAGTTTATTTGAGCAAGTAAGAACCTTTTTTTTGCATAATGTATGCTGCACAATGATTATAAAGAGCAACATGAAGTTGCATATTGCAAATTTGGAGTTAGATTGTCTGAGTTTACTACCGTTTTAAGACCTCTTTCACACTGAGGCATTTTTCAGGCGCTAAAGGGCTAAAAATAGCACCTGTAAAGCGCTTCCCCTGCAGCCACAGTGTGCAGGCCTAAGTGCTTTCACACTGTAGCGGTGTGCTTGCAGGACGTTAAAAAAAGTCCTGCAAGCAGCATCTTTGGAGCAGTTTAGGAGCAGTGTATACACCGCTCCTCCACCGCCCTTGCCCATTGAAATGAATGGGCAGCGTTGCCAAAGCGCCTGCAAAGCGATTTGGCAGCGGCGCTTTTTGGGCACATTTAACCCTTTCTTCGCCTGCTAGCGGGGGTTAAAAGTGCCCTGCTAGCGGCCGAAAAGCGCCACTAAAATGACAGTAAAGCACCGCTAAAACTAGCATCGCTTTACCGCTAATGCGGCTTGCTGGCAGTGTGAAGGGGGTCTTAAAGGATGGTGCCACTCCAAAAAAAGCACTATAAAAAGTGCAAAAAAACACCCCAGAAACATGATGCGGTAGTATCGCTCAAGTGTGAACTGGGCCTAAGAAGAGAGGCGTAGAAATTGCTGTCTTATGTCAGCGTATACCATCCACTGAGCACCGTGCACAGAGAGGGTAGACTTGTAACTGGTCCACTTTAAGACCCATTTCACACTGGGGCGTTTTTCAGGCGCTTTAGCGCTAACCCGGCCGCGGCCCCAGGGGTCGTCTCTGTTGCAGATTCACACACAGCCACCTAGAACAGCTTATTTGTTGTTATATTGTGTGCAGAAGTAATGCATGAAAATGTTTTAGCATAACTCTTGAAGACATTGTCACAGATTGATTTGTCACCAAAACTGTACCCTTTAACACAAAATCAGGCCTGGTGTGTAACACAGTGTAGACACAGAGAGCTATGACAATGGGACAGGCCAGGTACTGTACAAGGTGCACTCCTTCCTCCCTCCCACTATTTGGGCAGTAACTTTTTGTCACATGATTCATCATATTCAAGGTGTCCATGTGAACCAGGAAGACAGGTGTATGCGTACAGACTGCAGCTTGTGGACATGTCGATCAGCCGGGGAAACTGGTCTAATCTCTCCAGGTACTGGGTTAACTATTCACAGGTTACCATAGGCACATATTTCTCACTGGGTGCAAGATCTCTGCAAAGGAACTCAAATCTGTCAGATTCTCTGTAAATAAATCATCCCAACTCTGCATCTGATATGCTAGATACTTCAATAGATTATGTCATTTTACAGCCTAAGAAGAACCCCTTAGGGGTTTACAAGTAAATACGGTTATGTAGATAAAAATCCAAACTGTAACGTGCTCGCTGTCACCAAGAGATTTGCTGAGACGTTCCGCTGTCCCGAGAAAAGCCTTCAGCTTTTTTTTTAATCACTGTCGCGCTGCATGCGGTGAAGGCACGTTTAGGTATTCTTAATGATGTTTGTCTGGTTCTCCACTCCCAAGCTGCATATCCTGCCTGATATTCTTGTTTTAACTTTGTTAGGATTTGTATTTGTTCTAGAGCTATTGATTTGTGAAATGCTTCAATCCTCTAGATTGAAGTATTAGAGATCATCTTTCTCTTATTTATTAAACATCTATGGTGTTGCCTTCCTAGTTAGATACAAGAAGTAGCCAAATAAAATAAGTATAGGTATCAGAATGTTTGCTTAAGCAAATATACACACAAAATATTGAGGAAGAGGGATATACCACGTATATATATTGTACGCTTCATATATAAGTACCCCTTTGAACAGTTTAGATTTAGTTCTGTAAAATGCAACATATGAGGTCCTAAAGCAGTATTAGCCCCCCATTCACATCGGCGCAATTTGACCTGTCAATTTGGACCCTTTTGCCAGCAATAGGAGCGTCCTAATCGGTGCAACGCCAACTTTGATGATTTCCAAAATTTGTTTCTGCAGTACTTTTTGGCAACTTCAGGGGTGATTTCAATAGACATCTGTGCATGAACCCACACAGATGTCTTTCAAGTCACCCCCCCGAAGTCAGACTTTAAAATCGTGCCAGTTCAGATGAACTCACACAATTTCAAAACTGTGTTCAGTGTGAATGAGGGCTTAAAGGGGTTGTAAACCCTCGTGTTTTTTCACCTTAATGCATTATATGCATGAAAGTGTTTGTAAGGGTTCGTTAAAAATAATAAAAAAAAACCAAACAAACATATCATTACCTTCACTGTGCAGCTTGTTTTGCACAGAGTGGCCCCGAACCTGCTCTTCCTGCTCCTCCCCACATCAGATAACCCCCTTGGAGAAGCATTCTCCTGGGGGATTACCTTGCGGGCGCGCTCCCAAGTCCAGCATTTGGCGTCCATAGAGGCCAAATGCAGGACTCGGCGCCCGCGTCATTGGATTTGATTGACAGCAGCGGGAGCTAGTGGCTGCGCTGCTATCAATCTATCCAATCAGGAGTAGAGAACCCAGAGCAGAAAGACAGTGCATCCCCGTGGGTCAAGTTCTAGGGCTCAGGTAATTAAAGCAGGGGGCTGGGGGGCTGGGTCACTGCCCGGTGTTATTTCACCTTAATGTATAGGATGCATTAAGGTGAAAAAACACGAGGGTTTACAACCCCTTTAAAGTAAAAAAACACCTGGCAGTCACCGGCTCCCCAACCCCCCCCCCCCCCCCCCCGTTTTACTTACCTGAGCCCCTTCATCTCCTCGGCGGGGACACGCTGTCCCTCTCTCCACGGAGTCCCATCTCTTGATTGGATAGATTGATAGCAGCCATTGGCTCCCACTGCTGTCAATCAAATCCAATGATGCGTGGGGCGGGGCCGAGTCCAGCATTCGTGTCTGTGGACGTAAAATGCTGGACTTTGGAGCAAGGTAACCCCCTCGGGAAAGCGCTTCTCCTAGGGGGTTATCTGATGCAGAGAGGAGCCATGAGAGCCACCGGGGGACCCCAGAAGAGGATGTTCGGGGCCACTCTGTGCAAAATGAGCTGAAAAGTGGAGGTAAGTATGACATGTTTGTTATTTAAAAAAAAAAAAACGATCCTTTACAATCACTTTAAACCCAAAAGCAAACATGTATTATATTGCAGCTTAGATGTGATGGCTGCATTCATTTCTTTTTTTTTTAGGCTTTCTTTCTTCTATTTTAATCTGGTGATCCAGCCAGCAAGTCCGTTGTTTTTCACAAGCTCATGCTCTCCAGCAGAATGTTTCAGTTTACAGGGATGAGATCAACTGTTTACCATGGGAAAGGATGATTAAAACGATCCGTTTTTATTTATACATGTAATAAAACCTTTATCCCAAAAGGAAAAAATACTGTTTGCTGTAACTGCTTGTAAAGTATTAGCTGGAGTTTGGCTTCAATTTGTTTGTGTTTTGAAATCTGCTATTACATTTAACACGAACTCCCCCCCAGACTAACAATGCTGCCGTCTGCTGTACCTCCTGTGCTCATTCCTCCAGAGCTGTGTCTCACTATTACAGGTGTGTTACTGGCCACATCACCAGATAAAGAAAGCCAAAGAAAAGTAAACTGATGTAGCCACCACATCTAATGATTGGTAAGCTGCAATATAATACATTTTTGGTTTTGGACGTAATACCGCTTTAAGCTGGCCATACACTGTAAGATTTATTTCCTTCAGCCTGCAGGCTAAAAAAAAAATCATCTAACAGATTGTTCCATCCTTGCTATACAGCACAGATGGATGAATTTCCCTGCTGGGCTATAGTATTGTGACAACTAGCGCTGGTGGATGTCAGAAAACCTGAACAGCAGCTGCATGTGATTGAATGCAGCCGCTGTTCCTCTGACAATTTTCCATCCAGCTCCTTAACCGCTTGCCGACCAGCGCACGCCAATGTACGTCGGCAGAATGGCGCTGGTAGGCAAAAGGGCATACACGTACTTCCCCTTTAAGAAGCGGTGTCGCGGGCGTGCGCCCGCCGCGGTCTCCGTGACTGAGGCTCCTGCAGACTCGTTGTCTGCCGGGTGCCCACGATCATGTCACGGAGAGGAAGAACAGGGAGATGCTTTCGTAAACAAAGCATTTCCCCATTCTGCCTAGTGACAGGACAGAGATCACAGCTCTCTGTCATCAAGAGCAGTCATCACTGTCCTGTGTGTTAAAGCCCAGCCCCCTCACAGTTAGAATCACTCCCTAGGACACACTTAACCCCTTCACTGCCCCCTGGTGGTTAACCCCTTCACTGCCAGTGTCATTTACACAGTAATCAATGCATTTTTATAGCATCAATAGCTGTATAAATAACAATGGTCCCAAAATAGAAAAAAATGTCCGATGTGTCCGCCATAATGTCGCAGTCCCGATAAAAATCGCAGATCGCCGTCATTACTAATAAAAAATGTAGAAGAATACATATTGGCCTAAACTGAAGAAAAAATTGTTTTTTAATATATTTTTGGGGGATATTTATTATAGAAAAAAGTAAAACATACTGCGTTTTTTTCAAAATTGTCGCTCTTTTTTTGTATATATAAAATAAAGACCGCAGAGGCTATACCACCAAAAGAAAGCTCTATTTGTGGGAAAAAAAGGACGTCAACTTTGGGTACAACGTCACACGAACACGCAATTGTCAGTTAAACCGACGCAGTGGTGAATCACAAAAAGTGCTCTAGTCAGGAAGGGGGTAAAATCCTCCGGGGCTGAAGTGGTTAAATCTTTCAGTCCCCAGGTGGGAGGAGGTTGACAGGGACAAATTTCAGCTGGGTCATACAATCGGGATGAAATTCAGTGCATGGCACACTGTAATTGAACATGTCTTTTCAGTGTGTACGTAATTTGTTCACTTGAATGGCGGGCAATGCTAGCACAACATGTCCCCCCCCCCCCCATCCCTCTCCTTATCCCTCTCCTTATCCCTCTCCTATGATAGTTGGTGGGGTTTCTCTCCCTGCACTCGCTGTCATAATTTAAAAACAACATGGCTCCGCCCACGCAGGCGCGTCAGTCATTCACAGGAATATGCATAAATGAAGTACAAGTCCCATCTACATAGTGAAAGACAGCTTGTTCTCAATGAACTGCGAGGGTGCTGGTAAGTGCTCTCGTAGTTCACTGACACTTCCTGCAGCTTTCTAACAGAAGGCCCATACAAGGTTTACAAAGTTGCTAATGTTCACCCTAAAAATGTGTATGAGTATTCATGTTAATTACCCAATCATGATTGGATAATTGAAGTGTATATTTAGGCTCCATTCACACTTGTGCGACTTGTCATGCAACTTTGAACACTAAAGTCGCATGACAAGTCGTACCCCGTGTCTTTCAATGACAACAACTCAAATATGTGTGACTTTAGGTCGCAGCGACTTTAAAAAAGTTCATACACTACTTTGGTTTGACTTTTATGTGATTTGAGGGCCTTAGGCTGCAATGTAAACCCTCAAAAGTTGCATGAAAGTCGCACCTGAATGTTATACATGCAACAGCTGTCCATTATCAATGGTCAAAGCCAAAGTCGCATCCAAGTTACAACCATCCAAAGTTGCACTAAAAGTTGCGCTCCACAATAGCATGACTTTGGAGTCATACAAGTGTGAATGGAGCCTCACACAATTATTTTAGTGGCTATTCTCAACTCCTTTGATAAATTAGCCTGCCATGTCAGAACTTCCATCCACCATAAAGAAATCTACAGTGGGTATCCCTGCCCCCCGCAGTCTTCAAAAGCGGAGTGTCTTGGAATCTTGGAAGAACATGATAGGAAGGAAGCTTTAAACCAGAACCTACAGAGATAATTATCGAGGGGTACTAGGAACCAAAATAGTAGCAGCAACTGTACATGCAAGCTATTTCTGCATTGGAATAGGAGGATGGGCTACTACTACAATTTTTGAGGTACCTTAGCCCTTGCCACCAAAAATGCAGTTTATTAAACGAACATGACAAGAGATTCAGAACTTATTTTGAACTGTACCTCTAGGACACATATGAATGCGGCCCCCCAGGCCTTGTCATGTGGCCCTTGCACCCAGTTTTGCAGCTGGAACATGGCGGAACTCCATTCCCCCAACTCCAGCTCTCTGGAGTTGGGAGAATGGAGCGTTCCCGTTACCTGCTGTCACCTGTAAACGCAGAAGACTTCTGTGTTTACAAGGGACAGCTTTGCCCTCAGGGGCTCCCAGATCTAACAGATTCCTGCACGTACTCACAGTGGAGAACTGCAGGGACAGATCTCCAGGATCTGAGAGAGTGAACACTCTTCCTGTAAAGCGAGGCAGAACCACCTACACAGGAAGGTGCTAGAGCCAAATACAGAGGTAGTGGAGCTGCCTACACAGGGAGGTACTGGATCTGGGCCAGGTAGGTGAAAAAGATGCAAGGAAGCTTTGTGGGGGAGGTTGAGGTAGCAAACTGTGCGTAGTACACCCCTAAACCCCGCACTCTGTACACAACACACTCCATGAACTCTGTACATAATGCACTCCTGAACTCTGCACTCTGTACGTAGCTTACCCCAGATACAACCACCCCAACCGAGGGTGGATACTGCTGATGCAGCCCGTAATGAAATTGTGTTTGACATCCCTGCTCTAGGATTACTATGACCTATGAACTCTCATGATCCAGTTTCTGATTGGTACCTGTATGTGGGCAGGGAAACTGCTTGGCAGTAGTTTAAGTGGACCAGACACCACACCATCATCCACAACACAAGAGATAGAAAAGACCAGCCCAGAGGCCTGGGGGTTCCTCAAAATTTGATGTATGTAGCTCCCAGATGGTTGGATTGTACCTCGCGGGGGAAAAAGGGGTGACACACACCCTCAAACATGGGGTCTGAGTGCAACCTAGAATTTCATAGATTGTGGAGCCCGCAACGGTATGTACAGCTCACCACCATGCACCACCAGCATGTACATGCCTGGCCCCCCTCCTATGTTTGAGGGTGTGTTTGATTTTATGCTTCATACATTTGTCCTACTTTCTCTTGGTATCACAATGTCCCTTGGTTTCTCTCCTCAGTTCCCTTGTGGATTTTGTCACTTAATTTTGGGGCTGGTACCAGACATTGGTTTGTTTCAGCTGTACATTTATATACAGACAGCATGGGGTACGACTTGTCATGTGACTGATGTCCAAAGCCGCATGACAAGTCGCACAAGTGTCAAATTTAGGCCCACTCTTGGCTTGACCCAGGCAGCAATCCTGGGAGGCTGAGTCATCCATTCAATTATCTTCTCCTGGTAATGGCCCAAGGGGCAAGGACATAAGCCCATTTTTTTAGAAGGTGTCCTCAAACATTTATATATAAATATATCCTCCCTCAGCAGGCACCACTGGCAATAAACATCTTAGTAGCAAGCCAAGTTGCCAAATTGTCTCCCTGACCAAGTACTAAAGATTTATTGCTAGTGGTGCATGCTGGGGAAGGATATATTTGGGGTGACCTTCCCGAAAGGGTCTTATAAATTTTGTATCTTCTTGCTCGATTGCCAGGGACACTTCCCAAAAGCAGACAAATGATAATGTAGGAAAATCCAACGGAAGTAGAACTACAATTTAGAGCTCAGACTGACTAAAGCCTAGCAAAAACACAAAATTTGAGCTAGGGACACTACTGCTTAGGGCAGGGTCCCTACACCCGCACAAGGTATTGGGGCATCCATTGAGGAGGGAAGTGCTCAGTTTTTTTGCCTGTAGGACTGTGGAAACTGCAGGGACATGGAATAATGTATCTGTCGCCTAACTCAGGTCAAAAATGTCACATGTGCTCAGCTACTGATAGGTAAAGTGCTGAGAAGTGCTTTGCTGGAAGCAATCAAAATTCTTTAACCTAAGATACCTGAAAGACAACTTTTCCAAAATTGCTCTATGGCCACATACAACTTTTGAATTTGCATCTATTGAGTGTTTCCAAAGCGTGTACTAGCATAATGGAATAGGATGAATAAAAAGTGCAAAGTTGATTATTTCACTATCCTACCCTGTATGTATGGAATAAAAATGGTCAACATGACAAAATTAAAGTATAACTAAATACAAACCTTTTTTTTTTATTTTGTATGGAGTAGGAAATTGTTAAACCCCCTCTCATTATCTTTTTGCCTTCTGTGTAACATTAGGGAGAGTTCCTTTACTTTTTCTCCTTTAGACACAACAGAAAGTGAAAGGAAATCTCTTAAAGTATGGGAAATACCCACTTCCTTTCAGACAGCTGCCACACCATTAAAAAAATCCCATAATACCTGTTCTGCTGACGTATTAAAACATTGTATATTTTCCCTTACGTTCAGTCACAGTGACAATGGTCGCCAGGACAAATAGAAAGGGTGTATCTCCCTAAGAGGGACATGGACAATAACAACAAACCTAATACGGATTTAAATGTTTTATCACTCTGTTTTATGATCATTTTTTTTTTTTTTAGTTTAGAATACTGATTTAACCATTTTTTCATCATTTTTTTGCATCTCAGTGATTGTGATCTCTTCCAGCCTTTCAGCCACACCCTGTCTATATACACAAAAATGTTGGCTGCACATCATTGCTAAGGACCAGCAACCTGATAATGACAGCAGTGGGTGCCTGTGCGATGTGTATGGCTGCTTATGTTCTCCACCAGGGGAGGCTGTGACCGAGTGACAATGCAGAAGCACAACTGGGAGACAGTTGTCACACCATAACAGGAAGTTCCTGCATGGCCCTGCACGGCCATATTTTCTTCAGATAGTGGCAGTATACTTTCAGTATCCTTGTCCCAATAAAGTGACAGCAATAACAAAGGCTTCTTTAGTTTATTCACTACTTTTAGCGGCCTGCCTACAATGGCAAACAGGGCATTTAATGCCCATCTAGAGCACTTTACATTTATTCGTAACAATAAGAATGCTGCTTTTGCAGTGCCCAAAACCTGACAGGAGTCCTACCCATTCCCTACTCTAATTGAACCGAAAAAAAGGTTTTGATTTTATATCCACTTGCTTTTGCTGGTATGAATCCAGAAAAAAATATTCCCCTAAAGCAGAGTTTGTGTGTTAAGAAAGGAATGCCAGGCCAAAAGTTGCCTAAAGCCATCTAGCACAGCTAATCTGCTACCAGACTGGTGCTGAAACACATACTTGGTATATATACCAAATTCATTGCTCACTGCATGTCAACTGGACTGGAAGGTACAGGGAGAACAGAGGTTGTAACCCACCCAAATCCCATCACCTTTGATGGTGTTTGGATTTGGGTTTGGGTTTTTTCTGATTTTTGACCCGTTCTTCCAGGCTGCCGATGAATTGAATACAGATGGGTTCAAGCAACACTATTTATTTAGGACCTTGTTCTCAATAACAAGTTCACAAAACAGGTCATGTTTGCAGTATTTAAAATCTAAAGTTTAGCTGCCTAACTGAGATTAATAAGCGCAGCTAAATGTGACAAAGCAGTAAGTGAAGCAATGTACCTTTAGCATATCATTCCAAATAGAAGCAGAAGAGCGCATATAACAATTCTTAGGCACTTTGTTGTCTTCTTCTATCCTCACAGGTACCATTCAGGACATTATTGGAGGCCTACTTGTGTTTCTGATTATTGGATTCCATTAATGGTATCCTCAGGGGGTCTAGGTACAGAAAGAGCTATTCCACAAAGACACTACGTAATGAATGGCAAAGTGGGTCTAGGCAAAAAAAAACAATTATAGAATGCTTATTGCAAATGCTGTATGACTCACTGCTAGGTTGACCCACGCTTTTGAAAGATACGGTTGCCTGGGTCTAGGTCCACTTTAATGGAAAGAGCTTTGCTAATTACTAATCTAGAAACACAAATTGGACCACCTGTTAATGAATTGCTGAAAGCATAATGGGTCCTTGTAGATGGAGAGACACCATAAAAATTCAGACTGTACTATACCATGACTATATAAATAAGATATAAGTAACAATAACTGTATTGTGAATTACAAAATATTTAGGATTCACTGAGGTGTTGCATGTGCATCCAGCTTTAAACATACTACATTTATTGTGGTATTTCTTCTGGATCCAGACATCTTTATATACTTTATGTACATTATACTATAGAATAAACTATCTTTAAGGCTTTTGTAGCATTCTGTTGCTGTAAACTTAACTGAACAGGTAAAGGGTGTATGTCGATAGATTTGGGCTCAAGGCCCCATACACACTATTAGATTTTCTGCAGATTTTTGTCTTGAGATTTACCAAAACCATATAATATGAGGTCAAACCTTAGGAGTTTCAATTTGTGTGCAATCAGGCAGGCCCTTGCACTACTTGGTTTTGGTAAATCTGAAGACAAAAATCTGCAGAAAATCTAATAGTGTGTATGGGGCTTAAGTCATTGGCATCAGACTGACATCAGTTTGAAATGCTTCTGTCCGTGACCAGAGTTAATTGACAGGTGCATTTGACCTGCATTTTTCCTCCTTCTGACTTGCATTTGACTTGCTTCAAGAGGGTTATGCATTCTGATAGCCCGTCGTCAGAGACTCTTACTCTGTTACAAATGAGACTGGACTGTGGAGGGGTTCTCAGAAAAGAATCTCAGAAAATGTTCGTGAAGCCTTTTCCTGCTAAATTAACAGAATACAAACATTTTTTTTTTCATTTGAGCCACAGTGTTTGACTAACATAACTTTATTACAACTGGAAGAACTTTAGGAGGACACAGCTGTGTCATTGTAACTGGCTTTTTTAACTTTTGTACCCATTATTTCTGCTGAACTAGGAGCCAGCGTGCCTCCAAAGTTTGCTCTACTGTCTTTTTGTTAGCTAATGAGTGATATCACCCTAAATCCAACTACTTTTGTTAATGGCTAATGATACAACAACCAACCTCTGCTCTTGTTTGTTTAAACATGTTCCCACTGTTCCAGTTAAGGGTATGTGGCATGCCAATTAATTAGCTTAATCTATTAAGCATGGATTAGGAATGCGTCGCTATAAAATAGGAAGTAGTTTAGCATTCCAATACATTGACTGGAAATGTAAGAATAGCAACGGATCCTGGGAAATACAGCTGTTGCTACCAGCTGCTTTTTATAACAGATATCTTGTAAACAGAACATTAAAATGCAGGCTGAATGTTACATCTGTAATATCTGATAATTGTAACACTGCCACTTTATTTTCAGACTAATTTAATATGAAAATAACAGACTGAATACACTAACATTACGGTTTAATTATTGCGTTTATTATAAGCCATTATAAAGGGAAAGTAGCAGTGAAAAAAAGCAAAATCATATGTTAAAAATTAGTACTTTGTAATCCACATAACTGGCGGCGCAGCAAGGGGGGTGCCTATTTGCCTATTTTGTGCTAAAAGGTATCCCACTTCCTCACCTTCCTACTTTTTGTACACATCTTCACCGTTTGCTATTCTGCTGTTTGTATGTTTCCCCTTATTGTTCAGGTGTGTGTCTGATCATGGGAGAGGAGAGATGAAGAGTTCTGTTCCCAAGCATCAGTATGCATTACTTTGTTACTTTTTTCCACCTAAAAGACCAGCTCACATGTCTGACTATCCAGCTAATGTTCATTCATGGGGTGATTAAAGCAGACCTTCTATTATAATTGATCTTCCTCCCCATCCCCACCCCTAATACATTTGTGCTGTTTTTTTGTTTTTTTTGGGGGGAGGGCGAGCGGGTACCGTTTTTTTCGACTGGTACCTGCTCCCCCTCAGTTCTCGTCTAGGTGAAACTTATATCTATCTGAGATACCTTCCCCCTTGCCTACAGCCTCCTGGGACTCAAACCCAGAGATGCTTAGCTCAGTACTTCTGGGTTTAGAGCTGTTAATCACTGGCCAGGGAAGACGCTAACTGTGCTCAATTGGCTTCAACAGAATGCAGGGATGACATTAGGGACAGACCCCTCCTTTAGGCCCCACTCACACTTGCCTTGAGGCCCCATTCGAATTTGCAAATGGGGCCATTAGTGGGAGAGCCAGCAGGGGTTTCCGTGATTAGCTGTGGGCGGCAGCTCTATTGAAAGCAATGAGAGGCTATCGGCTCCTGTAGCTAACTGCGGTCGCTCACGTGTAATCACTCAGGGAGTGATTACCTGCAAGTGATCGACCTTGCATGCAGACTGCCTGTCACCTGCACTGTGATATCACATAGGTTTATTGATAACAATAATGTTAGGTTAAAAAAAAAACAGTTTAACAAAATAAAAAATTAATAAAATAAATGAAAAAAGAAAACATTTTTGAAAGCCTCCTCCCCCCACCACCACATACAAAGCAAGCACTTAAATAAAACCAACTGTGCCACACATATTAGGTATCACTGTACATGCCCAGGGGCGGACTGACCATTGAGCCACTGGGGCACTGCCCAAGGGCCCTGGTCCACTAGGGGGCCCCATCAAGGTTGCCAGCCTCAGTAAAACCAGGGACAGTATGTAAAAATCTGTGTTTTTTTTACATCTGTCTGTGTATACTGTGTGATTGTATATTGTGTGTGTGTGTATATTGTGTGGCACCATAATCTCTGATTGTCTGGGGGCCCCATAATCTCCTATTGCCCGGGGGCCCCATGAGTTCCCAGTCCGCCCCTGTACATGCCAGTATAATTTTGGGTCCATCATTCACTGTAAACTCTAAATGTATTACCTGTAAGCCCACGTTCACATTGGGCCGAATTTGACATGTCAAATTGGAGTCTATTGCCGGCAACGGCACCGTCCGAATCAGTGCGACGCCAACTTTGCTGATTCCCAAATTTAGTTCCTGCACTACTTTTGGCGACTTCAGGGGCAAATTCAATAGACATCTGTGCATGAACCCGCACAAATGTCTCTCAAATCGCCACTGAAGTTGCATGATTTCAAACCGGCAGTCAGTGCGAACCTAGGCCAGGGGTGGACTGACAACTCATGGGGCCCCTGGGCAATAGGAGATTATGGGGCCCCCGGGCAATAGGAGAAGATTATGGGGCCCCCAGGCAATAGATTATGGGGCCACACAGTATTCACACACAGACACACAATATACACATACACACACTGAAAAGGTACTGGAGAGGCGGGGCAGCTATAATTTTGGGATTTAAAAAAAAAAACACAGATTTTTACATACTGTCCTTGGTTTTATTGAGGCTGGCAACCCTGATGGGGCCCCTTAGTGGCATGGGGCCCTCGGGCAGTGTCCGAGTGCCTGAATGGTCAGTCCACCCCTGACCTAGGCTAAAGGTTTTTAAAATGTTACCTATGACATGGTTTGAGGTACCATTTTTTTTGCCATTTCATGAGCATGCACAATTTTACAGCTTGACATATTTGTTATTTATTTACTGAATGCAGCCTTATCTTTAAAATTTTACCAAAAGTTGGTTATTATATTTGTGTGCACTAAAATTATTGTGAGTATTTTTTTTCTGAAAGTATAGATTTGATAAACAGTAGTACAAATATTTAAAAAATGTCAACCTCCCCCATTATTTAGACAGAAAATACATAATATTTTGGGGTTTAAGGAATCTTCAGGCCTTAAATGTGCATTTTAACTTGTGTGCAAAAAAAAAAAAAAAAAAAAAAAGAGTCAGGCAGCAAAAAGGGTTAAAAGAAAAGTAGTTTTGTGCATAGCAAACAAAACTGGTTGGGGATTTAAGTGTTTGTGCTAATATACTTTTTTTGTGGTTAATTGCTGTAGATGTCAGAAAAGTTCGTATGGAATGGAGTTTAGTAACAGCCTGTGGCACTTGCATTTTTGGCCCTAGGGCTACATTCACCCTGGGTTCACACTGTAGCGATGCGGGAACCAGCGCCGGTTCCCACAACGCATCGCTCCCGCAGGCAGTTAACACTGCCCTCTGCGTACAGCTGCGGGTGTAAATATAATGTTAATGACACCCCCAGATTGGTTCACAGATCGCAGTGCGAACTGTGGATTCGGACAGGAAAAAAGAAAGTCCCTGCACCTTTTTTGTGCAAATCCAGCCATACAACTGTATGGCTGAACTCCCATTGCACAGACATCACATGTGATCGGCATGTGATGTCTGTGTTCGCTACAGTGTGAACCTGGGCTCACACTGGCGATTTTTGCTGCTGCCGTGAGTGGCTAGCTGCCTTCACTATAATGACAGTCCAGTGGCAGCAGCTATTCTTGGCTTCCTGCATGGCCAGCAATCACCTGCAGCGATCACTGTTGGATTCACTTTGTGTGCTGAATAGCTGTGGCTGCCGGGAACCTGTCATTATAGTGAACAGGACTGACTTCCGCAGCTAGCCACTCACAGCAGCAGCAGTAATCAGAAGATTTCTGCCCCGGTAATTTGCACCAAAGCTAAAATTGGGACATGTGAGTAAATAAGGCCCCTTTCACACATTAATGTCCGTTTTCACAGGCTCCACTTGCTCAGCAGGGATCGACCTGTTGATCCCCGCTAAGCCGGCGGATGACAGGTCCGTCTCCGCTCACTGTGCAGAGACGGACCTGTCAGAGCCCCGCTCTCCTCTATGGGGGATCGGATGAAAACGGACCGCCTGTCTGTTCTCATCTGATCCAATCTGCCAGACGGATGTAGAATAGGTTTTCCATCCATCTGAATTTAGCAGAGTAGAGTGGATCAGATGTCAGCGGACATGTCACCGCTGACGTCCATTCAGGTCCTCCTAAAAAAAATAACAGGCGGACCGTGTGAAAGGGGCCTAAATAGCAATGAAAATGTAACAAATTGGACAATGTTTGTATCAGTTGCCAAAAACGATATCTAATGCAGTATTATAAATAAATATCTCAGATATTTGCTTAACATTCTTTCCCAGCCATAAGATATATATCTACTAATTAAATAATTGACTTGCATAAAATTACAAGGTACTGGTTTATATGTTAAGAGGAATGCTATGTAGGTTATTTTCGTAATTACACATGTAAAATATGAGTCATCACATAACTTTACCATATAATTTTTTTTTCCATGTGCTACCATATAAATGATGTAAGTGGATGCATTTTGCTGCATGAAAATGAGCAAGTATGAATATGCCCTAAAAGTGAGGCAAAATACAGGATTCTGAGCTACTGGAACTGTAAAAGAGGGAAAAACTTCCACTGGTGACACTTCTGGATGTGTCTCTGGGACAACAATTGACAGGGATTTTAAGGTATCAAGTAACTAAAGGCTAAACTTTTTCTTTACCTTTTTAATGAGTGAAGAGGGATTAGAACATCTGTCAGTATTTATTGCTGTCTGTGCCCCCATTAGGGAGATTCACCCTCTCTATTTGTCCTGTTTAGCATTATCATTGAAAGTGAAAATTTTGGGCTGTCCCCAGAATCGTAATAAAAGGGGAAATCCTCCTATGGGGACACTAGTTCTGGTGACCGGGGGCCCCCAAGAAATTCCCTTAGTTTGCAGGGATTTCCTCTCACTTCCTGTTTTGGCTATGGGACAGGAAGTAAAGGGAAATCTCCCTATAGGGCACGGATGGCAAAAAATGAACCAACAGGGGTTATAACTCTCCCTTACTTCTCTCCAACATGAAAAAAAGTTTTGCCTATAGTTCTACTTTAACCCTGCCTACATGATTAAAAACTACAAAAAACAGCTCACTCTTCGAATTGCCTCATTAAAGTAGAATCTAAGCCTTAACTAGCACTTGCTTGTAATAGATGATTTGTCCCTGTGGGTTACTGAAATTTGATTCTGTAATATAAGTCTGATTGCATCCTAATTCATTTTAATTGCTACAATGAAGGATATATAAACTAAGTACATTCTTTTGAAATATGCAGTTATTGAGAATTCGCACAAACTATACAGTTGCTTTTTTAAATCATGTACATGTGTTGTATTTTATGCACGCTAGGTCATTTGTATATAATGCAAAGTTTTGAACAATAATATTGGTAATACCAATTCCACCCAAACATAAAACAAATTTGAAGTGTTGCAAAACAATATCCTTATTCTCCAAAAATAATACATACACATCTACAACTTATTGGCTCTATAATCTATTTTTCATGAAATGATTTCTCTCTGTGCTTTTCTGCCTTCTTGTAAAATCCCCTATGAGCTTTCAAATCTGTCTTTTTTCCCCCTCAATTCCATTTGTTTGGAACAAGCAATGCATGTTAGTTGGGTACTGCTCCATGTACACTACAAATCCCGTAGTCCACAGTCCATAGTTGCCAACATTGTTAAAACATTTTTTAGGGACACTTTTTTGGCTGTAGGCGGAGTATTGTAATAATCTTGTAATAAATCTCACAAAGCGCGCCGTGGTGAAAAATGGGCGTGGTTTACTCGAAATAGTGTCTTAAATGGGCGTGGCTCAAAGGGGGTGTGGTTAGAGTCTGAGATGAATGAGGGATGGAGAGGGAAAGGGGGGGGAGAGGGATGGAGGGACAGCAGCCCCAGATCCTACACAACAATAGAAATATGTGTATTCTAGAAAGTTTAACAATCAGCAGATAAAGATACTCCAAACACCTGGTGTTAGCACTTCAATCATCCCGGCACCATGGTTGTTATGGTGTCAGGATGATTGAAGTGCATTATTTCTATTATTACATTGTAATATAAAATGAAATCACTCAACTCACCATAATGCTGAATCAGTGGGATCCCTGAGCGTGTCACCTGCCACCAGCCGTCCGTCCTTGCATCAGGTGTCCCAGCAGAGTCCGTCCTTGCATCAGGTGCCCCCAGTAGAGTCCGTCCTTTCATCAGGTGTGCCAGCAGAGTCCGTCCTTGCATCAGGTGTCCCAGCAGAGTCCGTCCTTGCATCAGGTGCCCCCAGGAGAGTCCGTCCTTGCATCAGGTGCCCCCAGCGGAGCCCCCCTTACATCAGATGTCCCCAGCGGAGCCCCCCCTCACATCAGATGTCCCCAGCGGAGCCCCCCCTCACATAAGGAGTCCCCAGCGGAGCCCCCCCTCACACCAGGAGTCCCCAGCGGAGCCCCCCCTCCCATCAGGAGTCCCCAGCGGAGCCCCCATTCACATCAGGAGTCCCCAGTGGAGCCCCCTCACATCAGGAGTCCCCAGCGGAGCCCCCTCTCACATCAGGAGTCCCCAGCGGAGCCCCCTCTCACATCAGGAGTCCCCAGCAGAGCCCCCCCTCACATCAGGAGTCCCCAGCGGAGCCCCCTCTCACATCAGGAGTCCCCAGAGGAGCCCCTTCTCACATCAGGAGTCCCCAGGGGAGCCCCTTCTCACATCAGGAGTCCCCAGGGGAGCCCCCCTCACATCAGGAGTCCCCAGGGGAGCCCCCCTCACACCAGGAGTCCTCAGCGGAGCCCCCCTCACATCAGGAGTCCCCAGCGGAGCCCCCCTCACATCAGGAGTCCCCAGGGGAGCCCCCCTCACACCAGGAGTCCCCAGCGGAGCCCCCCTCCCATCAGGAGTCCCCAGCGGAGCCCCCATTCACATCAGGAGTCCCCAGCGGAGCCCCCCTCACATCAGGAGTCCCCAGCGGAGCCCCCTCTCACATCAGTAGTCCCCAGCAGAGCCCCCCTCACATTAGCAGTCACCAGCAGAGCCCCACCTCACATCAGGAGTCCCCAGCGGAGCCCCCTCTCACATCAGGAGTCCCCAGGGGAGCCCCTTCTCACATTAGGAGTCCACAGGGGAGCCCCTTCTCACATTAGGAGTCCCCAGGGGAGCCCCCCTCACATCAGGAGTCCCCAGGGGAGCCTCCCTCACATCAGGAGTCCTCAGCGGAGCCCCCCTCACATCAGGAGTCCTCAGCGGAGCCCCCCTCACATCAGGAGTCCCCAGCGGAGCCCCCCTCACATCAGGAGTCCCCAGGGGAGCCCCCCTCACATCAGGAGTCCCCAGCGGAGCCCCCTCTCACATCAGGAGTCCTCAGCGGAGCCCCCTCACATCAGGAGTCCCCAGCGGAGCCCCCCCTCACATCAGGAGTCCCCAGGGGAGCCCCCCTCATATCAGGAGTCCCGAAGGGGAGCCCCCCTCACATCAGGAGTCCCCAGCGGAGCCCCCTTCACATCCAGAGTCCCTAGGGGAGCCCCCCTCACATCAGGAGTCCTCAACTGAGCCCCCCCTCACATCAGGAGTCCTCAGCGGAGCCCCCCCACATCCAGAGTCCCCAGGGGAGCCCCCCTCACATCAGGAGTCCCCAGGGGAGCCCCCCTCACATCAGGAGTCCCCAGCGGAGCCCCCTCTCACATCAGGAGTCCTCAGCGGAGCCCCCTCACATCAGGAGTCCCCAGCGGAGCCCCCCTCACATCAGGAGTCCCCAGGGGAGCCCCCCTCATATCAGGAGTCCCGAAGGGGAGCCCCCCTCACATCAGGAGTCCCCAGCGGAGCCCCCTTCACATCCAGAGTCCCTAGGGGAGCCCCCCTCACATCAGGAGTCCTCAACTGAGCCCCCCCCTCACATCAGGAGTCCTCAGCGGAGCCCCCCCACATCCAGAGTCCCCAGGGGAGCCCCCCTCACATCAGGAGTCCTCAACGGAGCCCCCCCTCACATCAGGAGTCCTCAACGGAGCCCCCCCTCACATCAGGAGTCCTCAGCGGTCCCCCCTCACATCAGGAGTCCCCAGGGGAGCCCCCCTCACATCAGGAGTCCCCAGGGGAGCCCCCCTCACATCAGGAGTCCCCAGGGGAGCTCCCCTCACATCAGGAGTCCTCAGCGGAGCCCCCCTCACATCAGGAGTCCTCAGCGGAGTCCCCCTCACATCAGGAGTCCCCAGCGGAGCCCCCCTCACATCAGGAGTCCCCAGCGGAGCCCCTTCTCATATCAGGAGTCCCCAGGGGAGCCCCCCTCACATCAGGAGTCCTCAGCGGAGCCCCCTCTCACATCAGGAGTCCTCAGCGGAGCCCCCCTCACATCAGGAGTCCCCAGCAGAGCCCCCCCTCACATCAGGAGTCCCCAGGGGAGCCCCCCCTCACATCAGGAGTCCCCGCCGCCATTACAGAAGGCCAAGGGAGCCCGCCGCGTGGTTACAATAGAACCACCGCCCACCCCCGCCCCTTTCCATGACAGACTGGCAGCGAGGAGGAGTGGGGCGGAGCGGGGCGTGGGGGGGTGGGCGTCGCCGCAGCAGCTCGGCTTCTATTGAAGCCACCCAGCTCCACTCCACTTCTGGTCTTCTCAGAAATAGCGGCTGGCGGAGACATTGTCTCCGCCGGCCGTGGACCTCTAGTGGCGGCGAAAAATTGGGAAAAAGTGAATTTATTGGGACATTCCCCAGGAGTTAATAAAATCGGGAAAAGAGTCTAAATCCGGGGAATGTCTCGGGAAATTCGGGACTGTTGGTAAGTATGCATAGTCTATAGTGCATCTCAGCAGTGAGAAAGAGAGGAAGGCTATGTCTCTACATACAGTGGGACCATGGAGGATGAATATAGTCACCCCCTAACAGGAAGTCACACCAGCAAACAGAAAAATACATTGGAATTTGGAGAAAGCTGAGGACAATAGCCAAGACAAAATAGACAAAAGTCAAAAGGTTTTTGTTGAGTTAATGTATTCTATGCATTAAGGTAATAAACGTTCCACTACCTGTCCTAGCCCTCCCTGCCCCTAAACATTTACCTGAGTCCAGTCAATGATCCAGCCCTGTTCCTTCTGCAACACCACTCCTATACCTCCCGGTCTCACAGTAGACACAGACAGTAGTGGGAACCATGCGCTCCTTCTGCTGTCAGTCAAACTCGGGTGAGGCGAGAGGGGTGTGTGGCTTACCGGTGCTGTGTGTGTCTATTGACACACACAGCCCACTTTGGAAGTGTGTCCACACAGGTGCCCCCCATAGCACACAGCTTGCTGAAGGTGCAGAAAAAGAAAAGAGGGGCAGAGATATACCTCCCAACTTTTTGAGATGGGAAGGAGGGACACCTATCAGCAAAAGTATACAGGCATAGGACACACCCATTGCCACGCCCCCTTAAAGCAGAATTGTACAAAAAAACAAGATTGGTTAAACCCACAAGTGCTTTTTTTTACCACTACTATTCCTTTATATTGGCTTTTGGAATTTACAAATACAGCAATTTAGAAATCAGATGAAAGGTTTAGTGCTGGAAAACACTTTTTGATAGATAAAAAGTGCATTTTATATACATCTATATAGATCAGACCAAAATGAGGAAGAATGAGGGACAGAGGGTTATTGCTCCAAATCAGGGACAGTCCCTCAAAATCTGGGACAGTTGGGAACTATGGCAGAGAGCCAGTGGGGGAACTGTTAAAGAGGAGATAGGGGAGCACTCTGTGCAATGACATTGCACAGAGCAGGTAATTGCAAAAAATTGCACTGAGAGTCAGTTCACATTGGTGCGATGCGGGAAACCCTGCAAATCCAGTGTGGGTTCACGCATCACACCTGAATCGCCGACGGTTCACACTGCCCTCTGCGAACCACTGCAGGTGTCAATACAAAGTTAATGACACCCCCAGATTGCAGTGAGAACTGTTAATTCAGACAGGAATCGGATCGCATGGGACCCATGCGATCCGATTCTGGTTCGGACAAAAAAAGGTCCTGCATGATTTTGGTGCAAATGCAATGTGCATTCAGCCATACAATGTGTATGGCTGAATTTGCATCGTACAGACATCGCATGTGATCTGCACAGCAGTGCGGTGCAAATCAAATGCAATGTCTGACATTGCACAAGTGTGAACCGGCACTAAGACCCCTTTCATACTGGGGCGTTAGTGGTAGAGCGCTGCTACTTTTAGCAGTGTTTTACCGCTGTCATAGCGGTGCTTTTCGGCCGCTGGCGGGGCGCTTTTAACCCCCGCTAGCGGCCGAAGAAAGGGTTAATAGCGCCCAAGGTGCGGCGCTGCCGAAGCGATTTGCAGGTGCTTCGGCATCACTGCCCATTCATTTCCATAGGCAGGGCGTTTTGGGAGCGGTCTATACAACGCTCCCACACCGACCCAAAGATGCTGCTTGCAGCACTATTTTTCCAGTCCTGCAAGAACACCGCTCCAGTGTGAAAGCACTCAGGCTTTCACACTGGGGTGGCTTGAGAGGCACTTTTCATTTTTAGTGCCAAAATGCCTGAAAAGCGCCCCAGTGTGAAAGGGGTCTTAGTATCAGAGATTAGTGAAATTTTTAAGCAGAACTAAACTCTCTCAATGAACATTGACTATTTTAATATTTATGCTTCCTGGTTCCTGGCCTAGGACAAAATTAGGCCGTACCTCCCAGGAGGCTTCACGGGGGAAGGAGGGGCTTTCTCAGCCAAGTACGCCCTCCTGACTGCATGCCTTGCCTAAACGCAGATGAATTCCAGGAAGTAGATGCTAAATGAATGATGTGCCCTTACTCAAGATGGCTGTGGCTAGAAATGCTAGGTGGTGTTTTCAAAGTGATTTCTCAACTAAATAGGGCATAGAGACATGAATGGGTGATTGGGTGAGTTTACTTTGAATAGTAAAAATGAATTAAGTAGGGTTTTCAGTTTACGGTGCTCAGATACAGTTAAAGTTCCGCTTTAAGCACTGAAAATATGTCTAGAAGATGCACTCAATAACAACTTAAAGTACATAAACCATAGACATCAGGTTCACATTTACAGTTCGTCACTTAAAACCTCATCTTCTTTCAGCTGTCAGTTTGTAAAATATGTTGGCACAACCTACATAAGTGTACTGTACAGTAATGATGGTCATCTCCATCTAGCTACTGACATGCACACTACTTGCTTCAATGTTATTCCACTAGAGCTCACACAAAAAACCACCGGGGGGCCCAAGATTTCGACTGCGGAGGGGCCTCCACAAAGTTTAATCTGGCACTAATGCTTATATATATATATATATATATATATATATATATATATATATATATAATCTCTGCAGGCAGTGCCGGGACAAGGTCATCTAGAGCCCAGGGCGAACATGCCAACATGCGCCCCCCACCCAAGATGTATGAGCATTATGTGTCAGCAAAAATCCCCTCCCCCCAGAAAATTGAGAACTGATCTGCATGTTTAGCTCAAATCCTCTTGTGCTAGTTCACACCAGATGCAGTTCCGTGCACTTTTTTTCTGCACTAAAAATGCAGGCAGCATTTTCCATGTATTGTAATGGCTCTAGTTCACACCAGTGCAGTCAGTTTCCGATGCAGAAAAAAAAAGTAGTGCGTGCTGCATTTTTTCTGCACAGAACTGTACTGGAACCTAGCAAATTGTGATAAAAACGCATTGGAACTGCGTGTGGTGTGAACTGTAAGCAAAAACTGATCCATTTTTGTGATGTGAATTGGCCAAATGCATGCACAGTGTTTTCCATCTATTCCAATGGCTCTAGTTCACACCAGTGCAGTCAGTTCCAGTCAGTTTCTGGTACAGAAAAAGTGCAGAAAAAAAGAACTGCATCTGGTGTGAACTGGCACTTATTCCACATATGCTCCCAAAACAACCCCCCACCCAAAAAAATCTCCCTCCTTAGCAAAAATCCTCTAACCCTCAAATTTCCCCTCAAAGAACAAATCCTCCTCCACCATTCCCCCATCCTAGCACAATCCCCCCCCCCCCAACACACCAAATTTCCCCTCATAGCACAAATGCCCCCAGTCATCCCTACTGGCACAAATCCCCCTCCCAAAAAAATATCCTCTCTTAGCACAAATCCACTCCCCCACCATATTACCTTTTCTAGCACAAACCCCCAAATCTCCCATCCTAGCACAAATCCTCTTCCCCCATCTCCCCTCTCAGCACAAATCCCCACTCCTAGCTCCCCTCCCAAAATTTCCGCTAGTAGAACAATTCTTACCTCCTGCTGACCCCCCCCCCCCCCAATTTCCCCTCCCAACACAAATCCACTCCCTGCATTCTCCTTGTGGTGCCCCCAAACCTCAGTACCACATATCACAGTGCCCAGGGCAGCCGTTCCTCCTGCCCACCCCTTGTCCTGGTACTGTCTCCAGGTAATGCTTTATCAAAACTTGTGGTATGGTAATGGTTGTGGTGACGCAGCAGTAGTTTTGATTAATGTTGGCTATACACTGCTCAAATATTCCCAAGAGGAACATGGCAGCTGCAAAATGTACTTGCACAAGATTAACACATGCCCATAACATATTATACAAGCCATAGGTTTTTATTGTGCGGCATTGCAATCATGGGCACTGTGCAGGTCAGCTGCCAGCGTCCTAAATACTGATGACACCATCAGTTGCCTGAGAACGTCATTTTTTGCCCTTCTCTTGCCCCCCTCTGTCAGCACTGGGGTCACGTTAGCTGAATGATGGAGTGAGACTGAGGGAGAAGAGAAATATTTGAATATTGGTCAGTACCAATGCGAAAAGGTGTATTTGCTTTGGAAGAATAAATCACCTCTAATGTTGGGAGTCCTATGCGTGTGGATGTTGCTGCGTTACCTAAAACTATTAGTTTAGTTTTAGAATGGGGTGTCTCAGGGTGTGCATAATTTTAAAGGGTGCCTTGACTGAAAAAAGAAACATTGATATACTATATTTTATTACTTTGCATAACAGAAGCTTTTTAGATTATCAAACATCTTTTTCATTCTGTGCACCTTTGTTGGTAACAAATTAAACAACCAACATATTCAGTAACCGCTTGCCGACCTGCTGCCATCATTATACTGTGGCAGGTTGGCACGGCTGCGCGAATCGCCGCTTTAAGAGCTCTAGCCGGAGCCAATGCGCGCGGCCGGCGACCCACGGTTGCTCCTCAGAAAGCCAGAACGAGGATCTGTCAATGTAAACCAGGGGTATTCAAACTATGGCCCTCCAGTTGTTCAGGAACTACAATTCCCACCGTGCCTAGTCATGTCTGTGAATGTCAGAGTTTTACAATGCCTCATGGGATGTGCAGTTCCGCAACAGCTGGAGGGCCGTAGTTTGAGAATCCCTGATGTAAACAGACAGATCCTCGTTCTGTCAGGGAAGTAGAGAGAGATCTGCTGTTCCTAGTGATCAGGAACAGCAATCTCTCTCTACTCCCTGACAGTCCACTCCCCCCGCAGTTAGAAACACCTCCCTAGGGAACACTTAACCCCTTGATCGTCCCCTAGTGTTCACCCCTTCCCTGCCAGTAACGTTTATACAGTAATCAGTGGCTATTTTTAGCTCTGATCGTGTCCGATCTGTCCACCGCAATGTCGCAGTCCCGCTAAAAATCACTGATCACCACCATTACCAGTAAAAAAAAAAAATAATAATAAAGATGCCATAAATACTAGATATCCCCTATTTTGTAGACGCTATAACTTTTGTGCAAACCAATCAATATATGTTTATTGCGATTTTAGTTTTTAATTTTTTTACAGAAATCTGTAGAAGAATACATATTGCCCTAAACTGATGAAGAAATTTAATTTTTATTTTTTTGGATATTTATTATAGCAAAAAAAAAATTTATTTTTTTTTTTCAAAATTGTTGCTCTTTTTTTGTTTATAGCGCAAAAAATAAAAACCGCAGAGGTGATCAAATATCACCAAAAGAAAGCTCTCTATGCGGGAAAGAAAGAACACACATTTTTTTCGTGTACAACGTCCCATGATGGTGCAATTGTCAGTTAAAGCGACGCAGTGCTGTATTGCAAAAAATGGCCTGGTCATTAAGGGAGTAAATCCTTCTGGTCCTTAAGTAGTTAAGCAAAGATGCTTCCTTTTGTGGCCCTTTGAACGCTGTTTCACCTTTGCCTTGCTGTGGTGTGCATAGTCATTGGAGATAAATGCCTTTTAACATGACATGTGGAAGACCATACCTATCTTCCCTGGCACGCTATGTGAAGGGAAGTATGTGCAGATAAAAGAGTTCCAATGCTGTGCAAATGGTAATGCTGGTTCCTAGAACACATCCTTTCCTCATAAATAGGAGGAGGAGTGCTTGTGACCTACCTTCCCCAACCCATAAAATAATTCATAAAAAGATTGCTGCATGTACTTTCAGATAAACCCTTGCTCAAATGTTCTTAGGAAGTTGTAGTGGTGTAATAAATGAAAAAACAAAAAACAAACAAGCACATGATGTCCAGTTGAAACACACTAATTGGGTAGCAGGGTGTTGGGCACACCTGTGTGTTTTATGTGTGCTTTTGCGTTACGCTAAAAAGAAACCCTACTTGCTGCATCTTTGATTCACTTTTGTCAAAACACGTTATATATAGTTTAATGGTCATGCCTAAAGTGCATGTAAAGCGTACTGTGCAGATGTGAACTGGGCCTAAGCCTGGGTTCACACTTGTGCGATGCGGGAAGCAGCGCAATTACAGCACCGGTTCCCGCACCGCATCTCTCCCGCAGGCAGTTTACACTGCCCCCTGGGATCGCAGGGCAAACTGTGAACTCACACAGGAATCGGATCGCATAGGTGAGAGAACCCATGCAATCCGATTCCAGGGCATTACAAAAAAAGTCCCTGCACTATTTTGGTGCGAATCCAATGCGAGTTCAGCCATACAACTATATGGCTGAACTCGCATTGCTCAGACATCGCATGCGATCGGCATCGCAATGCGAATCACATGCGATGTCTGGGTTCGCACTAGTGTGAACCTGGGCTTAGGGTAGCTGATAGATAGTATGATGTGATATTTCATAGATAGAATAAATGTTACTGCTGCTTTAGCACCACACCATTTTAGAAGATAAATACTGTGGATTTTGAAAAAACCCTCAAAATAACTGAGATTTTATATTAAAAAAAACTAAAAGTCCAAGGGCAAATACCAATATTTTTGCACTCAAAGTGATGCAATGGGGACAGAGACAGTAACCAAACCTCCATAAATAGGCCCCTCAGTAGTCTGTGCACCATACTTATGGAGGGGGCTCAGACATCAGCCTGTAATAGCATCAGTTTTTACTGCAGCTATATAAAAGATATTAGAATCGCGCTAAAAAAAATTCTAGAAATCAGTCCATCAGATATAAAAATATAGCGTTCCTAAAAAGTCCACCAGTGGTTCTAACTGTAAGCCTTGATGATTCCTGATGATAGAAATGCCATCAATTACCTCATGTGAAGGGTCCCCCATCAAAATAGTGAGATTTGCTGCTTACCAGCTCCAGATGATCCCCCGTTACAGGGGATCAAATAGCGCGTGTGGCTTAAACCCAGCCTAGGTCTTCCTCCAGACGATTGTATTCTCCTATTCCCGGGGCACCACTTACTCACATGGATGGATGGTTTATGTAACAAAGAAGCTCCACATGGCATAACACCTCTTTAAAGTTTATTAGAATAAAAGTAATGCACTTACATGTTATTAGATAAGTAAAAGCCTTAAGTCTGTTGTGCCAAAACAAATCTGTCCTTCCAGGACACAAGGGGATAGGTGACGTCAACGCGTCGTTCTGACCTACGCGTTTCATCAGAGAGGACGGTTGTCCAGGCTTTACTGCAGCTATACTCCGGAAGGTTCATGGCCAAGCCATTTTTTTATTATTTAGTGCTGCGCTACTTTACCTGGCATTTGTACAGTCATGCAAAGCTGTACCCAAACAAAATTTTTAGAATTTTTTCACACAAATAGAGCTTTCTATTGGTGGTATGTAATCACTGGGTTTTTTATTTTTTGCGATACAAATGAAAAAAGCCTGCCAATTTTGAAGAGAAAAGTCCAATAAAAACATATAAACAATCAAATTTCTTCATAAATTGTGGGCAAAATATATTCTACTACATGTCTTTGTAAAAAAAAAAAATCCCAATAAGTGTATGATGTATGACTGGTTTGCATGAAAGTTATAGCATCTACAAACTATGGTATATATATTAGATAATTTTTTTTTTTATAATAGTAATGGTGGTGATCAGCGACTTATAATGGGACTGCAGTGGACAATCTGATACTAACTGACGCTGGGGAGGGGGGGGGATGACTAACTGCCACTGACATTACCAGTGACAGTAATACAGTGATCAGTGCTAATACTATACACTGCCACTGTACAAATTACACTGGCTGGAAAGGGGTTAACATCTAGGGCAATCAAGGGGTTGCACGTGTGTCTAACACTGTGTACTGTGTGATGCTTTTACTATCATATCTCTTTTTTTCCTATTCCTGTTTTGCAGGGATAAGAAATAGAGAGATTGTTGCTCTGTACAGAGCTCTGTGTTGATTGTCAACACAGGGCTCTCAGCTGTGATTGGACACAGCCGATCAGCAGGTCCTGGCCATGAATCATTGGCTGAGACTTACTGACAGACTCCTGCTGTGTACACAGCGAGTGTTGACGGGGTGCGCCCCTAAACCTGGAAGCAGGCAGTAAGGTACAGGTACGTTGCTTTGCCTGCACGGGGCACCCATTCGCGGAGCATTGTGGGTGGGTGGTCCACAAGCGGTTAAAGCAGTATTAAACAGAAAACCAAAAATGTAATATAATGCAGATTACCAGTCATTAGATGTGGTTTTCACCTGGTGGTATGTCCAATAAACACCTCCAGTATTACAGTGCCTCCACCCTGGAATAAGAAGCACAGGGGGCACCTTTGGAAAGCAGCATTGCCACTCTGGGGGGGAGGGAAGTCTTAGATAGAGTAGCAGATTAAAGCTGGATACACACTATACAATTTTCTTTAGATTTTTTTCCTTTAGATTTACCAAAACCATATAATATCAGGTCAAACCTAAACACTTTCAATTTGTATGGAATCGGGCAGGCCCTTCCACTACATGGTTGAAGGTAAATCTAAAGGAAATCTACCAACAAAAGTTGTATGGCGTGTATCCAGCTTTAGTTACAGCAGTTTTTGTTTTCCTTTTGAGATAAAGGTTTTATATGGATAAAAAGAGTTGATCATTGTAAGCACTCCAGTCAGTGATAGTTTGTCTCATCCCTGTAACTGATACATCTGCGGGATACCTTGTTCTTTTAAAAAAAACAACAACCTTACTGGCTGGATCACCAGGTGAAAATAAAAGAAAGAAAACGAATGCAGACATCATATCTAAGAATTGGTAAGCTGCAACATAATAAATGTTTGCTTTTGAGTTTGATACCGCTTTAAGATAATTTATCAGTGTGAGTATACAATGCTGGTGGGTATCATGAACATGACTATCAGGCAATTGAACAAAAAAACAATTTTAGCTGACTGATGTTCCTTCACTACTGTACTTTCTAAGGCACTGAGCTGACAGCAACCATCTGCGTGCTCTCCCTTATTTTGCATAGGGTCGCCATTGCCATTAATACTGGGCAGTACCTGAACCTGCTGCAACTTTGTAACAGGAATTTCATGTTAACCATTATACCGCCACAACTGACATTCTGTTAACCGCTTGCCTACCAGCCGCCATCGTTATACGGCGGCAGGTCGGTTCTCCTGCGCAAATCGCCGTAGCTATACACTCTGCGGGAGCGTGCCCGCAGGTTGGGCGGACTCGACCCCTGCTCGCGGTATACAGAGGCAGAATGGGGATCTTTCTTTGTAAACAAGGCAGATCCCCATTCTGATTGGAGACATGACAGCGATCTACTGTCCCCAGTGATCGGGAACAGTGATCTCTGTCATGTCCCTGCCAGCCCATCCCCCCTGCAGTTAGAACAAGCTGAGGGAACACATTTAACCCCTAGTGTTAACCCCTTCCCTGCCAGTGTAATTTTTACATTGATCAGTGCATTTCTATAGCACTGATCAATGTAATAATGTCACCAGTCCCCCCAAAAAAGTGTAATTTGGGGTCAGATTTGTCTGCTGCAATGTCGCAGTCCCGCTAAAAATCGCAGATCGCTATCATTACTAGTAAAAACAATTAAAAAATAAATAAAAGTCCCTAAATCTATCCCATAGTTTGTAGACACAATAACTTCTGCGCAAACCAATTAATATATGCCTATTGCGATTTCTTTTACCAAAAATATGTAGAAGAATACATATTGGCCTAAACTGATGAATACATGCATTTTTTTAATATATTTTTTTTGGATATGTATTATAGAAAGATAGATATAGCCTCTATGATGGTAATAGTAGTAAAGGGTATGTAGAACATTGTACCATCATTCAGAAACTTAGAGATATGGGGATCGGGAGCTTGGTCCCCAGCCAAGCTACCTTAAAGAACAAGGGCAATTAGACTATCTCGGTACAGATTGAGCTAGAGTAAATTTGAATATGTAAACTAATATGTAGAAAAATATATAAAGATTTATTAATACATAATTAATAAGACATGGCAAATAACCAAAAACTGATTAAAAGCATGGTAACAATCTATGTGTTTCACCAAAATAATGGTCCCCAAACGGGGAAGATCACAGTGGGATAGTTGATCACGGATAACATCTCAACTAGTTTTGCGGACTAATGCTGCTTCATCAGGAGGATATCTGTAATTTGATTCACACATGAGCAATAACAAAACAATTGACCAAACATTTCATACAATAGTATCAGTAACAAAGTATAATTGGGGGAAGAGCAGAGCTGCTTAACTAAGGCCCATCATGCACAGGGTGTCACCAAGAGGTCCCCCCGCGGCGACTGGGGGGGACTAACAAGTCAATGGACTGGTATCTAGATAGATGGAGTGAAACAGTTGAAATGGGTAGACTATGCGCTTAGAGGGCTGTGAGTGAGGAAATGTGACTGTGATGAAAGTGTGGGAAAGGAGAAAGGGAGGTGGGGAATTGTGTGTGGATGAGGAAGTGAAAAAACAAATAGGGGAGGGAAAAGGAAGAGGGGAGGGAAAAGGAAGGGAGGGGAGGGAAGGAAAGAGAGTGAGAAATTAAATAAAAAAATGGAAATTAAAGAGAAAAGAAAGGGGAAAATGGTAAGAGAAAGAAAAGGGGGGACAGGAGAAGAAAAGGGGAAGAGAGAAGGGGGGAGATGAACAAAAAAAGGAGGGGAAGGGGATGGGAGAGAAGAAATGGGGAGGGGGGGGACTGGTGAGTGAGGGGTCAGTGAGGAAGGGGGGGGGAGGAGGGAGAAAGGAAGGGGCATACATACCTCTCAACATTTTGAGATGGGAAAGAGGGACACCTACTGGCAAATGTATGTAGTCATGGGACACGCCCCCTGCCACACCCCTTTAAAGGTGAATTAACCAAAAAAAAGGTTAATTAAATCCACAAGGGCTTTTTTTTTATCACTACTATTCCTTTATATTGGCTTTTAAAATTTACAAATGCAGCAATTTAGAATTTGCATAAAAGGTTTAGCACTGGGAAACACTTTTTGAAAGATAAAGAGTGCATTTTAAATACAACTATATAGATCAGACCAAAATGAGGGACAAATAAGGAGGAATGAGGGACAGAGGGACATTGCTCCAAATCAAGGACAGTCCCTCGAAATCAGTGACAGTTGGGAGCTATGGGCATAGTATATACCTTGTATGAAGATACGGCAAGTTTAGGGGTCCCAGGAAGTAAAGGCCAGCTGGGAATGGGGGTAGCAATGCTCAGCCGGGATTTGGACCACTACAGGGAATAGGTAAGAAGTGGGGGTGCATTGAAGCACACACACTCCTGCCCAATATATGTGGCCTGTGGGGAAGAAGACAGTAGCCAGTAAATAGCCTCTAACTGCAGCTACCCTGCTGCTTCCTTTGTTGGAGCTGCAAACATGGCTAAGTCAAAGTCAGTGTGGTGTACTTACTCTGGATAATGCTAGAGTACACGAGTCCAGGGCCCAGCATCCATGCACTGGCAAGTATGTATTCCCCAACCCAGCGACGTTAAGAGACGCCAGCTGTAGCTGGCATATGTATTAGAGCAAAAGGTTACAAAAAAATGTTTTTTTCAAAAATTGTCGCTCTTTTTTTGTTAATAGCGCAAAAAATAAAAACTGCAGAGGTGATCAATACCACCAAAAGCAAGCGCTATTTGTGGGAAAAAAGGACCTCAGTTTTGATTGGGTACAGCGTTGCATGACAGCGCAATTGTCAGTTAAAATAACGCAGTGCCATATCGCAAAAAACGGCCTGGTCGTTAAGGGGGCAAATCCTTCTATTGCTGAAGTGGTTAAAGTTGAAGTTTAGGCTTTATAAGACTCTTAAATGCTGCTTTCCCACTGCCCCCCAGTGTGCTGCATACATTTTATCATAAATCACAATATAAATCCCTTTTTTCCCCTAATTTTTTCCTGTGCCGTTACGTGAATGTCAAGCTCTGACTCCTCTGTGTAATGTGCAGGGCCGACAACAAGGCTGAATTCCACAGAGCAGTGACATCACCCACCAGCGGTTATTGCTCTAGGTGTTGTCAGAGGAGGGGAGAGCTCCTTCCCACCAGCCACACATTACCAGAGGAGAGGTTACCTGACCTCATAGTTACATAGTAGGTAAGGTTGAATAAAGACAATAGTCCATCCAGTTCAACCTATGTAGAAAAACAAGAGAAAAAATGTATTGAAATTGTGATTAATGTTAAACTATATGCAGCACAATAAGGAGCAGCGGGGAGGCAGCATTTAAAAGGTGGGCCGCTGTACAGCCTTGATTTAAACTAAGGATCTTTTTTTTTTCTTTCATAATTTTTTCATTGTTAGTTCTTTTTTGGACTTTGAGTTTATTTAAATGATCGGCAAAGATAATTTTTTTTTCTTGTATCATTATAGAGTGAATAAACAATATGAACATCTCCAGGACTTGTTCCACCATAGTACCTCAGCCAGATAATTACCTCATAGTACATACAGAGCAACCTTTGCACCGGACCACACCCGTCCTCTCTACCGTGTAGCAACCTGCCTCAGAATTCTAGGGACACTGGAATGAAGCTATAGGAAAAATGTTTTCATCTTGCTGTACTGCTAGGCAATGGGAAACAGCAGCAGTGAAACAGATTTATAATATTATAGTTCACAGCTTCATTCATAAATGTATTCTCAGAAATAGCACTGCACTATCTTTTAAATACCATTTTTAAGTGGTATATATTGAGGGAGAATCGGTCTCAGATTCTTGGATAACTATCTCAGATCTGCCTCCGATCTTAAGACCCCTTTTCACACTAGGCGGTTTTCAGGCACTTTAGCGCTGGAAATAGCCTCTGCTAAGTACCTGAAAACCGCCTCCTATTCGTTCCAGTGTGACTTTTCACACTCGGGCGGTGCACTTGCGGTACGTTATGAAGTCCTGCAGGCAGCATCTTTGGGGCGGTCTGTATTTAGCGCTCTCAAAATGCCCTGGCCGTTGGAATGAATGTAAAGCACCTCAGTGTGAAAGTGGCCTAAGCAAAAATACAAAAATCTGCATCTGAGGACTTGTTTATACAGTACATGTATACTATTAAGAAAAAGATCATGACAACGATGGAGTCGGGCTCACACCGATTTGACTGCTTCCATTGCGGAAAATAGGGTGCGACTTGTCATGCTATTTGAAACTATGAAATCGCATGACAGATCACACCGGTGAACCCATAGTAATTCAGATAATTTAGGTCAGGGGTGTCAAACTAAATTTCCTTGCAGCCGCATCAGCATTATGGTTACCCTCAAAGGGCCGGTTGTATCTGTTTGACTAGATGTCCAGAGCACCCCCTTACATCAGAAGTCAAGAGCCCCCCACCTTCTCTTACATTACAGCGCACCCTCCTTATCTTGTGCTGCTGGCAGGAAGAAGATGGGGGTGGAGCTGGGAAGCAGAAAATGCAGGGTCTGTAAGAAGACCAGAGGAGGGCTGGCGTCAACTCAAAGCGGAGTTCCACCCATTTTTTAGTTTATTAAAAGTCAGCAGCTACAAAAAGTGTAGCTGCTGACTTTTAAAGCGGAGTTCCATCCAAAAATGGAACTTCTGCTTTTCGGGAATCCTCCCGACCTCTGGTGTCACATTTCGCACCTTTCAGGGGAAAGTGGGGGAGCAGATACCTGTCTAATACAGGTATTTTGCTCCCACTTCCGGGCATAGATAGCCGAGCCACCCGCGGGTATCTACGCCACTTCCGGCGCCTACTCTGTCCCCCCCGCTGTCTTCTGGGAGACACCCGGGTCCCAGAAGACAGCAGGGACCAGTGGGACAACGCAGCGCGACTCGCGCATGCGGAGGAGGGAACCAGGAAGTCAAGTCGCAAGGCCCACCAAAATCCTTAGTACCAGGGCCATGATCCTCTTAATCCAGCCCTGGGTGTCCCCATTGGAAGATTTCTCTTTCTTATTGTTCTGGGGACAGCTCTAAAGTTTAGCATATCCCCCTCACTTTCTTCCTCAGTAGAAATGATCACCAGTACAAATAGAAGGGTGAATCCCACCAATGGACACACAGACAGCAGAAAAAAAAAGAAACTTGAAAGAGATGCTAGACGTTGTACTACTGATGATAATGTCTGTGGATTAAAACATGATTATTCAAAATGTGCGTGAATGAAAAATGCACAGACCGCTTTGAAATCCAGCTTAGGTCTCATGCATATGGGGAGCTGTGGGTGGCGCATACAGTAGGCCATATGTACATGCTTGTATTCGTGTAAATGCTGATGCTCTTTTGCAGCAGCGAATACACACACATGTGCATATGACTATTTCCCAAACCTGCAGCTCCACAGAGCCAAAAAAACACTGGGAATTTTGAGCAAGAGGTGTCTGCAAACGTCAGTGCGCATAAGTCCTAAGTCCATTCACACCTGTATGTGTGCGTTACCACACCATTTTTCCATACATCAAAGTATATTATAGGGCCTATTAATAACAACGGCAGTGCATGACAATGCATGATTGTTAATTGAAATTACCCCAAGTTAAGGGCTTCCTCACACATTTTTTTTTTTTTAACAAAAGAGGGGTGGCTTTATTGTAGTCAACAGCAATTACAGAATAAAACAACACAATGGCATGGTTCAGTGCATTACAAATCAGGAGGATATTTGCACAGAAGATAATATGGTCCAATTAGACATTGCATTAGAAGCCTTCTACATAAAAACAGACATATCATAACATGTCACAGAAGTAGTAAGCACACTAATCAAGACCTAAGTGAGAGAGCCAGGGTGTATCGAGAAGAGGGGGCTATAGGTTGGCTATTGTTTTAAGTGGTGCTAGTTTATATATTCTGTGCGATGCATTGGCAACAAATGACAACGTGCTGAAAACGTGCATTACATACCCTTTTTTATAATTTACATAGAAGTATGTGAAAACGCACATAGAAAAGATCCCTTCAAGTGAATTGGGGCCATGTCAGAACCGCCTTGCAACCATGTGTAATGCATGCAGTTGTGGCTACCGGGAGGTGGCATATTGACTCCCAGCTGCCTGTCAACTGCCCTCTGAAAGCCATCCACCATGGATTGCTTTTCAGACAGCCACAAGTGTAAAGGAGCCCGTATAGAAATGTTTTTACATTCTATAGAACAAATTGCACACATAGTCATAGCTTTGGCAGCTGCGGTGGCTGCCTCCCCCTAACACAGACTGCTACGCCTCTGAAAACAAGTAGAGCTGGAGGAGCAATACATTCATGCTAATAGCAGCGTGCAGAAAGTGAGTCAGGCAGTTGTCTCTCACACTTGATTAGAACAGACACCACAAAGATAAGATGAATAATTCTAAAGTGGACACCACCCACAGAAAATGACAGAAGTGCTGGATGTTGCTCCATTTCTCTGGCCTAGTGAAGAGTTTATTTAGGGTGTGACAACTCCTGGATGTATTCCCAATGTCACACAGAGCTCTTTGTTCCAAGCACAAGCAATAAAAATCCCTATTATTATCACAAAAAGGCTGACAGAACAGGTCTTCTCTGTGTGATTTGTAGGGCAGGGTTATTTTCAAACTTGTTGCAGCTGTTTCAAAGGGACTTCATTCTGTGTCATCCCGTGGGTGGAAATACTGTACATCAAATGATGGACATTCATCAAGTGTCTGAATGCTTTGTACTAACACCACATTTTTTTAAGACACATTTTTGCAGATTATCTTCATACTTTTTTTTTTGGAGTACACATAAGTTGTTGCAGTTTGGATTAGAAAGCAAGAGAAATGGACAGCAGTATACACCTGACGTCATTTCCAGCCCTCCTTTAGGGCCTGTGCCGACAGGGTATTTACTTCAAGTGGGTTTTGCATTCATATGCAAGGCTATGGGAAAGCAAAACTTGCTTGAAGCAGCTCAAATACAGGTTAGAAAGAGTTTAACTCCAAGTCAAATAGAACTTTTACTGACACAAGCCCAAAGTCCATCTACACTGTTTTATTACTGTGTATGACACTATTGAAGAACTTACTTATTGTGAAACTTCACCTAAAAAGGGAAGTTCTACTTTGTTACATAGTTACATAGTAGGTGAGGTCGAAAAAAGACACAAGTCCATCAAGTTCAACCTATTGTGTGATTATATGTCAGTATTACATTGTATATCCCTGTATGTTGCGGTCGTTCAGATGCTTATCTAATAGTTTCTTGAAACTATCGATGCGACCACCGCCTGTGGAAGAGAATTCCACATACTTGCCACTCTTATGCCCCGTACACACGGTCGGACATTGATCGGACATTCCGACAACAAAATCCATGGATTTTTTCCGACGGATGTTGGCTCAAACTTGTCTTGCATACACACGGTCACACAAAGTTGTTGGAAAATCCGATTGTTCTGAACGCGGTGGCGTAAAACACGTATGTCGGGACTATAAACGGGGCAATAGCCAATAGCTTTCGTCTCTTAATTTATTCTAAACATGCGTGACACTTTGTCTGTCGGATTTGTCTGCACACGATCGGAATTTTAAGGATTGGATTTTGTTGTCGGAAAATTTTATAGCATGCTCTCAAACTTTGTGTGTCGGAAAATTCCGATGGAAAAAGTCCTATGGAGCCCACACACGGTCGGAATTTCCGACAACAAGCTCCGATCGCACATATTCCGTCGGAAAGTCTGACCGTGTGTACAGGGCATAACAGTAAAGAACCCTCTTGTGTCCTCCTCCCCCTCCTCTACCCCTTTTGGAGGTTTTTTTTGGGGAGCGTATACCTAGTTTTGCCTGGGCAATCCCAATGGATGTTCATTCCCCCCTCCAATGGCCACAACCACTTGGGACACATCACAGGGGTCCCAGGAGGCTGCAGGTCCTTTCACAAAGCGCAGCGCAACTTACACATGCACAGTGGGGAGCTGGCTCTGAAGCCGCAAGGGGTCACAGCTAGGTTCCCACAGTAAACATGCTGGTGCAAGGAACCCAAATACCAACGAAGAACTGGCCTGGGTGAAGAAAGAGCTGGATGCCTAGATAGGTAAGTGTCCTTTTTTAAAAGCCAGAAGCTACAGTTTTTGTAGTTGCTGACTTTTATTTATTTAATTATTTATTTTTCAGACTAAAGAACATCTTTAACCACCTCATTACCATGCTATAGCCGAAAGATTCTCTCTCTTTCTCCTTAGAACACAGCTGATCACAGATCAAGGTAAAGGGCCAACTACAGCGGTCCTTTACCGCGTGACCAGCTGTGTCCAATAACCAATAACCGTCAAAGCTCTCAGCACACAGTTTGATAATCAGGGCACTGATCATCAGTGCCCTGATGATCAGTGCAGCCCCATTGCTGCAGATTAGTGCAGCTTATCAGTTCCCATCAGTGCCCCCAAATCAGTGCCCATCAGTGCAGCTTATCAGTGCCAATCAGTGTTGGCTCATCAGTGCACCCCAGTGCCTTATCAGTGCAGCCTCAATATTTTTTCAGCTTTGGATAAAATAGAGAAAAGTTAAAATCTCACGTCACGTTTGTATTTCTCCCTTTGTCCCTGCTGGGAGATTAACCCTATTTGTCCTGGTGAAAATGAAGGGAAATCTGAAATTTTGAGTTGTCAGTGGATCAGGAAAAGAGAAGAAATCATCTAGGGGGGCGTCTGTTCAGGGGACAAGCTGTCTAAGAGAGGATTTCCCTTATTTTGAATAGATCTCCTTTTGTTTTCTGTTGTTTTTTGAGCCAGGAAATAAAGGAAAGATCTCCTCAACGTCAGGGGTTTTAACCTTTCACACTTCAACATGTCACATGCGGTGAACAAAAGGGGAACTTATCCTTTAATTTGATTTTAGTTTTTTTCAATCTTGTACACTCAGCATCACATGTGGGTCTGTATGCAAAAAAAAGAGAAATATGGACAAAGCTTGTCAAACCACATTTGTTGGTGGATAGCCTTTACGCTGTACCTGATGTGTATGCATGAGCACGTATCTCTCACATACACATGGTTACATCTACTGTGGGAAGATAACTGGGTTGTCCAACTTGATTTGTGGATGCATCAGTGTGATTGCGTATGTGCATATTCATAAATGACGAGGCAACATTTCATCATTAAATCAGGCCCAATGTCACTATGAATAATTTTTAGTGTTGTATCAACAGGTGGACAATTTGAGTTTCGTAATATAACATTTATCTGAATGTACAGCTGTGGCCAAAAGTTTTGAGAATGACACACATATTCATTTTCACAAAGTCTGCTGCTTTAATGTTTTTAGATCTTTTTGTCAGATGTTACTATGGTATACTGAAGTATAAATACAAGCATTTCATAAGTGTCAAAGGCTTTTATTGACAATTACATTAAGTTTATGCAATTAGTCAATATTTGCAGTGGTGACCCTTCTTTTTCAAGACCTCTGCAATTCGCCCTGGCATGCTGTCAATCAACTTCTGGGCCACATCCTGACTAATGGCAGCCCATTCTTGCATAATCAATGCTTGGAGTTTGTCAGAATTTGTGGGGTTTTTTTTTGTTCACCCGCCTCTTGAGGATTGACCACGTGTTCTCAATGGGATTACTGTGAGGTTTGTGGAGTTTCCTGGCCATGGACCCAAAATTTCAATGTTTTGTTCCACAAGTTACTTAGTTATCACTTTTGCCTTACGGCAAGGTGCTCCATCATGCCAGAAAAGGCATTGTTCATCACTAAACTGTTCTTAGATGATTGGGAGAAGTTGCTCTCGGAGGATGTTTTTGTACAAATCCTTATTCAGGGCTGTGTTCTTGGGCAAAATTGTGAGTGAGCGCACTCCCTTGGCTGAGAAGCTACCTCACACCTGAGGATGCTTTACTGTTGGCATGACACAAGACTGATGGTAGCATTCACCTTTTCTTCTCCGGACAAGGTTTTTCTGGATGCCCCAAACAATCAGAAAGGGGATTCATCAGAGAAAGTGACTTTACCCCAGTCCTCAGCAGTCCAATCCTTGTACCTTCTGCAGAATATCAGTCTGTCTTTGAAGTTTTTCCTGGATAGAAGAGGCCTCTTTGCTGCCCTTCTTGACACCAGGCCATCCTCCAGAAGTCTTTGCCTCACTGTGTGTGCAGAGGCACTCACACCTGCCTGCTGCCATTTCTGATCAAGCTCTGCACTGGTGGTACCCTGATCCCGCAGCTGATTCAACTGTAGGAGATGGTCCTGGCACTTGCTGGACTTTCTTGTGCGCCCTGAAGCCTTCTTCACAAATGCAGTGGAAATGTTTTTTTATGGGATTACGTTTGTTTTCATGGCAAAGAGGGACTTTACAATTAATAGCAATTCATTTGATCACTAATCATAACATTCTGGAATATATGTGAATTGCCAGCATAAAAACTGAGGCAGTGGACTTTCTGAAAATTATTATTTTTGTGTAATTCTCAAAACTTTTGGCCATGGCTGTATACAGACAATGTAGAGCTATACATTCACAACATTTGGAGCAAAAAGAACTGAGGACAATGATGAAAATGGATATGTGGCAGCCTATAAATTACAAGGATGGGCTTCTGTTATGAAAGTAATTAGATAGTATTGGTAAAGAAATACTTGGTTGACTTGTTTGTTTGCATGTTTTTTTCGGTCTGAATTATGTCTTTACCAATATAGTACAATGCTTGTCACCACTCCTGCACTAAATCACACTCTTCATGTGGAGCTGCAGTCATCTGTAGGATGTACCTGTTCATTATATGAAAGATAATGAAAAAGCAAGTCTCAGAGACGCTGTCGTTTACTTGAGGCTATTTAAAATCTGAAACTACACATGCAGCACAAAGAATGAAAAAAAAAAAGTAAATTTAAATGCTAAATGCAATATCAAACAGTAGACAACACATGGAGGCATATCTATTAAGAGCAGGAGCATTTGTCGGCCTAGTTTACCTGCTATGCTGGCAGTTTACTGCATATGCACATTTGGGGAAGTTATACACTTCAAACAAAAACAAAGAAAATTTCCCAGCTCAACTTTGCAACCAGCCTGCAAAATATCAAATTGTCCTGTCCAACAATTCACGGTAAAAACAGGGGTTTAGTTTGCACATATTTGCAAACACATGCGTAAGCTGCAGAGGCAGCCACAAGACACCCCAGTATTATCTGCAGTCCTAGTTCTATATATTTTGAGGGTCTCCACAGTAGAAGTACATGTATAGCAATGGCTGGATTTAGGGCAGGTTTGCCTGGAGGGAACACATCCCTCTTTAAAGGCACAAAAGTGTTCAATGCGCGCCCCCCCCCCCCCCCCCCCCACACCAAATAACCAAATATACAAACAAACGACAACTGCCCCAACCTATACCTGGCTTTAACAACAAGGAACACATGGAAGGGTGACGCATGTCAAACAAAAACAAAGAAAAATTCCCATCTCAACTTACCAACCAGCCTGCAACAAATCGAATTGTCTTGTCCAACAGTTCATGTTAAAAACAGGTGTTTTGTTTGCACACATTTGCAAATACATGTATAAGCTGCAGAGGCCGTAACAAGGCACTCCAGTATTATCTGCAGTCTATAAATTTTGAGAGCCTCCATAGTAGAAGCACATATATAGTAATGGGTAGATTGAGGGCAGGTTTGCCTGGAGGGAGCCCACCCCTCTTCAACTGGTTGCCGCCCACCCACCGTCAAATGATGGCGGGGCGTCATATGATGGCATCCCAGAACGGCTGCGGGGGTGCGCAGTGCGGCGATCGCAGTCGCGCCATGTTGCTAGGACACAGCACGACCCCGATCTCTGTAAAAAGCCGCGTCCGCGGCTCTAACCATGTGATCGGCTGTGTCCAATCACAGCTGGTCACATGTAAACAAGGAAGTGCTGGTAATCAGAGCTCCTCACCTCACACTGACAGAGTATGTGGCGAGGAGCGCCGATCTGCTGCATCTCCACACAGGGGGACATGTAGGAATGTAATCAGTGCCCTGATTACAGTATAGTAAAACAGTGTCACCATACAGTGCCCACCAATGCCAGCAATCAGTGCCCACCAGTGGCAGCAATCAGTGCCCACAAGTGCCACCAATCAGCGCCCACAAGTGCCACCAATCAGTGCCCATTAGCAATATCAGTCAGTGCTGGCAATCAGTGCCGCCCATCAATGCCCATCACTGTTGTCGATCAATGCCCATCAGTGTTGCCCATCAGTGCCACCCATGAATGCCCATCAGTGCCCATCAGTACCGCCTATCCATGCCGCCTATCAGTGCCGCCTATTAGTGCCCATCAATGCCACCTAACAGTGCCCATCAGTGCCACCTATCAGTGCCCATAAGTGCAGCATATTAGTGCCTCCTCATCAGTGCCACCTCATCATTGCCCATAAGTGTCACCTCATCAATGCCCACCAGTTCAGCCTATCAGTGCCCATCAGTGCTGCCTCATCAGCGCACATCAATGAAGGCGAAAAATTACTTAGTTACAAAATTTACTGACAGAAAAAAGTAAAAAACTTTTTTTTTCAACATTTTTGGTCTTTTTTTTTGTGAACAATAAAAAACCCAGCAGTGATTTAATACCACCAAAAGAAAGCTCCATTTGTGTGAAGAAAATGATTTAAAAATTTGTTTGGGCACAGTGTAGCATGATCGTGCAATTGTCATTCAGAGTGCGACAGCGCTGAAAGCTGAAAAATGGCTTGGGCAGGGAGGGGGTGTGAGTACACGGTAGGCAAGTGGTTAAAGGCACGGGGGGGGGGAGCACTGGACATCTTTGCTGCCATTGTGCTATTTGGTGGGTGTCCAGTGCGCCCCTGTGCCTTTAAGGAGGGGTGGGCCCCCTCCAGGCAGACCCTACTATGTGTACTGTAATCTCTGTTAGGCACCTACCACACTCTATACTGCATCGGGGGATCCCCTAATTTAGCAATGGTGGATCACAGGTGCAAGAAAGCTGCAACAAAAGGGTTAAATATTATGCATTTTGCAGATGGCCTACATGAAACTCAAAACACTGATCAGGGTGATAGCTGTTCCTCTGTCCTGGAGCAATGTACCGTTATGACATGGCTCCCCTCATCTGACTCTAGCTCTCTCTCAAGCATGCACCATGTGGTCTCTGCCTGGCAAAAGCAGATTTCTTTTCTACCATGTCTGAACTCTCTGGAAAAAAAAATCTGCTTTAAGAACCTTTGATTTCTAGAGGTCACAAATGCTATATGTCCTCTAATCCCCCTGACTCTGTTCAGGAACCAGATCTTCACTTGAGGATATTATGGAGTGGAGACTGCAGAGGATTTTCCTTCCCTTGCATTTTATGAGGTACAAGCTATGCCATCAAGCCAAATGCCCTCCACTGTGAACATATTGATTGATGCAGTGCACGCTAGTTTTTGCCTAACAGATGTTTACTCTCCACTGCCAGAACAAGGCATTATGAACAGTAAGAGAGAGTCAAGAAAGACTTTTCCCATACATGCACAGATTGTGTATTTTATGAGGACTGGCTTAACTTTAAAAGAATATTAACTTGGTGAGATTTATTCTATGGAAAAGGAGTTTAGAAAGAAATGGGCAATTCTGGTAGTGGTTCCTGCCATTTCAGTTCTTAATAAACATCTTACAGTTCCTATTAAAGTGATAATAAACCCTTACATAAGACCACTGACCACATAAGACCACTGACTAGCCTCAGGCGAAACACAGTGATAAAGCAAATCCTCCTACACAAGCTGTACCTGTTTATCTGCAGCCTTCTCTACATCAGAGCGGTTCAAAATGCACAGATCAAGGGATATTACTCTGCTTGCAGATGGCAGGGGGCAGGGATCTGACATCACAATACCATCCAAATCATTCTCATTGTTCCTCCCAAAAGCTCCTGCTCCCTAACTCCCTTGTCAGTTCCCCCCATGCTCGCCTCCAGGACTTCTTCTAATGCCACATACACACGATTGGAAATTCGGCCAGCAAAAGGCCGATGAGAGCTTTTGGTCGGAAAATGCGACCATGTGTATGCTCTATCGGACTTTTGCTGGCGGGATTCCGCCAGCAAAAGATTGAGAGCAGGTCCTCAATTTTTCGGTCGGAAAAAGTTCCTATCTGAAAATGCGATCGTCTGTACAAATTCCGACGTGCAAAATTCCTGCACATGCTCGGAAACAATTCGATGCATGCTCGGAAGCATTGAACTTCATTTTCTCGGCTCGACTTAGTGTTGTACGTCACTGCGTTTTTGACGGTTGACAGTTCAGAGAACTTTTGTGTGACCGTGTGTATGTAAGGCAAGCTTGAGTGGAATTCCGTCAACCAAGTTTTTTCCCACGGAAAATCCGCTCGTGTGTACGTGGCATTTGCCTCTTCCATCCTATGGCACTCCCTACCCCAATCTGTCTGACTATCTCCTACTCCACTGTCCACTTTTCGAAGATCCCTGGAAAAACTCTTCTCTTCAGAGAAGCCTATCCTGCCTCCACCTAACAACTGTACTTTTACTTTCTCTATCAGCTCATTCCCCACAGTTATTACCTTTTGTATCTCTCCACTCTCCCACCTAGATTGTAAGCTCTAACAAGCAAGGCCCTCTGATTCCCACTGTATTGTATTTTAACTGTATTGTCTGCCCTCAAGTTGTAAAGCGATGCGTAAACTGTTGATGCTATATAAATCCAGTATAATAATAATAATAATAATACTCTATCACTTGTATTTTGGTCTTTCTTTAGTCTGGTCTTGACCAGTGTTTGACCCTGAGTACAATCATGTGACAGGTTTCTGCCTTATCCATTCTATTCCAGAAGCTCCTTGCCTTACAATCCCTTATCAAGGCTTTTCTTAAGGGAATTGCTCATATTATTTTCCAAATTTGGCCTCCTGTGTCACCTTGGAATCTCAACTTGATGAGATCTGTTCTTCAGAGACCTCCCTTCCAAACAATTAGAGATATTCCTTTAGAAGACCTAACTTATACGGATGCCTTCCTGTTCACCTTTAGATCTGTTAGGAGTGTGTCTGAGTAGGCAGCTCTTACTTCTATAGAGCCTTTTCTTGTTTTGTACAGGCAAAAGGTGGTTTTGAGACCAAGACCTTCCTTTTTACCTAAAGTGGTCTCTTCATTCCACCTTATTGAGGACACTGTCCTCCTTTCTCTCTGTCCTGTTCCAAAACATGACAAGGAATTGCCATTCACTGCTTGAATGTAGTCAGGACTTTCAGGGTCAACTTGTAGTGGCCTCTGCTAACAAAACTGAATTCCTCTTTGTTCTGCCTTAGATTATATCCTGCTTCCCAATCTCCAATTGCCACATGGATCATACAACTTATTTTCAGAGCTTATTTTTTCCTCCTTTCTGCATCAGAGCTCATGTTGCAAGGAAAGCACCTGGTTCTCTGTGCACACGTTCTTCAAGTACTACCGGGTGGATGGTCAGGGTTTGGCTGAGATGAACTTTGGCTACAAAGTGCTTCAAATTGTTATCTGAGTGTTTTTTGGTTCTTTACAAATGTGTCTTTTTATGAGCATGTTGGCAGTTCTGTTTTGCTATGTTGTTGCTCACCCTTCAGTGTATTGCTTGGGACGTCCCATGGTCTATGAATACAAATCCCATTTGATTTTCTGTATAGTTAAAATAATAGAAATTTCGACTTACCTATAAATTCTTTCTCTTGGAGTACAGTACAGGATACAGTCCCCTCTGAGTCCTAATCACTCCTTTTTGCCCGCTAAAAAATGGGCCCTAGCAATTTTTTTAGTCAATTTCCAATGGCCTGAAGATAGCCAGCATATAAATGTTAATCTATAAGTCCCGTGCCTTGTACTGTATTGTACTGCAAGATGTTATATTTTTGACCTTGAGTTTAGTTATACTTTAGGTGTTGGAGCCAAACTCGAGACAAAATGATCTGTGTTGTTTTGGAGAGTACATGGAAGGGCTCATGACAGGTTTTTATTGCGGTCTTTGTCCTTATTATGGCGATTTCCAGACTTCCTGTCAGGAAGTGAAAGCTTTCTATGGGGTATACAGACAAAAACAAAGACACATTATGAGTAGATAAGGGAAGAACATTTGGCAATGATTCCATTGCTGTCTGCCTTTGTGTCCTAGTAGAAACTGCACATCAATTTCTTATACTGGAATCACGCAGACAGAAAGAAGGGGAAAATCTCAGCAATGGAATCACAGACAGAAAAAAAAAAACTCACAAAAGTGTTAAGTGTTTTGGAGGTGCCTTATTGTAGTGTTGATGCCTAATACTAAGGGGTATGGTCAAAGCCCTTGTCAGAGATTTTGTTTTGCTGTAAATATCCCTTTTCCAGAGATGTACTTTATAGATCCCCATTATTCAGATGTTTTAGAGCTTGTTCACATGTGAAGATACCACTACCCCCTTAAGCTGTAGAGGCAGCGGCTGGGGCAAGAATTCCTATATACCTCCTGTCACTTTGAACATTAATTCATACAGGTTTGTATACCCCATATTACTATATAGTATTGTCACTCGAACTTTGAGAAAATAAATGTACTTCTTTGAATTGTGTGTTTTTGGTGCCTATAGATTTCAATGGGTGCTTTCACTCAGGTGTATGTGCATTAACCTCCCAGTAACTACTTTTCAGTGTATACATATGAATCCACTTGGTACCATTTTCCAAAATATAAAGATTTACCCCTCAGTGTTCAATACTCTATACAAGTGTGTATATAAACGTGTAATATTATATATATATATATATATATATATATATATATATATATATATCATAAAGACATTTTTTACACACTTTTTTACAAATGTTTTTAAAGTGATCTTAATACACTGTAGAAGTTCTGAAACCCCTGTCAGATTTTAATTGTGGCTGGGTCCCCCATTTTGGAGAATCACCCTCTCTATTTGACCTGAAAGTTCTTATCAGGGACATAACATGATGGAAAATCTGAAATTTTACTGTTTTCATCCGTACAAGAGATGAGGAAACATCTGTTCCAGTGACAGATGTCTAAGAGAAGATACGAGAGCAAATACAATAAAAAAAGGAGGGGGGAGTCTCTCAACTCCAAGCCACATTTGCTAATATAGGCAGGGCAAAGCAACAGGTTCAGTAAATTGTTCCTTATGCCTCCACTCCCCCACTGCTTTGTTGGCTGTCTGGAGTTAAAATGAAATACCCTGTTGTGGGCAGGGCCACTCGTCGTGAACGTGGGTGTACCATTTGCTGTACATGTGCTCACCAATGCCAGGGACCGTGGTTGTGTGAAAGGCAAACATTATGGTGGTTTCCAGACTTACAGATGAGCTGTGTCACTGTGTGCAGCAATAAAAGTACAGAGTTCCTCTGAATAGTGCTGTCCCATGTCAATACTCATTGTTGCCTGATGTATGTTGCATTTAGGAGGGACATCGCTGAGCCCATTCCCTCTCCACCAGTCCAGCAAACCTCTGTGACCTCACTCCCAGTAACTGAATGGGGTCCCGCCGTGCACTTAGCGCAGACCTCATGCATGCACTTGTTAACTCCTACTTGCCAGCTGCCAGGATACAGTAGCCAACAACTGGATTTCTTCCATTAGCCAGGATTTATGAATATCTTTACATAATTGGCCAGCTTTAAAAGTCATCCTTTTGATATGATGCTGATTCTGGTGTTATTGGGGTTGGAGACTGATTACTGATGTACATTCCACGTAAATAAGGTGATGCCGTAATCACTTTGAATACCAAATCCTATACAGTGGAAAACGGGAATCTTTGCAGATGATTACAGTACACAAAGCACCACTTAGCTAAGTGAACATTTATTTTGTAAAGTAAACTGACTTTTATTCTTTAGTACCTCAATCGCATTGCATTCAGATTAGTTATAATATACTTATTATTTAAAGTGAACCTGAACTCCAAAGGAAATATTTGCTGTGAATTTGGAACACCTAGAAGTGTTAAATTTGCCTGAGTAGTATTCTGGAATTTTATTGAATTTTTCTGAAATTACTCTTGAAAAAAGCAGTGAATTTCCCTTCTATGTGAGTGTGCCTAGGCACTGCTCTGCCTGCAGCATTCCCCAAGAACAAGATCTAAGGCACTGAGATCTGGTGATGTCACTACCTTGCTGCTCATCATTCTTTTTGCTGGAGGCTAGGCATAGGAAGTCCATAATGGAGAAAATATCAGGTTCAGCGAGATCACAGGCGATAGTGGTGACAATGTTTTGGCCTCTATTTGCCTTTTTTGAGGGGCGCAGTTTCCATATATCAGTTACTTTTTAAAGTGATTGTAAAGGTTGTAAAATTAAAATAAAACAAACAACAAACTTGATATAGGTATACTTACCTGCCCTGTGCAATGATTTTGCACAGAACAGCCCCGATCCTCTTCTTTTTGGGTCCCCACCTGGTGTTCCTGGCTCCTCCCCCCTGCCAAGTGCTCCAAATAGAAAGCCTCTTGCTTCTGAGCTGCTCTCCTGTGAATGGTCCACTCACACACAGAGCAGGGCTCGGCCCCACCCCCTTTCTCTCCTCATTGGTTCACTGGCTGTGATTGACAGCAGCAAGAGCCAATTGCTCCTGCCGCTGTATGAGTCAGTGAGGAGAGAGAGTCCTGGGAAAGCTGCTGGGTCGAGATGGGGCTCAGGCAAGTATAAGAGGGGGGCTGGGGGCTGCACCCAGAAGATTTTTTGCCTTAATGCATAGAAAGCATCAAGGTAAAAAAACTTCTGCCTTTAGAACCACTTTAACCAATCATATTTTATGTTATTGTAGCCATTAAGTGTTGTAATTTCCAAGAATTAAACATTATATTTTGATATTAACAATTTGTCTACCAAAGGACATTTATAAACAGCATGGTAGACTGAGTGTTAAAGCAAAATCACGGCGAGTGCAAAAAATTTAAAAAAGTGCTCAGGTAGGCAAATGGTTACACCAATAAAGTTTTTATTGTACCTTCCAATATAAATTTAGAAGACTGTAACATTTGTGACCAATGACCATTTTATTGCATGGTCTGTCTACACGTGCCTGTTGGCCTGAATCGTTTCTGAATATGTTACAAAAAAGGAAGCAAATCTATTTCTAACTCTCAAATCTGCCTAGAGCTATTTAAAACTTGTCAATGTATCAATTCAGTGTTTATACAATCTCATCCAATAAATACATTTATTATCCTATATGAGCCCACACATGCTAAAGAAGAACAGTTAAACATGGAACTAAAATCTTTTACATTTAGAACTGTTCTTAAGAAACATGCAGGCAATTGCTAGTTTAGAATAATTATTACTATAGTTGTATCATTTATGCTCTAATATACCCAATAACACCCACTATATAGTAGCTCTTTCATCTTTGTTTTTACTACTAAATATAAAACAGCGCAGAGAAGATGACTAATTTATAGCCTCACATTAAAACAGACAGCCAATATAATAACAGTCAATAATAATGTCTGGTAGACTTTAATTAGATATGAGGAATTTACCAAAAACATCTTTAAATGACTTTGATGCTGTCAAAACAATTTCCACGGGTCTCACATAAGTAATCCCAGATAATTTGGTTGTATAATATAATTTTCCTTCATTGTAGTTCTGTGTAAGATATCTGCATTGACACATAGCCAACTGCATTGCCCATTGGTCAGTCTGAAATCAGAAGGACTCCTAGGTCCTGTATGTTCCAGAAATGAGTTAGAAGCCCAACACCCAGACATGAGTATCACCATATTATTTAAAGACTGGTCTATGCATTCTTAAGTTGGGTTGGTCATCTGATTATTTTTGTTGGGCTGTCTTTTTCCTGATTAGCCATAAGTACACTTAAAGCTGAACTCTGAGATAAGCAAATATTGTCTAAATGCAATAGTATTGTGTATTCTTATTAAAGTCCTGGGGTGCTTTGTGTTTTCTTTACAGATCTGGGTAGTAATTCAGAGTAAAAATTTAATTTTGTGCAGGAGCTTCCTGTAATCAAGACCACTTCTGCCCTCTCTCCTTAAGCAGAGTAACTGGTCTTGTATCCGCCCCCTCTCCTATAGTTTACTGCAGCCAGCCAGTAGTGGGTGGGGCCTGCTGGGTCCCTCCCTCCCACATCTCTGCTCTCTTTCCCCATACAATGTACAGCATAGTGATTATGTCACTGTTACTTTTACAAGGTAATCACTGGGTTTGCACACAAAGTAGATTTTTATCGAGGAATATATTTATATTAAAGTTTTTGTACCTGAAGTTCAGATTTAATGTAGAACTAAACTTTCTTAACTACTTGCTGACCGCCCTATAGCAGTTTTACTGCTATAAGATGGCAGCTGTGTCCCGGATCACATACATATATACGTGCCTGCAGGGGGTGGGCTTGATTATGCGCCACCCGTGTGCCACTTCTGCTGTGACGCCGATCTGCGGGTGGTGGGCCCTTGCAGTCCTCCAGTACCTGCCGATTGTCAGTAAACAACACAGAATGGGGATCTGCCTGTGTAAACAAGATCGCCATTCTGACAAGGGGGAGGGATGAATTCTGTGTTCCTGCAAAGCAGGGACTAGACTCCATCTCCTCCCCTAGTAAAAGCAGCACACATAGTAAACACAAAAACACTGGCTAGGCACACATTTAACCCTTTGATCACACTAGATGTTTAACCCCTTCCCAGCCAGTGTCATTAGTACAGTGACAGTGCATATTTTTGGCACTGATCACTGTATTAATGTCACTGGTTCCTGCAAAGTGTCAAAAGTGTCTGATTGTCTGCCGCAATATCACAGTCCCGCTATAAGTCGCTGATCGGCCACCATTACTAGTATAAAAATAAATAAATACAAATTCCAGTATACAGTATACTTTTATACAGTATACTTTGATCCTCTCCAATCATCCAAGTGCATAGCTGAACTGAGTAATAGTTGTCACCCTAAGGCCTTGTTTATGCTTGCGGCTGGGGGAGTTGTGTGGCAAAAAAGCAGCCCAACCACGCCACCAAACCATGCCTTGTGGCCAATCAATTCCTCTTAAGCTGCTAAGGCAGAGGACAAGGGTGCAGTCATGCTGCACCCATGTTGCTTTGCATTGTGGCACAGCAATAATTAACCCCCCATCAAATTTGGCGTGCACTGCTGCTTGCCCAACACGACCCATTCAACAAATGGGGCCATGCCACAAACTCCCTATAACCAAGTGTAATTCATGCACGTTTTTAGGGGTTAAAACACGTGATACATAGTGCCTCTTCACTGCCTATGAAATGTCCACTGAAAAGTGGTTCACCTCAGATCGCTCTTCAGAGGACACCACTAGTGTTAACAAGTCCTAAGAAAGTACATATGAACACACCTTACTGGAAAGGTCACCACAAATAAATAAACTGAAAGCAGGATATAAGGTTTGTTTTTACGAATACAAAAAAATGTTCAACAACATGTTTGATTTAAAGCGACCCTGTCATCACCCTGTAAAGATCCTTAATACATAGCTTTTCAGAGGAAGTTGAGTAAAATGTTTGCTCTTTTTAAGAGCTACAGGCGCTGCTGTTATCTGATGTTTCTATCTATCAGGTACCCATTTCAATTCTGGGTGCTGTGGTCACTATGTCACTGTTGTGTCCACACTCTCAACAGGGGGTTTAGGTATTTTACAAACCGACCTCCCCCCCCTGGAATTCCCCCCTGCGTGTGGTACTCACACGGTAGGGCTCTCAATCGGCGCTGATGCAGGGCACTGAGAGATCACTCTGGACGGCCATCTCCCGAGTCCTGGTTCTTACAGCACATCCTCCCCACTGCCCGGCCAATATGATCACTTCTCCTCTCAGCCAATCGTGCTCCTCACACTTCCTGATTGGCCCAGGGGAGAAGCAGGAAGACAATAGTGAATATTAATTCGCTTTTGCACACAACTTTATGGGACACAGTGCCCATGCTTTTTTAAGCCAATTAGAGCCTCAGGCTCTAATCGTGTGCTTAAAAAAAAAAACCCATTGGAATTAATGTGTCAGGTGCCCTGCATGTAGATTAGAGGGCCGGACGCATGGATGGGGGGCAGCACCCCTGCACCCTGCATTATGGGCCGCCACTGCCTAAAATCGTTAGATGTGAGTGGCACCAGCAGGAGAAAAGATGTTACACACTACCAGTGAGAAAGGTAAGTATTAAATATCTTCTACAGTGTGGTTTTACATTTTTTACTGTATCGACAAGATTGCTTTGGGGGTTCGGGTTTAGATAAACGTTCAAGTGGATGTAAAGCCCTACATATACCCAGTGAAGTGACTATCTTCAGATGATACACAGAGATGAAACAAATCCTCCTACATAAGTTGTACCTGCTTATCTGCAGCCATCTTTTCTCTAAATCAGTTCAAATAGCCAAATCTACCCATCTTGTCTGAGCTTCCAGAGGCGGGGATCTAATGACACTGCACCGCTCAGGGAGGAGAGCTGAGTGTAATCTGAGACCTGAACAGATGGAAAGAACACACCCCTCTCTACACAATCTCATAGAGAAACATTGTCAGCTGAGACTGTCAGTTACAGGCTGTGTGCTAGAGGCCCCTTCCCTGCCCCGTCCATTACTTGGAGTTTTCACAACTTGTGAGAAATGACTGCAGATAGCAGAGGAAACAGACCACATACAGAAATCACTCTCAGTGCTTTGGACTGAGGCAAATACAGACTATATAACGATATGCTTTGTTCATTTTTCATGTGAGAGGTTTACAACCACTTTAAAAGAACAGCATAGTGAATGCATATTTTGAGTTACCATCGCAATCCTAATCCTAAAGAGAAGCTCCAGGCTCCCCCCCCCCCCCCCAAAAAAAAAAATATATAGTTGCTGACTTTTAATAGTGAAGCTTCCCCTTTTGGGTGGAGCTCCGCTTTAAGTTGTTTTATGTAACTTTTACATTCTTACATTCTGGATCTTCCATTTTCTTATTGCATTACATGTAGAGATTTGCAGATTAGCCTGTAGAGGAGACAGAGTAGATTAGCTACTATAATGACCTAATTGTTGATCTCAGCCGCTCAGGAAATGTATTGTTTTTAATGACGTAGCCAACTTACAGACTTGCATTGCGAGAAGTAATAAAGTACAATCATTGTGGTTGATTTTCAGAAGTAGTAAAGCCTGTTTACTTTGGAAAGTACATTTTCCCTTTGGAAGGGAGTTTTTACTGAGTTTAGTGAATGAGATGAAGTTGTGCTGACTTAAATCATCTAATCTTGTGCAAGCAAAAACATTTTTTTTTTAATTTTTCTTGCGCATGATTGAGTATTTTTTGCAAAGTGGATTTCTACCACATCAATTAAGCCACTAAGGTAAGTGAAAATTACCATGCAAAGTGAAAATTTATTTTGCAAATTGAACATGCTTTAATCATTTAGAAAGTCAGTCATACTGTGTACTGTGTGACACTGCAATGTGCAGCGCAATGAATCAATGGCTTTCTCCAATTTGCATATAAAAATTACAAAACACAGGAACAAGGTTTTTTAAACATTAACAGACATTGATAAGAATATTTATGCCAACCTGATCCCATCTAAAATTACATTACCATGACATTTCTAGTGTGAGAATAAATAGTTGTCAACATTTTTTCAACCAAAAGTCTTATGTTAGTCATTGAGAATGATTGTAATCATGGACTGGTTTCTTGTTTTTCCAGACCATTATTATGATTCTCAAAGGGCGCAATCACATGGGCGCAGAGGCCAGTACAGCTTGCTGTCTGGATCATGAAGGAGTTGTATGCAGGCAGCCTATGTTAGTCAATGCAGTGGCTGTATGGACTCATCCATACAATATGGGTCCGGTAAGCTCTGGTTTTTAAATGCAGCTAAAAAAAAATGAACAGACATGGATGTCACAAAAGTGGCTATGACTAAGCACCAGGAAAGGTGTAAAAAGCATTAGCTGTGCTGTATTTGTACCCCTCGTTGCTGTATGGATTGCCGTTTTTTTCTATTATGGATCAATAAAGGTGATTTTATGGGAGTGCGGCCATCCAGATTTTTCACTATATCCATTCCATTCTACTTTACTTCAACAGGGTATCTGTTCATGAATTTTTGCTCATTGGATCGAACACCGTGCTCATGTAAGCGGTCTAACAATGAAAAATATCTACCTATGCAAACAAGCCTGTATATAATAGATAATACACTAATCAGAGTTTTTTTATATAGTATAGTATTTATTAAGTGCCAACTCTTTAGAGCTTGATCATCAGTTTTTATCTTACATTGAAGTAATGAAACATGTTTTGATGACTCTTTTGGCTTAGACATATTTCATATGTCTCTTTGCAGGGACAAAGTCCTAATGGAGACCATTAGTATCAAATGCAAGCGTGACATGAAGCTAGAATCGGCCTCCCGATAAGCAAATGCTTCATGGATAATATGATTAAACAGCTAAAAGCAGCTGCTTCAAGCAGTAAATGTTTAACAATTCCCTGTACAAGAGTAATACTTATTGGCTGATAAATACCATAAAGTGATAAAAAATGTCCAAAGATTATTGGACGTCATTAACTGTATGTTAAAACCTGGATAAAAATTCTAGGACAGTTATACACCCACTGTCTGTGTGTGCTCATAGACATAAGTTAGTGGCTGGATTATAAGGTTCAGGTGGTTGTCTGGACTTTACCTCTCACCTGAACGGCACCTACATTTTGCTTTTGGGTCACTGGATTAAAAGGTTGCTTGAATCTACATCATCACTGGAAAAAAAAAAATCACATAATGATCTTAAAGAGAATTCAATTTTTTTTTTTTTTTTTACATGAACTTCATCTTGTATCATACCAAGGTGTAGATCACATTGCCTGCTACTAGTGGGTGTCTTAATCTGCAATGGCCAGATATGACAAGTATGGGTGGTTCAGGCAGGCACAAATGAAGGCCTGAAATGACTGCAGTTTCTATCTCAAGCAGATAAATAGATAACTGTCATACAGGAATGTCAGGGGCATGTACCTACACAAACGTGTACATACACGTTAAATGTTTTAATAACCTCCCTTCTAAGTTTTGTAATTAGGCATGCACATATAGACAGCTGTATTTGCTTTTAGTATATATTTGTGCTTTTTATTTAATAAACCAGTGCAGTGACTGTGTTTCACCCTTTCTTTTATCCCAGTTTAAGTTTGCATGGGTTGGATGAGACCAATGGGGAACTACTGCCATTGCAGACCACGCAAAGACACAAAGGCCAGGCTAGATGTGTCCAGTGCCCCTGTAGTTTGTTTGGGACACTATCCAGCCACTGTTGCCCTTCATGCTGCTTCCTATGTCCTGGTGTCAGCTTCTGGAAAGCTTTTTCCAACATCTGGTGCTGGAAACAGGCCACAGACCAGCATGGTGCCTGTAAAGAATAGTGGCAAAATCTATTCACACTTCCTGTTCATGTGACATGGAAAAGGGGGCAAATCTAAAGTCTGAAGGGGTCATGGAGTAAAATCTAAAGTCTGAAGGGGTTGTGGATCTGAGGCCTTAAAGTGGTTAAGAAAGAAGGGGGCTAATTTAAGATGGGAAGGGGAGGTGAGATGGGAAGGGGAGTGTGTTGATACACACACACACTTACACACACCACCACTGGCAAGATATTCCTTCTACAGGCTAATGTCATGTTTTACAGCAACTGACGCCAGGGTATTTTTTACCCCTGACATTATGCCATTCTTCATCAGGAGTTTTTTTTTCCCCACTGATTAATGATGTAAGGCATGTTTCCATTAATTGACCAATAATGCAAGGCATTTTTTTATTCACTGAACAATGATGCCAGACATTTTTTCCCCGCTGGCCAACCCTAGCATGGCATTTTTTTCCCCTATTCACCAATGACACTGTGCATTTTTCCTCCCCTAGACCGATGTTGCTGGTCATTTTTCCCAATGACCACTAAGACCATGGAATTTTGTTTTTCTTTTCACTGACCAGCAATGTCACTGTGTTACATAATCCTAACCACTGAACTCTGTACAATGTGCTTTATGTTACATAATGCAGACCAAAGTATTTATTGATTCAACAGTTGGTGGTTGCCAAGTAGTCCCCAACTATTAATATTAGGTTCTTTAAGGTAGGCTTAGACAAAAACGCATATTTAATGGAAACGTCTTTAAAAATAATATTATGCCCTATGTGTGTCTTTAAGACTCTTGCTTGTGGTACAGTAATTACATAGTATATTGTTAGTATTAGGACAGAGTAAAACGTCCGCAGTTTATATTATGGGTAAAGTCAGACTAACTAATATATAAAAATGTGTGCATCCTTTGATTTGAACTGCAGCCAAAGATCTACAGCAAAGTTTTAGGATACTCAACACCAGAAAGATAAGTAGTTATTGTCTTCTTTTACAGGCTGGTCTTGGTGTCATTATGTTAAACAGACATCGTTACCTTGCCAATGCAGGGCAAAGTGACAGTGTCTTTGCAAAGGGGCTATCCCAACTACATTATACTAACCTCTATAGTGCTACCTAGCAGCTCCTTCCTCTTTTGCAGCCCCGTTGCAATGTTGGTGACTGTGGGGATTGGCAACCTCATCCTCTCTTTAATGTGATAGTGCTTGAGCCTAGCAATTTCGATTTTTTTTATTTGAGCACTACCACAGGAGAGGAGGTTATATGGTCCCCAAACTTGTAAGTACCAGCTGTGCAGGAGAAAGGAGTAGCAAGGAAGCATTGTCTAGGTGAGCAAAACTGGGTTGGGGACTCCTTTGCAGAGACACTGTCAGTCTGTCCCTAATTGGCAAGATGTAATTGGCTCTTTAGAGTGGACCTTCACCCTAAGTGATATCTTGTGCTGTCCTGCCTCCTCCCTCCATCCTCTCTTACCAATAGACTTTTTTTTTCTTTTTCTTTTTTTTTTTATAATATACTTTATTTACATTACTTCTGCTTTTCTCACCTAAGCAAGATGTTATCCCCGACCCTGCGCATGTGAAAATGTGCCGCAGTGGTCAGTTCCTGAGAGAGCCCTGTGGCACACCTGCGCATGCACCAGTTTCTTGGCAATCTGTACATGCACAGGGTTTCCCATGAATGTGCAAAGACTGGCAACAGGGAATTCTGAAACCTTTCCTGTCTTTGCACATGCACAGAAACCCCCCTGTGCATGCATAGATGCGCTGGTGGGCCATATGGGTGCATCTGCACATGCACAATAATATCAGTGCCAAAGGGGGGGGCAGGGTGGAGCCTGGCCAGAGCGGGGCTAAAGTTCTTCTTTAAATTAGTCTTAGGTTTTCTTTTACCTTAAAGACTTTACCCCTCTTTGTCACTTTTACTTTTAAATAACTATGTATTTCTCTATGCTTCCTGGCTAAAAGAGACCCACCCTCCCCATCACATCCATTAATACCATCACCATGATACCTCCCATCTTAATAAGGGTGTTATACAATGTTTATTTTTTCTTTTGGTGGATCCAATACAAATTTTGCTATGGGACCCTTCTACATATGCCCCTGGATGAGACTCATTTCACGTAACAAAATTAGGTCCCTAAATGGCTCATCCTGTTATTAAACCTAAACTCCAGAAAAGCAGTTAAATACTGATATCAAATACATACTGTATATGGCCTGTTTTACCTGCCAAACAGGGGTGGACTGACCATTGAGCCACTCGGGCACTGCCCGGGGGCCCCATCAGGGTTGCCAGCCTCAGTAAAACCAGGGACAGTATGTATAAATCTGTGTTTTTTTTACATCTGTCTGTGTATACTGTGTGTACATGTATGTGTATACTGTGTGATTGTATACTGTGTGTGTGTATACTGTGTGGCCCCATAATCTCTGATTGCCTGGGGGCCCCATAATCTCCTATTGCCCGGGGGCCCCATGAGTTATCAGTCCGCCCCTGCTGCCAAATGATTTGTTGTTAGTCAACCAATTATGAGATTTACACAACCTCCTTATAGAGCACAGCCAGGTGGAGAGCACAACTTACAGATAAGGGATACAGTGGTGTCTTCTCTCCAGCCACTAATGGAGTAGCAACAGTCTGGTAAGGTAATCTCCCTGCTCATTCTTCTCTTTTCTTCAAAAAACACGTTCCTTGTCAACATATTTGCATGCAGCACAGCTGATTGGCCCACAGTCCTGCCCCTCTCTGTCCCAGTTGAGTTCTGCTGTATAGGGGGTTACAAGAGGCTGTTATCAAGTCACATTAAGGTATTTACACTACCTGCATTTAAAACAATATATGTCATGATCTCTCAATTATAAAACACAGCTGCATTAATTTTGAATATGTTCTATCTGGTATTTTGCTTTAATATTTATTCTCAGCAGTATTTCAGGAAGAATGTTGAATGTACTATTTGACATGCACATAATCTTTATAGTGCTACAAGTTGAAGTTGCATCACACATTACGTATTAGTAAATGACAAAACCAGCTCAAAATGTGTACTTGCTGAAAATAGCCTTACTTTAAGCTTAGTATGATTAAGTGGCAATAAATAGCTGTATGTGATGAAAGGTATTCTGTTTTCAATGGCCCACAAGAGATAAAAAAAAACAGAGATGTTGTATGGTGTGGATTTTCATTATTATATCTTATGTCCATCAAAAACTCTGGAACTGAGCGATTTTGACAAAAGCTTGTGTGGCGCAGTCATTCAACCCTTTTTCAGTTTACCAAAAGCCAAATTATAACTTTTATCTGTTGGGTGACAGAAGGGTCTATACAGTGTTCTTGTATAGCAGACTCTGTATTGAGAAGCAGTGTTTAAAAAGAATTGAACTCCAGAGGGAGTACCAGGAACTATAAGTTGCAATTCCTCTTCCTCTAATAATTACTTTAGAGGTTTCACCAGATAACAGTGTAATAAATGGATAACATACACTGGTAATCATGTGATCATGGCATTCTTTCAACTGTTTGCTTGGTCTTGAAAGAATCAGGAAAGCTCATAGTGAAAATGAAAGCAGTATTTCTTTTTAGGGTACGGTTATAATATATAGCTTATACCTAATAGAAAAGTAAAAAAGACTAAAACAACTACACAGTGGGGTTGATTTACAAAAGATGGAGAGTGCAACGTCTGGTGCAGCTCTGCATAGTAACCAGTCAGCTTCCAGGTTTTATTGTCACAGCTTAACTGAACAAGCTGAAGTTAGAAGCTGATTGGCTACCATAACCAGCTGCACCAGATTCTGAGTGCACTAGTTTTAGTAAATCTTCCCCTTAGGGGTTGATTTGCTAAAGTTGGAGAGTGCAAAATCTGGAGCAGCTCTGCAGAGTAACCAGTCTGCTTCCAGTTTTTTTTTTTTCAAAGCTTAATTTAACAAACTGAAGTTAGAAGCTAATTGGCTACCATGCAAAGCTGTAACAAATTTCCAGTTTTAGTAAATCAAACCCAACGGCTACTGACTAAATAACATGAGTCTAATTATACTATGGGAATGAACAGTAATATTTATATATTGTGCAAATGCATTCTACAAAAGTTCCAAAAATGTAATTTTCTATTGTGTACCTGGTGTCTAAAAGTCTAGAATTCTCCATTAGCAATCTTTTGAGTTGTGCAAAGCTTTTATTAGCATAAACAGCAATTTACTAGCTTTTATTTTGGATTGTTTTATATGAGCAAGCTTGTGAATCTTGATTCTGTTTAATCCTTTGTATTGTCAGGATGTCCCAGCAGTGGATTGAAGATGATGAAGAGGAACTAATACGAGAAAAAAGGAGAAGAAATCGTGAAGGATCAACCACAAGCAAAGTAATGGAAGTGTTTCCTGAGACAAGCAGGCAAGTTTATCACAACTTCTTGCAGATCAGACCCAAAAATATCTAGCAGACATCAATGGTTGTTTAGTAAGTTAGCTTAAGTGTGATTACTTAGTTTTGAGTAGATATAAGATTTACTCTTTGCTGGCCTTGATTTACCTTGCTAAGACATAAAAATTAATCTATGCCATGACCTATCACTGTTAACTTTGTGTCAGACCGTGCTGCAGTCTTCATATGAATAATCCAGTAAGCAGCATTTTATAACATAACGGAGGAAATGATGCCCCCTTTTAGAAGCAAGTGAGCCATGAAAACTACCAACATCTTTTTGTGGAAAAAAAAAAAAAAAGAAAACTACCAACATCCACTCTTAACTGATTATTTATTTTGAGAGGGCTTGATTCTTAAAGGAAAGATGTGGCAGGAGAAGTATAAAGAATGCCATTGCCCATATCATTCTGAATCCTTTAGTTTATAGCTTTATCGATGTGGAATACACACTCTGGGGAAGTCATAAAGGGTACCACAGTCAGGTATATGAATCTATCAATTCCAGCACTGAGGTCCAAGTGTCTATACTGGACACATTCCTCAATGTGCTCTTTCACTCCCTGGCCACTGCGTCCATCACACTGACAGGTCCATGGCTGAGGGTTTTGTTCTAGGGGTGGATGGGACCTGATGGGGAACAGAGAGATTGGTTGCATATCAGGTCTGTTTTACTTTTGATTGGCAGTAAATGGCAGCGTATGGATTCACAGCTGCTATTTAGTCCAATAGTGGTTTTTAAATCCACCCACTGTCGTGCCCTGTCAATTACCGTGAAGGCAAACCTAATGGGGAACTAGTCTCTGAGTTCCCTGCCCACCCAAGCAGGTGCAGTGCCCATGAATTCTAATTGTTGGGTGGGAGGAACCTGATGGAGAACTCTAATGCCCCGTACACACGGTCGGACTTTGTTCGGACATTCCGACAACAAAATCCTAGGATTTTTTCCGACGGATGTTGGCTCAAACTTGTCTTGCATACACACGGTCACACAAAGTTGTCGGAAAATCTGATCGTTCTAAACGCGGTGACGTAAAACACGTACATCGGGACTATAAACGGGGCAGTGGCCAATAGCTTTCATCTCTTTATTTATTCTGAGCATGCGTGGCACTTTGTCCGTCGGATTTGTGTACACACGATCGGAATTTCCGACAACGGATTTTGTTGTCGGAAAATTTTATATCCTGCTCTCAAACTTTGTGTGTCGGAAAATCCGATGGAAAATGTATGATGGAGCCTACACACGGTCGGAATTTCCGACAACTAGGTCCTATCACACATTTTCCGTCGGAAAATCCGACCGTGTGTACGGGGCATTAGAGATTAGTTCCACATCAGGTCCATCATGCCTGGGATTGACATAGGATGGCAGTGGGTCAATTCCAACACTGCTATTGGACTGAAAAGTAGCTGTGCTTACTGCCAGTTTAGTGTAGCAACGTCAGTGGTTCCTAGGAGGCAGATGGTGTTTGTCCTAGCATTCAAATATATTATAAAAGTAATGAACAAACAAACCCCCCTCCCCACCTGTACACCAATTTTGAGTTGGCCCTAATTGCCACCAGTTTGCTTATCTACGGACTGGCGGTAATTGTTTTAAAATTTGTCACAGATTCTAAAAGTGGTGGTAGTAAGAAGTACCTGAATCTGGGGCACATGTTGGTACTTGTAAAGAAACCGATGCAAGGCTTTCATGTAGTGGGTGCAGGCCATATTAAAGCGGTAGTAAACTGCCAGAAGAATCAAAAAACAATGGGCTCCCCCTGCAGATTTAAGTCATAGTGTATTATTATGCACCGCATACTAGTGCATTATGACAGACTTACCTGTACAAGAAGCCCACAAGCACAGTGCTGTCACGGGCCCTTGACACTGCCATCTTCACCCAGTCTTCCTTCGGGGTTTGCGGGCTCCGGCTGCATAAATGGCCAGGGCCATGATGACGTCACTCCCGCAGCTCTGACACAGAGCGCCGAAGGTCCCACACAGTATGCATCGTCACTGGCTGCATGTTGTGTGAATATCTCATAAACAGTGCAAGTTTAGGAGATATTCACTGTACCTACAGGTAAGCTTTATTGTAGGTTTACATGTAGGTACAAGTTTAAAAGTGAAGTTCAATTCCATTTTAAAGTGGTCATACTGCCAGAAAAGTAATGTTACTGCTTTATTGAATTTCCCTGACTGTTTTTGCCTGTTATTGTAAAATGAAAAAGGTTGTCTCTGAGTTACATTTATTCCTATTCTGAGTCTTCTATCTTTGCATCACTGCTCCAGTTCACAGCCAGTTTCTTCAGCTGTAAGCCCCAAGGAAAAGGAGTTATTAAATAAAGAGGAACCGGAAAACTTCCAGGCTCAAAATGAAGGAAAGGCTGAAAAACCAAAACAACACAATGAAGGCAACAAGCTAACCAGCACTGGAGTAGACAAGATCAAGGTATCTACTACTGAGACACAGGAGGTAAAACAACCAAAGAGTGCTACACAAGAGAAACAAAAGTTGACAAGTACAAAAGAAGAAATCCAGAACCATGGTACAAAAAGTAATAATATCCTGAATCAAACAGAAAGCATAACATCTAAAAATCAACAGTGTTTAGAGCCTGAAAACGTAAAAGGAACATTACACAATAATCAGAATGTAAGAAGACTTAACCAAAAATTTAGTAGCTGGAAGGAACAGGACCACACAGTAAAGGTCCAGAAGGCACAGCTTCAAAAAAACAGCTCTCAAACCGACAAAGGGCTTGAAAAGGAGAAAACAGAGATATCAGATAGTAAGGTAATTAAACTACAGCTAAATTCACAAGGGTCTTTATTAAAAGCCACAGAAAGCTATAAACAGAAAAGCATATGGCATACTATAACTCCAAATTATAAAATATTATGTTTTATACTCATATTCTGTTTTTATTGTATTAGGCACAAGACCACCCAACACAAGTAAAGAATTCCAGTGGTCCAATCAGTGACCCAGTGAGTACTACACCTTCAGAACCACTAAATGAAACAAACACATCACCCAGTCATGGGAATCAGTCCAAGTACAAGACTCAGATGTTTGTTAGGTATGTGTATCTATTACTATTTCTGTATAATTATGCTATTGCATGTTCTTCTTCTGTCTGTGATCATGTCCTGACAGAATAAATCTAGTTCTCGTTAAAATGTGATCTACACCAAAACCTTTTTTTTTTACATTTTGGACAGCGTGGGGAAGCATTGGAACCCCTGTTAGGTTGTAGTTATCTGGGAATTTGTTTAAGGGCTCGTTTACGCTTGCTTTGACTTCAACACACATTAAAGTGCCTACTGCTTCAACATGCTTTCTTGATGTGTTTCTGATGGTTCTGTGATGCTTCGGTGGTGCTTCGATGCTGCTTCAGTGGTGCTTCGATGATGCTTTGGTGGTACTTATTTGAAGCTCTAATGAAGCTTGGCAGATGCCCTGTGTGTGTATCTTGATATCTCATACCTGCAATTTCTAAAGCTAAAGCTGAATAAAACCCTCTCAAAAGCTGCAGGTGCTTCGAGTGAGCTTAGTCATAAACTTCTATGGAGGCTTTGAAGATGCTTTGAAGCACCACTAAAGCGGCATGGGGCATAATTTTTGAAGCAAAGCAATGCAATTGCAAGGTGTAAACAGGACTAACCATTTTATTTAGTGACAGGTGCTTTGACTGGCATTCAAAGAGCTTTAAAAAAGCCTGGCCGAAGCCATTTTGTGAAGCAGATTTCATCTTACTTGCTAACCCAAGGAAAACCTTTTCCCTTCATAGGAAGTAAACTCTCTAATAGCATCACAGACATAAGTGTAATTTTTTTTTTTATGTTACCTAAAGGAATTCTAGAACCCATTTTTTAGTGTTCTTTTGTTGTCCATTTCCCTGGTGCAGAATTTCTGACACTTCCTGTCTGGTGAAAGGCTGTCCCAAGAACAGGAAGTGATGGAAAAATCTTTCTAATAGAGCCCTGGATAGCAGTAAAACCTGGTAGGGGTTCTAACCCTTTCCCACTCTTTTCAAAACAAGAAAGTTTCAGGGTATAATTTCACTTTAAGTCTAATCTGAAAGAATACTCCATTTTAGTAGTTCTGCCACTTGGCTGTATCTAGGAAAAGTGTTTTGCTACATCAAGTGTTGTACATTTCAGTTAAACTTTTTTGTGTCAGTGTATAGTGGAGTGATTGCAATATGCGTAAGGTATGGTGCTGAAACGCTATTATAGTTTAAACATAGGTCTTATTAGTACTTTCAACATAGTGTTGCACACTAGTGCTTTATGACAGACTTACCTGTACAAGGAGGCATCCAGCGCAGTACTATCACGGCTCCTTGGCGCTGCCATCTTCACCCTGTCTTCCTTTTGGGTTTGCGGGCTCCAGATGTATGAATGGCCCAGGACATTAAGACGTCACTCCGACACGGAGCTCTAAAATGGTGACACAGTGTGCGTCGTCAACTGCTGCATGTTGTGTGAATATCTCAGAAACAGTGCAAGTTTAGGAGATATTCACTGTACCTACAGGTAAGCCTTATTATAGGTTTACCTGTATGTACAAGTTCAAAAGTTAAGTTTATTTCTACTTTAAAGTGGCCATACCGCCAGAAAAATTAGGCAACTGCTTTGTTGAAGTCCCCTGACTGTTTATGCCTGTTATTGTAAAATGAAAAAGGTTATCTCTGAGTTACATTTACATTTGTTCCTGTTTTGAGTCTTCTATCCTTGCATCACTGCTTCAGTTCACAGTCAGATTCTTCAGCTGTAAGCCCCAAGGAAAAGAAGGAGTTATTAAATAAAAAGGAACCGGAAAACTTTCAAGCTCAAAATGAAGAAAAAACTGAAATACCTAAGCAACACAATGAAGGCAACAAGCTAACCAGCACTGGAGTAGACAAGATCAAGGTATCTACTACTGAGATACAGGAGGTAAAACATCCAAAGAATGCTACACAAGAGAAACAAAAGGTGACAAGTACAAAAGAAGAAAACCAGAACCATGGTACAACAAGTAATAATATCCTGAATCAAACAGAAAGCATAACATCTAATAGCCAAAAGCAAAGTATCTCATCTAAAAATCAACAGTGTTTAGAGTCTGACAGCGTAAAAGGAACATTGCACAACAATCAGAATGTAAGAAGACTTAACCAAAAATTTAGTAGCTGGAAAGAAGAGGACCACACAGTAAAGGTCCAGAAGGCACAGCTTCAAAAATTCAGCTCTCAAACTGAGAAAAGGCTTGAAGAGGAAAAAGCAGAGATATCAGATAGTAAGGTAATTAAACTACAGCCAACTTCACAAGGGTCTTTATTAAAAGCCACAAAAAGATATAAACAGAAAAGCATAAGGCGTACTATAACTCCAAATGTTAAAATATGTTTTATAATCATATTTTGTTTTTGTTGTATTAGGCACAAGACCACCCAACGCAAGGAAAGAATTCCAGTGGTCCAATCAGTGACCCAGTGAGTACTACGCCCTCAGAACCACAAAATGAAACAAACACATCACCCAGTCAGTCCAAGTACAAGACCCAGGTGTTTGTTAGGTATGTACATCTATTACTACTTCTGTATAATTATGCTGATGCAAGTTCTTATTCTGTCTGTGATCATGTCCTGGCAGAATACAACTAGCTCTCGTTGAAATGTGATCTACACCAAAAACTTTTTTTTTTTACATTTTGTACAGCGTGGGGAAGAATTAGAACCCCTGTTAGGTTATAGTGTTACCTGGGAATGTGTTTTAAAGCTGGTTTACACTTGCTTCGACTTTAACACACATTAAAGCGCCTACCACTTCAACATGCTTTCTTGATGTGTTTTTGATGGTTTTGTGATGCTTCGGTGGTGCTTCGATGACACTTCGATGGTGCTTTTTGGAAGCTTTAATGAAGCTTGGCAGATGCCCTGTGTGTGTGGATATCTCATACCTGCAATTTCTCCAAACCAAAGCAAAGCTAAAGCGGAATAAAAGCCTTTCAAAAGCTGCAGGTGCCTAAAGTGATCTTTGTCATAGACTTCTATGGAGGCTTTAAAGCAACGCTAATGCAAGGTTTAAACAGGACTGTAAGCTAACCATTTTATTTAGTGACAGGTGCTTTGACTGGCATTCAGAGGGCTTTAAAAAAGCCTGGCCGAAGCCATCTTTTGAAGCAGATTTCAGGTTACTTGCTAACCCAAGTAAAACCTTTTCCCTTCATAGGAAGTAAACTCTCCAATGGCAAAACAGACAGAAGCGTTATTTTTTTTAAGCTACTTAAGGCAATTCTGGAACCCCTTTTTAGTGTTCTTTTGTTGTCTGTTTCCCTGTTGCAGAATTTCTAAAACTTCCTGTTTGGTAAAAGGCTGTCCCAAGAACAGGAAGTGATGAAAAAATCTTTCTAATACAGCCCTGGATGGCAGGGGTTCTAACCCTTCCCCACTCTATTCAAAACAAAAAAAAAGCTTCAGGGTATAGTTGCATTTTAAGTCTATGCTGAATGATGAAAGATTACTCCATGTTCGTAGCGCTGACACTTGGCTGTATCTAGGAAAAGTGTTTTGCTACTTCAAGTGTTGTACATTTCAGTTAAACTTTTTTGTGTCAGTGTATAGGGGAGTGATTGCAATATGCGTAAGGTATGGTGCTGAAACGCTATTATAGTTCTAATGTAGGTCTTATTAATACTTTCAACATAGTGTAATGTGCAAGGAGTGAATAAAAAGTAATGAGAAGAGAATGAAATGGGCAGATGTTTGTGTGCACTGAAACAATGCTGAGAAGAGAAATATTGACAAGGAGGGGAAAACATTGGGCTAAATTAGGCACTATGTCAGTGTCCCGGGCTTGGGAAAAGGACAATCAAATAAAGTTAAATAAATCAAATCAATTAGTCCATATAGGGTAAAAAGTCCATAAAAAGTCCATATGGAGCCCAGAAAGATGGCAGCTTTGTGTAGAAGCAAAAAGACAGTTCTAGAGGAGCACACTGGATGAGAACACTACTACTAAGTATAGCTTTAGAAGACTTTAATAGGTTACTCACAAGAGTGATAAAATCACAGGCACACAGACAGTGGCACTGCTCATCTGGTTCTCTGCATCATCTAGGCTGGGGGGACACATGTCTGGTGGAGCAGGCTAACTACACCAGGCTCCAGGTCTGTGGTCCTGTGTGCTGGATCTCGTGTAATGCACAGCGGGGCTGGTATGACGTCACTTCCTTGATCTGACGCGAGGAGGTTGGCGCTGCGTATGCGGAGCATGTGCTTCTTCTTCAGACCGTGGCAGTGCCATTTTGGAGTGGGGCTGGAGAAGAGAAATCTTACTGAGAAGTCATTCATTCATTTAAATTAGTGTGTATATATATATGTGCTTATAAAGAAGAGAGAAATATGATCCAGTTTATTGCAGTGGACACCATTCCAACGATCATTACATGGAAAAACTGGTTTAATTTATGAGCTGAGTAAGGTTGAGAAATTATACTGAAAAAAAGGCTATGTACAAGCAGAACACAAAACTTGTTACGAGAACTGATGGACCTGGCTTGTGTAATGTTGGGCACAACTAACCCCTCCTTAGCACTGCATAAAGCTTGTTGGGATACAGCAAGTACTTGGGATCAAAGGAAGCTCCAGGCAAACAGCTAGTACATAATTCAAATATATATGTTTTTACAGTATGGCCTACCAAAATACTCCTCTGCTAAATTCCAGTTTAGCATTACGGCTTCCTAGTTTATTTTATTCCTTCCTTCCTTAGTCCTATGATAGCTGTTTTTTGAAAGAAGGAGCCAATGTAAGCATTGTTTAACATTGGACGATGCACTAAAAGTGTAACTAAAAGGCAAAACTTTTTTTTCTGTTTAGTTTTGGATAGCGTGCAAAGGGATTAGAACATGTGTCAGGTTTTTTTTCTTTGCTGTCTGCACTTCCAATAAGAAGATTCACCCTCTCTGTTTGTCCTGTTTACCATTGTCTTTGAAAGTGAAAGTAAAAACCGAATTCCCAATTTTGGATTATCCCCAGAACAGGAATAGAGGGGAAATCCTCTTGGTGACCCTGGTGAAAACCAGGAATACCCACACTTGGAGGGTAGGGGCTTGAAGGGACTTAAAGCGGGGGTCCACCTATCTATCGTTTTTTTTTTTTTGAGTTCATTCACAAACTTTTCTTCTCAGCATTACATACTCACATATTGTGTGTAATATGTCCGCCTGTGTCAGATTTCGTCGGAAAGAATAACTTATATTATTCACTGCAGGCGGTTTCCATTTTCATTGTGGGCATTTGAAGCCCACAAGCATTTATTTCCTGGATGTGGTGAATGCTGTGCACTCAGCATTCACCGCTCGTTCCTGCACATGCTCAGTGGCATCCTGGGAAGCCTGAGACTAGCTCCCAGGAGTCTGGGAGAGGCTAGAAACACGCCTACTCCCATGGGAGGAGAACCAGGAAGTGCAAAGAAGAATAGAAAAATAAAAGGTAATTACAGCGATTTAAATTTTTTTAAACGGCATGTCAGCATCTAGGCAAGGAAGAGAATACATACAGATATTGTTCAAAATTTGGGTGGAACCTTGCTTTAAGTTCCTATCACATCCTGTTTTGACAATGGGACAGGAACTGAAAGGAAATTACCCCAATGGGACACAAATGGCAACAACAAAAAACAGACAGGGGCTATAACTCTCCCTTGCTCTGTACAAAATGAAAAAAAAAAAGGTTCTACCTTTAGTTCTACTTAAAGCAAGGTTGTCAAGTGAGGGTATATCCATATTGGTGTAAGCAGCAAATTTTAAAGCTGGGGTATTTTTTGAGTGAAATTATGACTAGAAAATATAATTTGTGAACTTTGAGCATGTCATAAATTTTGGTATATTGTAGTATTCCATTGCAGAGAATTTTCCTGGGAAAGTTCCTTAATGATATTTGATTATATGATAGTTAAGCATTTTTAGATTGATACATCATAAAAATTATCTCAGTGTTAAGACTATGGCCAGATTGGGTCAAAGGATGTTTGTTTTGCTCTTGTGCAGCTTCTGGAAAGCAAAATGTTATGTGTACAGTATACACTCACCGGCCACTTTATTAGGTACACCTTGCTAGTACCCGGTTAGAGCCCCGTTTGCCTTCAGTACTGCCTTAATTCTTGGTGGCAGAGATTCATCAAAGAAACATTCCTCAGAGATTTTGGTCCATATTGACATGATAGCATCATGCAGTTGCTGAAATTTGTTGGCTGCATATCCATGATGCGAATCTCCCGTTCCACTACATCCCAAAGGTGCTCTATTGGATTGAGATCTGCTGACTGTGGAGGCCATTGGAGAAAATATCAGGCAACGTTTTTCCAATCTTCTATTGTCCAATTTTGGTGAGCTTGTGTGAATTGTAGCCTCAGTTTCCTGTTCTTAGCTGACAGGTGTGGTATCTGCTTCAAGGTTCCATGTGTTGTGCATCCAGATGGTATTCCGCATACCTTGGTTATAACGAGTGGTTATTTGAGTTACTGTTGCCTCTCTATCATCTCAAACCAGTCTGCTCATTCTCCTCTGACCTCTTACATCAACAAGGCATTTTCTTCCACACAACTGCCGCTCACTGGATATTTTCTCTTTTTCAGACCATGCTCTGTAAACCCTAGAGATGGTTGTTTGTAAAATTCCCAGTAGATCAGCAGTTTTTAAAATATTTAGACCAGCCCGTCTGGCACTAACAACCATGTCACGTTCAAAGTCACTTAAATCCCCTTTCTTCCCCATTCTGATGCTCGGTTTGAACTAATAATACTAATATAAGTACATAATAAGGTGGCCGGTGAGTGTTTATGGCAATGTCAGACTCTAATAATGCTAACCTTGCAGAAAAATAATAATTAAACCAATTAGGTACTCCCATCTCTCTATTAATTTGGCCTGAGACTGAGTATAGTTTTCTCTACCAGTGAATTAAAGGGTGCTACTACAACACTGTTAGCCTTTAATTTCATATTTAGACCATATTTTAAAGTCTATGATTTAAAATTACATGTTTGTGAAGCTGCATATGAGGCAACTACCTTATTTATCGGCGTATAACACGCGCCAGCGTATAACATGCACCCCAAGTTTAGGAGGGAATTTTAAGGAAAAAAATGTTTTAAGGAAAAAAAACTTACATTTAAATGCCCATCAATGAAGCCTTATCAGTGTCCATCTGCAGCATTGTAGTGTCATTTGCAGCCTTGTAATGTCATTTGCAGCCTTGTAGTGTCATCTGCAGCCTTGTAGTGTCATTTGCAGTCTTTTAGTGTCATTTGCAGCCTTGTAGTGTCACTGCAGTTTTTAAATATGGCGCCGCCGAGATACACTTAGCTGGTCCTGTGTATCTCGGTGGCTCTCGGCCGCTTTCGGCTCCTCTCGTACTCCTGTGGGCGGAGCCGAGCGCCGCCAATATACATACATAGCCGAGTATACTCGGTTAGGTTCGGTTAGCTCCGCTCACAGTCACGCCCAGGCCCTGTGTTATGTCCATCATAGGGCGGGACTGGGCATGACTGTGAGCGGAGCTAGCCGAACCTAGCCAAGTACACTCGGCTATGTATGTATGTCGGCGGCGCTCGCTCCTCCGCTCACAGTCAGCGGGGGATCAGCGGGGATTGGCGTATAACACGCACCCACGATTTTTGCCCTGATTTTAAGGGGAAAAAAGTGCGTGTTATACGCCGATAAATACGGTATATATGCTCCCAAATAATATATGCATTTATAAAAACAGTGGTGCATGCCAGCATTAACATTGTAAAACACCTTGTAAAACAACCCATTCAGGCTAAAATAGAAATGAAAAGCAAAACATTTGTGTATAGATATAAAAAAAGAAGAGGGAAATTATTTATGATTTTTTTTATAAGTGATCACATTCCCTCTCTTCTCAGCTCCATAAGAGCTGGGGGAGGAGAAACAGCAGTACACTGATTTCCCAGTGAAAGGCTGTGCAGGGGTGGGTGTATCAGGACAAGTCTGATCATTGGAGGAAAGCAGCATTACTAGAGAATTGATCATGCTGTGTTCCCATGCTTAGTGTTCATAGTTTTTAATAGGGAGCAGAGGGACTGACAGACACCAGGGATTTCACACGAAGCAATACAAAGAGAACAGAATACTTTTTCATACAAGTACTGTACATGGTGCAGCAGGCACATATCAGGAATATGAAGTGTTGAGTTTACATATTCTTTAATGAATAATATATGTACAATAAACTGGCCTACTGTCTGCTTTAAAATGTATTTCCACCTTTGCAGTCAAATTTGAGAAGCCCTACTCTCTAATTGTTGTGTGTTTCCAACCATACCAAAAAATAGCTGTTTTCTCAGTTTGTATTGTTCATAATAGCTTGCAATATGCAATATGCAATTAGGGGACAGATTTGGGGAAAGTTTATATAAGCTTGCCCATAGAACCGCATGGAGCTTCCGATCAGTCTGCTTGAAAAACTGACAGGCAGAACTGATCTGAAAGCTCATATGAAAGGGCCCTAAGTGTTAATGCTGTAGTATAAGGATTTTGTCAATAAATGTCTCTTACTGGAGAACCAAGTTACTGCGGGAGAAATCAGTTGGTTTGAAGGAGTTTTGCGCTGAATTGTTGTACTCCTGTTTCCATAGTAACACTAATAATTACAATAATATTGTGTGTGTGTCGCACACACAAATATAAAATTACACTTAAAATACACTACAAATGCATAATTTAATTTCTATATTATTATTTAAACAATAGAACAGGAAGCAAGAGGAAATGTTTCCATAGGAGACACGGATAGTTATAAAACACACCTTTTTTTGTAGGTTGAAGAAGGATTAGAACCGGTCTCTGCTAACTGGAGAAATGAGTACTAGGAATTTTCACTATTTATTTGCATGCAAACTGTACCACTGTCAGGTATAATGTTTTATTCTTCTTTGCCTGTAAAAGAGAAAGAGGCAGGAGGGCCTGGAAAAGTTCTGGAGGTGAATAGAAAGGCTTGGCACAACACGATGCAGTGACATATTGGGGCAAGATAGTACAATGACCTACTGGCAGAAGGGGAAGGGAAGGAGTAAACAGGTATTGCTAGAACTGACTCACTTCACCCAAACCACACAAACCCACTGATTAAGCTCCCTTTGTATTTACTGAAGAAAAAACTTTGTAACAGCCTTACATAAACCAAAAATCTGTTATGCTAAATACATACTCATATATTCAATTGCTTAAAGCCTTTTCTGTGCTAGTTTAATTTTTTCTTTTTTCTTTGCATGTTCCAGCCCATCCACCCATCCTCTATACTTGACAATGGTGTGCTCCTGTTGTCTTATGGTAGATGCATGTCACATATACCAGAAGGCATCGCCTTCCATTCATGGAAGAAGGGGGCATCATTGAGAGGTGGCTGTCTTTTCCTGGTTCAGGAAGTTGCCCCAATGATGGACCACCAGGCCTGCTCTCATCCTTCTTCCATGAATGGAAGCTGATGCCTCCTGGATATGTGATGTACATATCCAATGAGGCACTGGAAACACAGCACACCATTCTCACCTAGGCAGGGTCATAATTTACAAACAAATAAGAATAATTAAGTGTATTTCCAGCCCAACTGGGATGACACCTATTTAATATTTGTTACATGTTCCAATCTATATTATTATTTAAACAATAGAACAGGAAGCAAGAGGAAATGTTTCCATAGGAGACACGGATAGTTATAAAACACACCTTTTTTTGTAGGTTGAAGAAGGATTAGAACCGGTCTCTGCTAACTGGAGAAATTTAGCCTAATTTCCTGTGTGAAGATGGATTCACACTACTATGAAAAATTGTGTGGTTTTTCCGACACACGCAGAAACATGCTGCAATTTAACAGATGTGCAGTGGTGCCATTACTTTTTAATGGCACCCCCACGCATCTGCGAATGCGCACACCATGTGGTTCGCTGTGGCACATTTTTGAAAAAGAGTCAGGGACTTCTTTTCTGCATTTCTTTCAAGTAGAGCACTTAAGGGAATGGACTACCCTCCATGTGATGCACAGGAATGCGTCTGCGCTTGGTTGCACCTGTATGATGTGAACTGAGCCTAAGTGGCAGTGATCACTGGTATAGTATGACAGGTGAAAAAAAAACAACAAAAACACAAGTGTAGCCAGGAGCTGGCTATTGTGCCTGCAATTCAGTGACAGTATGCAGTGTTATTAATGAGGAGCTGTCTCCCTCTAGTGTTGGCTTGGAGTCCGTGTGTCATTTCCTAAAAACAGAACTTAGAGCAGAGCAAAGCATCATGGGATGTGTAGTTCAGAATGCTGGGGTTTCAATTTTAGTAGGACTGGCCTTAACTACAACTATCAGATTGCTGAGGAGGAGAGAATAAAATGCTGGTAGAAGATATAAAAAGGCTGGTTCCGGCCTAGGTCACTCTCTTGAGACGTCGGCCTGGATCTGTCAGCAGGAGCTCAGTGCCAGTGTGAGCTGCAGCCGAGTCGCGGCCTGCATAGGAGAGAGCTATCTACAGCTGCATACAGAGGGACATCTGTGGACAGCATTGCTTTCTATCTGCTACAGTCTCGAGGCTGTTCCTGATCCTTCAGCATTACGTGCACTTCAGATCCGGGTGGGCCGTGGCGTGGTGTGACGGAGGCCAGATGCTATCCCCTTAGCTAGGACTCAAAGGGAGTTCCTGAAAGAGCCGTCATCATCATCTACATCGTTACCAGCAACATCTGTTGTGCTGTGGGTGAGCGTGCATCTGCTCATCAGTAGTTCTACTGGGTACAATACTAGCGAAACAGTCTACATGGTGACCACTTGTGTTTAAGAATGCAGAATGATCCTGTGTGACCTAAAGGGGCCAATCCCATACCAGTTAAAATTGCTTTGCTCTAACATCAAGGATTATTCCCTTCATCATACTTTAAATGCTAGCTGAAGGTCTGCCGGATTCTGCAGGGTTGCCATTAACTCCTTTTATAAACATAGTTGTATTAAGTGGTAGTCCCCTGCCTCTCTGATGCCTATTCACATAGGTTTCTGCAATTGAACTTATTCGCACTGTGTCTTTCACATTTTACCTTGTTAGCATAAGTTTCTAAACTGTGAGATAGCATTTAATATTAGTACTATATTGTTCAGATAAAATATCTCCATTACCTATAGTATTATGCTGTGCATTTCTATGTGTCATTCTTATCACAGTAAACAAATCTGAACTGCTTTGCTAATACAGTGTAGATTTCTTGTTATTGGTGTCAACGGTAAAGAAATGACTGAACCCAGGGTGTCAGAGGTGTCGGAGGACTTGCAGTGTGGGGCAACCAGTGGGGTACAGATTCTATCAGCGGCCTTCACAAGGGTAGCGCTACACAAGCAAAATTAAAAATGACAGTTGTTCTAAAGATGCCTACAGATATTAGTTCAGTCAAAACGCAAACACAGTGTCCTGGTGTTCAAGGAGAATGTATTAGTTAACCTTTCTATTACTATAGATGTGTTAATCATGTCATGTCATGTATATATACAGAATATACATATACACTATATTACCAAAAGTATTGGGACGCCTGCCTTTACATGCACATGAACTTTAAAGTGGCTGTAAATCCTGGTTAAAAAAAAAAAAAACCCTGCAAGACAAAGGCATAACGAGCTAGTATGCGAAGCATACTAGCTCATTATGAATTACTTAATCTGAGAACGAAGCCCCTACAGCGGTCCTCGTCTTCCCCTCCGGCTAGCAACATCTCTCCCGGGGGTTACTTATGGGTATCGCGACTCCGGCGCTGTGATTGGCTGGAGCCGCGATTACATCACTCCCGTGCATGTGCATGGGAGCCACTGGTAATGGCACATACGTGCCATTGCTTCAGTTTGCCCCAGTGCGCATGTGCCAATGTCATTGGCACATGCAGGGTACAGGGGATATCTCCTAAACTGTGCAGGCTTAGGAGATATCCTGGGTAGCTACAGGTAAGCCTTCTTATAGGCTTACCTGTAGCATAAAGTTATTGTAAAGGGTTTACAACCACTTTAATGGCATCCCTAAATATAAGAAGTAATCAAAACACGATAGTGAACTGATCCTTCTCTCCCAGCGCTCACAGACCAATAATATTATCAACTACTGATAAAATGGTAGCCGCTACCATACATAAAACAAAACATCACAAGAATGCTAAAATGAAATTTTAACATTAGCATTGCTGAAAACATTCACATTTGTTGCAATAGTGCATAATCAATGTCCCAAGAACCATCAAATCAAACGTCCATTCATAAGGCTCATATAGGGTATAGATCCAATCTTTAGATCCTGTCACCACACTGCGTTTAAAAAATCCCCTATGGTAATCAACTCACCAGATGAACCAAGAATCTGCCCCTGTATTAATAGTTTCTTTATAACAGAAGATGCGTCCTTCCATTTAGATAACTCTCAGTCTTGCAGTCTTTCTCCAGGCACTGCACACTTAGTTTAAAGAAGTTCCTGTGAATCAGGGGTATTAACCTCACTCCACTGTCTGTACAAGGTGTCCGCAGAAAGGAATCTCCACTCCGGGTGTCACTTCCAAGTTGACCGGTTAGCAGAAAAACCTGGTTTGAATTAGAGCGGAGACTGCGAGCCAGGCCTTCTCGTCCACATCACTGCCTGACCTCACAAATGCACTTCTGGAAGAATGGTGAAACATTCCCATAGACACACTCTGAAACCTTGTGGACAGCCTTCCCAGAAGAATTGAAGCTGTTATAGCTGCAAAGCGTGGGCCAACTCAATATTGGACCCTACGGACTAAGACTGGGATGCCTTTAAAGTTCATGTGCGTGTAAAGGCAGGTGTCCCAATACTTTTAGTAATATAGTATATATATATATATATATATATATATATATATATATACATACACACAGAAAAAATTATCCAAAAAATATATATATACACACAAAACTATTACACCACTTCAAATTGCTGAAAGTGGTAGTAAACTCTGTTACACCACTTGTACCTACAGGTAAGCCTATAAAAAGCCTTACCTGTAGGTACTGTGAATATATACTAAACTTGCACAGTTTAGGAGATATTCAGAGTGCATGCAGCCGATGACATCACCGGCACATGCGCTCTGAAGGTCCAGCTTACAGTGACCTTCAGAGCCCGTGCTGTAAACGGCGGCTCCCATGCGCGGGAGTGACGTCATTGTGCCCCCAGCCACTCATGTAGCCAGAGGCCGCGAACCCGGAAGGAAGTCCAGGGGAAGATGTCATGCCCTCTCAGCAGTGACATTGTGGCACTGGAGGGCTTCATTCTAAGGTAAGTCTCTCATAATGTGTCATTTTTTATATTTTTTTAACCACATGCAGTTTACTACCTCTTTAACTAATAAGTGTCAAAGAATATGAGAGAGCATGCAATATGTGGCTGTATTCTCTTTATTACTACAATTCTATTAAATACTAACTAATATAATCCTATTTACACCTTTGTATTTTTAAAGCTCTGTGAAAATTCCACGACGTACTAGTAGCAGCTGTAGTATCAAAAGTCCTGTGCCAGAAGCAATTGAAGAAGAACCATTTCCAGAGAACAAAGCAGTGAAATCCGAAGTCTTCGTTTCAGCTGTTTCCAGCTCAAATCTAAACAGCAAACAAGTAAGACAATTATGGGTACTAGGAATTTTCACTATTTATTTGCATGCAAACTGTACCACTGTCAGGTATAATGTTTTATTCTTCTTTGCCTGTAAAAGAGAAAGAGGCAGGAGGGCCTGGAAAAGTTCTGGAGGTGAATAGAAAGGCTTGGCACAACACGATGCAGTGACATATTGGGGCAAGATAGTACAATGACCTACTGGCAGAAGGGGAAGGGAAGGAGTAAACAGGTATTGCTAGAACTGACTCACTTCACCCAAACCACACAAACCCACTGATTAAGCTCCCTTTGTATTTACTGAAGAAAAAACTTTGTAACAGCCTTACATAAACCAAAAATCTGTTATGCTAAATACATACTCATATATTCAATTGCTTAAAGCCTTTTCTGTGCTAGTTTAATTTTTTCTTTTTTCTTTGCATGTTCCAGCCCATCCACCCATCCTCTATACTTGACAATGGTGTGCTCCTGTTGTCTTATGGTAGATGCATGTCACATATACCAGAAGGCATCGCCTTCCATTCATGGAAGAAGGGGGCATCATTGAGAGGTGGCTGTCTTTTCCTGGTTCAGGAAGTTGCCCCAATGATGGACCACCAGGCCTGCTCTCATCCTTCTTCCATGAATGGAAGCTGATGCCTCCTGGATATGTGATGTACATATCCAATGAGGCACTGGAAACACAGCACATCATTCTCACCTAGGCAGGGTCATAATTTACAAACAAATAAGAATAATTAAGTGTATTTCCAGCCCAACTGGGATGACACCTATTTAATATTTGTTACATGTTCCAATCCACATAGCATAGTTTAAAATGATTTGTATATTGCTGCTTATCTTTTTACTTACATAGTTAATCTGGTTGAAAAAAGGCACAAGTCCATCCAGTTCAACCAATAGAAAAAAAACACACACACAAACTATCCTATACCCTCAGTTGATCCAGAGGAAAGTAAAAAAAAAAAAAAAAAAAAAAAACTCCAATAAAGCATGATCCAGTTTGCTCCAGGAGGGAAAAAAATCCATCCTGATCCCCCAAGAGGCAATCAGATATTCCCTGGATCAACTTTACCAATGTTAGTATCCAGTTATATTATGTACATTTAGGAAAGAATCCAGGCCTTTTTTTAAAATCTACTGAGCTGGCAAGAACTAGCTCTTGGGGGAGTCTATTCCACATTTTCACAGCTCTTACTGTAAAGATGCATTTCTGTATTTGGAGATTAAATCTCCTTTTCTCCAGACAAAAAGAGTCCCCCTTGTCCTTTGTGATGACCTTAAAGTGAATAACTCAACACCAAGTTCACTATGGACCAACTATGTATTTATTCATGTTGATCATATTCCCCTGTAATCTACTCTTCTCAAGAGAGTAAATTCAATTCAGCTAATCCATCCTCATAGCTGAGCTCCTCCATGCCTCTTACCAGTTTTGTTCCCAGTATTATTTTTGTAAACCGGTGCCCAAAACTGAGCTGCATATTCCAGATGAGGTTTTATTAATGATCTGTACAGCGGCAAAACAATATCTCTCTCCTGCCTAGCATTTCCCTATGTACTGTTACAGGGGGTATGGAGTTATGGTTACCATCTGCTAGCAGATGTCATCATCAGTTAGTTGTAAACTAGATGTGCACACTCTTTGCCTTAACAAAGGGTTAAAGATCTCAAGGCTTGAGTGGTACATTGTATGCTAATGTACTTAAAAAAACTGTCCCTCAGTCCCCTAATCGCACATTGTAAGCTATGCTGAACAATTGCAAGTTACCTATAGAGCCCTGTGTATATACCTACTTCAAAGAAACAACTAGAAAAATATACAGCGGGTAAAATAAGTATTGAACATGTCACCATTTTTCTAGGTAAATATATTTCTAAAGGTGCTATTGACATGAAATTTTCACCACGTTGGTTACAACCCACGCAATCATACACCCAATCTATACAGTACAAAGAAACCAAAACAAAAAATTGAGAAAATAAGTTATGTGTAATAAAATAGAATGACACAGAGAAAAGGTATTGAACACGCTAACTGAAATCTATTTAATACTCTATACAAAATCCTTTGTTGGTAATGATAGCTTCAAGACGCCTCCTGTATGGAGAAACTAGTGGCATGCATTGCTCAGGTGTGATTTTGGCCCAGTCTTTCATACAGTCTTCTATAAACTCTGATCTTTAGTTCTTTCCATAGATTTCCTATTGGATTCAAGTCAAGTTATTGGCTGGGCCATTCTAGCAGCTTTATTTTCTTTCTTTAAACCAGTTGAGAGTTTCCTTGGCTTTGTGTTTGGGATCATTGTCTTGCTGAAATGTCCACCCTCGTTTTATCTTCATCATCCTGGTAGATGGCAGCAGATTTTTATCAAGAATGTCTTAGTACATTTTTCCATTCATTCTTCTTTTGACGCAGTTAAGTTTGCTAGTACCGTATGCTGAAAAACAGCCCTACACCATGATGGTCCCACCTCCAAACTTCACTGTTGGTATGGTGTTTTTGGGGTGATGTGCAGTGCCATTTGACCACCAAACATGGTGGGTATTATGTCATCCAAAGAGTTAAATTTTGGTCTCATCTGACCAGACTATATTCTCCCAGTATTTAACAGGCTTGTCTAAATGTTGTGCACACTATTTAAACGTGCTTTAACATGATTTTTGTTCGGCAATGGAGTCTTGCTTGGTGAGCGTGCATACAGGTCATGGCGGTTGAGTGCATTACTTATTGTTTTCTTTGAAACAATTGTACCTGCTAATTCCAGGTCATTCTGAAGCTCTCCACAAGTGGTCCTTGGCTCTTGGACAACTCTTCTGATGATTCTTTTCACTCCTCTGTCAGAAATCTTGCGAGAAGCACCTGGTCGTGGCCGGTTTAGGGTGAAATGATGTTATTTCCACTTCTGGATTGCAGCCCCCACAGTGCTCATTGAAACATTGAGACTTTTAGAAATCCTTCTGTAACCGGTGCCATCAGTATGTTTTGCAAAAATAAGGTTGTTAAGGTCTTGAGAGAGTTCTTTGCTTTTACCAATCATGAGATGTTTCTTGTAGTCTCCTCTAGGCCATCAGTTGAGACAGAACCAGCTGATATTAATTTACACTGACAAGGGGCAGGATTGCTTTCTAATTACTGATTAGATTTCTTGGCTTTCCATTAGGGTTGCACCGATACCGATACTAGTGTCGGTATCGGTGCCAATACCGAGCATTTTCACAAGTATCGGTACTCGTGCAAATGCTTCAATACCTGTTGTATTAGGCCAGGCGTCCTCAGCGACGAAAGGGGTCCGGGTAGCCTCACAGATGATCGTGCGGTGGTGGGGGCAGTTACAAGCACCGATCTCCCTGTATTGCTTTTAATAAAGCATCTTCCCTAATTCTACCTCCCGCAGCTGTCAGCTGCTTTATTGAAAGCTAAACAGAGAGATCGGTGCTTTTAACTGCCCCCACGGCTGCACCGATTGTCCCCCAGGTCCTCCTCTGGTTCCCCCGCGTACTCTTCCCTCTCCCTGGGTCCCCCTTATCACAGATATGTCAGGATGGAGAGCAGAGGAAGGAGCCAGTAAATATGCAATTTACCACCTCCTTTCTTTTCTGAATGAACAGAGTCAGTGTTCACAACTGAGCATCATAAGCTGTGTTTATGATGCTTCAGTTTATGCATGGAGAGGAGCCGCTGTCTCCTGTCCATTCATTTTCAGTAATTTACTGAGTTTCTATCAGCGCAAAAATTGAAATTGGTAACAACAAATATTAATAGACCTGTAAAAAAAAATTGCAAAATAACAGCGTATGTGCAAATTTGCCCCCCCCCCCCCCACCTGTCTGCTGCTAACACAGAAAACGTGTCCACTTCACATTAATTGAATAAATTGAATAAATACCAAAACAGTGCTGCGCTACCAATCATATAACTGTGCAAATAATAAAATTCATACTAAACTTGATTCCACCTACAAAAAAATGTGCAAAATACAATGTGCAAAAATACAATTTCAGTGCAAAATAACAATAGGATGTAACATTACACCTCTACCTAACTTCTGCTAGTACCGATCGAATATATAGAATGGTGCTGCCCTAATAACACATAAAATAATTTCAATTCATTTGCATATAAAGTGATAAACGTGAAAGTCCAAAGTGATGAAAAAAAGTCTTCAGTTCCTTCCAAATTGAAGACATCACCAAATGTGAAGTACACAACAAATTGAAAGTGCTGGTCCTCTCCTCCGCCTCAATATCCTAGCCGCTCACTTTAAAATCTGACCCCTGTTTTACCAGCAGGTCAGATAAAGCAGATCCCCTCTGGGCGTAATCAATTAATCAGCCCGACGTGGAACTCCTAATCCCTCAGTTTTACCCTCCCTCTCTTTTACTGGCTTAACTAGTCTCAGACCTCCCTTAGGTGACTCCGGTACGACATAGGATAAAAAAACACCAGATCTTGTGCTTTCTGTTTGCCAAAGGTTTATTTGTCCAAGTAGGAACAACATACAGTATACTCACAAAAAAAGCACTTCAGCAGTGCAGGCTAAGGATGCAATGAACAACACAATACTCGCAGGATGACATCACCACTGCAACTCCTCCCTCTATATGCGTTACGTCAAATGGGCATGACTTCATCAGTAAGGGGCCCCTTACTGATGAAGTCACGCCCATTTGACGCCCATTTTGTGAATTCTCAGATATGGGTCTAGTATGGATTTTTTTTCTTTGTTTCACTCACCTGTCAGCTGGGAATTCCCACTTGACAGCTGAATGTGATGGGCTGGGAAGAACCTCCCAAACTGTGGCCAAACCTGCAGTTCATAAACAGTGTACACAGTGCAGAAATCTCATGTTATTTCCCCTTCTGTTTAAATGTTATTAGCCTTTAGTGTTAGGATACTTTCCTGACGCCAACATGGTAGCATACTAGTGATAGAGCTCCGCCTGACCACTCCCTCAGGACCAGTGAATAGCATAAATGAAAGGCCTAGTTAGGCCCAACCCCATTCTTCTTTTTTTCCTCATACCTCAACGCACCAGTCAAGAGTAAGCAGTACTATGTTCCCCCCTCTGCCTCCATGCAGCATCCGGCTGGGTTGAGCCTCTCCCAGTGCGAAGTCCCAATCCCATTTTAGGCTGCTAAAATGCGCTATAGTCTGGGAGCCCCTTCTGTGGGTCTTATTGGGGCCCCTGCAGTGTTTCCTCTTTAGGAACAAAATCTGCTTTTAAAATTGGCAACTGCAGCACTTGTGGAATATGGGGGGGCCAGCTATGCTTTATCTCTCTCTTGGCCCCTTGTACCTTTTACATATGTCTTCCTCTTTTGTCTTTCATTACCTTTCCCATTCCCTGCTTTCCTCTGCAGGTGTTGCATGTGTGGGTATACATATGTGTATGTATGTATATGCATGTGGGTGTATGTAAATACATGTATGTATTGTAGGGGATCAGAGGGTTGAAAGGCCGGTTCAGACAGTTCAGTAAAATAAAAATGGAAAAATTCTGTCTCTTTAGCCAACAGACTGATATATAGACAAAGTACATGGCTCTAGCCAGAGCTACAGTCTCTGGTATGGTTTTGCTCACCCCATGGTATGGTATGGTTTTTCAGCTATCCTCACCTCAGCTGGCCGTCCCATTTCTCCACAGATCAAGAGTCAGTTACTGCTCATACAAAGACCCTCAACAATTAGGGTGGGGACCACCATATCGGTAAGTTTTCAGGAAAAGAATGTCCTTTTGTGCGGATTGCTTTGATTTGCTTCAGCCCCGCACACCCTCAAAAGGGCCGGGCCAAGGCAAGGCAGGCATTCTTCAGAGGAGCATAGCCCGGATGGCGCTCCCACTCAGGAGAAAAGTTCCAAGGAAGACGTCTTTGCTCCTCTTCCCCAGAGCCAGCGCCCAAGCAAGAGTCCTGGAAGGCCTGTGGCGCAGTATCTATGCCCAGGAGGCTGGTGAGTAGTCACTGCCTGGAGGAGTATGCAGCTAACAGGTACAACAGCTCCAGGGTGAAACTCACAGCAATGTGCTATTGACAGAGGTGAATCCCATAATGTCTGGGGCGGAAGAGCACCAGCATAATTCTGGAAGCAGTTTACCTCCCAGCGGATTTTTTTGAACAGTACAAGCTTCCCAGAGCACAACGAGTGGGTCTACGTCCCAGGTCTTCTCTGAGCTGGTCCACAGGTGGGGCCCACTACAGACAGACCTCCTCGTTTTCCACAGTAATCACAAACTCTGGTCTGACTTTGTTTCTGTACCCCAAGGCGCACGGGGCAGATGCTCTGGTCTCTCCCTGGGACGGCAATCTAACCTATATATTTTTCCCCAACATTTCCTGTAAATGAGATTCCTCTTGAGGCTGTCAAGAGAGAACATAGTTGTCATAGCCAGTCCTCCATATTTCACATTCATTTCAGGATACAGAAGACCTTTCCCCTCCATAACATACGCAGACTGGGGCTGCAAGCATGGGCACTAAAGGGGGAGGATGGGCAACTCCGGTTGCTCCATTTTCACTCCAGAGTTATCTCTACTTTTTTGTGTGCGAGAAGACATTCTACTTAAAACATCTAGGCCTAATTCTGGAACAAGTTTGCTTTTTCTTGGTAGGGCGAGACATTGATCCTACTGCCCTTCCAGTGTCAGCTGTTCTATACTTCCTCCAGGCCTTAGCCTATTCTCACATAGCTCACGAGTGTGGGCTATATCGGCAATAACACATTTAAATGTGCCAAGAATCCTTCATTTTGCACAACTTTTGAGGGCAGTCGCAAGGAGACGGTCACCAAGGAAAAAAGATCTATTGGAGTTGCTGGATCTCATATCAGTTTAACCGTTTGTTCCAAAGAGCAGTGTTCGGTTCAGGCCATCGCTTACAAGGCAGTATCAATTGCAAGAACTTTAAGCAGAAAGTTATCAGAGATTCAAGCTCTTGGAGCTTCAAAGTAAAAAAAAAAAAAATCATATATATATATATATATATATATATATATATATATATATATATATATATATATATATACACACATACACAGTGGGGACGGAAAGTATTCTGACCCCCTTAAATTTTTCACTCTTTGTTATATTGCAGCCATTTGCTAAAATCATTTAAGTTCATTTTTTCCCTCATTAATGTACACACAGCACCCCATATTGACAGAAAAACACAGAATTGTTGACATTTTTGCAGATTTATTAAAAAAGAAAAACTGAAATATCACATGGTCCTAAGTATTCAGACCCTTTGCTCAGTATTTAGTAGTAGCACCCTTTTGATCTAATACAGCCATTAGTCTTGTTGGGAAAGATGCAACAAGTTTTTCACACCTGGATTTGGGAATCCTCTGCCATTCCTCCTTGCAGATCATTTTCAGTTCTGTCAGGTTGGATGGTAAACGTTGGTGGACAGCCATTTTTAGGTCTCTCCAGAGATGCTTAATTGGGTTTAAGTCAGGGCTCAGGCTGGGCCAGACCTTCGGCCCGGTCTGAGGTCCTGAGCACTCTGTACTTGGCCGCATTCATCTTTCCCTCGATTGCAACCAGTTGTCCTGTCCCTGCAGCTGAAAAACACCCCCACAGCATGATGCTGCCACCACCATGCTCCACTGTTGGGACTGTATTGGACAGGTGATGAGCAGTGCCTGGTTTTCTCCACACATACCGCTTAGAATTAAGGCCAAAAAGTTCTATCTTGGTCTTATCAGACCAGAGAATCTTATTTCTCACAATCTTGGAGTCCTTCAGGTGTTTTTTAGCAAACTGTGGGCTTTCATGTGTCTTGCACTGAGGAGAGGCTTCCGTCGGGCCACTCTGCCATAAACCTCCGACTGGTGGAGGGCTGCAGTGATGGTTGACTTTCTACAACTTTCTCCCATCTCCCGACTGCATCTCTGGAGCTCAGCCACAGTGATCTTTGGGTTCTTCTTTACCTCTCTCACCAAGGCTCTTTTCCCCCGATAGCTCAGTTTGGCCGGACGGCCAGCACTAGGAAGGGTTCTGGTCGTCCCAAACATCTTCCATTTTAAGGATTATGGAGGCCACTGTGCTCTTAGGAACCTTAAGTGCAGCAGAAAATTTTTTGTAACCTTGGCCAGATCTGTGCCTTGCCACAATTCTGTCTCTGAGCTCTTCAGGTAGTTCCTTTGACCTCATGATTCTCATTTACTCTGACATGCACTGTGAGCTGTAAGGTCTTATATAGACAGGTGTGTGGCTTTCCTAAGCAAGTCCAATCAGTATAACCAAACACAGCTGGACTCAAATGAAGGTGTAGAACCATCTCAAGGATGATCAGAAGAAATGGACAGCACCTGAGTTAAATATATGAGTGTCACAGCAAAGGGTCTGAATACTTAGGACCATGTGATATTTCAGTTTTTCTTTTTTAATAAATCTGCAAAAAAGTCAACAATTCTGTGTTTTTCTGTCAATATGGGGTGCTGTGTGTACTCTACCAGAGCAGTTGAAGCCTCATAGGCAGCACTATGCCTATGGTGCCCATCTGTAGACGGGTATCGTGGTCATTCCAACATTCCTACTCAAATTTGATGGAATAGACCCGGGGGCCTTGTCATCGGGGGACTTTGTAGGAAGGACTATTCAGTCTTCTGTCTCATCCTAATTAGAAGATTGGTTTGACAAGTAGATTCCACCCATTCAGCTAGTTATTTATCACTAGTATGCTGCCATGTTGGCTTTAGGAAAACGGAAAATTGTATCAAATACTTACCGTAATTTTCCTTTCCTGACGCCAAACCATGGCAGCATATGGTCCCATCCTTGTACGTTTCGGTATGTAGCTAATTACAGAGAATGGGGTAGGGCCTAACTAGGCTTTTCATTTATGCTATTCACTGGCCCTGAGGGAGTGGTTAAGAGGCGGAGCTCTATCACTAGTATGCTGCCATGGTTTGGAGTCAGGAAAGGAAAATAACGGTAAGTATTTAATACAATTTTCCATTTTCTCTATTGCTTGAATGTTCTTAAACCCTCCTGGTTGAATTATTTTAAAGGCTTCTTTTTCTCTTAGGATCGAATGTTAGACAATTTTACATTCACCCTGTGAAAGGCAATAGATACTGACATTTCACATGTATTTAAAAAATGACCGGTATTATTCGTCACTTTCGTGCAAATGCTGAGACGTTCGTAAAGCTAACTTTTGAATACATAGACCCCAAAAGGTTAGTTTAGGTGTGATAAAAACTCAGTAAGTTTACTGTTTTGTGTTATCAGCTGTCTTCTGTAAGCAGATAACAGATCACTTAAACCAGGTACACACTATTGCAATTTGAAATTGGCTATGTGCAGGCCTCATCAGCCACCTCCTGCCCGACATCCTTTGATTAAAAAATTGAATGAGAAAAGTGGAGAAATGCTTAAACAGCAGCTGCATCCAGTCAGATGCAGCCACTGTTTGGATAGTCTGATAGATGTTGGCTACGGCTGTAAGAATACAAAAGCTGCAGTGGGAGAATTTTCCACCTGCAATGTATAATGTGGATAGAAAAATCTGTTAGAATATTTTTGGCCTGGCTTTAGAAGATGGTCAGTGACAGATTGTTGTGTGCAAGACTTATCAACTGAACGGAAGGGATGGATATAGCCAAAGATGTGGTAAAACAGAGTTATTAGGGTAAAAAGAATGTTTAAATATACTGTATACTCTAACATTAACATTTCATCTGTATATTGGTTCTCCAGCAAAAGCCCAACAGTGTAAATTACCATTGGTGGGAACAAGCCAAGAAAAATAATGGTCTATCTCTCTGATCATTTGTACATATATAGCTACTGTTGGCGGTGGTGCATAGTTACTGAAATATTTATTCCCCTTGTAATACAGTGGTACTGGAATGAAAGTACAATGAAAAAAAATCATGTACTAAAAAAAAATGGTGTTCTACTCAGATGCATTTCTGTTTCAGTTTTGACAAAACCAGTTGCTAGGACAGTTGTGTCATAGCCCTGCAGTGAACTTGAATGCAGCATTGATTTGCTTTTTTTCTCCAGATCTTGTTAAATACATCAGTTGCCAGATCACCAGGAGGGCCAGATAGCGCCAGCCCCCCCATATGGAACCAGCGCCACATCAGGTCAACAGGGGAGCAGTTCATATGCAGGAGAAGGATGATTAGAGCGGCAGGGGCAATCTCTGAAACTGATCCCCCTGTGGCTCCCCCTACAACGCAGCCCACTTCTCCTCCTTTCCTTCCTGCCCGCTTTCTACTGCTGCAGGGAGAGCCAGAGGGAGATGGGCCACAGTTTTTGCATGCACCTTCTCCACAATCCCTCCCCTTCTCACAACTCCAATCCCCCTGTGTGTCCCCTGCAGTGATACCAGCTTCTCCTGCTCTCCCTTCCACTGGCTGTCAGCTGCTGTGGGGCACAGGAGGATCAGTGTCAGGATGTAAATTTGGGCCATGTGTTTACTGGCCCCGTCATTTCCTGAATGAACACAATGAGCGATTGATTCCGATCGCTTCAATGCAGCTGAGGCTTCAGAGAAAGTGATTGAGAAATCTGTGTACACAATCACTTTCTCTGTCTCAAAAGTGAGACGTCAGGGGGCTATTTATACCCCTGATATTTCACCAAAGCCCCCCACCCCCAACAAACATATATAAAAAATTTTAAAAAAATAATAAGAAAAAGAATATTTAAGGGTTTGTTCACACGTGCTTTGCATTCGCATTCAGATCGCTCCTCAGACAGCATTTAACAGATGGTGAAGAGACATTTTACCACCTCCTCACTGCCTGCTTTAACCCTTTCAATCCTGAACTAGCGCTCTGCAACTGGGGGCTCTTACAGAGCGTTGCCCTTCACTTGAATGGGTCAAATTTGGCAGGTGCTATGCCTGCCCAAAGAGACAGGGGGTACAATATATGGCATGTGTATACCCATAGCTGCTGCCTCTGCAGCTAAAGGGGGTAGGATTAGGTGGGCCATAAAAGCACAGCTCAACCATGGGGCTTTATATCCCTTTCCCCCTTCTCCAACCTCATGTACAGTATAGGGGCTCATTCACATAGGTACTCTTGGCATGTGAATGAGTGTTTTGTTCATGCAGCTGGACTCCTGTTATTCTATGGCGACACAGTGGCTATACAAACACAGCTGCAGGTTCTAAATTGACAGGTGTGCAAGGTGTGGGTGAGTGGCCCTGAATTCACACTGTCTGTGTTCAGGGCCATACACCTGCATCCACACCTGTCAAATTGGGACCTGCGTCTGTGTTCATACAGTTTCTGCATCCCCATAGCACAGTGGTTCTCAACCTTACTAATGCCGTGACCCCTGGATAAAATTTCACAAGTTGTGGGCCCCCTCACAGTAAAATTATTTTCGTAGCGTGGGTGTTTCAGCACCCAAGGCAAGACAAGTAATTTGCGCCCCTAACTCACGGATATTTAGCGCTCCCCGATTCCCTTCCACTCGTACAGTATTAAAACCCCTTATGGTACATTTTAGGATCTACCAAAACTTTTTCTTTGTTCTCCTTTCTTTACCTTTTATCTCTCACTATCCTAATTTCTTTTTTTTCCCCCCATCTCTCTTTCTCTAGCCGTCTTTCTTGTTCTTTCTCTTATTCTTTTCCACTCCCTTCCATGCATTCTCTATTTTTATTCCTTCTCTTACTCCTTGGTGGGGGAAGTTGAGATGAGTGGCGGTGCTGGTGGGGAGCTGGGATGAGTGGCAATGCTGGTGGGGAGTTGGGATGAGTGGCAGTGCTAGTGGGGAGTTGGGATGAGTGGCAGTGCTGGTGGGGAGTTGGGAGAGTGGCAATGCTCGGGGGAGTTCTGACCATCCAACTTAGGTGCTCTTGATCAAGGTCATCTGCTGATCTGAGAACTGTAGTGGGGACTTTTAATGGCAACTATAATCACAGGTAGTGTTACTCACTGTGTCTCCGACTTTGTGGTGTTTCGCAGCAGTGACACCTATGCCGAAATCAGGAGATAGGGTCTCCTCCAGCCCCTCCCACTTTACATTCTTCACCAGTCAGCTGACTTCTAGTCTCTGACCCCCAGCCCTGCCATGAACTGAATGGGTGGCTGAGAAGAGGCTGGGTGGGCGACCACGGGTTCCAGGAACAGCCCAGCTGGGCGGCCGCAAAAAGTCTGGGAGAGCAGTGCGGACTTCAGGAACAGCCCAGGATTCGGTGACCCCTGGCAAATCATCATCCGACCCCCAGGTTGAGAACCACTGCCATAGCACAACACCCACAGCCTGCACAGGCAGCTTCAGCCACTTAAAAAACTGCTGATTCACACTGTACAAGCCACAGTGCTTACGTGAATGAGCCCCGAGACCTCATTCACACACAAAGATTTATTTATTAACTCAATACTGTTTTATATTTTATATTTTAGCAGGAATTTTGTAAGTTATGTTCTGTTTTTGTCAGGTAGGCTGTAGGGGGCCTGTGATTTCTAACAGCAGCCCTTATCACAAGTTTTACAAGGCCTCATACACATAGCCTATTATGACCACCGGCCTCTGGTCAAAACGGCAGTCAAAGCGTTCCTATCCTCAACGCAATTCTTCCACGTTCAGGAGAGGGAGGTTGAGGGAGGCTGAACCTCCCCTAACCACAGCAGCTCCTAAACAATCCTAAAAGCCTATTGTACATTGACACATAGGTTTTATGGAGTTGACTTTAGGAGCTTTGGCAAAAAAACGCCAAAAGCTCCTAAACTCAAGTTTAGGAGCTGTAGTGTACATGAAGCCTAAGGATGAGGAAAGTCAACTCTAGATGAATGACACAACTAAGCCTGCCACCTAGTTTTGTTATATTCTGTACTGTTCTATCTAGATAATACTATATCTATAGCTCTCCAAAACATGAAATAATGCTTATGTTGTGTTTTGATCTTAAGCTTAAGCTTCATCTGAAATAATAAAACTTCACTTGATCCATACAGCAACACTACCCTTTGTTTACAAGTAGATTAAATCATATACACATTGTATTTATTTTCTGCAGGACAGCCATCCTAGCTCTCAGCAGACATCAACATCCTTTGTACGGCTTGGTCCTCTTAGCAGCTCTGTTCGAGTGAGTTATTTTGCATTTTTATCTCGCAAATATTCAAGTTTGCTAAAATATTTTTGATTGATGATTATCTTCTTTCTTTCAGGTAAAGTCTCAGCAGAGTGAAGATGACAAGGATGACAGTGGTTTCACACGCAGGTCTGTCTGTTTTTACTGAAGTCACAATTTCTAGAATGTATGCCAGCTTAAAATATACTGTAAAACAAAATGGCCTAGCACATATGGGAAACAATATGGGTATCATTAAAGCGTTTGTTACCCTAAAAAAAAAAAAAAAAAGGATCCTGTTCCTTTAACCACTTCAGCCCCGGAGCATTTGGCTGGCCAAAGACCAGAGCACTTTTTATCATTCGGCACTGCATCGCTTTACCTGACAACCGACATGGCTCCAAACAAAATTTACGTAATTTTATCCCCACAAATAGAGCTTTCTTTTGGTGGTATTTAATCACCCCTGCGGTTTTTATTTTTTGTGCTATAAACAAAAAAAGAGCGACAATTTTGAAAAAAAACGCATTATTTTTTACTTTTTGCTATGATAAATATCCCCCAAAAATATATTTAAAAAATGATTTTTTCCTCAGTTTAGGCCAATACGTATTCTTCTACATATTTTTGGTAAAAAAATCGCAATAAGCGTTTATTGATTGGTTTGCACAAAAGTTATAGCATGTTATGGGCACGCGCACGCGCCTGCTATGCAAGCCTCGCGAGATCACATACAATAACGTAATTTCGCGCAGCGGAGCCAACCTGCCGCAGTAAAACTGCGGCGGCTGGTCCACAAGCGGTTAAAGCATGGTATACAGCACAGTGCTTGTGCTGTGTAATTTGGCCCCCTGTATCACCTTAAATACCTGGCTGATCCTGCCTGGTTCTGCCCTCACCCCTGTAAACTGACCACGGTTTATCATGACTGCTGAGCCCTGACACCATGGTCAGTTTAGGTGCCTCCGTCATCCTCTGTCCTCCTCTCCCCCTCCCTGACTGTCAGGTAGTGATAGTGCCCGCCCCTCCCCTCCTGCTGCTGAAATTACTTTTTTTTGGTATAATCTTTATTTTAATATTTTAACAAATCGTAAATAAAAAATAAAACAACAGAAAAAGTAGTCATCACTTCCAGTTCAGGAAGATATTAGTAATTACCATGAGCTATATCAGCACTATAAAACCTTTTGAAGGTTCTCCCGGACAGTCGGTTCCTGGCCACATATAGCAGTTTGTATAGGGAAGAGATCATGTAAGGCAGAGGGTCTTGAGCAGCCCGCAAGCATTCAAACCCCTTAAGAGTAGATCTGATCTGCGACTCATTATGATCCGATGCGACAAAGTCTTCGGGATCAAGGTATTACTCCAGTGTCTGTGTTAGAACAGTTTCAGGGTGTTTACGCCAACCGGTTCATGGTTGCCAAACCCAAAGAGGGCTACCACTCCATCTTGGATCTCAAACTACTCCTGTATGTCCCCATATTTTCATTGCACCAGCAGTTTTTACATTTTGCTGTGTGTCCCCTGCACTTTCAGTTTGGTGCTCTGCCTTTTGCACCCCAGCTGTACACCAAGGCGCCGGCCTCAGTACTAGCCCTGCTGCACACTTGTAGCACCCACATTGTTTGGAGTATCTGGGCCTGCTACTAGACCGAAGTATTTCTCCCTCAGGAGAAACTTCAAATTGTCTGATCCCAGACTTGTGCTATTTAGTCTAGAAGACATCTCACTCTCCACTTTAGCATGAGAGTCCTAGGTTTCATGGCATCTTCCTTCGATACACTACCATTTGCCTAGTTTTATTCCAGACCCTTACATCACAGTATTGTGTCATCATGGCACAAGTCCATTCCCTGGACAGACCACTTCATCTGACCCCGAAGACCAGCTTGTCTCTGTCTTGACCAGAACTTCATGTTCCAGTCTTGCCCAATGTTCACATGCCAGATATGGACATTTGGCAGGCAGATTTCTTCAGCTGCCACCGTCTGGCCTGGAAAAGGGGGTGATTCCTGCATCCATAGGTATTCCAGGATCTATGTCACAAGTAGGGGAAGCCACATGTGGACCTTCTGGCCTCCAGGTTCAACAACAAACTAGACAAGTTTGTCTCCAGGTACAGGGATCCTCTAGCAGAAGTAGTGGATGCTCTGGTGGCTCAGTGGAATTAGTTCACCCTAATCTATGTATTTCCTCTCCTGAAACACCTTCCCCATCCACTTCAAAAGACTGAGATGGAGAGCATTCTGATTATCCTCATTGCTCAAGATTGGCCCAGGCAGATGTGGTACTCCAACTTAGTAAGACTCTTGGTGGATGCTCTGTAGGCTCTTTCGGATCATCAGGATCTACTGTCTTAAGAACCAATTTACCATCCCTCTTCATAGTCGCTGGCTTTAATAGCATAGCTGTTGAAGCCCAGGTTCTGAGAGACAGGGAAATCTCTGAATTAGTCATCACAATGTTAAAAGCTAGGAAGTCTACTTCATGCAAGGTCTGTCATTTCACCTGGAAGTCACGTTTCACTTGATGTGAGTCATGGGGCTTTCACCCTCTCCTCTCAAGGCATGCTCTTCTAAATTTATGAGTTCTTTTTGGGCTGATAGGATTTTTTAGCTGTAAAGATGCAGGCTTCTAAGGGGGCTAAATTTCCCCCCCTCCCTTGCCAACCTATTTATAGACTGGTGGGAGGCACTCTGCATTTTTGTGAGGGAAAACACCTTCAGCAACCATAACTTTTGGTATGGTGGCTATATAGACAATCTATTACATATGTGGCAAGGTACTCAAGACTAGGGATGAGCCGAACACCCCCCTGTTCGGTTCGCACCAGAACATGCGAACAGGCAAAAAATTTGTGCGAACACCGTTAAAGTCTATGGGACACGAACATGAATAATCAAAAGTGCTAATTTTAAAGGCTTATATGCAAGTTATTGTCATAAAAAGTGTTTGGGGACCTGGGTCCTGCCCCAGGGGACATGGATCAATGCAAAAAAAAGTTTAAAAAACGGACGTTTTTTCTGGAGCAGTGATTTTAATAATGCTTAAAGTGAAACAATAGAAGTGTAATATCCCTTTAAATTTCGTACCTGGGGGGTGTCTATAGTATGCCTGTAAAGGGGCGCATGTTTCCCGTGTTTAGAACAGTCCGACAGCAAAATGACATTTCAAAGGAAAAAAGTAATTTAAAACTACTCGCGGGTATTAATGCATTGCCGGTACGACAATACACATAGAAGTTCATTGATAAAAATGCCATGGAAATTCTCCACAGGGGAACCCCGAACCAAAATTAAAAAAAAAAAATGACGTGGGGGTCCCCCTAAATTCCATACCAGGCCCTTCAGGTCTGGTATGGATATTAAGGGGATCCCCGGCCAAAATTTTTTTAAAAAAATGGCGTGGGGTCCCCCTCAAAATCTATACCAGACCCTTCAGGTCTGGTATGGATTTTAAGGGGAACCCCGCGCCACAATTAAAAAAAAATGGCGTGGGGTCCCCCTAAAAATCCATACCAGACCCTTATCCATGCACGCAACCTGGCAGGCCGCAGGAAAAGAGGGGGGAGAAGAGAGAGCGCCCCCCCTCCTGAACCATACCAGGCCACATGCCCTCAACATTGGGAGGGTGCTTTGGGGTAGCCCCCCAAAACACCTTGTCCCCATGTTGATGAGGACAAGGGCCTCATCCCCACAACCCTGGCTGGTGGTTGTGGGGGTCTGCAGGCGGGGGGCTTATCGGAATATGGAAGCCCCCTTTAACAAGGGGACCCCCACCCCCAGATCCCAGCCCTCACCCCTGTGTGAAATGGTAAGGGGGTACTTACCATTTCACTAAAAAACTGTCAAAAATAATAAAAATGACAAGAGACAGTTTTTGACAATTCCTTTCTTTAAATGCTTCTTCTATCTTCTTTCTTCTTTCTTCTATCTTCCTTCAGTTTCTTCCTCCATCTTCTTCTTCTTCTGGTTCTTCCTCCGGAGTTCTCGTCTGGCATCTCCTCCATGGCGTCAGTGTCTTCTTCCCTTCTTCTCCTCGGGCCGCTCCAAATCCATGATGGCATGGAGGGAGGCTCCCGCTCTTCTCTTCATCTTCTTCTCTTCATCTTCTTCTCTTCATCTTCTTTTCGGACCGCTCCGCATCCATGATGGCATGGAGGGAGGCTCCCGCTGTGTGACGCTTCTCCTCTTCTGACTGTTCTTAAATAATGGGGCCACCCGGTGACCCCGTCCCCCTCTGATGCACGGTGACTTGACGGGACTTCCCTGTGGCGTCACGGGGAATGCCGAGGAGAAGAAAGGAAGAAGACGCCGACGCCAGAAGAACCAGAAGAACCAGAAGAAGAAGAAGATGGAGGACGAAACCGAAGGAAGATAGAAGATAGAAGAAAGAAGAAAGAAGAAGCATTGTCAAAAAAACTGTCTCTTGTAATTTTTAAAATTTTTGACAGTTTTTTGTACCCCCTTACCATTTCACACAGGGGGGAGGGCAGGGATCTGGGGGTCCCCTTGTTAAAGGGGGCTTCCAGATTCCGATAAGCCCCCCACTCGCAGACCCCCACAACCACCGGCCAGGGTTGTGGGGATGAGGCCCTTGTCCTCATCAACATGGGGACAAGGTGTTTTGAGGGGCTACCCCAAAGCACCCTCCCAATGTTGAGGGCATGTGGCCTGGTATGGTTCAGGAGGGGGGGCGCTCTCTCACCCCCCCTCTTTTCCTGCGGCCTGCCAGGTTGCATGCTCGGATAAGGGTCTGGTATGGATTTTTGGGGGGACCCCACGCCGATTTTTTAAATTAATTTTGGCGCGGGGTTTCCCTTAAAATCCATACCAGACCTGAAGGGTCTGGTATAGATTTTGAGGGGGACCCAACGCCATTTTTTTTTTTTTAATTTTGGCCGGGGTTCCCCTTAATATCCATACCAGACCTAAAGGGCCTGGTATGGAATTTAGGAGGGCCCCCCCCCACGTCATTTTTTTGTTAAATTTTGGTTCGGGGTTCCCCTGTGGGGAATTCCCATGCCATTTTTATCAATGAACTTGTATGTGTATTGTCGGACCGGCAATTCATTAATAGCTGCGAGTAGTTTAAATGACTTTTTTTCCTTTGAAATGTCATTTTGCTGTCAGACTGTTCTAAACACGAGAAACATGCGCCCCTTTACAGGCATACTATAGACACCCCCCAGGTACGAAATTTAAAGGGATATTACACTTTTATTGTTTCACTTTAAGCATTATTAAAATCACTGCTCCCGAAAAAACAGCAGTTTTTAAAACTTTTTTTTGCATTGATCCATGTCCCCTGGGGCAAGACCCAGGTCCCCAAACACTTTTTATGACAATACCATGAATATAAGCCTTTAAAATTAGCACTTTTGATTTCACCCATAAACTTTTAAAGGGTGTTCCGCGGCATTCAAATTTGCTGCGAACACCCCAAATTGTTCGCTGTTCGGCGAACTTGCGAACAGCCGATGTTCGAGTCAAACATGAGTTCGACTCGAACTCGAAGCTCATCCCTACTCAAGACCAAATAAGGGAGTTTACAGAGTATTTGTAAACCCCAGTATTCCAGTGTGGAGGACACTGATTTTTTGGGCATTACATTAAAGAGGAATCCAGACACTGATCTTTTGGTAAATTTGCTCAAGAATGCAGGAAGTAGCAACTACCCACATTTGTAAATGCACTTCTAAAGAATATGACACTGTAGTAGAGATTATAAAAATATGGTTCCTACCAACCCTATATGCAGAAAAGCAAAGCAATTGTACACTATTTTAAATAAGGGATGTTACGTTTCAAGCAGGAGGACTCCCTAGCTAGTCAACCTGCTGCGTCCTAGTCTCTTTAAACATTAGGCCAACAAGCCAGTTCTTTAACAAAATTAAAAAAAAATATAGAATGCATATTTGTAGATACTGCAGAGTGCATATAAAAACTTGAGTCTGTGTGTTTGTGACTGTAGAAACCTTTGCTACTACATGTCAGTATATAAATTGTATCACTATGGATATGTTAGATGTAATCACGTGCCCCAAATGTTTTCTACAGTATGTCGGATGCACAACTTCCCCCATAAGCATTAGTATTGCTGAACCTTGCTGTGCATGGCAGAATGCAGCAACTGCCCATCATTCCAATGTACCCAAACACTTTAATAGAGAGAACATGGAGGGCTTATGACAGTTTTTTCCTGCCACATCTATGAAAGGGTTTTTCCAATGCCATGGAGGAAACCTGCATCATACACTACTAAATTGTGATTTATTCTGGATAACTAAATCTAGAATGCCCTTGGGATTGAATATGGAATATTTAAAATTGCTTATCTTGCTTATGTGATTATTATTATTATTCTCAACTGTCAGACACAGTTGTTTAATATACATGGTTACTATTCATTCTGAAGAAATCTTTTGCGCTGTGACTGCAATCACCAACTTTCTTTGTATGTAGATCCAGCTTAAGGTTATCTCTAAGAAGTCGAAAAATAGAAGATCGAATGGAAAAATACAATTCAGCTATACAGGTATTTCATGCTATAATTTTAGCAGTGATTATTAAGGGAGTGGAGGAAGAGGGGGTTCCACTATCTGAATATTTTATGTGTTGACTTCAACATTCACCTGATATTAAATAACCAGTTATAAGGTTTGATTTACTAAGGGCAAATAAACTGTGCACTTTGCAAGTGCAGCCGAACTCTGCTAGAGCATTTGCTCCAGAGCTTGGTAAATGAGGTGAAATGTCACTTTGCAAAGAACACCTAATCATATGCATGGAAAAAAATAACATCTTTGCTTGCACATGTGTGAATGATGGAAATCATTTACTAAGTTCTGGAATAAATGCCCTTACAGAGTCTAGCTGTACTTGCAAAGTGCTAGGTCTATTTGCCTTTAGTAAATTAACCCCCATGATGTCTATAGTTGCATTGCATACTTGTTGAATCTATTGAAACATCATCAAAATTAGGTGAATGTGTTTGTGATCAAAATAAACATCTCCTAAAGCATCTTGAAGGAAACTTGACCTGAGAGAAATATGGAAGCTGCAATTGCTGATCTCCTCCAGATCCACTAGTTCCCTACTATCATGCTGATCTAGCAGCTTCAATATTTCCCGAGTCACTGACCAAGTCAGAAATTCTGACATCATTCTATACTTCAAGTCAGAGAAATACAAATAGGTAACATTTTTAGAAGGTCAGAAATGGTAACCTCCATATTTCCCTCAGATCAGATTTCCCATAAAATTGGACCTGTTCAGCTATAACTATTACATTGCTTCACTGTCAGGCAAGCCACTGACCAAAGGGGTTCATACTGTAGCTGCTGACTTTTAAAAAAAGGACACTTACCTGTCCAAGGATCCAGCACTGTCCTCACCTGGGCTGGTTCTTCGCTGGTCTTTGGACATTTGTCATTCTACCTAGTTAACTATGCAACACTATGTATGTTTCTTAGTTTTTCGTATCATCAGTAGTAGATGGCTTTCACTAACTCTCGTTGATCCTAAGGTATTCTGTTTTTCTGGTTTAATAGCTAATTTGCATATTAGAAGTCCCGTAAGTTTCAGAAGACAACATTATCATTTCAAATTTAGAAACGCAACTGACTTTTAATAGAAACTATATAAATGTTTGCATAAATAGTAGGCATGTGCAATTCGTTTCGTTCCGAATTCGTTTTTTAACGAATTTCGACAAATTCGTTAATTCGAGGATATCCGAATTAACGAAAACCCGTTTAACGAATTTTTTCCGAATATTCGGAAATTCGATAAAATTGGACATTCGTAAATTCGGGCATTCGTACATTCGTACATTTGCAATTTACGAATATACATTCGTACATTAGTAAATTAGTGAATTTGTAAATTTGTAAATTCGAAAATTCGGAAATCTGAAATAATAGTTAACTAATAATAACTTAACTATCAGTAATTACTAGTAACTTTTAAATTATAGGTATTGTAATTTCCTTTCAAATTTGGCTGTTAGTGAACGTAACACATACAAATTTATCCGAAGTTATGAATGATCCAAAAAAACGGAATGGAACGTAATGAATTAATAATAATAAATAATAATAATAATAACAATGTATTATTATTTATTATTAACCCTTTCATGACTAAGCCTATTTTTGAAATGTGGTGTTTACAAGTTAAAATCCGTATTTTTTGCTAGAAAATTACTTAGAGATCCCAAACATTATATATATATATTTTTTAGCAGAGAATCTAGAGAATAAAATGGCGATTGTTGCAATATTTTATATCACACGGTATTTGTGCAGCGGTGTTTTAAACGCACATTTTTGGAAAAGAGACACTTTCATGAATTTTAAAAAATCCAAACAGTAAAGTTACCCCAATTTTTTTGTATAATGTGAAAGATGATGTTACGCCGAGTAAATAGATACCAAACATGTCACCCTTTATAATTGCACGCACTCGTGGAATGGCGACAAACTACGGTACCTATGAATTTCCATAGGCGACCCTTTACATTTTTTTTACGGTTACCAGGTTTGAGTTACAGAGGAGGTCTAGGGCTAGAATTATTGCTCTCGCCCTGATGATCGCGTCGATATCTCACATGTGTGATTTGAACACCATTTACATATGCGGGCGCGACTTCCATATGCATTTTCTTCGCTGCGTGAGCTCGCGGGGACGGGGGCGCTTTAAAAAAATTTTATTTTTTTAAAATTTATTTTATTTTTTTTTTATACTTGTAAATTGTGTTTAAAAAAAACATTTTTTTTTTTTAATTTTATTGCTGTCACAAGAAATGTAAACATCCCTTGTGACAGTAATAGGTGGTGACAGGTACTCTTTATGGAGGGATCGGGGGTCTAAAAGACCCCCGATCCCTCCTTTGCACTTCACAGTATTCAGATCACTGAAAACTGCGATTCTGAACACTGTATATTTTTTTAAAACCGGCGCCATTGGCAGCCGAGTAAACGGGAAGTGACGTCATGACGTCGCTTCCACGTTTACATTGAGAAGGCTGGAACGAAGCCTCCCACAGCTTCATTCCAGCCCGCCCCCAGCCGATTGGACACCGGGCTTCCCGATAGCACGGGAGGCCCGGTAAGAGCGGCGGGAGGCGGCGGGAGGGGGGGGGGAGTCCCCTCCCGCTCCTCCGGTATAACAGCCGAGCGGCTTTTAGCCGCATCGGTTGTTATATACGGTTAGCCGATCGCCGGCTCGAAACAACGGTACCGGGATGATGCCTGCAGCTGCGGGCATCATCCCGATATAACCCCGGAAAGCCGAGTACGCAGATGTGCGTACGGTCGGCGGGAAGGGGTTAATTTGTTCTGTTCCATTTGTTTAGATGCAGCATTCATTTTGGATAATTCGTAACTTCGGATAAATTCATATTTGTTACGTTCACTGACAGTCAAATTTGAAAGGAAATTACAATACCTATAATTTAATAGTTAATTATTATTTCAGATTTTTGAATTTTCGGGTTTTTGGATTTTCAAACTTCGAATTTACAAATTTCCGAATTTTCTAATTTACAAATGTACGATTTTACGAATTTACGAATGTACGAATTTACAAATGTACAAATGTAAAGATGTACGAATGAACGAATGTACGAATGAACGAATGTTCGAATTTACGAATGTACGAATGAACGCATTTATGAATTTACGAATGAACGAATTTACGAATCTCGATCATAACGAATGACCCGAAAAACGAAAAAACATAATAAACTAATGAAACGAAAACGAAAATGAACACATTTTTTGGCTGTGCACATGTCTAATAAATAGGAATTTTTTTTTAGATAAGCCACTATGCAGGGGAACACATATTTACAACAATTTAATTTACTGAGAATAAAGTCATTTATCTTGACCTTGTTATGATTGGATATAATATATATAATGCATTTTCAGAGATCAGCAAGTGTCAGGATACCACCCTCTCACAGTCGAGGAGCTGTTGTTGGATCAGATGGAGTTGCCAATAAGAGAAGTATCTTTGAAAAGGATGAGGAAAACTCTGAAAAATCAAACATTTCCCGAAAGGTGAGAATGCGGGTTATTCTAAGCCATGGTTCACACCAGTGCGTGATTTGCACCTTCGATTTCATGGCAGCTTGCAACCTCCTTTAACAGAAGTCTATGCAAGTTGCAATGAACTCCCCAAAAAGTAGTGCAGGAACCTTTTTCAAAGTCTCTACAACTTGAGTGGCAACAATTTGAATGGTTCCATTGCTGTCGATGGGGTGTGACTTCTCATGCAATTTTGAACTGTCAATGACGAATCACCCCATGACAAATTGCACAAGTGTGACCCAGGGGCAAAGGTTTACAATATTCAGTAAGTCTGTCTCAGACCTGGGCAAATTCAAAGTAAGTATGTGATGAAAAACAACTTAACTAGAGATTATCTTTAGTGAAAACTACAAAATGATATTGTACATAGATGCAGAGAAGCAGGCAGCTGAAGTTATATACAAGTAAAATTTTCATGCAATGATTGAATTTAACCCTGCTCCTCCAATTTGCACACCTCTGTATTGGTCTTTAATACAATGAACAGCTTTACTGACAAGTAGCTATACTGGTGTGAGAGGAGTCAAGCCAAACATTTCAACATATACATGCATATAATTCCATCTGCTGTATTTCTTTGATTACTTTACTGATTGTTTTAAATGGTTGTTATCTGCTTTGTATAAGACCACATTTTTCTAACCTATCATCAGTTTTAATTGCACGGGTTTGTGACGGATTTACTTTAAAGTGATTTAAAAGTCTCCTTTTTTTCCCTAAAATAAAAAAGATGTTATATTTACCTGAGTAGCCCTATACCTCTTTTGTTTCGGTCTCCTGCTGGCGTTCTCCACTCAACCATCTTCTCCTAGTGCCACCTCAGCAAGCCGACTGCTGAGGGGGCACCCGTGCAGGTGTGCTCCTGAACCAGGCTGCGTGTGTCCATAGACGCACACAGCCTGGCTTGGCCAAACCCCATCCTCCCTCATAAGATTTGATATAGGCTCCCGCTGCTGTCACTGTGTCCCGTGAAAGCAGGAAGAGAGGAGAGTGGGGCTGCAGAGAGCCACAGAGCTGAATCACTAGTGGGCCCAGGTAAGCGTTTTTGGTTAGCTGTGAGAGGAACAGGTAGTGGAACGTTTTTACCTTAGTACAGAGAATGCATTAAAAAAAAAAAAAAAAAAAAAAACCTTTTAACTTTAGAACCACTTGAAACCCTGGTTCACAATGATGCAAATCTGATTCTGGTTCAGACGCATGTCAAGTGAAATAACATTGTTTTCTATAAAGGCTATTCACATCTATGTGGTGCAGTTCTGCTGCAGTTAAAAAGGGGTTCTGTGCATGTTTAGGGCGATGCAATTTTAAGCTTCATAGACTAATTAAGATTAAAATCACATTACAGTCGCAGCTCTCAAGCACAAATCGCACCACAAATTTGCATTTCAAACTGCATGAAAATTGCACTGCATCTAGTTTGAACCTAGGTTAACGCCTACATTACACATTTCAATAAAATGCTTATTACTGTGTATGAGTTCCAAAAAGGTATATGTGAATACAGTATTTTCTGACATTGGCCTCCCTGCAAAAAGGATCAGATTATCTCTCCTGTTGCCGTCTCCACCAAACGTTGCACCATCTCTCCCTGAAGTCTCTGCAGAAAAGGTTTCCCATGTCTCTTGCTGTGCCCAGTAGTTGTCTGTAACTACTGTGTCCTATAGTGACTTAACGGTCAGTGGGAGGATTCACTAAGCAAGTTTAATTGCCTTGGAAAAAAAGTACAGCTCTGCTGTCACAGATAAAAAAATAACTTGATCTTGTGATAATAAGTACTGCTAATTTTCATCAACCTAAATATTGTTTTGCTAATACATAAAACAATGTTTTCTTAAAAATATGCCACACTGTTTCATCAAACAGAATATTAACTTGTTAAACATGGCAGCTCAGCTTAGAACCCAAAATGTTGTGTTTCTCAGGATTTAACACTTTCTGGATCTATTACGTCACGCATCAACCAATGGAGTAACAAGCTGCAACAAAGTTCAAGCACTGTTACGAGCACAAAGGTAAGGGACATACAGGGGTTATTTACCAACACTGGAGAGTGCAAAATCTGGTGCAACTCCGTATAGAAACCAATCAGCTTCCAGGTTTTATTGCCAAAGCTTAATTGAATGTGCTGAAGTTAGAATCTGGTGCTGCTGTGCATGGTAGCCAACTAGTTTTGGAGTGCATCAGTTTTAGTAAACCCCTTCCCCCACTGTAGTTCCTGAAGTTTCTATAGCATATAGTAACACTAAAGGAGAATATTAGCAACTCTAAAAGTTTAAGTATTTTTTATGTTCTTATAGGATGTCAAAACAGGTGATGTAGCCACAAAAAGAATGTTGTGGCAACAGAAATCCCAGTCTTCAAGTGACACCAAGGTAAGGGTAACAGACTTGTCTGCAATTTTGCACTTCTGTCTGAAAATGTGGATTTGTCATATGAAATGTAGACAATAAATACTATAGGGTTGGATTTAGTCTATCATCTATCTATACCACAGCCTTTTTATGACGAGAATATGTAAAGGTATACCCAGGCAAGTTTTGGTGAGGAACAAAAAAGCGCCCTCATTAAATCAGTGAGAAGTGCAAGAGAGCCTTCTTATAACAGAAGGTATCTACTTGTCTCACTTTCATCCCAAAATAACAAGTTGATTTCTTATTTTAGGATTAGTAGTGTTTCCCCTGGATTATGGAATATTTACAGCCCTTTATTATAGAGCCATTTATCCCAAATTGCATACAGTTGTTTCAGGCTTGTTCAGTGGCGTACCAAGTGGGGGGCGGGCCGCCCCGGGTGCCACCCACTGTGGGGGGGGGTGTCAGGGGGCATGTTTGTGTGTTCCTATGCTTTGGGCTCCTGCGCCGTTTTCTGTGTTTTTCAGGCCTTCCACCTGGTTGGCTGGTGGAACTGTCTGTCTCCCTCAATGTGGGGGTGGGCGGGGCATATGACGTTTTTTTCCTAGGCCGGCTTATGCGCGATTGGCAGGCAACGGAGTGAGAGGCGCTATGCCTCTGTGGTGCGCTGATTGGCCGTATGGGATATGATGCCCATGACACGTGCGCATTGCTTTGTTTACTGCATGGCGGCGCCAAGTTTGTTTTTCTCCATCTGGAGCATCCAGCAGGGTAAGAAAAACTCTTTCTCTCCTGTACCGCAGGGGAGAGAGAGAGACAGTGAACAGCGCTGAGTAGGGAGCTGCTGAAGCTAACTTAAGTAAACCAGCAGGTGATTGCCCCCTGTCCAGCGCTGCTCATTGTCTCTCCATCTGCATGTTTAATGTAGGAAGGGACAGAGCTGGGGGGTGTCTGTGTAAATCTAAAGGGGTCCAGGAGAGGGGGTACACAGTAGTGACAAAGAGATATTGGGGGGTGCAGAGGTATGCAGGGGGCACACTGGGGTGTTTTTGCATTTTAACGTGGGGGGGGGGCAGATGTAGGATCCCCCCCGGGTGCCAAATGCTCTAGGTACGCCCCTGGGTATGTTGCCCATTGTCAGTGGACTAAATGGAAACAATGGTTTCTTTGGAGTAGAACATAGAGGCCAAGAGACAAGTATAATCAGACAAGTTATTGTGAGTGGGCCTATAATATTATGCTGTATCTGTTCTGTAATCCAGTGGTTCTGCATGTACAGTTGGCCAGGGGGCACAAAGAATTGTTTTGCATAGCCCCTCCCACTATCCTAACATGAAAACTTAACCCTTTGTTTTGTGATTCGTGATGTAGGTGTGATAGGCAGACACTTTTTTTTTTAAGAAGGCTCTACTGTGCTTTCCCACGATACTATGTAACTAAGTTGACTTTCAGCTTCTAAAAATCATTGTTCTTGGCACAGTTTCTGCAGATAATTCCTATTTAATACATACCTCCCAACATTTTGAGATAGGAATGAGGGACACCTACTTGCAAATGTATTTAGGTATAGGACACCCCCCCCCCTGATACACCCCCTTAAAGGAGAATTAACCCAAAAAAGGTTAATTAAATCCACAAGGACTTTTTTTGCCACTCCTATTCCTGTATACTGGCTTTTAACATTTACAAATGCAGCAATTTTGAATTTAGATGAACGTTTAGCACTGGGAAACACTTTTTGAAAGATAAAAAGTGCATTTTATATACAACTGTATGGATCAGGCCAAAATGAGGGACAAATGAGAAGGAAAGAGGGACAGAGGGACATTGCTCCAAATCAGGGACAGTCCCTCGAAATCAGGGACAGTTGGGAGCTATGTCTAATATAGTTTCAAGATTGTCGGATGCCTGGTTTTCCTGCCGTGTGCAGTGGTGATATGACATCTGTGTCACTACCAAACACGGGTGTAATGTAGGCGCTTGCAAATAAAACCACAATGCATAGTGAGGGAAGCAGACAGAAATACCCCAATGTGTTGGCTGAGAATAATCTGCCAGAAGCTGTAGCTCTTGAACAGACTGATGATTCAAAAATAGACAAGTGAGTATTAATTTTATTTATATGTAGGCATCTTTTTGGTTAACATTTTTAGAACAACAAGGTAAAATGTAAAATCCTATATATAATGTCTGTTTGGAGTGTATGATCTTGCACAATCACATTTTCAATTTATTCACAATGTTTTGCTGCCACCTGTTGGAGGAAAAATAGTTGTATAAAAGTGTTTGAACTGAAACTTTGATAGTTTTTGGTTAATTTTATTTTCATTTTGTTAAAAGTTTACAGTTTATAAACTGATGTATTTGTAATAATTTATATTAGATCTTTATTTCACAAAAGCATATTACATGGTGCATCCATGATGGATGGGGTTGATTTACAACAGGCAAATAGACTGTGCACTCTGCAGTTGCTCCAGAGCTTAGTAAATTATAGGAAGCTCTGCCGATGTCTATCATCCAATCGTATGCAAGCAAAAATTTTTTCACCTCTTTTACGAAGCAGTGCACAGTCTTCACCTTGGGGGGGTGGGGGGGGGGGGGCATTCGTAAGGCTTACATGGCCCCATGATTTCTAACAGCAGCCCTTATATCACCTGCTGCCTCCTAATGCCAAATATGAAATATATGCAAATATATTCATTTTACCTTACTAAAAAAATATAAAAATCTATTTTTAATAGCTGTTTTTTTTTAGTGTTGCACATATTAAAGAAAATGATACATATAAAAACACTATACATTCTCTTTAAGTCAGCATATCCCTCTTCCTTTCTGTTAGTAGGGAGTGCAATGTCTTAAAGTGTTACTAAAGCGATAATAACAAATATGTGTATACTTACCCGCTCTGTGCAATGGGTTTGCACAGAGCGGCCCCGATCCTCTTTTTCTGGGGTTCCCTGCCAGCGCTCCAGACCCCTCCTCTTTGGCAGGTGCTCCCACGGAAAGCCGCTTTCCAAGGGGGCTCCCATGTGTGCTCGCTCCCAAGTCCCGCTGCTACATCATTTGACACCGACAGCGGGACTCGGCCCCACCCCCCGTTCCCGTGTCACAGCTTTTGATTGACAGCAGTGGGAGCCAATGGCTCCCGCTGCTATCAATCTGTCCAAAGAGGAGGGAGACACTGCTCTTGTGCACATCACTGGATCGGTTCGGGCTCAGGTAAGAGATAGAGTGGGTCAGGGGGGGAGTTGCAGAACAAAATGTTTTTCACCCTAACTCATAGAATGCATGAAGGTGAAAAACCTTAAGGCTGAGTTTACACTATTGCAAATTGGATGTGGGTTTCCCTGCATCAAATTCGCATGTCAGGAGACTGTGACCGGCTCTCAGTGGAGCCAGTTCACACATCTCCAGGATGGTTGCTGAGCAGATTGCACAGGGGTCCTGTGCTTCTTCTGGTCCATTTCAGGTCCGAATTCAGACAAAAATTCGGACCAAAATCGGACCTGAGACGGTGAACAGGGACTCACCAGACCCCTGCTGTGAGCTGCTCCGCTTGGCAATGTGAACCCAGCCTAAGGCTTTAGAACCACTTTAACCTGGCTACACATTATACAATTTTCTTGTACAATTTTCCTTTAGATTCACGCACTACATAGTTGAAGGTTTTTTTAAAGGAAATTGAACAAGAAAATTGTATAATGTGTAGGCAGCTTTAATTAGGCATATTTTTTGCTTAAAAGCTACTCTGAGCCCTGTTTTTGCTTAGATTCCAACTGGTGGTTGTAACTGATACATATACAAATAACAAAAATAAAATTTTTCATTTACATGATTAAAATAAATTAAAAACTATTTTGTTTAAACTTTTTAGCATTGCATATGTAAAACTGAAATATGTTTACCAAGTTGAATATTTTTATTGGTATTTAATTACATTTGTAATTTTCTGTTTTAGTTTTACTAGCTACCCCTACCAGGACAAGTTTGGGAGAGCATGGGGAGGGGAAGGTATCAGGCCCCATTCAAATTTGGCGATTTGAAATCGCCGGCAGAGTCAGTCTCAAGATTCGAAATCGCATGGCAATCACTGCAAAACGAGCATTTGGGTTCCATTCATTCTTAATGACGCAGCGTGATTTTGCCACAGCAGAATCGCACTACAATCACCTTTAAAAATCACGTTGCTTCAAAGAGAAGGAGCTTCACGAGTAGGGTGACAAACACGCATAGGCCAGCCCATTGAAGTGAATGGGCTGCCTTATGCCTGACATACGAAATGGCATGAAAATCGGCCACACAAAATCACGAGCGGGAACGTGAGTTTCCTCTATGCGAAGTGTGAATGGGGTCTCAATCTTAATAGGCTGCTTTGGTAGAAAGCTGAATGAATGAGGTGTTGAACAGTAGTGGATCTGAGAGATGACTGATCAGAATGTAGCAGTAATTTTGTTACTGTTCAATTGGCAAATAGATAAATAAAAATAAAAAAATAGAGGAGGAAGGGGGAGAGGAAGATGAGAAATCGCTACTGGAGGCAGAATCTCTGTGGCAAAACAAAACTGATTAGGCATTATATTATTAAGGATTAGTGCTGTTGTAGTTTTTTATTTGTGAAGGAAACAAAACCCTCAAATTCCTAATGTGTCTTCACATTTTTACTCTTATACATGCCAATTGGATTAAGATGGCCATACACATAAAAATGAAGTTGAAGAATGAATGATTACAGTTTCAGGCTGGTGCCCAAAAAATTTTTGGAGGGCGCAAAAAAACCCCTCCAGGTCCGCACCCTCCTGTGGTCCAAAAAAAAAAAAAAAACACTCCAGCGGTCACGGCTCCCTTTTTTTAGGTTCCAAATCTTCAGCCTCCTGTCCTGATTGGCCGGGATGAGAAGCCGGAAACCGATGGCGAATATTGATTCGCTAAAGTCACAAAATGAGAGCACTGCACCCCAAGGACAACATAAAACAACCCAATCAGTGCTTTAGGCTCTAATCACGTGCTTGTAAAAAAATGACAAACCTAATAAAGACCTGTTAGTCTGGCGCCCCGCACAGTGCACAGCCACACACATAGAACGATTGATTTTTAAATAAATGATAATAAATAAATACGATTAACATTTTTTAACATCTTAGTCATATTATCAGTTATTTAAAAAAAAATCATTCTATGATTACATTATCCAAATTACCCTGCGCTCCTTATGGACCAGCCGCCACTGGATGATTATTCAGTAAGGATAATACTTCTCCTTTTCCTTTCTCTGCCGTAAAATTACATTTCTATATCTTTCTGATCTATCTTCATATACTGTAATAGTCAGGTGTTTATCTCTCATGTGACAGTGAAATACAAGGGAGAATCTTAAATATAGCATATTTTGTGATATATATGCATGCACTAGCAATTGATTATTTTTCTATTTACTTTTTACTTAATTAGATGTTATTATCAATTATTTTTATTTGATGCTATTATCAATTATTTTATTTGAATTTATTAGATATTATCAGTTATTTCTGTACGTTATTGATTCATTGTTATATCACACACACTACTTGTGGTATTTATCCAGCGCTGCACTCTCTATCCATATCTCTTGTGCCCTCTTATCGGGGGTTACAGTGTTCAGCTGCAGGACACCCTTCACATATTTTTTAAACATTTTCAATTTTTTATACTATACACGCACCTAGCGCAATTCTTTCTTTTCTATTTTCTAGCAGCTTTATGCAGATGGAAGTCTCCTGAGAGTAATTGGGTGGAAGTCCAAGTCACAGTCTGTTCTGAGTTTATTGATGCAATGTGAATGCAGTATTTTTGGCTTAGAAACATATTTTATTGTGCACATACCTTTTCAGTACACAGGATATTTATAGCATGGCTCAGCTCCAGAGTACTTGTATATAGACATGCAGGTTAAACATAAGAATGTTGTGCTTCTTAAAGTAAAAAAGTTGAGTACTGTCTGTGACACTTTTTTATTTGCCCTAACATTAAAAATGTCCAAACAATACAAAGAGAAAAAAGTAATATCCGTGTACCTCTAACCACATAGAACTGTGCACTCGACGAAATAGGAAAGATAACCAAAGAGCACCAAACCATTAAAAACATGGAAAAATATATTCCAAAACCCCAATGCTGGCTTTCAGGCAACCATCCAACCTCAGACATAAAAAGATTATAGAGACAGAAATAAAAGAACCAAGTCTTGCAACAACAAATGCTGCATCCTGTTCAGCCAAATCATCCACTAAAAAGTGTTTCACATGCAAAAGGGACCTTCAATATCACTGGATCATACAGCTGTACCTCCTGTGGTGCACCTCATTCAATGCAAAAAATGCAACCAAGGATCTTAAATTTGGCAGAAATTACAAACCGGACCACTGTATGTAAGACATGAATGTCTTAGTTCTTAAAGCAGTAGTAAACTGCATACTTTAAAAAAAAAAAAAAAACCTGCAAGACAATGGCATAATGTGCTACTATGCACCGCTGATAGGGCTTCCATGTTCAACAGGTCTTCCTTCCGGGTTCGCATGCTTCACCCGGTCTTCCTTCCAGGTTTGCATGCTCCAGCTGTGCAGGAGTCATAGGGACAGCACAGGTATGCTGTCCCTTCAGAACGCACGCAGCGGTGACGTTACTGGCTGCATGCAGTTTGAATATCTCCTAAACAGTGCAAGTTTAGAAGGTATTCACTGTTCCCACAGGTAAGCTTTATAATAGGCTTACCTGTAGGTACAAGTGAAAAAAAGACTTTACGACCACTTTAAAGGGAACTTTTCTCAGGAAAGGAAACCTTTTATTCTAAGAATGATCATTTTATTTTGGCAAAGAAGATAATGGACTACATGTGCACCTCAGTTTGCCAAATCATCATCAAACAGTTTTATGACCACTCTTACCTCTGTGACTCCCCCTCCACTACTTTCCTTATTTCACCACCTATGCAAATTATACCAATATACACCAATTCTATTAATTACTATTGCTGTGTATATGTGTTGTTTCTTTTTTTTTCTCAGAGATTGTCCCACCTAACATTTTCCCCAAAACTTTGTATATCATGTACTGCTTGGGAACCAAAGAAGGGGAAACACGCTAAAAGCTTGTCCTGAAAATTTTAGGCTGCATTCACACTTGAGCAGAAGTTTTCTATATTAGAGTTTTTGAGCATTTTTAGAAGTGTACTACAAATGTTTTACAGCTTCAGGTGTTTTTGTTTAGCCAATAGAAATCACTATGGGGAAGAGAGGTGGAGAAGATTAGGGGAGCAGAGCTACTTTTTGAGCAGAAAAAGGCGAAATAAAGCACTTGTGAAACGCTTATGTTGCATAATTTCAGGAGATCAGATTGAAGTCTATAGGACCAATCTGCATCCAATTTGCCAAAAATAAGCTCCTGTACTTTTTTGAGTGACAGGCATTTTGCTATAGGCGACAGACCGCTCAGATTTGAACAAGTGCCATTGAAATGAATGGGATTCACCTTGTGTGTTTTTGAGCTTCAAGCAGAAAATCGTTCAGGTCTAAATGGGGCCTTAGTGCAAATAAAAAAGTAGCAGATGGATCTTTGTTGTAGTACTGTGTGGTAACAGCCTGAAAGATTTATGAACATGTTAAATGACAGTTATTACACAATCTGCATTTATACTCATTTTTAGTAAATAGCAATTGAGTTAATTTCCTGGAATCCATTTATTTAAATAACACTATCTTGAGAGTATATAGAATATAGAATATATATATAAAAGTATATATTTTTAATCTGTTTACTAATTTATTTTTTTACCTTTTTTTCAGCTCTGAAATCAAAAGACCCTTCCCATTACAAACAAGGAATTATGCCAATATGATCAAACCCTGTCCTATAAGATCCTGTCCTCAGAGTACATTTACACTTACAGTTTTACTTTGTTATTAAATTACCTCAGTTTTCTTTGTCTGGAAGCATCCTTTCTTCTTCTATTGTACATCAGATTTCCCTCTTGAATATACTGAAATAAAGTAAATTTAAAATGTTTGTATGTTATTATTAAGATGAAGATGTCTATCAAATTAAAGCCACAGACTGCAACATGGCTTATGATTATGCTCGGCAGGCATTTTGTCTAAGCCCCCGTTCACACCTATGCGAATTAGATGCGGATTACACCGCATCCAATTCGCAGGACATTTTAAAATACATTCAAATTAATGCATCTGGTTCACATATGTGCGATGCATTCGTACTGCGCATTGCACAAAAAACGTGTGCGTTTTCTGGGCATTGTGGTGCGAATTACAATCCCATTATCTTCTATGGGAACGCATCTGATTCGCAGATGCATTGCGTTCTGAACATGGATTTTCTCCTTCTCCTCACTACACCCCCCCCCCCCCTTTCTGCTCACTGATCGCCAGCTAAAACACAGAGGAACCTCTGAACAACTGATTTTTATCTTCCCAGTGAAACCTGAGCTTCAATTCGCACCACACATGTGTGAACCCGGGCTTAATGACTGATGTATGACCTTACTCCAAACAACCGAATCCTTCCATGTGCAAACAGTGAAATGTACCTGTGTATGAAATAATTCTTCCTCATATGCCGAATAGGCAACTTTTTTGTTTTTTTTTCTTTTTTTAAGGTCAGATGCCCATTTTTTGCATATCAAACAAAAATTCCCACAGTGTTTGAGACATGGATATTTGAGCTGTGTATATAACGTGTTTACGAGTTTGCTATGAATGCATACTGGCCTGTTTAGAGAGAGTAAAAGCAAAGCACAAACCAATCTCAATTTTAAATGCCTGTGTAAACAATTCCTTAGGTAAAACCCCCACTGAAAATGAGGCAAGCCATTACAGGACAAAGGGTTTGAGATTCTTTCTTTTTTCCTTTATTTAACGATATAGAGCTGACTAACGTTACATTTTGCTGGAAGAGGGGGAATACCTAAGAGCAGAACACGGATAACCATCCTACTATTGGAGTGCGGAAGAATAGAATAAATATTATTACCAGAAATGTCACTGACAGCATCTGCAAAGAAAGAATAGAAATGACCAACCCTGTACCTTGCTTCACAAACACCTAATTAATTCAGTCTTAATACATCGAATTAAAGAAGCTACCTTTGTAGTTTTAGGATTTCTGAAACTGGTTTTGCCGTTTTTACCTGGATAATCAATGGTTTGGGAATATGTGTGGTAATATTGGGCAAACTTTGTAGGACCAGCAGCCAACATAAACAATAGACAGATTGTAAAAAAGAAAGCGTGTATAACAATGTGGCGCTAAAAAAATTGTCCGTTATCAGGCAGAAAACTACCAGAATATGCGTCTGGAAATTGACTTGTGCAACAACGTTTTACTGGAGAAGACTCAATTCAATGAGCCTGAAAGTGTATAAGTAATAGCGAAGTCCACGAGGACGAAACGCGTCGGATCTGTTATGCTTGCTGAGCCACTTATTTTACAAGCGCTTTTTACATTGTTAGTTTTTATCTGGGGTCTGTTTATGTCAGTACAAGAATACCATTTTATTTTATTAAATTTTTAATGAAGCCGATTCACACTATGTGGAGGATTTCTCTCATTTTTTTCCCCTTGAGGGACATATACCCTACCGATCGATCAACATTTATCAGCATCTACCTATTTTAACCGGAGAGATTCCTAGAGTGTATGATGACGATCGGTGAGTAATTGGTATCACGCCTCACCGCGTCAGGATCTGGTTCGGTACCTATCTCCCCTGGAACAACTACCCCTTGGATGGTTTTGATACATGCCTGTCTGACTCGCAGCCTTCTGTTAGTGAGTCCCCCTACTCTGGTAAGGGTATTTCACCTGTTATATACATCCACCAGACACCCCAGTGCCAGGCCTCCCCAGAGCCCATTCCAGCCATCATAGAGCAAGGAAATCCAACCCATTGGGAAGCATTGGAATTGATTCCTTTTCAACATTTTCAACACTAGATTTATGCACCATACCATGTTTTGGTGAACACTGACTTATCAATCATGTTGTGTTGACACACATGTCAATATTCACCGGGTTTAACCCTATACCTCATATCACTTGCTATACACAAATGCAATTCTTGTTGTTGTCACATTTGTTTTATGTTTTTAGATGCTTGCACACTTGTGTTTATGGTATTTTTTTGTGTGCACTCCGTCTAGGGAGTACACAGGTCTTAATAATTTATGATTTTAGAAAGTTACCACTTTTATTTTTTATGAGGTAAAACAAGAAGAGCACTAGTCATATATGCTAAGCACTAAAGTTTTGAGCTATTACTTATACACTTTCAGGCTCATTGAATTGAGTCTTCTCCAGTAAAACGTTGTTGCGCAAGTCAATTTCCAGATGCATATTCTGGTAGTTTTCTGCCTGATAACGGACAATTTTTTTAGCGCCACCAATGGTTTGTTGGACAACAGGTTATGATTCTGCTACTGCTCCTACTCTATGGTGTCCACTGCTTGAAAGGTCTAGAGCAGGGATATGCAATTAGCGGACTTCCAGCTATTGCAAAACTACAAGTCCCATCATGCCTCTGCCTCTGGGTTTCATGCTTCTGGCTGTCAGAGTCTTGCTATGCCTCATGGGACTTCACGGAACAGCTGGAGGTCTGCTAATTGCATATCTCTGGTCTAGAGAAATGGCAAGTGACAAGGAGTGAGATAGGAGTACTCAGGAAACTGTCAGTAAGGTTATGGATTCCCATTGTCTCACACTTGACCCACTGGCCTCCATAGAATGGTTCAAACTATTTTTTTATAACAGCATTTACATTATCAACATTTAGCATTTTCCAAAAAATCTTACTCTTTCCATTGAACTCTACCTTAATGTATTTTCTATAAATAATTATGTATATACTAGTTATGCTTGGGTGGGATTATTTATTACTAAAGTGTATTATCAAACTCATGCCCCAAAATGTATACACTGTGGGGCTGATTTACCAAAGCTGGAGCACTCAGAATCTAGTGCAGCTGTGCATGGTAAAACAAAAATCATATAGGCTATCCACGCTAAAACAAATAAATTACAAATGAGCAGCCGCCTAAGCAACCTGTGACACTAGATGCAAGAATTGTGATAAATATATGAAGCAGCGCTAAAAAATTAAACTCATATTTGTGAAAACACAAAAATGCATTAATATAATGACATCAAACTTATTAGGTGAAAAACGTGTATAAATAAATCACATATCGATATACACTGAGCAAAATTATAAATGCAACACTTTTGTGTTTCCCCCATTATTACGAGCTGAACGCAAAGATCTACAACTTTTTCTATGTACACAAAAGGCCTATTTCTCTCAAATATTGTTCACAAATCTGTCTAAAGCCGTGTTTAGTGAGCACTTCTCCTTTGCCAAGATAATCCATCTACCTCATGATTATTGCACAGGTGTGCCTTAGGCTGGCCAGAATAAAAGGCCACTGTAAAATATGCAGTTTTATCACATAGCACAATGCCACAGATGTCGCAAGTTTTGAGGGAGCGTGCAATTGGCAGGCTGACTGCAGGAATGTCCACCAGAGCTGTTGCCCTTGAATTGAATGTTCATTTCTCTACCATAAGCCATCTACAAAGGCATTTCAGAGAATTTGGCAGTACATCCAACTGGCCTCACAACCACAGACCATGCGTATCCACACCAACCCAGGACCTCCACATCCAGCATTTTCTCCTCCAAGATCATCTGAGACCAGCCACCCAGACAGCTCCTGCAACACTCGGTTTGCATAACCAAAGAATTTCTGCACAAACTGACAGAAACCATCTCATGCCCGTTGTTCTCATCGGGGTCTTGACCTGACTGTAATTCGTCGTCATAATCAACTCGAGTGGGCAAATGCTCACATTCGATGGCATCTGGTATTTTGGAGAGGTGTTCTCTTCACGGATGAATCCCAGTTTTCACTGTGCAGGGCAAATGGCAGACAGCGTGTATGGCGTCATGTGGGTGAGCGGTTTGCTGATGATAACGTTGTGGATCGAGTGGCCCATGGTAGCAGTGGAGTTATGGTATGGGCAGGCGTGTGCTATGGACAATGAATTGATGCCATTTTGAATGCACAGAGATACCATAGCGAGATCCTGAGGCCCATGGTTGTGCCATTCATCCACGACCATCACCTCATGTTGCAGCATGATAATGCATGGCCCCATGTTGCAAGGATCTGTACACAATTCCTGGAAGCTGAAAACATCCCAATTCTTGCATGTCCATTGAGCATGTTTGGGATGCTCTGGATCTGCTTATACGACAGCATGTTCCAGTTCCTGACAATATCCAGCAACTTCGCACAGCCATTGAAGAGGAATGGACCAACATTCCACAGGCCATAATCAACAACCTGATCAACTCTATGCGAAGGAGGTGCTGCACTGCGTGAGTCAAATGGTGGTCACACTAGATACCGACTGGTTTTCAGAACCCCCCCCAATACAGTAAAACTGCACATTTTAGAGTGGCCTTTTATTGTGGCCAGCCTAAGGCACACCTGTGCCATAATCATGCTGGCTAATCAGCATCTTGATATGCCACGCTTGTGAGGTGGATGGATTATCTCGGCAAAGAAGAAGTCCTCACTTAGGCCCCTTTCATACTTGTATGATTTGTCCTACGATTTGGGACTGCAAAGTCGCTCCCCATGATTTCCAATGACTACCATTCATATTAGTGCGACTTAAAGTCGCGCGGACTTCAAAGTAGTCCCTGCAGTACTTTGCTCCAACTTTGATCCTACTTCAGCCCATTGAATAGCACTGAAGTCGGATCAAAGTCGGATTGCCGTATTAACTGATCCGACTTTGGCATGCGACTTGTGCTCTTGAAGGGGAACTCCACGCCAAATTTTTATAAAAAACTGGCATGGGTTCCTCCTCCAAGAGCATACCAGGCCCTGCAGTCTGGTATTTATTTTAAGGGGCGAAAAAAAGTGCCAAAATCCATAGCTGAACCGGTATCCGAGCACACAGCCCGGCAGGTCAGGAAAGGGGGTGGGGACGCGCGAGCGCCCCCCCCTCCTGAACTGTACCAGGCCACATGCCCTTAACATGGGGGGGGTGCTTTGAGGCAGGGGGGCCTTGTGTCCCCCCACCCCAAAGCACCTTGCCCCCATGTTGATGACCCATGCCAAAATAAGTAGTGGCACACCGTGCACCCAGCATTAGAGTGGGAGAGAGCATCGAGTCAACATGGGAAGAAGAACAGAGGAAGAAGACAGCGGAGAAGACCCAGCAAAGGAGCGAGAAGCTAGCGGAGAAGACCCAGCAGAGGCAGAAGACAGCGGACAGAGGGAGAAGAATCGGAGAGGGCTAGAAGACATCAGCAGAGAACAGAGAAGACCCAGAGAGGGGAGAAGAACCAGCAGACGCAGAAGACATCAGCGGAGGAGGAAGAAGACGTCGCCAGAAGAGCCAGAGCAGAAGTTGGAAGAGACCCCAGAGCTGCCTTATAAATGACTTTAACCACTTAAGGACCGCCTAACGCCGATTTACGTCGGCAAGGCGGCACGGGCAGGCAAAATCACGTACATGTACGTGATTTGCCTCTCGCGGGTGGGGGGTCCAATCGGACCCCCCCCCGGTGCCCGAAGCGGTCCCGTTCTGTTCCCCGGCGATCCGAGATGAGGGGGAGGCCATCCGTTCGTGGCCCCCCCCTCGCGATCGCCGCCGGCCAATGGGAACACTCCTTTGCTGCTGTATGCTAAACAGCAGCAAAGGAAATGATGTCATCTCCCCTCGGCTCGGTAGTTTCCGTTCCAGCGCCGAGGGGAGAAGACATCCGAGTAAGTGAAAACACTACACACACACAGTAGAACATGCCAGGCATACAAAACACCCCGATCCCCCCCCCGATCGCCCCCCGATCCCCCCCAATCACCCCCCCCCCTGTCACAAACTGACACCAGCAGGTTTTTTTTTTTTTTTTTCTGATTACTGCATTGGTGTCAGTTTGTGACAGTTACAGTGTTGGGACAGTGAATATTACCCCCCTTTAGGTCTAGGATACCCCCCTAACCCCCCCTAATAAAGTTTTAACCCCTTGATCACCCCCCATCGCCAGTGTCGCTAAGCGATCATTTTTCTGATCGCTGTATTAGTGTCGCTGGTGATGCTAGTTAGTGAGGTAAATATTTAGGTTCGCCGTCAGCGTTTTATAGTGACAGGGACCCCCATATACTACCTAATAAATGTTTTAACCCCTTGATTGCCCCCTAGTTAACCCTTTCACCACTGATCACCGTATAACCGTTACGGGTGACGCAGGTTAGTTCGTTTATTTTTTATAGTGTCAGGGCACCCGCCGTTTATTACCGAATAAAGGTTTAGCCCCCCGATCGCCCGGCGGTGATATGCGTCGCCCCAGGCAGCGTCAGATTAGCGCCAGTACCGCTAACACCCACGCACGCAGCATACACCTCCCTTAGTGGTATAGTATCTGTACGGATCAATATCTGATCCGATCAGATCTATACTAGCGTCCCCAGCAGTTTAGGGTTCCCAAAAACACAGTGTTAGCGGGATCAGCCCAGATACCCGCTAGCACCTGCATTTTGCCCCTCCGCCCAGCCCACCCAAGTGCAGTATCGATCGATCACTGTCACTTACAAAACACTAAACGCATAACTGCAGCGTTCGCAGAGTCAGGCCTGATCCCTACGATCGCTAACAGTTTTTTTGGTAGCATTTTGGTGAACTGGCAAGCAAGCACCAGGCAGCGTCAGGTTAGCGCCAGTAGCGCTAACACCCACGCACGCACCGTACACCTCCCTTAGTGGTATAGTATCTGATCAGATCAATATCTGATCCGATCAGATCTATACTAGCGTCCCCAGCAGTTTAGGGTTCCCAAAAACGCAGTGTTAGCGGGATCAGCCCAGATACCTGCTAGCACCTGCGTTGTGCCCCTCCGCCCGGCCCAGCCCAGCCCACCCAAGTGCAGTATCGATCAATCACTGTCACTTACAAGGCACTAAACGCATAACTGCAGCGTTCGCAGAGTCAGGCCTGATCCCTGCGATCGCTAACAGTTTTTTTGGTAGCATTTTGGTGAACTAGCAAGCACCGGCCCCAGGCAGCGTCAGGTTAGCGCCAGTACCACTAACACCCACGCACGCAGCATACGCCTCCTTTAGTGGTATAGTATCTGAACGGATCAATATCTGATCTGATCCGATCTATACTAGCGTCCCCAGCAGTTTAGGGTTCCCAAAAACGCAGTGTTAGCGGGATCAGCCCAGATACCTGCTAGCACCTGCGTTTTGCCCCTCCGCCCGGCCCAGTCCAGCCCACCCAAGTGCAGTATCGATCGATCACTGACACTTACAAAACACTAAACGCATAACTGCAGCGTTCGCAGAGTCAGACCTGATCCCTGCGATCGCTAACAGTTTTTTTGGAAGCTTTTTATTGAACTGGCAAGCACCAGCGGCCTAGTATACCCCGGTCGTAGTCAAACCAGCGCTGCAGTAACACTTGGTGACGTGGCGAGTCCCATAAGTGCAGTTCAAGCTGGTGAGGTGGCAAGCACAAGTAGTGTCCCGCTGCCACCAAAAAGACAAACACAGGCCCGTCGTGCCCATAATGCCCTTCCTGCTGCATTCGCCAATCCTAATTGGGAACCCACCGCTTCTGCAGCACCCGTACTTCCCCCATTCACATCCCCAACCAAATGCAGTCGGCTGCATGAGAGGCATTTTCTTTATGTCCTCCCGAGTACCCCTACCCAACGAACCCCCCCAAAAAGATGTTGTGTCTGCAGCAAACGCGGATATAGGCGTGACACCCGCTATTATTGTCCCTCCTGTCCTGACAATCCTGGTCTTTGCATTGGTGAATGTTTTGAACGCTACCATTCACTAGTTGAGTACTAACGTAGGGTACAGCATTGCACAGACTAGGCACACTTTCACAGGGTCTCCCAAGATGCCATCGCATTTTGAGAGACCCGAACCTGGAACCGGTTACCGTTATAAAAGTTAGTTACAAAAAAAGTGTAAAAAAAAAAATATATATATATAAAATAAAAAAAAATAGTTGTCGTTTTATTGTTCTCTCTCTCTATTCTCTCTCTCTATTGTTCTGCTCTTTTTTTACTGTATTCTATTCTGCAGTGTTTTATTGTTATTGTTATTGTTATTATGTTTTATCATGTTTGTTTTTCAGGTATGTAATTATTTATACTTTACTGTTTACTGTGCTTTATTGTTAACCATTTTTTTGTCTTCAGGTACGCCATTCACAACTTTGAGTGGTTATACCAGAATGATGCCTGCAGGTTTAGGTATCATCTTGGTATCATTCTTTTCAGCCAGCGGTCGGCTTTCATGTAAAAGCAATCCTAGCGGCTAATTAGCCTCTAGACTGCCTTTACAAGCCGTGGGAGGGAATGCCCCCCCCCCCCCCACCGTCTTCCGTGTTTTTCTCTGGCTCTCCTGTCTCAACAGGGAACCTGAGAATGCAGCCGGTGATTCAGCCAGCTGACCATAGAGCTGATCAGAGACAAGAGTGGCTCCAAACATCTCTATGGCCTAAGAAACCGGAAGCTACGAGCATTTTATGACTTAGATTTCGCCGGATGTAAATAGCGCCATTGGGAAATTGGGGAAGCATTTTATCACACCGATCTTGGTGTGGTCAGATGCTTTGAAGGCAGAGGAGAGATCTAGGGTCTAATAGACCCCAATTTTTTCAAAAAAGAGTACCTGTCACTACCTATTGCTATCATAGGGGATATTTACATTCCCCGAGATAACAATAAAAATGATTTAAAAAAAAAAAAAATGAAAGGAACAGTTTAAAAATAAGATAAAAAAGCAAAAAAATAATAAAGAAAAAAAAAAAAAAAAAAAAAAGCACCCCTGTCGCCCCCTGCTCTTGCGCTAAGGCGAACGCAAGCGGCGGTCTGTCGTCAAACGTAAACAGCAATTGCACCATGCATGTGAGGTATCGCCGCGAAGGTCAGATCGAGGGCAGTAATTTTTGCAGTAGACCTCCTCTGCAAATCTAAAGTGGTAACCTGTAAAGGCTTTTAAAGGCTTTTAAAAATGTATTTATTTTGTTGCCACTGCACGTTTGTGCGCAATTGTAAAGCATGTCATGTTTGGTATCCATGTACTCGGTCTAAGATCATCTTTTTTATTTCATCAAACATTTGGGCAATATAGTGTGTTTTAGTGCATTAAAATTTAAAAAAGTGTGTTTTTTCCCCAAAAAATGCGTTTGAAAAATCGCTGCGCAAATACTGTGTGAAAAAAAAAAATGAAACACCCACCATTTTAATCTGTAGGGCATTTGCTTTAAAAAAATATATAATGTTTGGGGGTTCAAAGTAATTTTCTTGCAAAAAAAAAAAACTTTTTCATGTAAAAAATAAGTGTCAGAAAGGGCTTTGTCTTCAAGTGGTTAGAAGAGTGGGTGATGTGTGACATAAGCTTCTAAATGTTGTGCATAAAATGCCAGGACAGTTCAAAACCCCCCCCAAATGACCCCATTTTGGAAAGTAGACACCCCAAGCTATTTGCTGAGAGGCATGTCGAGTCCATGGAATATTTTATATTGCGACACAAGTTGCGGGAAAGAGACAAATTTTTTTTTTTTTTTTTTTTTTTTTTGCACAAAGTTGTCACTAAATGATATATTGCTCAAACATGCCATGGGAATATGTGAAATTACACCCCAAAATACATTCTGCTGCTTCTCCTGAGTACGGGGATACCACATGTGTGAGACTTTTTGGGAGCCTAGCCGCGTACGGGACCCCGAAAACCAAGCACCGACTTCAGGCTTTCTAAGGGCGTGAATTTTTGATTTCACTCTTCACTGCCTATCACAGTTTCGGAGGCCATGGAATGCCCAGGTGGCACAAAACCCCCCCAAATGACCCCATTTTGGAAAGTAGACACCCCAAGCTATTTGCTGAGAGGTATAGTGAGTATTTTGCAGACCTCACTTTTTGTCACAAAGTTTTGAAATTTGAAAAAAGAAAAAAAAAAAAAGTTTTTTCTTGTCTTTCTTCATTTTCAAAAACAAATGAGAGCTGCAAAATATTCACCATGCCTCTCAGCAAATAGCTTGGGGTGTCTACTTTCCAAAATGGGGTCATTTGGGGGGGGGGTTTGTGCCACCTGGGCATTCCATGGCCTCCGAAACGGTGTTAGGCAGTGAAGAGTAAAATCAAAAATTCACGCCCTTAAAAACGCTGAAGGCGGTGATTGGTTTTCGGGGTCCCGTACGCGGCTAGGCTCCCAAAAAGTCTCACACATGTGGTATCCCCGTACTCAGGAGAAGCAGCTAAATGTATTTTGGGGTGCAATTCCACATAGGCCCATGGCCTGTGTGAGCAATATATCATTTAGTGACAACTTTGTGCAAAAAAAAAAAAAAAAAAAGTGTCACTTTCCCGCAACTTGTGTCAAAATATAAAATATTCCATGGACTCAATATGCCTCTCAGCAAATAGCTTGGGGTGTCTACTTTCCAAAATGGGGTCATTTGGGGGGGGGGTTGTGCCACCTGGGCATTCCATGGCCTCCGAAACTGTGATAGGCAGTGAAGAGTGAAATCAAAAAGTTACACCCTTAGAAATCCTGAAGGCGGTGATTGGTTTTCGGGGTCCCATACGCGGCTAGGCTCCCAAAAAGTCCCACACATGTGGTATCCCCGTACTCAGGAGAAGTAGCTGAATATATTTTGGGGTGCAATTCCACATAGGCCCATGGCCTGTGCGAGCAATATATCATTTAGTGACAACTTTTTGTAAATATTTTTTTTTTTTTTTTTTTTTTGTCATTATTCAATCACTTGGGACAAAAAAAATAAATATTCAATGGGTTCAACATGCCTATCATCAATTTCCTTGGGGTGTCTACTTTCCAAAATGGGGTCATTTGGGGGGGTTTTGTACTGCCCTGCCATTTTAGCACCTCAAGAAATGACATAGGCAGTCATAAACTAAAAGCTGTGTAAATTCCAGAAAATGTACCCTAGTTTGTAGACGCTATAACTTTTGCGCAAACCAATAAATATACGCTTATTGACATTTTTTTTACCAAAGACATGTGGCCGAATACATTTTGGCCTAAATGTATGACTAAAATTGAGTTTATTGGATTTTTTTTATAACAAAAAGTAGAAAATATCATTTTTTTTCAAAATTTTCGGTCTTTTTCCGTTTATAGCGCAAAAAATAAAAACTGCAGAGGTGATCAAATACCATCAAAAGAAAGCTCTATTTGTGGGAAGAAAAGGACGCAAATTTCGTTTGGGTACAGCATTGCATGACCGCGCAATTAGCAGTTAAAGCGACGCAGTGCCAAATTGGAAAAAGACCTCTGGTCCTTAGGCAGCATAATGGTCCGGGGCTCAAGTGGTTAAAAACATGTGTTTTGTTTAAAAACATTCACATAGGGTGGGGGGCCGGGATCTGGGGGCTCCCTTGTTAAAGGAGGCTTCCAGATTCCAATAAGCCCCCCTCCCGCAGACCCCGACAACCAACGGCCAGGGTTGTCGGGAAGAGGCCCTTGTCCTCATCAACATGGGGACAAGGTGCTCTGGGGGTGGGGGGAGCAGAGCCCCCCTGCCCCAAAGCACCCACCTCCCCATGTTGAGGGCATGCGGCCTGGTTTGTTTCATGAGGGGGAGTGCTCGCTCATCCCCACCCCCTTTCCTGCCCTTCCAGATTGGGGGGTTCCCCCTAAAATCCATGCCAGACCAAAGGGCCTGGTATGCTCTTGGAGGGGGAACCCATGCTGTTTTTTTTTGCATTGTGCGTGGAGTTCCCCCTAAAGATTCAGACCAGACAGTGCCTGGTATTGTCAGGGATCAAAGTCGGATCCCTGTTCATTGCAGTCGGACTTCAAGTCGCAGGGCAAAGTAGGATCCACAGTCGTACGACTTTTGTCAAAATTGCAGCCGCGAAACCGCGAAGTGTGAAAGGGGCCTAATACAGATTTAGACAGATTTGTGAACAATATTTGAGAGAAATAGGCTTTTTCTGTACATAGAAAAAGTCATAGACCTTTGAGTTCAGCTCATGATAAATAGAAAAAGGAAAAATATATGTGGAACAAGAAAGTCCGAAGGAAACAAATCATCCACGATTTACTTGCTCCACCAGTGTCCCCACAATCACAATTCGTAGTGCTTCCACCACCAGGTGACACCAAGTATTAAAGCCTCTTACCGGATCCTGTGGACCATCATATACTATGGTCAAATGCATGTGTTACATCTCCTTATGAAGGGAAATTCCAAAGCGCCAAACGTGATCCAGTCAGGGTTGGCTCATCAGCAGGATGAAAAATAAAAAGCAGATACGCTCATAGTGTAACCCATTAAAAACATTTATTCAAAAAATAACAAGTGAAACTTGCAAAGGGAATCACACTAAGCAAATCCTTGGGCAATAGTTTTAAAAAACGTGCATATAGCAATAAAAACAGATACAATTGCTCTACCAAAAAAGCAGCAGGCTTTGTGGCTGCTGTGCATGGTAGCCAATCAGCTTCTAACTTCAGCTTGTTCAATTAAGCTTTGGCAATACAACCTGGAAGTCGATTGTGCACTCTTCCGTTTTTGTAAATAACCCCCAGTGTTCTTTTAACTTTTCTGCCCACCTCTTGATATTTGTGAATGAATCCAGACCTGTAGATGAAGTAGGAGCAGGATCTAATCAGAAGAATGGGAAATTAAAGCCATCTCTGCTTTCTCTCAGCTAAATGAGATAAAGCAGACAGGATTATGTCCCCAGTAGCATGCACTTGGATCTGTTTTTACAAAAATAGGCATGTGAAAATTGCAGTTTGCAATGGAGAGATCTCTCAAGCTTCTAAAAGAATATAAGCAGTGGCAAGCCTAAAATAAAACCATGCGTTTTAACTGACCATTGCTAGGGATTTTATAAGCACATCTCATGTGGGAGTAGGAATATGGTACATCAGTTTCACTCCTGCACATCTTGCTTTTTTTATGAATTTATGCATTTCCAAGTTTAGCGCTTGATTTTTGTTTGTTTCTAATGATAAACATTTGACATAAGCAGCCTGAGAATGAAATTTTTTTAACAAGTATAGCAAATTAGGACCACACTCCATTAAAAATTAATGTATGATTTGCTAGCTGGGCTCAATGGACATGATCACTATATGGGGTTAATTTACTAAAGGCAAACAGGAAGTGCAGTTGCTCCAGGGCTTAGTAAATGAAGGAAAGTGCTGCTGACTTCATTCATCCAATCACGTGCAAGCATTGTGTTTTTCTTTTTATATTGCTTGCATGTGATTGGGTATTCTTTAAAGGTGAAGCTTTACCTCATTTACTAAACTCTGGAGTAACTGCACTTGCAGAGTGCAACTGCCCTTCCACAGTCTACTTGCCTTTAGTAAATAAACCCCAATGTGTTCATCAGCCTTGTCTTTTAAAACTGGAAGTGTACTATAGCAATTCATCCCTGCTCTTAGGAGCAATGAGGATGAAAAATTGAAAAACAGAGATGGCAAAGGGGGGAAAATAATCAAAAGACGAAATAGAAGGCGCTTCTAAGTGCAGCATTTGCAATGTTTATTTAAGACCAATGGTTAAAAACACTTACAAGACCCATGACATAAGTAGGCCTTAGAGAATAAAATATATTTGCACATAATACCCAATTGTTTGGTAAAATATAAAAGATGTTACGCCAAGTAAATAGATAACAAACATGTCACACTTTAAAATTGCAGACGCCATTGCAACAATGACGAACCACTTAAATTTTATAATTTATAGGCGACACTTTAAAAACCTTTACAGTTTACAGGTTATAACAAAACTATCTACAAAGAAGCCCTGGTGCTAGAATCACTGCCCTTGATCTGAGGTTCACAGTGATACTTTACATGTGTGTGTGATCGCTGAACACGGTGGATGAGGGGCGCTTACATTTTCTTTTTTATAATTATTTATTTTATTTAATTATTTTTTACAATGTCCCTTTACATTTTTTTTCGTTTGATCACTTTTATTGTTATCACATGAAATACAAATCCTCTGTGAGAGTAACAGTAAAGAATACAGTACCTGTCACTGCCTGAGAGACCCCAGATCTCTACTCTGCCCTTAAAAGCTTTGGATCATACCAAGATCAGTACGATCCGATGCTTTTTTCAATCCACTAAGGATTTGTTTACATCTGGCGAAACCAAAAGAGATGCTCATTGCTTCCGGTTTCTTAGACCATAGAGATGATCAGAGCTGTTTCGGTTCCGCCGGCTGCACTCTCGGGTTCCCCGGTGGGACGGGAATGCCAGACAGAGCCGCAGAAGGTGGACGGAGGGGGGATGTCCTCTCCCACTGCTTGTAAAAGCAATCCAGCATCTAATTAGCCACTAAAATTGCTTTTACAAGAAAGCTGACCGCTGGCTGAAAAAAACAATACCAGGATGATGCCTGTGACTGCAGACATCATCCTCTTATAGCCACTCAAAGTCCAGCGACGTACGGGGATGTCGCTTGTTGTCAAGTGGTTAAACGTGAGAGCAAATATATAGGCTGAACTACACAATGACAAGTCTTGTAAGACAATAAGAAGAAGAGAAAATTAATTAGCTAACTAAATATAATTTGCATTTTCTATAGTGTTAAGAACAAATCAAAATGGCCTCAAAATAGTACTTTAGTATTTCCCTTCCTCTGAGTTTGTTTTCAAGGTTGTACAAAAAATGAGGAATGGGCATTTCTTCAAGCCATGTGAAAACTGCATATAGTCATAGACATATGGATATGTCTCTATAAAAATGACCTGTGGGTAGGCATCTACACTGTGGCAGCTGGTGGTCAATATTTTGGGGGAGGGGTGGTGGCACACAGACCTGGTCCCCTCACTCGCACACACCGCCCCCTACCCCCCGCGCATGGCTCTCAATCGATTGATCAAAGCGGCGAGCCACTCGCACTACCGCCACCTCCGCTCAATCTGTGGCCTTACCTTAAATTGCGGTAGAGGTGCGGGGAGGAGGACAAGGTGGTGGTGCACTGCTGAATCCCGGCTCCTGGATGAGGCTGTTGCTGCCGGGGCCATTGCTTCTACTCCAGGCTGAACTGGAGGCGGGTCCTGAGACCCCATTGGTCTCAGGACCCGCTTCCTGATTGGCCTGAAGGAGAAGCAGGAAGACATTAGCGAATATTAATTCGCTAATGTCACACAAGTTGGTGGGCACTGCGCCCCAAGCCCACCCGTATTGAATCCAATTAGAGCTTCTGTCTCTAATCACTTGCTTAAAAAAAAAAAAAAAAAAAAAAAAAGCACATTGAAATCCATGTTATCTGGCGCCCTGCATGGAGATTAGGGGCCGGGTGCATGGACTAGGGGGGGCTGATGCGCCCCTAGTGATGGGCTGCCACTGCATCTGTATGTACTCTATAGCACCGTTTTTTGCGCAGCTAACCCATAAGAGAAGGGGCAGAATCAACCAGGACTTACTGAGAGTGAAAATGATCTAAAAAGCTAGTTTCTGCATCTTAGACCTCGTTTACATGGGCACAAACGTACTTAAAGAGGAAGTAAAGTCTTCCTTTTTAATTGTACCTACAGGTAAGCCTATATAGTAAGGCTTATCTATAGGTACTGTAAATACCCCCTAAACTTGCATCATTTAGGAGATATTTACTATATATGCTGCCGATGACAGCATCGCCGCATGCGCACTGAAGGAACGGCTCGCACGTGCCGTTTCTTCAGGACCCGTGCCGTGACCAGCGACACCGGTGCGCATGTACGGGAGTTACGTTGTTGCGGCTCAGGCCAATCAGAGAGCAGGAGCCTGCAAACCCAGAAGTGACTCCAGGAAAGATGTCAGCCGTGGGAGCAGAGCGTGGGCAGCACCGCAGGGCATTGTTGCAAGGTAAGTATTTAATGCATATTAGCTCATTATGCCTTTGTCTTGCAGGTTTTTTTGTTTTTTTTTTCAGAGGTTTATAACCTCTTTAAATGTACACCCATCTTAAAGCCATGTTTTTCCTATACTGGATGCACAGATGTTCCATGCTTTTGCGTGCAAGCAGTCTCATTCATGACCATTTAGGATTTGTTCACACTAAAGTGATGTGGGAAACGCGTAGGAATCGCATCGCATAGCAATCACACTGTGTATCTCGTGCAGGCACTCACACAGGTGTACACATAACTATACCCGCGTGACTGAGACCTTGCAGTAGAATATTTTGGTCATTGCCCAATTGTGGGGTTCAGGTCATCTATGGTCATATTAAGCTATAGTTCTCAGTGTATTAAAGAGAAATAATAGAGACTCTTATGGTGTGGAAAAAAATAATGTGAAAAAAGTATATTGAAGAACTGCCTCAATAAATCCACCCTAGGGCGAAAATATGAGGTGTAGGGAAAAAAGAAGATAGAAGTGGCGCTGTTCTAAAATGGGGTGCTAGGGATCCTCTATACGTGGTGTGTACCCGGTATGGATCCTGTACATATAAATGTATTACCAAAATGCCACGTGCAAAAAGTGCTAAAGTGCAATTATCTAATAATGTATGGTAACAAACTAATGTGCTAATACTGAAGTACTGAAATAACTCGCATATATACCCAAAAATGTAAAAAACACAATAAAGCAGAAAAAACACACAAAAACTACTGTATAATATACCCACTCTTAAGTGCTATTAATTGTATTTGTAATGACATGGGCCTGCTCAGAGGGCCACAATATGAAAATAAACCATAAAATCATATTGGTTCACCAAAGTGACTAAATATATTTTAGTGTGATAATTGTAAATGGAACCAATGGTGTTGTACTGGGCTCAATATGTATATATAAATCCTTAAATGAACTGTGCTGGTGCAATATAAAGTCCAGATGCAGATAAGAAAAGTGCAGATGCAGGTAACAAAGTGTCAAAAGTGCTCTTCAAACTTGTTATTCAGTGCTTCTTTAACCGCTTGCCGCCCGCCGGCTGTCATATGACGGCCAGGCGGCGCGGCTCTCGTTCTGGGAGGGTGTCATATGATGCCCTCGCCTTCTTGGCCCCCCAGGGGATCGCGCACGCCCACCGTGTCACTGGGGACTCGATGCGCATGCCCGGCGGCCGGGATGTCTGCCGGGCACCCGCGATTGCCCGGTAACACAGTAGTAAACACACAAATCCAAGGTCCTGTCAGAGGAGAGGAGACTGATGGTGTGTTCCCAGTACAGAGTAACACCGATCGGTCTCCTCCCCTTGTGAGTCCCCTCCCACTACAGTTAGAATCACTCCCTAGAAACATAATTGACCCCTCAATCACCCCCTAGTGTTAACCCCTTCCCTGCCAGTCACATTTATACAGTAATCAATGAATTTTTATAGCGCTGTATAAATGTGAATGGTCCCAAAAATGTGTCAAAAGTGTCCGATATGTCCGCCGCAATATCGCAGTCACGATAAAAATCGCAGATCTCCGCCATTACTAGTAAAAAAAAAATAATAAAAATGCTATAAATCTATCCTCTATTTTGTAGACGCTATAACTTTTGCGCAAAGCAATCAATATACGCTTATTACGATTTTTTTTTTACCAAAGATATGTAGAAGAATACATATCGGCCTAAACTGAGGAAAAAATTTGTTTAAAAAAAAATATGGATATTTATTATAGAAAAAAGTAAAAAATATTGCGTCTTTTTCAAACTTGTCACTCTTCTTTTGTTTACAGCGCAAAAAATAAAAAAACGCAGAGGTCATCAATTACCACCAAAAGAAAGCTCTATTTGTGGGGAAAAAATGATAACAATTTCATCTGGGTACAGTGTTGTATGACCGCGCAATTGTCATTCAAATTGTGACAGCGCTGAAAGCTGAAAAATGGCTTGGGCAGGAAGGGGGTGAAAGTGCACTGTATTGAGATGGTTAAAAGGTGCCCCATAGGAAATGCACTCACCGCTATTATTCACCCCATAAAGAGGTACTTCACCTTCACAGTGTGAGCCACTGTGTAGCTTACAGGGCTGAGGAAGCTGTGGTCCTAAACCAGCTGGGCAGCTAGCTCAGTTCCTCAGTAAGGAGGAAGATCCCCTGGACCTGCCAAGAGCATTGTAAGAGGCTAGCCGCAAGCAGGGCCGTTTGACGGAATTTGGGGGCCCCAAGCAAAATGGACATGGAGGCTCCCCCAACCAACCCCGCGCACACATGCACGCACACAAAGCCTACAGGAATCACAGCATAGAGATACAGTTTAAGTTCACCAACACTTTATGTAAATAAAAAAGGTCTACAGTGCAAATACTGCTGTTGCATATAATGTGCATAAAATTTGAACATTTTCAACAATTGAACATTTGCAAAAAAACACCACTGTACCATTGATTCAAAAAAGAAGCAATAAGATGGAAATGGGATGATAAAGAAATATGAAAATGGAAAGAAAGCTATGGTAATTGTTTTTATTGTGGTCAGCAAGCTACCATATTTTTATTACTAAATGGGTCTTGATGACTGCCTCCCCCCCTTACTACTCCCCCCCCCCCCGTATTCTTTTTAACCCCCCTCCCTACCGTGTACCACACGGCAAGAGAGTTAGTTTTCTGTTCCCGGCCGGCCGGACTGAAAGGAAGTGAGCACTCAGTGTGTGCACTTCCTGTCAGTCCGTCCGGGAACAGGAAACTGAATCTCCTGTACCGTGCGGACTGCAGGAGGAAGGAAGAGGAGCTCGGCCACCCTACAGGCTGCAGCTTATAGGAAGCTGCGGCCGGCGACGCGGCTGGGGCTCCAGGCCAGCTCGGGCCCCAAGTAATTGCTTGTTTTGCCTGTCCTGTCGCGACGGGCCTGACCGCAAGGAGATCTCTCATACCGCAAACGCGGAAGCAAACAGCTGGTTTAAGACCACAGATTCCTCTCCCCTGTAAGCTACACAGTGGCTCATACTGTGAAGGTGAAGTACCTCCTTGTGGGTTGAATAATAGCGGTGAGTGCGATTCCTATGGGGCACTTTTTAAAGAAGCACTGAATATCAAGTTTGAAGAGCACTTTTGACACTTTGTTACCTGCACTTTTCTTATCTGCATCTGGACTTTTATATTGCACCAGTACAGTTCATTTAAGGATTTATATATGCATATTGAGCCCAGTACAACACCATTGGTTCCATTTGCAATTATCACACTAAAATAGATTTAGTCACTTTGGTGCACCAATATAGTTTTATGGTTTATTTTCATATTGTGGCCCTCTGAGCAGACCCATGCAATTATACCCACTCTTAAGTACTAACAATTGTGTTTGTATTATACAGTATTTTTTGTGTGTTTTTTCTGCTTTATTGTGTTGTTTGCATTTTTGAGTATATGTGCGAGTTATTTCAGTATTAGCACATTAGGTTGTTACCATCCATTAGATAATTGCACTTCAGCAGTTTTTGAACATGGCATTTTGGTAATACATTTATGTGTACAGGATCCACACAGGTACATACATTTTAGAACAGCGCCACTTCTATCATCTTTTTTCCCTACACCTCAGTGTATTAAAACCCATAAACAAAAATTTAATATATTGCAGTTTACCAACCCTAAATGTGGTGTCTGCATTAGTTTTCTTTCTTGGTCTTCTTTTCCTTTATTGATTGAGCAAATGACACAATTGTGTGGTCTGAAGAGTGCAGATTGAAAACAAAAACTACCCCTAGTAGCTGTAAAGTACACAATTAAAAGGCAAGCATGTGCCAGATTGGCATAACCTGAAAATTTTAGCGGCAAAAGGGGCTTTTACTGTACACTTCAAATAAAAGTCAGTAGGTAATGATAATATAAAAAAAAACAAGTACCTATAAACCAACTTCACCGTAAATAACAATATTTGTAATTTTTATTTAATACATGGTGTCATGTCATATCAAATATATATAAAATAATTGAAATGCATAGGAAACTAAATTTTGAAAAAAAAACATAGAACTAGTTAGTCACTATGCTTAGATTAGTCATTTTTTCTTTTTTATTCTGAAGTCTTAGCTGTCATGCCTTTTGGTATTCCTTATAAAGTCAACCTGTCTTCTTAGCGTCATTTACATCTTGTCATTTTGACTATTAATGGTTCAACAAGAATGTTTCTGTTGAGGCTATGGATATACTTATATGGTGGAAACACTAGATTGTGAAGTGGTTTAGTGATAACCAGGAATAGAAACATCAAGCCAGCCTTCAAAGTATTGCCTATATTATCACTAACACTTACGCCACACAGTTCTGCACAGAAGGTTTAAGATCTGCATGGCCTCTTTTTAACGTCAAGTCCATTAAACAACTGCCACAGGTAAGAAACCGCAATATATACTTTATCTCTTATACAAGCTATTATATTACAAGAATATGCATATTTTCACTTTTAGGTGAAAGTACCATTGTCATTATAAAACCTGTCCTTGCCATCCTCTAACTACTTGTACATAATGAGTAAATGGGTGTTTTTTTCCTTCACAGTTACAATTGATCAGAATCATTCACTTCAATTGAAAATCAGATTTTAGATTTTTTTTCCAAGGCACACTCTCTCTCTCCACACATTCTTTCTTGTAATTTTAAAATATTAATACTATATTTGGTGCCATTAACCATTGGTGTGCAACCTCAATTATTGTGGCACCAACAATTACTTTGTCTTTGTTTTAAGCATTTTAGCAAAGACTTCTCAACAAACGCTAATAAAATGGATGTTAAGATACATGTTACAATCTAAATCTAGAATCCTTGAATCAACTTTAGACTTAAAACACTGTAATATGAGAACTTACCTAAATTATACACTCAATATACTTTATACACTCATGAGCATCAATAACAACCTGAAAGAGGTTCTAACCCTTCTCACACTTTATCTGAAGTAAAATAAAGCATCATATGCACTAATAAGAAACTAACCAGCAGTTTTCCTTGCATGTCAAACTTTACTATTTTATACAGTTCCAAACATTTTTAAGCAGTGTTAATTAGCCCAAAAGACATGGCTGATATGAATATAATTCTGATTAGAGTAAATCTAAAGCAAAAACCTTTTTTTTTTAAATTCTTGGATTTGGAGACAATTAAATAATTTTTATTTTGTTTTCATCTTTGTAGCATTGGGTAGATTTACCTTCTTTTCCTGATCTGTAGACACAACAGAATGCTCTCCAAGGTTTAGGAAAATATGGAAATTCCCTTTAAGAAGGTTGTCACCAGAACAAATGTTCACATTGAAAGATTTCTACGCTATAGCCACTGAGGATTTTGGTGGGCATTTTATGGAAATAAATAAAATGAAACACGTAGGCAACCTATGTTATGCTATGGGGATGCAGCAACTGTATGAACACAGCCGCAAGTCCTAATTTGACAAGCGTGTGGATGCACGTGTTTGGCCCTAAACACACACAGTTTGCATTCGGGGCCACTCATCCACACCTGTAAAAATTAGGACTTCCGGCTGTGTTTGTAGAGCCACTGCGTCCCCAGAGAGTAACTGATGGCTCCGGATGCACAAACTGCTCATTAAATGATCAGTCCACCCTTGCTGTGCCTTTCTTAAGGTAGGGGCCTGGCCCCTATGTTAATTCGGCCCTGTCTATAGCTCTTATGGCGACAGCTCAAAATATTCAACTGACTGTTACATCCAAAATAATAAATGTTACAATATGTAACATAATAAACAGAAAATGTGTATCTGCAACCATACCTCACTGTGGACTTGCTATGAAGTCAATAGGGAGCAATTTTGTTTTTGAGCAAGAAGAACCTCAAAGGTCATACCACTGTAATGACGATGGCCAAAAAGCCTACAATAGTTGGAATAATTGGCTCTGTAAAGTATCTGTTCTGTTAGATAATAGTTTAGTCATCCATAGCATTCCTTAATTCCCTATGGCCACTGGCTAATTATATATCTACCACTGGTGCGTTTACGGCACTTATGAGCGCTAACAAGCCTGAAACATTTCTATGCAGTTTGGAATAACTTGGAATAAATAAATGCAGGAATGAACCAATGCCTCTGGAATTACAGCTGGCCAAAGGGCAATGATTTGCAAAGCTACTATCCAAAAACAAAACCCCTTATTTTTGGAACTTAATGTAGTTACCTTCTGTTTTAAGAAAGCTCTACTGTGCTTCACATTGGTCAGTGGAAGACTTGCTGGTTCCTTTTGGCCCTCCTCACTCAAACCTGGTTATCCTTTGTCATTGTCCCCCCTCCCCAAGCCCTACATAATAGAAACCAATGTTTATATGCATTGAGCTGACTAAATGGCTCTATGATAGTTTGCTAAATGGTGCTGTAAGCCAATGGTTCTGAATATACAGTATAGTTGGTTAAGAAATTTAAAGGAATAATTTGCATGGCACCAGTGGGTCTAGATATATAATTAGCCAGTGGCCACAGGGAATTAAGGAATGCTATGGATGACTAAACTATTATCTAACAGAACAGATACATTACAGAGTCAATTTTTCCAACTATTGTAGGCTTTTTGGCCATCGTCATTACAGTGGTGTGGCCTTTGAGGTTCCTCTTGCTCTACTTCAATATAAACCTCCCCATAATCTGTCTGCTTATATAATATAAAGGCAAGGGAGACAGTAGTTCTATAAATATTTTGCAGCGCCTTCATATCATTATGCCTCTGAAGTACAGGAATAAAGCTAAGCTCACTGGTAGTGAGAAGTGTGATAAGCAAGGAATGTTCCCTACCACCTTCGGAATAGTATTCTGTCTAAAATAAAAGCCATACAAGGAGTTTGAGTTACAGCAGGCTGATAACAATATGCTTTAATAGGAAAGTATTCTTACACAGAAAAGGGCAGCGGAAGGTAAGACTTACTCAAAGCAAAGTTTTTCTCTCTAAATTTTGAGGAAAGTCTGAACTTGGACAGTGCTCTGTTGTGAAGAATAATAGACCTACTGTATGTTCACGTACCGATTTATTTAAAAAAAAAGATTAAGGCTGGCCATTCATTGTACAATTTTCTTGTACAACTTTCCTTTTGATTGACCAAAACCATATAATATGAGGTCAAACCTAAACACTTTCAGTTTGTATGCAATCAGGCAGGCCCTTGCACTACATAGTTGAAGGCAGATCTAAAGGAAGTTGAGTAAGAAAATTTTATAATGTATGGCTATGGCTAGCTTATGTAACCCCTAGCATTTAATTTGTTTACTTCATTATTGCATACAGATGACCATTCCATACCTGGTCAAACAAATATCTCATGTGAAAATACATCCCTTACTGCCAAACAAAAATAAGTCCTTTAATATGGAGCAGGATTCATCAACACGGGACAGGAGAATAAGTATTTATTCTCCTGTCCCGTGTTGATGAATCCTGCTCCAATCCTGAACCAGCAAAAAGCATTTATTTTAAATGATGAACTGTTTATATCTGCCTTGCATGTGTGCATACAATTATACCCTAGAATTAAAGAGGGGAACTACAACAAGTGTCCAGAGCTGGACCACTAAATGAGCAGGCGATCAAGTAATTAAGCCTAGGTTCACACTGCTGCAATCCAATTTTGATATGATTTTCAATGCAATTATGTAGTGCAACTTGGATGTGGTTTGCATATTCTATGGGGCCCAAAGAATCACAACAAAGTAATACAGGAACTTTTTCAAAAATCGCGTTGTGCATTAATGTGAACGGGCACCATTAAAACAATGTGATTTCTCTTATCATGCGATTCTGTGCAACTCAAGTTGTATCTGAAATCGCACTAGTGTGAAGGGAGCTTAATCAATTATAAGGGTTAACGAAACACAAACCAATTGAATTAGAATGTATAGATATAATGGGCCATTTAAATATATATTTCATTCATAAAGTAGATATGGCCCAGTTTTTGTGTTGGTTATCATTACAGATTTCAGCTTTGTAAATGACTTGCATACAAGTTCTTTGTTTTCCTAAATAGGTCATCACCTACATGGTGACTGCCATTGGTTGCTTTTTCTTCTGAATGCTAACAACCTGGCTGTCATGCTCGCTTTTTGTCCCCAATACTTTAGGTCACTGACTGTGATAAGGAAATACTGGATCAATGGCAGCGAATAACAGTCAATCATTTAACATTGTTAAATAGAAGTTATAAATGGTATTCTCTATATTTCTCCATTGACACTTCATGTGCCAACATTCCATTGCAGTATCCACAATTATCTTTGGTCTGTTATTTTGAGATCAATCTGTAGATGAGAAAGCAGAAGCATTACCGTAGAATTGGTTTATTGTTTGTTTTATTTTTTTTATTTCCTTTAAAGCGATGAGAAACCCAAAACAAAAAATGTATATTATTGCAGCTTACCAATCCTTAAATGTGGTGGATGTATTCATTTTCTTTTGAGCTTTTTTCCTCTATTTTCACCTGGTCTGGCCAGTAACACACTTCCTGTATTAGGGTGTCCTCCACTCTGGATGGAGGAGAAACAAAGACACCTTTGGACAGCATCATTGTTAATTTTTTGATAGAGTAGTGTTAGATGTACTAGCACATTTAGATTAAAAAACTGCAGCTCAGCCACCTGTTTTTAATGCCCCCTGGCAACCATTGTTCAAGAGTACTAACATAGAAAACTAAAATACCCACCACATCTAAGAAATGGTAAATTGCAATATAATAATAAGTTTGTTTTTGAATTTAGTACCGTTTTAATTCACATATTTTCAGTTATTATATCCCACCGATAAGTCAGCATTGCTAAACATTTCCTTGCAAAATACAATAAAACTAGAACCAAATTATTTTGACTTAAAAAGTATTTTTTTATCCTTTCAGTACCTGTTCCTACCATGTCAGATACAGAGGAAATAATAGAAGAAAACGAGTATGTATTTTATTTTATTTGCTTTAAAATGTACTAAATGCAAAAGTGCATGTCAAGTATATATTGGCCATCACACTATATAACATGTTGGTTAGTTATTTCATTAGATATTTATCATGGCAGAAATAACAAAACAAGCTTTATTAAGACTATGTAAGCAGAGACATAATTCATTGTGGCCATTACAGAAAGCTCCCACTCTCCCAGTAGCAGCTATTTGGAGTTTATGGAAAATGTAAGCACATTTAGATGAACTTTCCCATATCCTAGCTCTTACCTAGTTTCTAAGAAAATTGGTCTTGGTGATCTTGCCTGCAACCAGTTAGAACTGCTCCTGATCGGTTACAGAAGCGGACCTAAAACCTATTAGCTGAGTATTGAAATCATGCTTTGGAAGCTTCTTGGATACAGCAAATGGCTTTACTTTTATGGAGAATGGCAGAACATATCTTACAGCATGGAACAGGAACAAGGAGAATACAGGTGCATGCTTAGATACAGAAGGTACATTGAGCTGGATGTTAGAGACCTTGCGCTCCTCCACCTTCCATTTGAGGAGGCCCCACAGATGCTCAATAGGGTTTAGGTCTGGAGACATGCTTGGCCAGTCTATCACCTTTACCCTCAGCTTCTTTAGCAAGGCAGTGGTCGTTTTGGAGGTGTGTTTGGGGTCGTTATGTTGGAATACTGCCCTGCGGCCCAGTCTCCGAAGTGAGGGGGATCGTGCTCTGCTTCAGTATGTCACAATACATGTTGGCATTCATGGTTCCTTCAATGAACTGTAGCTCCCCAGTGTCGGCAGCACTCATGCAGCCCCAGACCATGACACTCCCACTCCCACCCACACTCCCACCACCATGCTTGACTGTAGGCAAGACACACTTGTCTTTGTACTCCTCACCTTGTTGCTGCCACACACGCTTGACACCATCTGAATCAAATAAGTTTATCTTGGTCTCATCAGACCACAGGACATTGTTCCAGTTAACCATGTCCTTAGTCTGCTTGTCTTCAGCAAACTGTTTGCGGACTTTCTTGTGCATCATCTTTAGAAGAGGCTTCCTTTCATGCAGGCCAATTTTATGCAGTGTGCGGCATATGGTCTGAGCACTGACAGGCTGAACCCCCACCCCTTAAACCTCTGCAGCAATGCTGGCAGCACTCATACATCTATTTTCCAAAGACAACCTCTGGATATGACGCTGAGCATGTGCACTCAACTTCTTTGGTTGAATATGGCAAGGCCTGTTCTGAGTGGAACCTGTCCTGATAAACCGCTGTATGATCTTGACCACCATGCTGCAGCTCAGTTTCAGGGTCTTGGCAATCTTCTTATAGCCTAGGCCATCTTTATGTAAAGCAACAATTCTTTTTTTCAGATCCTCAGAGAGTTCTTTGCCATGAGGTGCCATGTTGAACCTCTAGTGACCAGTATGAGAGAGTGAGAGCGATAACACCAAATTTAACACACCTGCTCCCCATTCACACCTGAGACCTTGTAACACTAATGAGTCACATGACACCGGGGAGGGAAAATGGCTAATTGGGCCCAATTCTGACATTTTTCAGTTAGGGGTGTACTCACTTGTGTTGCCAGTGGTTTAGACATTAATGGCTGTGTGTTAAGTTATTTTGAGAGGACAGCAAATTTACACTGTTGTAAAGTAGTGAGTGTACAGCTTGTATATTTTGGCAAAGTGTAATTTCTTCAGTGTTGTCACATGAAAAGATATAATAAAATATTTACAAAAATGTGAGGGGTGTACTCACTTTTGTGAGATAATGTATATATACACAGTCATGTGTGTTTGAGCTTTGGGGTGCACATTCTAATGCAATAGGCTGTGCACACCAATCCTCCCACTGACACCAAGAATGGGGCACTGTTCCTCCCACTGATACCAGTGATGGGAAATTGTTCCACTCACTGATGCCAGCAATGAGACACTTTACCTTTCACTGACACCAATAATGATGCACTATTTTCTATTCACACTAGCTACAGCTTAGCCCCCCCACCCCCCAAAGTATGATGGACAGTAAACTGGACCCCTTTTTTAAGAGGTAAAAACAGGCCCCTTTTCAAAGAGTATAAGGACATCTGGGCAAGAGTAATAACATGACAAAGAGATCTATTACTACAGTGCTCTATTACTACTCTGTCTGTTTTTCTCTTTGACAGACAGCAGAGGGAGGCATACCAATGTACTACACATTATAGTTCCACAGTACATGGAGCATTGTAAAAAACGAACGAAAAAAAATTGCTTCATGTAATACATTCCCCTCCATTCTATTGTTTCCCTGTGTTATCTTTAGAGAAAGTCTGGGTACTTTATTTTAGATTTGTTTAGTATCTCTGCAGTCAGGACAAATAGGAATAGAGCTGTATCTAAGCAAACTATTTCAATTTTTCAGTAGTTCCTTGATTTACAAAATTAATAGTGGCGTCACTAGGGTTGGTGTCATACGGTGCTGAAAAAATTGGTGTCACCCCCTTTCACCAACTATAGTCCCCCCTCAGTACAGACCTCCCTCCACTAACTACAGACCTTCCTCTCTCAGTAAAGATACCCTTCCTCAGTATAGATCCCCCACTAAGTACAGACCCCCCTCCCTCAGAACAGACCCCACTCCATCAATATATACACCCCCACTAAGTACAGATCCCCCTTCCTCAGTATAGACCCCCCGCCATCAATATATACCCCCCCACTAAGTACAGACCCCCCTCCATCAATATAGGCATCCCCATTAAGTACAGACCCCCCTCTCTCAGTGCAGGCCCCCATCAGTATAGACACCCCCCTCAGTGCAGACCCCCCAATCAGTAAAGATTCCCCCCTTGGTGCAGACCCCCCCCATCAGTATAGACGCCTCCCATCAGTGAAGACCCCCATCAGTATAGAATCCCCCTTAGTGCAGACCCCCCATCAGTATAGAATCCCCCTTCGTGCAGACTCCCCCAACATTGTAGAATTCCCACCGTTTAGTGCAGACCCCCCCTCAGTATAGATACCCCTCTCCCCTTCCATAGCGCCCCCCCTGCACATGTCCATCTACATATATATGGTAGTAGTGTACAGACCTCAGAACAGCACTGACGGATACATATATCTGTGTGCGTCCCCCGGGCTCCCCCTCCTCCTGTGTGGATGTAAACAGAGAGGAGGAGAAGGGGCTTCAGTCCGCTCCGCTGAGGGACTCAGTGTGATACCCAAGAGGCGTAGATCAGGGCAGCGGGCGGTGTTAGCGGTGCCGCTATCCACGGGTGCCACCCCTCTGGAGGGTGTCACCCGTGTGTGGCCCGCACCCCCTGCTCCCCTAGCGACGCCACTGAAAATTAACAAAAACATTTTTTTTGACTGTATGTTCCCAAAAGAATTGGAAATCTATCATACAATAATTGTATTTTTATTCTCTTGTTACAACATTACCAATTTAATCTGCACACTACAAAAATTGTAAACTAAACTATGGACACAAAGATATGAAAGTACCCCAGTAATGGAGGGGTTAAGCAAGCCATTTGCAATACATAGTTGTTGGAAAATCTAAAGGCGATTGTACAGACATTGACAATTAAACTGGCAGGCTATACACATTTCAGTTATTGTCTAATCTTCAGCGGCTTTGAGGCTGTAGATAAATAGAGATGTTTGCTTTATATAGATGCCAAGTTTTTCTGGCCACTGTCTTGGTAATGAAAACAGAAGCTATTCATTTTGGAGCTAATGTATAAAAAATGTACTAATGGTACATTTTCTTCTTGTCAATAGCAACCAAACAGCTTCTATTATTTTTACAAACCAGGTTTAATAATAAAATGCAGCTGATTGGTTGCTCTGAGTAACAGAAGATTTTTTTTTCTTTTTCAAATATTTCATGCATCAGTTTAGAACCTCCATCATATTTTTTTTTGCTGTTTGTAGCCTCATTTGCTAGATTTTGCTTCACTTCCTGTCCTGTGTACATTGTTGTCATCAGAGCAGGAAGAAGGGGGAACTCTCCAATGTACTATCAACAGTAATAAAAAGTTGGTGATGCTTTTAACCTTCCTTCATGCTCTTTATCCCTCTTAGGGCATGTCGGCAATTTAGTTGCAGATCCATACTTTTTTTAAAGCGATTTCTTGGCTAAATCATATGGAATCACTAACTTACTAATTTTACAGTGACTTGTAGCCAGGGCCAGCTCCAGACATTGTGCTGCCTGGGCCCAAGAATAAAATGCTGCCCCCCCCCCCAAAAAAAACATGCTCACCAAAAGGCCCCCACATTCATTATTTTATATCATGATAACTAAAATTATCATTGTCGCTCTTTTTTTGTTTAAAGCGCAAAAAATATATACCGCAGATATGATCAAATACCACTAAAAGAAAGCTCTATTTGTGGGAAAATGAGGACATACATTTTGTTTGGGTACAGCATTGCGCGACCGCACAATTTTCAGTTGAATTAACAGTGCTGTATCAAATCTTCCAGGGCTGAAGTGGTTAACCTCCCTGGCGGTATGATTATGTCAGATTTTAGGTGCTGAAAGTGGTACAATTATTTTGCATGGAAATTTGGCATTTTTTATTGTAGGCCTGTAATTCTTAGTAATAACTCACTTATATCTGTCCAAACCAGAGTCTAGTAGACATCTCGGGTGTGATAAAGTTTGAAACACAAAATCATAAATTATAATATAATAAATAACTATAAATAATTATACCAAATAATAATATAATAATAATAAAAAATATTCAATAATGTAATCAAATCAAAAACACTGAAGTTTACTCAGTTGCAGAATTGTCGCTGTCATTACTTTTCAGTGTTTGATGACGGATCTCCCCACAAATCACTATCGCTCAATTCTGCAAGTGATTCTAATTTATTATCGCTGTTTTCTAGCTGCTCTAAAATCACTTTTGATGTAAAGGGACAGTTTTGGTTGCTATGGACAATCTCCAGTTTCCAGGCAGAAAGAACAGTTTTTTATAATATAAAACTGCATGCAGGGCACTGGAAAAACCACTAGGAACAAAAGGGAGGTGAAATAATTACATACAGTAATGTAATCTGTAAGATTACAGTATGCTGTATGTATTGTGTGTGTTTCACTTTTTGAATTTGGCGCCGTACTCAGTCCCTGTGCGTCGCAACGCTCGCAGGGAACGGAGCCCGGCTCCATGATAGATTGAGCAGAGGACGAGCCGCTCACACTGCGGGGAGACATCGCAGGATCCAAGGGACAAGGTAAGTAACCTCTTCCTGGATGCTGCAATGCGATCCCGAGTCTGGCTCGGGGTTATCACTCTTGGTACTGAAATTCCACCCCGAGCCAGACTCGGGAATACCGCCAGAGGGGTTAATCAGGGCTGTGCAAGTCAAGGCTCTCATGTCTCATACAACTTATGGTGTGAGAGTGTACTTACAGTACTCGGATTCGGACTCCTGCAGTCAATGCTGCTATGGGGAGCTCACTCGTGGCAGAATGGACAGAGTGTGGGTCAATGCTGAGTCTCCAGAACATGGACACAGCGACAGGCAGGCTGCAACACCTCTGGCAGTGGCAGATGCTGCGCAGTTGGACTGTGGACAGCAGCTCAGCTCACACTCAGGCACAGGCAGCTCTCTTCAGATGTGCTCCCTTCCCTCAGGCTCTGAGCCACACTGAAGAAGATGGAAGAGGTGGGTGGGTTGAGGCAGAGCTAATTGACTAGGGGTGGAAGCTGAGCGCTCTGAATGCTGGGGCTGCTGCGGCCTCTGACGTCACTGGTTGCTAGACGCCGGGTAGTAGGCGATTCTAGCAACCAATGCAGCACACAGCCGACCAGGATCGGCCCTGCTCCGGCTGACTGATCCGACCTCCCCCTGACAGCTAGGGTATGGCCAGGCGGCTACTATGGTATGAGCCAGTGGCGGAAGTATAGGGGTCGCTGAGGTCGCCATGGCGACTGGGCCCCATGCTGCAGGGGGCCCTTGAGGGCCCCCCTGTTTATTTTGATAGGAGGAGCGGCTGAGATCGATCTCCCCGAACGTTAGCCGAACTGTAATCGGCACTGTGCAGGGAGCTTGTCACACTGATCAGTGAAAGCACAGTGTGTGCTGTGCTCTTTGTCTCCCCCTACAGTGCAGTACCCGGCAGGAAGAGGTGAGGTAAAGCACTGCCGTTTTTTAAAAGGCTTTCTGTATGTGTGTGTTCTTATGTGTGTGTTTATATGTGTGTTCATGTATGTGTGTTCATGTATGTGTTTGCATGTGTTTATGTGTGTATTTATATATGTATATGTGTTTGTGTCTGTATATACAGTATATGTGTGTGTATATTATTTGTGTGTTTATCTATGTGTATGTGTGTGTGTTTAGATGCAGTGGTGGCCCATGCAATAAGGGCACATGGGCGCCGCCCCCTCTCTCCAGCCACCCCTCTATCACCAATAGATAGATTCATGCATTGCATGAATCAATCTATGGCTGCCGCTGCCACCCCCTATTCAGGCCCCTTTTTGGGCGCAGGGAACCTGAATTACAGCGGCGGGGGGTGTCTTGAAGCACCGGATTAGAGCCATAGGCATCAAAAAAGGTGACTTCACAGGTCACTCAGCTGTGTTAGAAAAGCGAATGACTATTCACTTTCCTAACACTAAACTGCCTCTCCACCAATCAGGTTTTCGGGTCTGTTACCCGTCACCTGATTGGCTGAAACGACAGGCACCGCTATTGGACGCCTATCAGGAGGAGAGGACAGGAGATGAGGACAGCAGGAGATGCATGGAGGACCCCACTTGTTGCAGTCACCGCTGCCCTTCCAAGACAGGGTAAGTGCCGATGAGCATTCGGGGGTCACACTGGGGGCATTCAAGGGCACACTGGCAGCATTTAATGAGCACACTAACACCATTTGATGGGCACACGGGCAGCATTTGATGGGCACTGTGGCAGTGTTTGGCACAGTGGCTGCAATTGATGGCACAGTGGCTGCATTTGATGGAACACTGGCAGCATTTAATGGGCAAAGTGGCAGCGTTTGAGGGCACAGTAGCATTTGATGGGCACACTGGCAGCATTTGATGGGCACACTGGCAGCATTTGATGGGCACACTGGCAGCGTTTCATGGGCACAGTGGCTGCGTTTGATGGGCATAGTGGCAGAGTTTGGCACAGTGGCTGCAATTGATGGCACACTGGCAGCATTTAAGTGGCACAGTGGCAGAATTTGATTGGCACAGTGGCAGCAATTGATGGCACAGTGGCTGCGTTTGATGGCACACTGGCAGCATTTAAGTGGCACAGTGGCAGCGTTTGATTGGCACAGTGGCTGCGTTTGATGGCACACTGGCAGCATTTAAGTGGCACAGTGGCAGCGTTTGATGGGCACAGTGGCAGCGTTTGATGGGCACAGTGGCTGCGTTTGGCACAGTGGCTGTGTTTGATGGCACACTGGCAGCATTTAAGTGGCACAGTGGCTGCAACTGATGGCACAGTGGCTGCGTTTGATGGGCACAGTGGCTACATTTGATTTTTTTTCAAAAAATGTTTGCGCCTCCAGAAAAATGTTGAGCACCAGCCACCACTGTTTAGATGTATGTATGCACATTTTATGTATGCACATTTAAACCTGACACCCTATATGTGTACAATCAGGACTGATTTTTTTTTTTCTTGCTCGTTCAAAGTACCAGCAACAAAATGCTGTTCCTCTGAAAAGCGATCCATGCTCAGATCACTTTTCAGAGGCATTTGACAGCCAGTAAAGAGGCAATATGTTGCCTCCTGACCACCTGTTTTAACCCCTTAAAGTGATTGTAAAGGTTTTTTTTTTAAATAACAAACATGTCATACCTTCATTGTGCAGTTAATTTTGCACAGAGTGGCCCCGAACACCGACTTCTGGGGTCCCTCGGCGGCTCTCGCGGCTCCTCCTCTTATCAGACATCCCCCTAGGAAAAGCGCTGTCTAGGGGTCAGGGGGGCCCTTCATGATTTCTTGCATCGGGGCCTCGAAGGTTTTAGTTACGCCACTGGTATGAGCAGAGGCGTGGCTTGAAGCTTGTGGGTCCTGGTGCAAAAGTTGACCTGGGGCCCCTCGACTACCACCCGCCGCTTCCACTGCGCATTCAGTAACTCCCAACACTTGCCAAGATATTCCAAGTGACTAAAGAGTTATTTCAGATCTTTGCTGAGAAAGTAATTCAAAAGATTTTGGAGAAATTGTCCACATTTTGTCATACCTCTCCAATTCTTTTGAATACCCTGAAACGGGGGTAGGCACCCTTTGAGAGGTGGAAATCTACTTGAACAATATGAAAGAGACCAAAGATCACCGAGGTTCTGCACCTTTTTTCAAGGAAATTAACTAGCAAAGCTAACTAAATAGTAAGGAAAACCTGGGAAAAATATAATAAAACAAAATGTCACTGCAAAAATATAAACTTAGCCTTTCTGAAAAGTGGACGGTGTCTGTCAGGGCAGAGGACAGTGTCAGTAGGACAGTAGATGGTATCACTAGGGCAGAGGATGGTGACAGTAGAGGGTGTCAGTAGGGCAGAGGACAGTGTCAGTAGAGGGTGTCAGTAGAGCAGAGGACAGTGTCAGTAGGGCAGAGAATGGTGACAGTAGAGGGTGTCAGTAGGGAAGAGGATGATGCCAGTAGAGGGTGTCAGTAGAGCAGAGGACAGTGTCAGTAGGGCAGAGAATGGTGACAGTAGAGGGTGTCAGTAGGGAAGAGGATGATGCCAGTAGAGGGTGTCAGTAGGGCAGAGGATGGTGACAGTAGAGGGTGTCCGTAGGGAAGAGGATGATGCCAGTAGAGGGTGTCAGTAGAGCAGAGGACAGTGTCAGTAGGGCAGAGAATGGTGACAGTAGAGGGTGTCAGTAGGGAAGAGGATGATGCCAGTAGAGGGTGTCAGTAGGGCAGAGGACAGTGTCAGTAGGGCAGAGGATGGTGACAGTAGAGCAGAGGATGATGACAGTAGAGCAGAGGATGGTGTCAGTGGGGCAGAGGACAGTGTCAGTAGGGTAGAGGACGGTGTCAGTAGGGCAGAGGATGGTGTCAGTCAGGGCAGAGGACAGTGTCAGTGGGGCAGAGGACGGTGTTAGTCAGGGCAGAGGACGGTGTCAGTCAGGGCAGAGGATGGTGTCAGTCAGGGCAGAGGACGATGTCAGTGGGGCAGAGGATGGTGTCGGTGGGGCAGAGGACGGTGTCAGTAGGGAAGAAGACAGCGTCAGTAGAGCAGTGGATGGTGTCAGTAGAGCAGAGGACGGTGTCAGTAGTCCAGAGGACGGTGTCAGTAGGGAAGAGGATGATGCCAGTAGAGGGTGTCAGTAGGGCAGAGGACAGTGTCAGTAGGGCAGAGGATGGTGACAGTAGAGCAGAGGATGGTGACAGTAGAGCAGAGGACGGTGTCAGTAGGGCAGAGGATGGTGTCAGTAGAGCAGAGGACGGTGTCAGTAGGGCAGAGGATGGTGTCAGTAGGGCAGAGGACCGTGTTAGTCAGGGCAGAGGACAGTGTCAGTAGGGCAGAGGACGGTGTCAGTAGGGCAGAGGATGGTGTCAGTAGGGCAGAGGACCGTGTTAGTCTGGGCAGAGGACAGTGTCAGTAGGGCAGAGGACGGTGTCAGTAGTTATTTTATTTTTTTTACTATATTTTTTTAATAATTTTTTTTTATTAGCCATGTTTTTGGTTTGAGGTCTAAACAGACCCCCAATGTCTCACTTATGAGACAGAGATAGGTGATTGAGGACTCTGTCCTCAAAATCCATCTCTGAATGAACACAGGGGTCCCCCTGCTGCCTGTACACTACAAGACCCAGCATGTCCAGGACTCACCCCTCCCCCATGCTGGTTCCTGTCACTCCCCCACATATAGGATGTTCCAAGGACAGGGGGAGTCAGGAGAAGTCTCACCCCCGCTCCACTCTTACCAAGTCCCACTTCCTCAGCTCCAGCTAGAATGCATGTTTATCCCCCAGCGGGCCCCTCCATGACTGAGGACAGGTGGTGGGAGGGGCGGTTGTAAGCAAAGAGGGAGTTGAAGAGACACCAATGGTGGCTGACTTGGATGGAGAGGTGAGAGGGAGGAGACAGGGGGGAGGGGGTGGGACCAACTCACAGAGGAACAGAAACAGGGAGGACATGGAGTTCGGAGGCAGTGGGAAGAACGTTCACTGCAGTACTGCCTATTATTCCACGCAGTACTTGACCCACCTCCTCCACTCAGCAGCCCCGTCTCACCTGTGTGAAGGGGAGGGGAGTGGTCTGTCCTGTCACATATTGGTATCCGAGGTGATCCCTGCCGCCCACAGAGAGATGCATTGACATTGGATCTAATGTGAGAGGGAGGCTGCACCAGCACCCCTGGAGCAGGGGCCGGGTCGCTATAGCGACTCTGCGCCTGCACCCCTTCACGCTATGCCCATGGGTAAAGGTACAATTTGAATGAAGTTCATATCACCACAGAGTGGTACTGTGGATACGAAAATTTAGTGTATAATGCCATGTCCCGATAAATTGGATTGAAGAAAAAGTTGGTGAATGATGGACTTTATAGGCATAACACAAGTATATATTAAAGTGGAGTTCCACCCCGAAAAAAAACCTCTCTGACGGTATTCCCGAGTCTGGCTCGGGGTGGATTTTCAGTACCAAAAGTGGTAACCCCGAGCCAGACTCGGGATCGTATCGCAGGATCCAGGAAGAGCTTACTTACCTTGTCCCCTGGATCCTGCGATGTCTCCCCGCAGTGTGAACGAGCAGTCCTCCTCTCGATCTATCACTGTGCCCAGGCTCCGTTCCCTGCGAGCATTGCGACGCACGGGGACGGAGAACGGCGCCAAATTCAAAAAGTAAAAAACACAGTACATATACAGTACACTGTAATCTTACAGATTACATTACTGTATCAATTTATTTCACCTCCCTTTTGTCCCTAGTGGTTTCTCCATTGCTCTGCATGCAGTTTTATATTATAAAAACTGTTCTTTTTGCCTGGAAACTGGAGATTGTCCATAGCAACCAAAACTGTCCCTTTACATCAAAAGTGGTTTTAGACCAGCTAGAAAACAGCGATAATAAATTAGAATCACTTGCAGAATTGAGCGATAGTGATTTGTGGGTAGATCCGTCATCAAACACTGAAAAGTAATGACAGCGACAATTCTGCATCTGAGCAAATTTCAGTGTTTTTGATTTGATTACATTATTGAATCATTTTTATTTTTATTATATTTTTATTTCTTATAATTATTTATAGTTATTTATTATATTATAATTTATGATTTAGTGTTTTAAACTTTATCAAACCCGGGATGTCTACTAGACTCTTGTTTGGACAGATTTAAGTGAATTATTCCTAAGAATTACAGGCCAACAATATAAAACACCCAAATTTCCATGCAAAATAACTGTACCGCTTTCAGCACCAAAAATCTGAAATAATCATACCGCCAGGGAGGTTAATGTACATAAAAAAATTAAAAAAACATTTGGAGAACATTTTTTTTACTCACCTCTAAATACCTGTTGCTAGGGGGTCCCTCGTAGTCTGCCTCCCTTAGCGCCTGGGCTCTTGACGTCCCTTCCCTCGGCGCAGGAAGGGAGATCAGCTCTCACTCCTCCCTCTAAGCAGTCATCTGGGCACGTCACATGTCGGGGCACGTCACATGGCGGCTAGTCGCGGCGCGGCTCACGCATGCGCAGTGGGTGCCCCGCTGTGAAGCCCCAGCCGGGCGCCCACAGTTACAATGTCAGCGCCGCCAAGCAGAGGGAGAGACGAGCGGGGCTTCGATCCCTCGCATCGCTGGAACCTGGGACAGGTAAGTGTCCGATTAATAAAAGTCAGCAGCTGCAGTATTTGTAGCTGCTGACTTTTAATTTTTAAGTGGAACTCCTCTTAAAAAAAAGATTACTTATTACAAAATTAGAATTAGAACAATTGCACAGAAATTCATAAATTATTCACAGAAATTTGCCTTTGAGCATAAACAACACACCACCCACATACATAAACACTGTTATTCACAGGCTGAGAAACCAATTTGATCACTTCCCAATAATGGTAAAGAAAACGAAAATGTGATCACTTCCCAATAATGGTAAAGAAAACGAAAATGTGATCACTTCCCAATAATGGTAAAGAAAACGAAAATGTGATCACTTCCCAATAATGGTAAAGAAAACGAAAAGGCGGTATGTCATAGTCTAACTCAGCTCCTCAGAGCTGAGTTAGGAAGTGATCAAATTGGTCTTCCAGCCTGTGAGTTGGGAGGTGATCAAATTGGTCTTCCAGCCTGTGAATAACAGTGTATATGTATGTGGGTGGTGTGTTGTTTATTCTCAAAGACAAATTTCTGTGAATAATTTATGAATTTCTGTGCAATTGTTCTAATTCTAATTTTGTAATAAATAATCTTTTTTTAACATATACTTGTGTTATGCCTATAAAGTCCATCATCCACCAACTTTTTCTACAGGTACAATTTGTCACTGCCGGCTGCCGCCCCTCTTAAAATGCTGCCTGGGACCATGGGCCCACTGGGTCCCATGATAGGGCCGGCCCTGCTTGCAGCTCAGCAACTCAGTAATTGAGTTTGTGCAGCATTTCATGTCAATCTCACCACCGACATTCATCGTTTACCTCTAGGGCTCAGATACAAAGATCACTTCCACAGTGTCGCCTCCACACACCTAAACCTCTAATTGCTCTACTACCGTTTCCCAATCGCGTGCATTGCACAGCAATCACGGGTTTGAGGTGGCATTATATTGCCTCCTCGCCACCTGTCAAAGACACTTAGATCGCTTTTCAGAGGAGCAGACGTGCCTGCTGTACTTGTGAGTGAGCAGCGGCACCCTTATTGCTTGATCACACGTAAAGATGGGTCGGTGGGGGTGGTAAAATCTTTTCATAAAGTGCAACAAACTCACAGGATATAATAGAAGTCTATGGCTAAGTGCAGCAAACCCGCAGGAAAGCTGCAGGTACACAGTGTGGGTAAAGTGCAGCACATCAGTGTGAAAGCAGCCCTATAAAACTCTTCTTTCCTGCTGCTGGCACCACTCTGGAGACCACTAGCCGGGATAAGAGGTGGAGTGCAGTTGTTATCACTCTGCATGGGACAGGAGACAGCACTACAGAGGAGGCATCTTGCTCCCTACTATAGCTCCAAATTTACAAGTAGTCCTTCTGCATTGCACTCTGTTTGATGCTCTGGAATGGTGGGTCAGCAAGCCCAGACCGCGATCTACCAGTCACCTGTCCGCGATTTACTTATAGATTGCGATCTACAGTTTGCTGACCCCCCGCCTTAGAGTGTCATCACCTGCAGGAAGTGAGGAAAATCTGGTCAGTTGGGCCACAGGGATTAATAAGAAGTGACTTAGGTCCCCCGTTATTTAAACGTCCCCCTTTATCTAAAACCATTATGTATTGGATGGGGTTCCACTTTAATATAGTTCACCCTGGAACATGGGAATTGCACGGATTTGCTTGGTATGGTCTGGAAAATCTGCAGCTGGCAATATTCTTTAATGTATTTAATGTCTGCTCACAGCTATGATTTATTTTTCCGATATTAAGGAGTTAACCTCTCAGTTTTAAGGTCTTTGTCAGAAACTCTACTGTCTCACGCCTCCCTCTTTTAGCATGTCTCCTACCCCACCCAATATTTTCTCTTTCATTGTGTGAAAGTCTGTGAGATGAAGTGGTGAATCAGAGGCATCATCAGCAATGTACATAGTTTGGCATGCTGTGTACCATCTGTTTATGAGTAGAATTCTCAGAATATAATTTATTTTGTCATTTGTGACTAATCATTTTGGTTGAGATTTTATTATTTGCTGTACATTCAGCTCATTTTCAGCTTGCACTTATAAGCAATTTAGTCATAAGGGGTGGTGTAATGCATTGCATCCTGATGATCTGGTTTGTTCACAGGACTAATCCTACCTTGCGGTAATTTAAGACTCTCAGGTTGGATGAGGCACCTCTTTAGGATACAGAGAAAAAATTCTTATGTGGCCTTCTGGCACCCTATCACCATTGCCTCGTGGAAGATTGGAATACATGGTATGAGTTCTATGAGCTCTTTCCTAAAAGTGCTACACAGGCCTACATTTTAAAGGATGGGAGATTTTCCTTTAGGCAGAAAGTCAGACAACTTCAGGTTTGTTGTAAGGAGGAGTGACATCATAGTGACATCATTTCCACCTTCATAACTAGATTAGAATAGGAATTATTTTAGATGTAGAGAGGAGAAAATTGGCTTGCAATTTTTTCTTCATCGGTGGATTCCAGTGGGGAAAGAGAAAGTGGCAACTGTTTATCCTTAAGGCCTGGTTCACACCTATGCATTTTTTAGTGCCTATTCAGTTTTGCAGAAACACACTACAGTCCATTTAACATGGTTTCCTATAGATGTAGTTCACATCTATGCATTTCATGGAAAGGGCCAGGGACTTTTTTTCTGTTTTTTGGTTCCATAGACTTCAATGGATCAAAAACATGTGTTGAAAAATGCAAAATGCACCTGGACTATGCAAACTGCAAAGTAGAAGAGGGAGGGGTGCTGCGCTAACCAGAAAAGAGTGCTATAGATCTCCGTATGTGGTCATTTCCTATGTACTAATACCCAACAGCACATAGAATTGCATAAATAAATAAAAATAACAAGGTCGCAGAAAAAAAAAATCGCATAGGTTGGTGTTGGTTGCTAAAAACCTTGTGAAGTGTAAAAATGCTAAAATGTATTAATAATCCAGGGAAGTGATGTAAATAAACTGGTTGTGAACAGTACAACGTAAATATATCTACACATAGAATCGCATAAATAAATAAAAATAACAAAGTCGCAGAGAAAAATCGCATAGGTTGGTGTTGGTTGCTAAAAACCTTGTGAAGTGTAAAAATGCTAAAATGTAATAATAATCCAGGGAAGTGATGTAAATAAACTGGTTGTGAACAGTACAACGTAAATATATCTAAAAATCATACAATGCATATATATAATCAACAGTGCAAAAAACCATATAATAAAGTGCTAGTGCTCAGGTGACCTGAGTGTAATTATTCAGACAAATTTGAACAAAGCATAAAGTGAATAAATAAATATTATACATCAATATTGCAGTGAATAGTGGCCAAAATTGGTATTAAAATGCCTCAATACAGTGATTAAGAGTGCTAGATGTCCAAAGGTAATAAATGACATGCCAGTAATCCAGCAAAAAAAATGTGCAAAAAAAAAAAAGTCTTATAGAAGTGCACAGATAACAGTGGTCAAAAAAACAGCAGTGAGGTGTTTTGGGATGCAATACACTCTGTGTCCTCTTCGTGCAACATACACTAGTGTGGGTAATGGCCCCTTACCTAGCAGTGCTAGGTCAACCGCAGAGATAGTCGCTAAAAGCGCAGGATCTTGAGCCTCAATCACGTCCCTATGTCCACGCTTGCCAGCGTTCCAAGATCCTTATGGCAGCTGGATGTATATAGCTATGGTCCTAGCTGGGGTCCTAGACCAGTGAGGGTCCTAGCTCCTCCTCCACAACTCAGATGTATATAAGAAAGTGGATATGCAGGACAAAGATACCATATAGTGAAGTATGTTTTGAACAGGGGGGTCGCTTTATTCAAGTCACGTGATTGGTGACATCACGCGTAGGGACGGAACAGGCTTGTTCATACTGCTGGAAGCATTACGAGCTCGCTGCTCGTAGGAGATTGAGCAGTATACAGATCAAATGCCTATCTCCTACGAGCAGCGAGCTCGTAATGCTTCCAGCAGTATGAACAAGCCTGTTCCGTCCCTACGCGTGATGTCACCGATCACGTGACTTGAATAAAGCGTATATATTAGATATATTTACGTTGTACTGTTCACAACCAGTTTATTTACATCACTTCCCTGGATTATTATTACATTTTAGCATTTTTACACTTCACAAGGTTTTTAGCAACCAACACCAACCTATGCGATTTTTCTCTGCGACTTTGTTATTTTTATTTATTTATGCGATTCTATTTGTAGATATATTTACGTTGTACTGTTCAGAACCAGTTTATTTACATCACTTCCCTGGATTATTAATACATTTTAGCATTTTTACACTTCACAAGGTTTTTAGCAACCAACACCAACCTATGCGATTTTTTTTTTCTGCGACCTTGTTATTTTTATTTATTTATGCGATTCTATGTGCTGTTGGGTATTAGCACATAGGAAATGACCACATACGGAGATCTATAGCACTCTTTTCTGGTTAGCGCAGCACCCCTCCCTCTTCTACTTTGCTTTTTTGGGTTCATGCTTGGCCCTTTTATGGTGTGTGCAGCTGTCCAGTTGCATAGATCTTCCACAGCTCTCATCTTTTTTACCTATTCCTCTTTTCTTTTTCCAACTGGGTAGCGCAGGAATATCTTTCACTTTATATGCAAACTGCAACATGCATAGGTGTGAACCAGGCCTTAAACGAATGATGGGTTTAGCTCCACTTCAAGACAGAATACCCCACACTGTCTTCTCCTTTTCTTCTCACTTCTCACTTCCCTTTCCCCTCTTACTCGCACTCTCCTCTGTTTTGTTTTCACTTCTTGGTTTCCTAGTGTGCAGCTGCTTGCATCTTTTACATTCACATTTCCCACTTCACCTCTCTTGCCCACGTCCCTCGATTTGACATATCCTAGCATAGGGACGGGGTCCACCAACATCACTCATTTCCATCGACATCGGCGGCCCCAGCACAGCAGCGTCCCTCGTTGCTCAACTACCACCGGCACGTCGGCGGTGGCTGTTGTAAGCCCAGCACCCTCATATGCTGGCTATACTACGGCACTTCAGCGTCTCTGGTTGCCCTGGTTACCTCCGCTGCATGACGCAAACGCGGCTTACGATCACTGCTGTGATCTGCCCTACAGCCTCCGATCCCTGCACTGGCGCCGATCCATTGCAGGATCGTGTGCTGCATCCTGATGTTCCCTGACAGCTGGTTTGTCCCGACAATGATTGGGGACCCACGCCACAACACTGTTATAAAGTACCATAAAAACAGGGTCACATATACAGCCAGGAAGAGATTGACACAATCCTCTTTCCCAGAAACGAAGGCAAAACTTTTGGAATTGACACCGCCACTGATCTTTTCCATGAAATTAAACGATTAAAGAAGAGACAAGTTGACCTTGAACTACATGGCCAGACACTCTCTGAGTACTACAGAACCAAGAAGATACCAGGTGGATTTCGTATAAAAAATCAACCCACGATTGGTCCCCATAAACGTGAGTTTTGTGAACGTTGGTGTGAAGTAGCTACTCAGAACTCGCTTAATTTTATGCTGATTGTCATTGAAGAGGTTAAATCCAATTGTGTCAAGTCAACAGAGAACTTACCACACTGGAGCTTTCGATCCAGGATAAGTACAAACAACCTGACACGTTGCAAAAAATCGACAGTGAAATCGCAACATACACTACAAGACAAGAGCAAGCCAAGCTAGACAAGCTCAAATTGATCAACCAGGACTACCAGTAGGGAAGGGTATACCCCTGGCTTACCGGTTTCAGACGCCCAAGACGTAGACTCTACATAAGGCCCCCTGGAAAATTATTCAGGAACGACCGTTCTGCAACATCAGACAGCGATCGCCCCACAGAGAATCCAAAACCAGGAGGCACTGAACCTCTGACCAGCGGATCTCAGAGTCCCCATTTTCCGGTTCCAAGAGAAGACGATGATCCAGGAGGGGCATCAAGAAGCCACAACACCCCGCCGCCATGCAGCACCTGCCAGGGCACGAGGCATGCCCGGTGATCAACCTGTTGTCTAGAGCCATGGGGACCGATGAGTTACGATTATTATCTAAGGGCCTCTCCTTTTGCCCTACTGCCAAATTTTAGAACTTTGATTTTTAGCGATCTTTCAAATTTAAACATATCAACCTCAAAGTCAAACAACATTTCCACACAATACCCAAAACAGTTCCTACAAGAACAGTGACACCATTTAAACTTAAAAGCAAATTTTTTTCTCCTGGACACTTCCATTCTATTGATAGCTTTATACAGACAATTAAACATGTGCGCAACAACGTCTCCAACAAAACATACACCAACATAAGCCCGGATGAGTTTATTGCACTAAGGACACTCAAAGTTGATAAATGCATAATCATCAAACCCGCCGATAAAGGCGGTGCCATAGTGGTCATGAACTACGTTGCCTACAAAGAAGGTATGACTGCCTTGCTGTCGGATACAGCCAGCTATGCTGTACTTAAACAGAACGCCGTACCCAGTATTATGAATGCATTAAACTCCCCGATTAATCTTGGGAAACTGAACGGCTGGTTATTTGACAATACTGCCGAATTTCTATGTAATGAACACCCTCGCTGCCCAGTCATTTATGGCCTACCAAAAATCCACAAAGGCACAAACCCTTTGAAATTTAGACCCATTGTATCTGGTACAGGGTCAATTACTCAACCTCTGGCCCAATTTCTCGATCATCTCCTACAACCTTTGGTAAAAAAGTTACCAGCCTATATAAGAGATACAAATTACTTTTTGGAGAAACTTAGTGCTTTTACAGACTTTGGTGAAGGATGGAAACTTGCACCTATGGATATAGGATCCCTATACACATGTATACCCAATGATGCTGGATTGCAGGCTGTTAGACATTTTCTGACTGACGTGGAATCTACACCAATACCCAAAGAGTTTATCATTGAATGTCTAGATTTTGTACTTTCAAATAACTATTTTACATTTGAGGGCACCAAGTATGCACAGATCCGAGGTACAGCTATGGGGAGCTCAGCGGCCCCATCTTTTGCCAACCTCTTTGTAGGCCTACTTGAGGAACGTTACATTTACCCATCTGTTGCCTTTACCAACCACATTAAATGTTGGTTTAGGTATATCGATGACATTTTTCTTATCTGGACTGAAGCTCAATTCTTTAAATTTGTTGACTTTTTGAATAGCATCTTTACAGGGGTCGTGTTCACACCTGAAATTTCACCATGTAATATCTCATTCTTGGATGTAATGATCACTAACTCTCAAGGCTTTCTGGTTACATCTCTCTTTACAAAACCCACTGACAGAAACACACTCCTGCACTATCAAAGCGCACATCCCAAACATCTTTTAAATAGTCTGCCGATATCTCAGTTCATGAGAGTGTCACAGATTTGTTCTGACGAAGATGACAAACTAAAGCAGCTAAACCAGATGTACGACAAGTTTCTGGAAAGGGTGTATCCTGCAGAAGTCCTTGGCCGTGCATTAACCAAGATTAAGACTACTCGCACCAAGCCCTCTGGGCCTTTCGATCGACCTCTGTTCATACACACATTCAACTGCGAATCTGATCATATTAAACAGGCCATGATTAAAAACCTACACATTGTACAAGCTGACAACGCATTGGCATATGAACTTAAAATGGTGCCCCAAATTACACATAGACGCAACAAAACTCTTCTTGACTTTCTCGTACAAGCTGATCCTAGACATAAATATGCTAAAACCATACAGAGAATTTCCCAGAAGACCGACTTCTACAAATGCCACAACTGCAATGTGTGTAATTCCCCTATATATGGCGAACACTTTATGCACCCACATGGGGTAACCGCTTTCGCATAAGAGAGTACCTGAACTGCAACACCGACTACTGCGTCTACATCCTCAAATGCCCATGCGCACTCACTTATGTGAGTGCGGCCCTTTTAAAAGGAGGTTTCAAAAACACAGAAGCGACATTAGACTCTACCTGTCTCAAACAGAGGAGGATATACAGATCGATCATAACAAACCACTGGCTGGGCATTTCTTCCAACACAAATATCAGATACACAAACTAAGAGGTATGGTCATAGAACATGTCCAACAGCCCATCAGAGGTGGTGACCATGACTGTCAACTACTACAACGTGATGCCTATTAGATCCACACCCTGGGCACGATGCATCCTGGAGGACTTAATACCAACCTATCATTCACATGCATCTTGAACAAGAGATAACGGACCTGTGTTCTTGTTTTTGAATGATGATCGAACTATTCTCCTTTGATCACTGAGTTCCTTTTCTTTCTTTTCTCCTTCTTTCTGACTATCTTGGCGATGATCTGATGATGAACCCATGGCATTTTATTTAGGGATTACTATGTAATTGCGGTGTCTATCCCACCTGCAATATACGTACTTTAAGTCTCATTTTGAATGTAGCCCAACAGGTTCTCCGCATTGTTATTATAGCCTTCCTCCCTACCCCTCATTCTGTCTCCATTTTCTCATTCTCCTTCCCCTTCTCAACCCCCCCCGTCACAACCCTTCCCCCCCTTTCCCCTTTTTAATATCTCTATGTTTTTGTTTATTTTTATATCTCTTTTATTATATATATATCTATATTTCATCTCAATTTGTATTTTTATTTATATATTTTTATTTTTTTCTATTTTTATTTAATTATTTCTTTATTTCTCTATTTCTTATTTGCTCTTTATTATTATTATTACTAATTATCATTTCCCCACTATTTCTTTATCAATTTTGTCTGCTATTCTCGCTTTGTTTTTCATGACTCTTCGGTCCCACTTTCTTCTCCTTTTCTTCTCACTTCTCACTGTTCCCTTTGCCCTCTTACTCGCACTCTCTCTCCTCTATCACGTTTTCACTTCTTGGTTTCCTAGTGTGCAGCTGCTTGCTTTATTTACATTCACATCTCCACTTCACCTCTCTTGCCCACCTCCCTCGATTTGACATATCCTGGCATAGGGGCGGGGTCCGCCGACATCACCCATTTCCATGACATCGGCGGCCCCAACACAGCAGCGTCCCTCGTTGCTCAGCTACCACCGACACAACATGCGTGCGTGGTCGGCAGTGGCTGTCATAAGCCCAGCACCCTCATACGCTGGCTATACTACAGCACTTCAGCGTCTCTGGTTGTCCTGGTTACCGCCGCTGCATGACGCAAGTGTGGCTTACGATCACTGCTGTGATCTGCCCCACAGCCTCCGATCCCTGCACTGACGCCGATCCATTGCAGGATTGTGCGCTGTATCCTGATGTTCCCTGACAGCTGCTTTGTCCCCACAATGATTGGGGATCCACGCCACAACACTGTTACCATAATGACATTTTCAAGATGTCCTTTTTCTAAACCTTCCTTCTGTTATGTGTTTTTTTTGTGGTTTCTGCTCATGTATTTTAAACATTTGAAGTGTTTTGGCAGGATTTGTGACGTCACACCAGTCTGGGGCTGGGAGGAGCTTTGTTTTTTTTCCTTTACTGTTTTTTCTGATTGGTTGATGTTTTTTTTAAATACTTTCCACTGTTACCCCACATTTATCACATGCCTGACGAAGGGGTCCTGCGTGACTCTGAAACGTTGCACTCTCCTTGTGTTGTGATCATGCAATAAATTACCCGTTTGAACGCTATCTATGTCATTCCACGGTGTGCTGGCAAAAATCTTCATTGTGACTTGAACCAGTATCCAGCTGGTTGTTGCTGCAGCACCCATACTGTAAAGCTCATCCAGGAATGTGTGCGATGGGAATATGAAGTATTACAGATAGCAGGAAGGTACAAGCCAGAGCTCACATTATAGAAAATGGTTGTGGTTTAAATTTTATAGGTCCCCTAGTTTAGGAACTGCCAAGGTAATCTACAATGCGATGAGTGGCAGTTTACAGTTTCTTTGTGAATACAAGTATATATTAAAGAGTTAAAGAGACCTCACTAGACCATTAATTTAAAGAAAAATCTTCCCATACAAAAATATGTGTAGACACATACATCCAATGTACAAATAGGTATTATAAGCAAAGGAGCCTGATAGGAGTCCTGGTGGAACTGTGCACATATACCCAGGTATACAGTAGATAGTTTTCATTGGAATTACCTCCAGATAAATGTTGCAGCAAAGTCCAGTTGCGGGGCCCTTGAGGATGATGCAGCATCTCTCTTTGTGTCAGAGATCCGAAGATGAGCGGTCAAGGGGGTATCTTCCAATTGTTGTTCGATGAGCCTGGAACGGAACTTCTTACCAGCAGGAGCTGTGTGACAATGAAACTTGTCAGCCTATCTGCTCTGCACTTTAGTCCTTCCCTAGTAGTTAATAATAGTCTCTTCTGGTCCATGATTTAGTAGCATGGACAGGACATGTTACTGAGACTTTCTCTCTCTCCACTTCCTCCTTCTGGAATTTCCAAGCCAACAACCAGGGGCACGAAGTGCATACATAATATATTTAGAAACAAATTTTGATAGTATAGGGCAGCAGATCCCTACATGTGCATCTATCTTATTTTATGCATGTTATTTACCTGTAAAAGCCTCCGTTGTCTAGAACTCCAAAAGCCCTGACTTTTTCTGGGCACCACAATCTTGGATGAGACTCAGAGCTGTCACTCAATGGACACTTAATAGTATTCCCCTTCGCTCCTCCCCCAGCAGCGAGAGCAGAGGAAAAGAGAGGAGATGACTACCACATGCACGGAAAGAAAGGGCTTAATCTTTTGAAATTTTCTAAGATTCTAACTTCCTGTTAGAGGATGACTTCATGTATTCTCTATAGTCCAACTCTACATATGTAGACACCCTCTCTTGCTCACTCCCAAGATCAACTAGGGACAATGGCTTAGTGTCACTTTAAAGAGAAGCTCCAGTCTCTCCCCAAAAAATCATGTAGCTGCTGACTTTTAATATAAAGACATCTACCTGTCCAGAGATCCAGTGCTATCCTCACCTGAGACGATTCTTCAATGGGCTTCGGGTCCAGGCGCCGGCATCTTAACTAGCCGCGCTGTGCTTTCTGATTGGTCCTGCAGTCTTCTGGGACCTGTAATATGTCCCAGAAGGCTGCGGGAATGGGGGGGGGGGGGGGGGGGTGCACATCCTGTCAAAACCAGATACCCGCTTTGGGCGAAGTTCCACTTTAACTATCTTCAAAGTCACTGAGTTGGAACAAGTATGCAGATGAAGAAGGTCACAGAAAAGTCAGAAGTTCTTGTCTGTATGATTGCATAACTGCTCCAGGTCAATAATCCAAAGTATCAAAGTGAGAGAATTAGCAGAACAGCCAAGAAATAAGCATTTTGAGAAGAGGAAATCACATAGGGTCACAAATGCCACAAATTCACCTATTGCTATTAAATCTATAAGTGTTGAGCAAGTTTTTATTAACACTGTTTTACAACTATATTTGCACTCAGTTGCTGCATGTATAGGCAGAAAATGTGAACTATGTTTTAATATGTTGTCCTTATTATTTTTTACAGAGAAGAGGAGGAAGAAGAAGGTAATTGCATTTTTTAATTTAGTGAATGTATCCAATTTTACCTGAAGCAGCATGTCTCATTACATTATTAAAATTGTGCTCATTCTTAAAAGCATTTACACAATTTAAAAACATCTAGAGTGTGGGTTAAAACAAGCTCAGTGGTTTCTAGGATCTCTTGCCCCCCCACAGTTGCCTGAGACCACAAAAAATGCAATCAGGATGGCAAGCCAGGGTTTCCTGGTCTCTTCTGTTGAGTTTGAACCTGAAAATGCTAAGCTCTTAGCATTTCCAGTTTACAGCTGTCAAAATAACGATAACCCATCACCTGCCCAATGCTATCACATTGCTTGTTAGACTCCTTGTGATAGTAATATACTTAAATGAAAAAAATATATATATATGTATGTGTAATAAAATACCTCCATTTTGGGTACTGCAATTTTTTGCCATTTTGCAGGCACATGCAGTTTTGAAGCTTTACATATTTGGTATCTATTTACTATACTTGATACTACATTATCTTTTAATTGTACAAAAATGGCAATAACGTTTGTTTGTGTGCACTATTTATCTTTTTATTCTACAGAGCCTCTGCATTCAGAAAATATATAATATTTAACAACTAAAAATGCAGATTATAGCATGTATTTAAAAAATTTAAATATATTAAATATAATATATTACAGCTTACCAGTTCTTAGATGAGATGACTGTGTGTTTTTTTCAGGCTTCTTCCCTATTTTTTCCCAAATATTTGTTATCACTTCCTGTCCTGTAAGAATGTCATAGCTGAAAATATTACTTGCTTTATTGTACGTCATCAAATAACAAACATTTTTTTTTTTGAAACACCCCTATTTCAATTCCCACCCAGATTTGAGCAAATACGTATTTATTGACTTGGCTGACAAGTCAACAAAGATATACTCATGTATTGTTGTTTTGGTATAATTTTTTTTTTTTTTTAAACACACACGCACACTATACTGTTAAAAGTATCGGGATGCCTGCCTTTACACGCACATGAACTTTAATGGCATCCCAGTCATAGTCCGTAGGGTACAATATTGAGTTGGCCTATCCTTTGAAACTATAAAAGCTTCATGCTGGGTTCACACTGGTCCGACAAACGCTCCGACATTGGGAGCTCATGTCGCATAACGTGTGAAATTCAATGTTTCCCTATGGGAGCCGTCCTAACTGGTCCAACACAAGTCCTTCCGACTTTAGAAATGCTTCCTGTACTACTTTGGTCTGACTTTGATCCTACTTCAGCCCACTGACTATCATTAAAGTTGGATGAAAGTCGGATTGCCGCTTCGCATGATCTGACTTCGACATGCGACTTGTGCTCAGATGATCTTGAGGGGGAACTCCGCGCCAAATTTTAAATAAAAAACCAGCATGGGTTCCCCCTCCAAGAGCATACCAAGCCCTTGGGTCTGGTATAGACATCAAGGGGAAACCCCCTACGCCGAAAAAACGGCGTGGGGGTCCCCCCCAGAATCCATACCAGACCCTTATCCGAGCACGCAGCCCAGCCGGTCAGGAATGGGGGTGGGGATGAGCGAGCGTCCCCACCTCCTGAACCATACCAGGCCGCATGCCCTCAACATGGGTGGTGGGTGCTTTGGGGCAGGGGGGGGCGCCCTGCAGGCCCCCCCAACCCAAAGCACCTTGTCCCCATGTTGATGAGGACAAGGGCCTCTTCCCAACAACCCTGGCCATTGGTTGTCGGGTCTGCAGGCGGGGGGATTATCGGAATCCGGGAGCCCCCTTTAATAAGAGGGCCCCCAGATCCCAGCCCCCCACCCTATGTGAATGAGTATGGGGTACATGGTACCCCTACCCATTCACCTAGGGAAAAAGTGTCAATAAAAAAACACACTACACAGGTTTTTAAAGTACTTTATTAGGCAGCTCCGGGGTCTTCTTCCAACTTCGGGGGTCTTCTTCCAGCTTTGGGGGTCTTCTTCTGACTCTGGGGGTCTTCTTCCGACTTCGGGGGTCTCTCCGGTGTCCTGATCTTCTGCCGGCTCCTCTGCTATCTTCTGCGGCTCTTTCGCTAGCGGTGGACCGGACTTCTGCCTTCTACCTTCTTCCCTCCTCCGATGTTGACACGACGCTCTCTCCGGCTGGAATGCTCTCTGAGCACTCAGCAATGGACTTATATAGGCGGTGACCCCGCCCCCTTATGAGGTCACTGTCCCGGGGCATGTTGGGACTGTGCCGTCATAAGGAGGCGTGGTCAACATCACCCGGTGACCACGCCCCCTAAAACATCACAGTCCCAGCATGCCCAGGGACTGTGACGGCATAAGGGGGCGGGGTCACCACCTATATAAGTCCATTGCGGAGCGCTCCAGCCGGAGAGCACGTCGTGTCAACATCGGAAGAGGGAAGAAGGTAGAAGGAAGAAGTCCGGGCCACCGCTAGCAAAAGAGCCGCAGAAGATAGCGGAGGACCCGGCAGAAGATCAGGACACCGAAGAGACCTCCGAAGTCGGAAGAAGACCCCCGGAGTCAGAAGATCCCTGAAGCTGGAAGAAGACCCCGAAGTCGTAAGAAGACCCCGGAGCTGCCTAATAAAGTACTTTAAAAACCTGTGTAGTGTGTTTTTTTATTGACACTTTTCCCTAGGTGAATGGGTAGGGGTACCATGTACCCCATACTCATCCACATAGGGTGGGGGGCTGGGATCTGGGGGCCCTCTTATTAAAGGGGGCTCCCGGATTCCGATAAGCCCCCCCCCGCAGACCCCGACAACCAACGGCCAGGGTTGTCGGGAAGAGGCCCTTGTCCTCATCAACATGGGGACAAGGTGCTTTGGGGTTGGGGGGCCCACGGGGCGCCCCCTGCCTCAAAGCACACACCCCCCTATGTTGAGGGCATGCGGCCTGGTACGGTTCAGGAGGGGGGGGGGCGCTCGCTCGTCCCCACCCCCATTCCTGACCGGCCGGACTGTGTGCTCGGATAAGGGTCTGGTATGGATTGGGGGGACCCCCAGGCCGTTTTTTCGGCGTAGGGGGTTCCCCTTAAGTTCCATACCAGACCCAAGGGCCTGGTATGCTCTTGGAGGGGCAACCCATGCTGGTTTTTAATTAAAAAATTTGGCGCCTAGTTCCCCCTCAAGATCATCTTAGCAGAAGTTGCATGCCGAAGTCACATCATACGAGACGGCGATCCGACTTTGATCCGACTTCAATGATAGTCAATGGGCTGAAGTAGGATCAAAGTCGGACCAAAGTAGTACAGGGAGCATTTCTAAAGTCAGAACGACTTGTGTCGGACCAGTTAGGATGGCTCCCATAGGTAAACATTGAATTTCACACATCATGCGACATGAGCTCCCAATGTCGGAGCGTTTGTCGGACCAGTGTGAACCCAGCCTCAAAGTCGGACCGACTTGTGTCGGACCAGTTAAGACGGCTCCCATAGGGAAACATTGATTTTCACACGTCATGAGACATGAGCTCCCAATGTCGGATCGTTTGTCGGACCAGCGTGAACCCAGCCTGAGGGATTGCGTCTATGGGAATGTTTGACCATTCTTCCAGAAGAGCATTTGTGAGGTAAGGCACTGATGTTGGATGAGAAGGCCTGGCTTGCAGTCTCCGCTCAAATTCATCCCAATGGTGTTCTATCAGGTTAAAAGAGAAGTATAGGGTTTTTTTGTTTTTTTTTAGATTCATACTTACCTAGGTGGATGCAGCATCAGACCGATCCTGCAGCTGTCCCCTGCCATCTCTGCACTAAGAACAGAGCCACCGAACACCACTGATAGCTCGGTTCTCACAGATCCCTCCACGCTCATTGGAGCACTGAGCTGTGGAGGGGCAGGGAGCGGCCATCTCAGCGTCTTAGCAGCTCGCTGAGACTGCCATCAGTCAGGACATCTGGCGGATCCAGTCTTCGGAAGTCAGGATGACGCGCTGCCTCGACTGATTGCAGTGACGTCAGCAGAGAGCGGCTTTCAGACCGCTCTCAGCTAAAAATGGGTCGCAGGAGTGCAAAAGGAATTGCCTTCCTGTGACCCAGAGTAGGGGTCAGGACTCAGTCAATTTCCTCCACCCCAAACTTGCTCATCCATGTTTTTATGGACCTTGCTTTGCCTTGCTGCAGAGTCAAGTTGAAACAAGAAGGGACCATCCCCAAACTGTTCCAACAAAGTTGGGAGCAAGAAATTGTCCAAAATATCTTGGTATGCTGAGGCCTTAAGAGTTCCCTTCACTGGAACTAAGGGGCGAAGCCCAACTCCTGAAAAACAACCCCACACCATAATTCCCCCTCCACCAAACAATTTGGACCAGTGCACAAAGCAAGGTCTATAATGACATGGGTGAGCGGGTTTGGGGACCCGTGACTGGCCTGCACCTCAGTCTTGACCTCAACCTGATAGAACACCTTTGGGATGAATAAGAGCGGAGACTGAAAGCCAGGCCTTCTCGTCTACATTAGTGCCTGACCTCACAAATGCGCTTCTGGAAAAATGGAAAAATGGAAAAAACATTTCCATAGATACACTCCTAAACCTTGTGGACAGTCTTCCCAGAAGAGTTGAAGCTGTTATAGCTGCAAAGGGTGGGCCAACTCAATATTGAACGCTACAGACTAATGCCCCGTACACACGGTCGGATTTTCCGACGGAAAATGTGTGATAGGACCTTGTTGTCGGAAATTTCCGACCGTGTGTAGGTTCCATCACACATTTTCCATCGGATTTTCCGACACACAAAGTTTGAGAGCAGGATATAAAATTTTCAGACAACAAAATCCGTTGTCGGAAATTCCGATCGTGTGTACACAAATCCGACAGACAAAGTGCCACGCATACTAAAAATAAATAAGAGATGAAAGCTATTGGCCACTGCCCCGTTTATAGTCCCGACGTACGTGTTTTACGTCACCGCGTTTAGAAGGATCGGATTTTCAGATCGGATATATATACACACAGTATATATAAAAAGAAACAGCTGCTCCACCTTTTACAATAAGAAATTAAAAAGTAATTTACTGTGCATTTATAGTTCTTCAAATTATTGTCCACACTATTTTTATCTTGAAGTTATTTTGACTATAGCTACAATATTTCTTCATTCAATTTCATATTTAATATTGATATGCATCTCTGGATAAACTACAGTAAAACCTTGGTGTGAGAGTAACTTGGTTTTGTAAGAAAAGCAAAATGTTTAAATAAATTTTGACTTGATATACAAGCGATGTCTTGATATACAAGTAGCATTGCATCACAACTGAGTATAAAAGAGAAGAGAGGCACCTCTAAGTGTAGCAATATGGTTACATTTAATGAAGGTACAACATTTAGCAACTCACATATTTGATGATTAAAACAGGCACATCTAAGTATGCAGTAAAGCTGTCCACATAGACCATCCTGTGTGGGGGACACATTTTATGGTTACAAAACCTATCACATTGCTATAATCTTTTTATATGGACTTTAACCTGTTGGACTTATGAATAAATGGTTGTGAAACTAATCATTTGAGTTTCCATTATTTCTTATGGGGAAATTCGCTTTGATATACAAATGCTTTGGATTACAAGCATGTTTCTGGAACGAATTATGCTCGCAAACCAAGTTTTTACTGTACTCACTTATTCATACACAGTTCGCTATGTTTCACTATAATGAAACAGTTGTGCTAGTACAAATCGTATAAAAAAAATAAATACAATATACAATTTTCCATTAATAATGTCAATGATAAAGTCTCTCATGCTTAAAGTTGAAGTAAAGGCAAATCTTTTTTTCATTTTGGAAAGAGTAAGGAAGGATTATAACCCTTGTCAGTTTTTTGTCATCTGTGTCCCATTGCCAACAAGATCCCTTGTTGTCGCTGGGTCACCAGAACTAGTGTCCCCATTGGAGCATTCCACCTTTATTTCTGTCTGGTGACAACCCTAAAATTTGTGATTTTTCTTTTACTCTTGGTGATAGTGATAAACAGGAGTGAGTCTTCCCAATGGCAGCACAGACCGCAATAAAAACCTGACCAGTGTTCTAATTCCTCTCCATTCTGTCCAAAACTAAAACAAAACAAAAAAAAGAGAATTGCCTTTAGTTATACTTTAAATGAGAAGCATGAGAAGTTTGGGGTATATATATATATATATATATATATATATATATATATATATATATATATATATATATATATATACACAGTGGGGACGGAAAGTATTCAGACCCCCTTAAATTTTTCACTCTTTGTTATATTGCAGCCATTTGCAATAATTTAAGTTAATTTTTTTCCTCATTAATGTACATAGCACCCCATATTGACAGAAAAACACAGAATTGTTGACATTTTTGCAGATTTATTAAAAAAGAAAAACTGAAATATCGCATGGTCCTAAGTATTCAGACCCTTTGCTGTGACACTCATATATTTAACTCAGGTGCTGTCCATTTCTTCTGATCATCCTTGAGATGGTTCTACACCTTCATTTGAGTCCAGCTGTGTTTGATTATACTGATTGGACTTGATTAGGAAAGCCACACACCTGTCTATGTAAGACCTTACAGCTCACAGTGCATGTCAGAGCAAATGAGAATCATGAGGTCAAAGGAACTGCCTGAAGATTTCAGAGACAGAATTGTGGAAAGGCACAGATCTAGCCAAGGTTACAAAAAATTTCTTCTGCACTTAAGATTCCTAAGAGCACAGTGGCCTCCATAATCCTTAAATGGAAGACGTTTGGGATGACCAGAACCCTTCCTAGAGCTGGCCGTCCGGCCAAACTGAGCTATCGGGGGAGAAGAGCCTTGGTGAGAGAGGTAAAGAAGAACCCAAAGATCACTGTGGCTGAGCTCCAGAGATGCAGTCAGGAGATGGGAGAAAGTTGTAGGAAGTCAACCATCACTGCAGCCCTCCACCAGTCGGGGCTTTATGGCAGAGTGGCCCGACGGAAGCCTCTCCTCAGTGCAAGACACATGAAAGCCCGCATGGAGTTTGCTAAAAAACACCTGAAGGACTCCAAGATGGTGAGAAATAAGATTCTTTGGTCTGATGAGACCAAGATAGAACTTTTTGGCCTTAATTCTTAGCGGTATGTGTGGAGAAAACCAGGCACTGCTCATCACCTGTCCAATGCAGTCCCAACAGTGAAGCGTGGTGGTGGCAGCATCATGCTGTGGGGGTGTTTTTCGGCTGCAGGGACAGGATGACTGGTTGCAATCGAGGGAAAGATGAATGCGGCCAAGTACAGGGATATCCTGGACGAAAACCTTCTCCAAAGTGCTCAGGACCTCAGACTGGACCGAAGGTTTACCTTCCAACAAGACAATGACCCTAAGTACACAGCTAAAATAACGAAGGAGTGGCTTCACAAAAACTCCGTGACTGTTCTTGAATGGCCCCGCCAGAGCCCTGACTTAAACCCAATTGAGCATCTCTGGAGAGACCTAAAAATGGCTGTCCACCAATGTTTACCATCCAACCTGACGAAACTGGAGAGGATCTGCAAGGAGGATTGGCAGAGGATCCCCAAATCCAGGTGTGAAAAACTTGTTGCATCTTTCCCAAAAAGACTCATGGCTGTATTAGATCAAAAGAGTGCTTCTACTAAATACTGAGCAAAGGGTCTAAATACTTAAGACCCTGTGATATTTCAGTTTTTCTTTTTTAATACATCTGCAAAAATGTCAACAATTCTGTGTTTTTCTGTCAATATGGGGTGCTGTGTGTACATTAATGAGGAAAAAATTATTTTAGCAAATGGTTGCAATATAACAAAGAGTGAAAAATTTAAGGGGGTCTGAATACTTTCCGTCCCCACTGTGTATATATATATATATATATATATATATATATATATATATATACCTTCATACTCACCTCTATGCTGCAGCATCTGTGTGATGCTGCAGCTCTCCTTTGCTGGCTCTAAGGCTAAGAACTGAACGATCACATGGCCGCTGATCGATCAGCACTCAGTCTTCTTAGAGCAGAGAGGAGGGGGGGGGGCGAGCACAGCTGACTTTGGCTCTAAGCCGTACGCTGAGAGCCAGAGCCAGCTGTCGTTTAGGCAACTAAGTGAATCCTGACATTATGGTTGGGATCCTTCCAGAGCCTGGAGTGGCTCTGTGATGTTAGCCGACAGCAGACTTTAGCCTGCTGTCAGCTGATTCTGGGTTCACAAGTAAGTGCACTCCTGTGGCCCACAAGATAAGTATGACCAAAAAAGCTTTGGCCATACTTCTTTTTTTAACCTATAAATCAATTGATGGTATTCATTGTCTGTCTGGATTACAATTTGCAGTACAAGAGGAAGAAATACAGGAAGAAGAGGTAACAGAAAAAGGTTAGTTTAAAGCCATGTTTATCGAAACTGCTTTTTTCATTACACTATATTAGCTATATGTATAACTTTGTGAACTGTTATCTAAAATATTTCTGGGTCTAAGGGCTTTTTTCACATCATATGCATACAATGTCTCACCAGGACAGTAGGTAGGGGTACATCTCTAAAAGGGAAACAAACAACGACAAGAATACTTTTTATTAGTAGAATAGGGGAACCAAAAAGCCTCTGTTACATACAGTAATGTTGTCTCTGTCCCCTGTTGGAAATTTCCCCTTATTTAGCTCAGTGAGGGAATAATTCCCCAAAAAGGACTCTAGGCTAGGCTAGGTGTACACGTATTGAATTTTCTCATACATTATGTGGATGAATGAGAGAAATTATCGTAGCCCCCTGTTCCCAAAAATAGGGCTATAGTGTAAATTTAGTTTTTGGCTGAGCTGTAAACAGCTCAGATTGATTGTACATAGTTTATTGGGTTCTGTTCTAAATTTGACAGTGTTGTGCATTTCCCACTGTCGCCAGTAGGTGTCACTGGTACCACAGGACAGTGTAAGAATAACTACTAAGTTAAGCTGTAATGAATATTCTTTTTCCAGAAACAGCTCAGTAGGAGGTTCCTGCCGCTGTGCATTCTAGGAAGGGGTATTTATTGGACAGATGCCTTGTGCTTTAGTCAGTCCTTACCTCGTGGCCCTCCAGGCCTGAGGCTACGTTGCTGCAAGCTCTGCAAGCTCTGCAAGTAGGCCCAAAAGCCTGTCTGGGGCCTACTACTCCTGAGGTGGTCCTTTGGCTGTCTTGCCTGAATGGAAGAAGCCGAGCCACGCTGAGGAGATCCAGGGGAGGACCCTTGCTGGAGAGAGCCAGGATGAAGGCTGGTCTCTCAGAAGGGCCTGGTAACTCGTTTGGAGGATGCACCTACATCTAACTACCCTCACAGTACCGCCGGATGGCTTAAAGATTCTGGTACTGTGGAGCTGTTCTACAATCTAATCAAGGTAACAAGCTCCTGGCTGCTAAGTTTGTGAGAGAGACTTATCTACTGGCTGCTAAATCTGTGAGAGAGGCTTATCCAGACATCTCGCTGGTTGCTAGGTCTGTGTGAGAGACCTACTCAGGTATTCAAGATCTGCTGAAAGAAAGCTGTGTTTTGTCCTTTGATTCAAGGGGTCTGTAAGTGATCCACTAAAAAAGGTATCTGAAACCTCCCCTCAACCTCTTTTCTACAACCTTTCTCAAGTTTTAATTAAAGCATTGAAAATACCTAAAGTGACTGGCACCCACATTTGTTCTAACTTCCCATCATAGCCATGGACTCAGCCCTGGGGTGAATGTAAGTCCGCTCCCTGTATCTGGAGGTTTTGCTCCCAGTATACCCAGGGGGGTGCTACATTATGATATCTAATAGATTCCTCCATCCACACTAAAGAATCAGACACTGCACATGCAGTATTGGTAATGCCAGGGCTGTTCGTTTATCCGGTAAAGTATTTGAGGATCTGTTAGAAAATACATTTTGCTTTTTTATCTTGAATCTCCTTTTTTTTTCTAAACGAAGAGAGAGGAAGGAGAGGGAAAAAAAAGGGGGGGGGGGGTGAAAGTGTGTGTGTAGGGGGGGAGGAACCCCCCGACATCTCAAGACCAGGTATTTTCCCTCTTAAACTGTAGTAGAAATAAAGCAAGCAAAATTGGAGTAACGAAAAGAGTAACAGGAATTATTCCAAACAGTCCAAGTAAAGCTGTAAGCTTCAGATTTATCCTGCTCTCTAGTAAGCCCACTTTCAAAATATTCAATACTGTTCAATTCTTAAGCCTCGGCTGCAGTTGATGGGGGTTCAGGCTGATGCCAATTTCTGGCTATAACAGACCGAGCTGCCATCAAAAAGTGCCTGATCAAGCTTTTCTTGATTTGTTTGTAGGAACCTCGCAGCATGGAGAGTACTGTAATTTGAGATTGATTGGGGTATTTGTCCCCCACCAGAGTATCATATAATTGCAGTATTTTGTCCCAAAAGTGGACAAATCGTAGGTAGGTACCCCATATATAGAGCATGGTGCCAGGGGCCCGCAAACAACGCCAACATACATCAGAAATGGAGGGATTCAATTTTATGAAGAGTCACAGGGCAGTGATACCAGCGGGAGAGAATCCGGTAATTGCGTTCTTGAGCGTACGGGGAAACTGACAGTTTGTATGACAATACTAGTACCTTGTCCCATTCCAATTATTCCACCAGTATATTCAAGTCCTGCTGCCATTTGGAGAGAAATGAGGGTGGGTTTGGATTAGATTCCCGCAACAAAATTTGGTAGATCTGAGAGAGTGAGTGATCAGGGCTATTGGACCGAGACAGCAATGACTCGAACGCCATGGGAACCCTCGTTAGTAGCTCTGAGGAGGAGAGCTATTTAAGGTAATGTTGTAATTACTTGTATTCAAGCCAGGCCAACCGGGGAGAACCTGAGACAGGGGTTAGATGGTTCCCCCACTCAACATATGACACAAAAAAGGATTATCACTTCATTGCCACGAAAGTGGGGTAGAACTAGTCAGTGTTGGGAAAAGGATGCAAGATGAAACAATGGGGTCAGGGGGCTTGGTGTGGGAAAAAGCAGTCGCTGACCCAGGTAGCCATTACAGATTCATAAGGGTAGCGTTAACAAGTGTAGGCTGTAGGTCTTTACAAGGTCTAAGAATGGGGTCTGTCCAAAACAGGGAAATAAGGTTTAAGAGATCAAGTCCTCTTGGATGCGAGTCCAAAGTTTAGTGGGTCTACAATGATACCAGTCCACTATTTGAAAGGGGGTATGCATCTTGGAACTATAGGGTAACTTGAGGCAGGGCAACCCCACCCCTGACCTTGGGTAAAGAAAGGATGGATTGTGGAATTCTGGGCTTCTTGTGGCACCAAATGATAAAACGAATAGCTGTGGTAACAGCCTGAAAAAAGCCTGGGGGTGAGGGGACAGGAATGGACTGAAAGGTATATAAATGTTTTGACAAGACATCCATCTTTACCTTCTTTACATCTTTACATCTTTACATCTTTACATTCATACGACTGAACCAGCTGATGTGTGGTTTATTATAGGTTTTGAGGCATGTGCGCACAGTTTGTAGTAAGGGGGAATAATTTAGGTCAGCCAAAGAAAGTAATGTAGATGGAATATGGACACCCAGATATTTTAAGGCCGTTCTTTGCACCGGAAGGCAAGATTAGCTTGAAGGGAAGATACAGAGGAGTGAGGTAGGGAGATATTGAGAGCCTCAGTTTTATCATAATTTACCTTGAAGTTACTGACAACCCCAAATTCCTGAAATTGTCTGATTATGGAAGGGATAGAAATGTGGGGATTGGTGACATATAACAGGAGATTGTCTGCGTAAAAGAGTTTTTTATTTTTTTATTGGTAGATCATGAACAAGAAGCCGGCGCAGAAGAAGGTAAGCTCAACAGTAAAACCTGAAATTATTTTTACATTTTTTTTTTCATTTTTTAACCTGAACTCTGACCAAGTAGTGAAATAAAAAGATACCATCAACAGTCAGAAGTAGACCCTTTACTAGATAAGAAGGCATACTTTCCTTAGTTTATGCTATGGAAAATGGGGGAGCTCAAATCCCTAATGGGGATAATATTGACAAAGCCCCAAATGATCCACAATGGCTAAAAACTGATCTGAGCAATAGACAACATGGATTTATGAAAGGCCGGACAAATTTGATTGCTTTTTATGAGGAGGTGAGCAAAAACTTAGACAAAGCAGTGGTGACTCGGTTAAATTGATGATAGGCAACTCTTATCCTCATATTGATTAGTGGTTCCAAATTAATAGTAACTACTGCAGTAGGGAACAGACACAAAAGATACGCTCAGCATCTTTCCAAATAACTGTTCTGCTTTATTATGACGCAATTGAAGGTTTTTATACACATGATTACGTAGGTATCACATTAATATTACAATTGTACGTTTATGGTAACAAGGGGCATTACATAGGCAGGCTAATTCTAATCAGGACTCGGAAGAATGTAAACATGTACTGAAAACATTATTCAGTACATGTTTAGGGCAGTGTGCAATACATACAAAAGAGCCTGGTTCACACTGATGCGAGTTCATGATGAATGCGATGCGTCAAAAACACTTTAATTTCGCATGTCATCCCTAAAGTCATTGTTTTCAATGACAGTCATTCACATACATGCGTTGCGATTCCTCTACGAATGCGATGCGATTAAAAAAAGGGTCTTTGTCCAAACAGAACAAAATCACAGCGCATTAGTGTGAACGGGGCCTTAACCTGGAACCTCCACACACTTAGGTGGAGGTAGTCCTGTCCAAAGAGGCAAAAAACTCCATTGTGGAGAAAATAATAGCTGGGCAACTTTTTCATTAAAAAATGACTTTTCATTGTGAAAAACAAATGATTGATAGGACATATTTACAGAGTACTGGCTGTACACTCCTGTGGCCAGAATGGCCTTCTAGCTGAATTGTGGGCATGCTGACTTCTCAGCATATGTAAACACAGACAATTCTACATAAAATGGAAGACGTACAAAAGACAAAATATGACTTCAACATGGCTAAACTACTTTTCAAATATATATATATATCCCTTACAATTAAAGTAATTGATTTAAAAAATACCCTAGACTGTGATCACAAGAGAGAAACAAATCAAACACGGAGATTCTTTAATTTAGTCATTTTTGCAGTGTCTGGTGTGGATCCAGGTGACTTTTCCTTCAAGTTTTGCAAAAACTGTACATGAAATAGATGCTGTTCCAGCTCGGCTGAGTTGTATGTAGCTTCACACTGTGCCTGTGGGGTTGTTACTATGGGCCGGTGTTGGAAAGGCAACACGTTGAAGTGTATAAGTGCTCCTCTGTCCCGGAGATAACTCGGTGGAGGTAGCCCTCCGGGTTGTATTCTGGGAAAAGGTTTTTATGGGACAGACGCCACGTTTAGGGGTCTTTTTCCTTCCACCTGCTGGCCCTCCTGGCCGACAGGTATGCAGTAAGAGTGCTACCTCGTGGTCCTCCGATCTGGAGACCCACGGCGCTGCGGCATGTGGGTGGGCCCAGAGGCTTGTCTGGGGCCTACCACAGCGGCAGAGGAATGGTCCTGGGCTGTCTATCCTGTGTGAAGAAGCTGGACAGCTGAGAAGATCCCAGGGGAGGACCCGTCATGGAAGGATCATGCAGAGTGCTGGTCTGGAGAGGGGCCTGGTGACTCAGTTGGAGGACGTATCCTAAAGCAATCCTACCACATAGTACTGCCGGGTTGGCTTAAAGGTCCTAGTGCTGTGTTTCGTTGTTCATCGTAAACCAATACATCCTGTGGCAGAGGATCGTACGGGTTTTGTTCCAATCAAGTCTGTGGCAGAGACTTTTGTTCGTGCTGCGTACTGGCTGCTAGGTTGGTGAGAGAAATCTATCCAGGCGGGCAAAGATTCAACTCTAGAGAGAGAGTATATTCAGCTACGTTTTCAATCCCTAATGCTACACAAAGAACATTAAGAAAAGGTATTTGAGCTTCCCTGCAAATTTCCTTCTACCTCTTTCCTGCTACTTCCTTCAGTTTATGTTATTTAAAGCATTGGAAAAGGTATTCAAGTGTCCGGTGCCTACATTGTTTATGGTAAACTCAACGGGAACCTAGACCCGGTTCTGGTGAAATAAAGGTGAAGAAGGTGACGTTAACAGCCTGCTTAAAGCAGCAGGTAAACCGTGAGTTAGTGCTACATAAATGTCTCTTAACAATCCACAAGTCACCTGGCTTTAGTTTTAGATCCTTCCAAACTTTTAGGATCTGGAATTGGGGAGAAAACTCATAAATGAGTTTGTCAAAAACCTTAAAAGATCAGCAACATTCTCTGTGAGATCCGAATAGAGGACTTCAGCTGCTGAGACAAAATATAAGCAAGTGAGTAACACACTCCCAAACCAAATCCCATAGGGAGAGAGTCCAACATCCCCCTTAGGGGCTTGATAAAATAAAATAAAACATTCAGGCAAAAGTTTTCTAGTTTCTTACTCTACTTTGTCCGCTACATTGTAGACAGTAGGGCGTGTAAAAATAAAACCTCAAAACTTCTAGCAAGGACTCTCCTATAAAAATGTCCTCTGTTACTCTCTGTACTTTCTGCACCCTATATTTACAAACTACTTCTGATAACACTTTTTACTGTGGCCTTTGCAGTAGCATTTGCCACTGGACATCCAAAAAACATGTCCATACAGACAAATGCATACTTGTAAGATCCCTACTTGGGCATCTGGATATATCTTTTTGTAATCTCTGGAAGGGATGTTCAACTTTTGGTAACACCTTTGGTAACAGGTAAAACAAGAAGTGATATGTTATAAAAAACAACTGTGGAGAACCCTGGCTCTATCCCACGCTCATTTACTAAGGCAGCCATAACTGCTTGTGACTGTTGACACTGTCCATGTGTCAAGCTGGAGGGAAAAGAGTGGCTGGCAGACATAAATGATCACCTTTTCCAAAGTCCTGTTTCATAAGAAGTTGCCCCCTGTGGACCACTTGTTCTTCTCGTTCTGGGGTCCTTAAAGTTGAATTATTAATCCCAGCTATACTGGGCTAGAACTAGGGTGGAATCTGTGAGTTGCACATCAAGTGTCCGGGGCTGTAAATGCAGCATCCTTAGTCACCTGGTCTGCTTCCATGTGTGAAAGTTAATATGGCTACCTCAGCAAGAACCTGGAAGGCTGACAACAGCCAATCAAATTAACTTGGAATGCTTTATTGGTTTACCTGCCGAAGTAAAAACAAACTTCTGGCCCTTCAAATGGAACCAAAAGCTCTCTATATCTCGACTATCTGTATAAATATACATTCTTTTTATAGCTCACAGGCTTTGCTAAAACATGGAGCTCTGCTTCTTGAGCTGGGGAAAAAAAGGATCCAATGACTTTGAATACAGAGTATGCTTCTGGGTGATAAACTGCATACTCAAATCTACAAAAAATGTAATATCTGGGTCTTTAGAGAGTGTTTCCCACACTGGGCTCACAGCAGCTGATTCCAAAGTCATCAATTTAACATATGTGGCTTCCTTTGTCTCCAGCCTCCTCCAATAGAGGCAATAAGGTGGCTGGATTCAAATGTACGCATTTCTCATTGTTATATTTGTACAAAAACAAACTCATATTTTAAAACTTTCATTAGACAAACATTTAGTTAGCTGTATATTTTCTGCACAGAATGTCGGACCATTAAAAATTAAATGTTTGACCAAAACAATATCTAACTTTGTCTAATAGCACCTTTGCATAAAAGCTGCCGCTCTGATATATCGGGATGAACCCTTCATTACTTGGTCCAGCTCGCATAAATATATTACAATGGTTTGTTTTCTATCACGCTGTTTGTGTAAGAACTCCAATGTCATGTTTCAAAAGCCAACTTTTTTCTGGCAATATTATAATAAATGATAACAATACCCTGCGGTCATGGAGAGATGCCCATAAATCCAAAATATTCTTCTGCTTATACCACTGCACTTACAAGGAAAAGGGGCACATCATTTCACAATCCACACATTCTGCTTTGGTTTTCAAAAGTAAAAATAAATATAGAACAAAAGGATCGACAATCTGTATGATGGACCAGAAAGCATCAAAAACTGTAAGACAACTGGCTGCAGGTGGCATCTATCCTAACAGGGTGTGTGGACTTGATGTGATGGGTCTGTTATATTTACATTTTATTTATTATTACTCTCACATCATGGACCGCACATCAAGTTATTATCAAGAACCTTAAAATTTCATTTTTGTAGAAAAACTTCTTATGTATCCCATCCATCTTGGCTTTGTTAAATATTATGGCAGCTGTATTCCAAATAACAACCTCATCTTAATCTTTTTTTTTCTCTCAATAAGGGCTTATTGTATAAATGTAAAATTGCAAAATTGTTAACTTAATCTAAACTAATCCCATTTTTACAAATTTCCAAAATAACCTGGATTTTATTTCCAACCAAAGGTTGTCTAAACCAGTTTCAATATATCTATATTATTAATAAAATTGTTAAACTCATATTAGAAATGAATACTCATTATTACTTAATTTTACTTAATTTCCCTTTTTTAAATGCGCTGCTTCCATTATCAAAGGATATTCAATTTGTGTAATACACTGTTAAATGTAACCTTCATTTTACAATGTCTGGAAAACAGATAAAAAAAATAATTGTGATCATATTGTTTACCATTAGATTCGTTAACCCGGCACATTTTGTTATAAATGTTTTGTCTAAAAAAATGGAATTGGAATTGTGTCCTTCTAGCTTATCACTGACCTCTCATCCCAGCCACATTCTTTCAGGAGAGCACAAAGGAGGGGGTCACATCTGCATACATGACATACACAAGGGATGGAACTAAAGCTCCCAGCATTCACACATACACGAATATATCTCTCTAAAATCGCTTACATTTTTCCCATTTGTACACTACACATGCATATCATTCTCTCACTTTTTTGTATTTTGTTCAGATATCCTTTATATCTAGCTTCTATGATCAGACGGGCAGCCAGAGTGCTCATCCCATCTTCACTCTCTGACAACATATAAAGTATTCTGTTTTAAATCTTATTACTCTGTTTCTTGACTTTACTAGTTGTGTGCCTGACCCCAAATTCATCCCACAACTTAAAATGAAAATGTCCCTTTCTGTCTAGTGTTAATGTCACCCTTGATCCATCCTGCTCACATAGATAGCTGTTTCTCTAGCTGTTTACTCTGCATGATTCTTAGTCCCTGTGGACCTTGGTAACCCTGTTACCCATTGTGGATCCCTGTCCACTTTAACCATTAATCTAGGGGCTGAGTATAGGCGGAACCACACCTTTAGTTCATATATAGTGCTCCTCTTGCGCTGGGCATTTTTGAGGTTCTCTTACCCTTCATTCCCTTACTTAATTCAATGCCCATAATGACTGGCCAGTCTTCTCTATATGTGCCTATACCCTCTTGCCTCTAAACTACTTTATCTAGCAGATGTACTACATATACCTGTGAACAGCACTATTCTTCTCTTTCTTATCTATAACACTCCGATGGACAGTAGACAGGGACAACATAACATATAACCACCAATCAATACAGTTCGATTAAGGGGAGTAAAATAGGTACCCTTTGTCCTCCGTAAATGCCTTACCGATCAAGGAAGTCTGATAACTCAAATGTAAGCAAAAGGCTTACCTCAGCCGGCTGACTATCAGAAAATTCCCGGATCGTCTAAAGCTCTTTGTTTTGGATACTCAGGGTCACCTGGAAACCTCTCCTGGCTGGCTTGCCATACTGACTCGGTTAAATTGATGATAGGCAACTCCTATCCTCATATTGATTAGTGGTTCCAAATTAATAATAACTACTGCAGTAGGGAACAGACACAAAAGATACGCTCAGCATCTTTCCAAATAACTGTTCTGCATTATTATGACACAATTGAAGTTTTTTATACACATGATTACGTAGGTATCACATCAATATTACAATTGTACGTTTATGGTAACAAGGGACGTTACATGTACTGAAAACATTATTAGTGCTGTGTGCACAGTGAGGGCATTGTGCATCACATACAAAATAGAATACAATTATTTACAGAACGTACAAATTTCCATTACAGTGGCTATGGACAAAGTATACTTGGAGTTTGCAAAAGCATTTGACATAGTTCCCCACACACAGCTAATGTATAAGTTAAAGTTTACAGGCTTGGAAAAATTAGTTTTTAAATGGATAGAAAACTGGCTAAACGATCTATTCAGAGAGAAGTGGTTACTGATTCATACTCTGAATGGTCTAAGGTTATTAGTGGTGTACCCCAAGGTTAAGTATTGCGACCCTTACTTTTTGATGTATTTATAAATGATATCAATTTTGGATTAAAAGTACAATTTCAGTATTTTCAGATGACACCAAGGGGTTGCAAAATCTAGTGCAGATCTGCATGAAAACCAATTAGCTTCCAGATTTTATTGTCAAAGCTGAATTGAACAAGCTGAAGTTAGAAGATGATTGGCTACCATGCACAGCTGCACCAGATTTTGTACTCTCCAGTTTTAGTAAATCAACCCCCAAGTGGAATAACATCTTTACAGGATGTCTCCAAACTTACAAGCCGACCTCAATGCACTTTTTAATTGAAAAACTATGTGAAAAATTAGGTTTAATGTTAATAAATGTAAAGTTATGCACTTGGGGGCTTAAAACATACATGCATCATACGTTATACATACTAGGAAGAGAACAGCTGGGGAAGTCAATAGTCGAACAGGATCTGGTTGTTTTGCTAAATCATAAACTTAATAGCATGTAGTAGCAAGCTGTAGTTTCTAAAGCTAGCAAAATACTTTCTTGTGTTAAAAGAGATATGGGATGCAGAGAGAGAGCTATCATTTTGCCTAAGTCATTAGTAAGGCTGGGTTCACACATATGCGATGCGGGAACCAGCGAGATTCCTGTGCGAGTTCCTGGATCGCATCTAACTCGCAGGCAGTTCACACTGCACTCTGAGAACCGCTGCGGGTGTCAATAGAAAGTTAATGACACCCCCAGATCAGTTCGCAGATCGCAGTGCGAACTGTGAAATGTTACAGGAATCGAATTGCATGGGTGTGAACACCCATGCAATCTGATTCCAGTGCGGACCAAAAAAGGGTCCTGTACCATTTTGGTCCAAATGCGATGCAAATTCAGCCATACAAAATGTTTCACTCACCCCAGTGTGAACCCAGCCTTAGCCCTCATCTGGAATATGCAGTTCAGTTTTGGGCACCAGTTCTCAAAAAGGATATCGAGGGACTGAAGGGCAACCAAACTGATAGGCATGGAGGAGCTTGGTTATGAGGAAAGATTAGAGGAACTGAATTTATTCTCTCTTGAGAACAGGAGATTAAAGGGGATATAATCAACATGTATAAATACATAAGTGGTCCATATAGTGAACTTGGACTTAATCACATTCAGGTCAGGTCAGATTTAAAGAGTAACTCCACTTTTGTTGAGAAAAAAAAAATCCCCCTCGGGGTGATCTATGTATATTGCAAGGATTTTAACAAACTTTGTTTCAGAATCCTACCTTTCGTTATTCTGAAGAAATAGCTGTTTGTTTGTCAGTGTCCATTTGCAGAATGAATCTGTATGGGAGCATTTTCAATATAGGATTTTTTAATTGTCAATCAGCTGCTGCACCTGCAAGGCTATAACGAGGAAAGTGGCAGAGCCCACATCCCTTTAAACATGATTTTCCTTTTGGAGTGTCTCACCAAAAATTACATTTTTGTTGTAGAGGATACTTTAATTCTGACTTATATCCTAGTGCTGACTTCTGGGAAAATCAGTAAGCCAATCACACAAGCATTTCTTGGAGGCATGACTTGTGTAGCAATTGTATATACTTTATTATTATTTTTTTTTATATTTGCTATTTTTTTCCCATGAAAGTGAAGTTACACTTTAAAGTGATTGTAAGAGATCACCTTGTAAAACAACCTATTCGGTTTAAAATAGAAATGAAAGGCAAAACATTTTTGTATAGATATAAAAGTACATTATACATAAATATATTGCTTTTTTTATAAGTGCTTACATTCCCCCTGTTCTCAGCTGCATAAGGGCTGGGGGGAGGAGAAGCAGCACCACACTGAGCTTCCAAGTGATGGATGTGCAGCGGGGGGGGGGGGCTGTCAGGACATGTCTGATCATTGGAGGAGAGCATAATACTGAATTTCCAGCACAGCTAGTGAACTGACCACGGTGTGTTCTCCTGCTTAGTGTGGTCAGTGTTTAATAGTATAGCAGAGGGACTGGCAGGAACACCAGGGATTTCACACAAAGGAAACAATACAAAGAGAACAAGATACTTTCTCATACAAGTACATGGTGCAGCAGCCACATATTAGGAATACAAAGTGTTAGGGTAACAAACGCTTCAACCTCCTCATGTGGAAAGCTTTTACAGAATTTGAACCCCACAGAAAGCCACATAAGGTATGTTTCCAACATCCCTGGATATATGGAAAAAATTTGAGTAACCCCCCACAGGTACAAATGGAACTTTTAAGGCAACAGAAGAAATGAAAAGTTGTATGAGTAAAAACACAACATTTTATTGTACATCGTAAAATATGTTAAAGTATGACATCCTATGTAAAAAATCAACAGTGGATTTGTTGATTAGGAAAGATAAATACATAAATGGTGACACTCTCCTCTAAATGCCCGATGCGTTTCAGGAAGACTTTGATCCCTACGTCAGGGTCCTTTCAGAAGGAGGAGGTAACAAATATTGAGTTCATCCACAGAATAATAGCGAATGAAAAATCTTCCCAAGCAAAAACAGAAAAGTCTCTCACTGTGCCACAGAAAGGAGGCGTCCAGAGCATTCCGGGCCCCCTATGTTTCAGTCAAGGATCCACATAAAGGCCATGGAATATGGCAGCAACTGGTCAAGTATGGAAAAAAAAGGAAAAAACAATCAGCACAATCCAATGAAACAATGTGTTAATAGAACATATTATGCAAGCTGAACACCAAAAGGTAAAATTCATAAGCGCAATAGCCAATTATTAAAATAAAAAGTGCAGTGCAAACAAATCATGTAGCATATAAATATATGATAATAGTCCACAGCCAAGAAAGGACACAGCAGTGTTCAAATCCCTGTGTCAAGAAGTTCAAAAATGCAGGGACACTGATTTCATGTGTAGAATAGCCCACCACCAACAGAAGGGTTGCTTCCCTCACCTCAAAATATTGACCCCTGTAACCAGTCAGGTCAAACTTGCATTTTTCCCTCTAAACTGGGGAAGGGGTGTGGGCAGATGTAAACCAGTCTCAGCAGATCAGATAATCTCTGTCATCTAAATGGAATATAGGATGAAAAAGAGCTTTATTCAAAATAAACTTACAGGCTCCTTCATCTTGTATAAGGCATGTAAAGAGCCACCGAGCAGCTGAATATGGTACAAGATGAAACACACAAACTAGCAGTGGGTGACGTCAAAGAACATGGCTCCTCCCCCCTTATGCGTTAGGTCCTACACGATTTCGTCAGCAGGGTGGAGCCACAGCATCACCCGACGTCTAAATATAGAGCAAGCATAACCAGGGATACAGCTACGCTCAAATGCTCACGCACGTGCTCTCTGCATTAAAATATCCACCAGGATGAAATGCAAGAGATGCGCGCAACAGAGAGCAGAAATACAGTATTCAAGCAGAGTTGTAACATGACACAAAGGGATAAAAGCTATCAGCACAGCTGTAAATAGCATCCCATTACCGAGTCATAAAAAATACTATCAGTATATTTAAATACATTTTAACATCCATTTCAAAAGCTAAAAATATTACATATATACATAATAAATCTTAAAAACATCAAAAAAGGAGAGAGAGAGAAGGAAAAAAAGAGAGAGAAGGAAAATACGCTACCTATCCGAAATTAAACAATTAAGATCAAGTAATTTGGTTTTATAAACCCAGAATGATTTTCTTTGACTTAAACGCCTAATAAAATTCCCCCCTCTCCAATGTGTGTTTACTTTTTCGATCCCCCAAAATGTCAGATGTCTGGGGTCTCTATCGTGACACATCTGAAAAGTTTGGACACACTGTGGGACCTGAGACCCTTTTTAATATTGTTAATATGCTCTCCTATGGGTACATTCAGTGCCCGGGAGGTCTTACTGACGTACTGAAGTCCGAACTCACACTCAAGCATGTATACCACCCCTTGAATGCTACATGTAATAACGTCTTTAATCTTATAATTCTGTTAGTTACTGAGGATGAAAACTCTTTACGTTTTTTAATACTATCACGGCAGTGCCTGCACGTTGCAAACTGCCCACAGGCATAAAAACCTGATTAAAAAGAAAATTTATTTTATTTAGTAACAGGAGGGCCCAATACCCCGGGAACCATCAGGTCCCTAAGAGTGGAGACCTGCCGATAAATAAATTGAGGACGTGCAGGAAGAACCTGTCCCAAAGTGTGATCCCTCAACATAATCCCCCAATGTTTAGTAATAATTTTCTCCAGTTTTTTGTATTGTAACTTGTAATCCATCACTAATTTGAATTTGCGTTTATTCCCCCTAGCTTTTTTGGGGCCAAAAAATGAAACATCACGGACCTTATCCTTTTCCTCCTCCAGATGACTCCTACTATAGTCTTTCTGGACAAACCTATCAACTAGGATTTGGGACTGAGAATAAAAATCAGTTAACAACAGGGCCGGTACAAGGGGTGGGCAGAAGCGGCAGATGCCCTGGGCAGGACCATTTACTGGAGGAAGGGGGGCGCAGTAGAGGCCATGCTACAGGCCGCCTGTCCTGGGGCTGCTTTGATCTCTGGCTGCAGCGCTCCCCTCCCACCTCCTCCTCTTGTTTGTCAAACAGCGCCGGAAGCGCTGTGTGTCAGGGAGCTGGGTCTGTGTGTGTGTTCGGAGGCGCGGTAACAAGGTCCCGCCCCCAATCATATATTTATATGCTACATGATTTGTTTGCGCTGCACTTTTTATTTTAATAAATGGTCATGTATACCTTAATGATGTTATATAGGACACTAAAAATGCAATGAGTCCCATATGGATTAGGTATACCATTTTCTGGGATGCTGAATACCTGATCCATATGGGACTTGTTGCATTTTAGGCTAATAACCAGCAGCTACCTTTGGAACCTGTGGGACCATGTAGACAGGTTACATATGGGATATCTAGCTATAAGACACCAGGATTCTCCGTGTCCTATGTAACAATATTGAGGTCTATTTGACCATTTGAGGCCATATTTCATGGCCTTTATGTGGATCCTTGACTGAAACATAGGGGGCCCGGGATGCTCTGGTCGCCTCCTTTCTGTGCCACCGTGAGAGACTTTTCTGTTTTTGCTTTTACTTGATTGGAGCTCCTCTTTAAGGTAATTTTAATAATCAGTTGGATGCTGCATTTACATAGGTGCTTCTTCTCTTTCATAAACTAGAGAGATGTCAATGTGTTACTGCTTTCTTGCTGGCAAGCAAGATGTACCTAGTGTAATGCTTTTAGTATGTCTGCTCTTTTGGCAGTGATATACTAAATATCTTGTTGAATATACTGAATATTTTCTACAACATATAATAAAATACTAAAAAGAAAAGCACAACTACATTTTAGAAAAATTGGGTTTGTTTTTTAAAGGATTAGATCATGGCCACTTTGCAAAGTTAAGGTTCACGTATGTTAGTGAATGAGTTGAAGCTATGTTCACTTCAATCATCCTATCATGAACAAGCAAAAATAGTTTTTTTCAAATTCCCTTGCACATGATGTTTTCAAATTCCCTTGATTATGATTAAGTAGTCAAAGTGAACACAGATTCACCTTTTTATTAAGCTAAGTAAAAATACCCTTTACAAAGTGAAAATGTAAATTACTAAATGAACAATGATTGTAAAGTCTGTTGTTTGTTATTTATCAAAAATAAATGAAAAAAATCTTATACTTACCTGCTCTATGCAGTGGTTTTGCACAGAGCAGTCCAGATCCTCCTCTTCTCGGGTCCCCTGCCGGCGCTCCTCCACCCCGCTGAGTGTCCCCATAACAAGCCACTTGCTATAGGGGCACTCGTGCATGCTCGCTCTCAAGCCCCGCTCTGTGTGTCCATAAGACAAACCAGGCAGGACGCGGCCCTGCTCCCAGCCTCCTCATCACTGGCTGTTGTATCTGAGCCAATGAGAATAGAGAGAGCCTTAGCTTTTGTGCACATTGCTGGATCAAAATTAGGCTCAGGTATGTATTTAGGGGGGCTGCATGCAGCTTTCTTACCTTACCGCATTATAAAACTTTCTGCCTCTACAGCCACTTTAGGTAAATCAAATCCTTTGGGGGTTTTTTTCAATAAAAAATGAATGCATACAATTATTTTTGCTTTCTCTTGACAGGTGGAGATGAAGAACATGGAGAAGGTATCATTTTTAATATAATTTAGCAATCATCAAATTGTTTTGTTTTTTAAGCTCATTTTGCAATAAAGCAAGAAAACATAATCCTCTGTAGTATAGTAATGTGATTTACAATAATAATGTACAATAATAACAGACAAGCTACATACAAATTATAGGAAAACAATACAAGACATACAGAGTATTACAGATACACATACAACTCATGCACATGCTACCTAACCTTCCTAGCAAATTAGCATGGACAATGGTCTATGCACATTAGGAATAAATTAAAAATCACTCAGCATGGGTAATAGCAGCTTCACAATCTCTGTAGGCAACCAAGGCTCCAGGCTCTACCCAAGCAATTGCAGAAATCGGGCGCTAATGTCATCCCCAGTTGAAATGCTTTGGTCTTGTGGTGTAATGGAGCCCTCTGGCACAAATCTTCGTTGTTGTTATGAAGCCCTGGTTGCTTACAAAGATTGTGAAGCTGCTATAAACCAAGTGTCAGGTCACCTGAGACCAGGTGACAGATGCATTTTGTAGGAGTCGGAAGTGCACCGCTAAGATAGTGGACCCTAGGACTGACTGCTGCGGATTGTACCCAGGGAGGTTCAGGAAGCAGGTCTACTGGATCACTAACACAGATCCCAGTGGAGCTAGAGCATAGATTCCCCAGGGCGCGGAGTCTAAGAGCCAGCAGGTGTTCACCAGAGCCTCTAGTGGTGAGGATAGACTGCGCTGCAGTCTGGCCCCCAGGGTCTCACAGCTCACGCTCACGGTAGACTACAGGAGAAGGAAGCAGCAAGCTGGAACAACAAGGATAGCAAAGGGATATGGTAGAGGTCAGGGTAACAAGCAGACAGGAACAACAGAGTACATGCCAAAGGTTCAGGGTCATAGGCAAACAGGGATAGTCGGGGACACGCCAAAAGGTCAGGATCACGAGCAGACAGGAATAGTCAAGAACACACCAAGGTCAGTAACAGAGACAAACGTAGAGCACACGGCAAGCAGGAAACAGGACGCCAAATACACAATGGTTGATCAGCAAGGTTGGCTTGCAATGCCCAGGTTAATATAGTGTTCCTAATTAGAATCTGGGGTGGAGCTATGCTGAGGGAAGGTTATTTAGTCAGGTGAGGGTGGCTGGTCTCTAAAGAAACACATGGAGGAGGTAAGCTGACAGACACACATCACTGCATAACCATGACACCAAGCTAAGTTTCTTTTAGTGCATCTCTATTGTACACAGATCATTCTTCATGCTCATTCATTAGGAAGGTTAGGTAGCGTGTGCATGTGTTGAACGTATACCTGTAATACTTTGTAAGTATTGTTTTCCTACTATTGTAAATATTTTGTGTCGTACAGCATTATTGTTTAGTACAGCACATTAATATACTTCAGAGGTTTATGCTTCCCTGCTTTAAGGCCCCTTTCACACTGGGGCGTCGGCGCTGTTGGCAGTAAAGCCCTGCTATTTTTAGCGGTGTTTTACCGTCGTTTTTGCGGGGGTTTTCAGCCGCTAGCAGGGCGGTTTTAACCCCCACTAGCAGCCGAAAAAGGGTTAAAACGACACGAAAAGTGGCGCTGCAGCGCCGCTTTGCCAGCAGTTCGACAGCGGTGCCCATTCAGTTCAATGGGTAGGAGCAGGGAAGGAGCGGTGTATATTTTTTGCGCTGTAGTGCCTGTAAAGCGCCTCAGTGTGAAAGGGGTCTTACTGTAAAGTTAAAAGATACAGAACAAAACACAAATAAGCAATGAAAAAAAAAATCCATTACAGCATATTATATAAGAAAATACAGTGTAAGAAACCACTGACTGTCTTTATAAAAGTAGAACTAAACCCTTACAAAGGTATACTTAGCTTTGTAGAGCAATGTGAGCAATGTGAGCAAAATAGAATCACATTATTATTATTTTTATGGCGGTGGCTGTGAACTTTTTAATATTTGTTGTTGAAAACTGGAAGAATTCGCTTAAAGACTAAGTTCACCTTTTCAGGCAGAATTTCACTTTTCATAATAAACAGAATCCTATTGGAATAGCATTTCTGGCCCAGGTATCCCAATGTTCTTATCTCTCACTTACCTTATCAAAAAAAGGTTTAAAAATCTCATGTTTCTGTCTTCTGGTTTAAAACATTCTTTGTGGTTGCATCACTTCCTGTAGGTCAGCTCCCATCACCCTCTGTGTTTTTGCATCGCAGAAAAGGGTGTGATAGGTGTGAATTATCAGTCTGGACCACGCCTCCCTCATTACTATACCACACCTATTTCTTCCCTTAACCACTTCAGCCCTGGAAGGATTTGCCCCCTTCCTGACCAGACCATTTTTTGCCATATGGCACTGTGTCGCTTTAACTGACAATTGCGTGGTCATGCAACGTTGTACCCAAACAAAATTTATGTCCTTTTTTCCCCACAAATAGAGATTTTTTTTTGGTGGTATTTGATCACCTCTGCGTTTTTTATTTTTTGCGCTATAAACAAAAAAAGAGCAACAATTTTGAAAAAAACACAATATTTTATTACTTTTTGCTATAATAAATATCCCAAATTTAAGGGGTTAAATTAAAAAATGTAAGGGGTTAACACTAGGGGGCGATCAAGGGGTTAATTGTGTTCTCTAGGTGTGTTCTAACTGTAGGGGGTATGGGACTGACTAGGGAAGGAAACCGATCAGTGTTCATATTGACATACTGACACACACAGATCCCGGTTCTCGCTTGGTCATCGTGCCAGCCAGGCACACGCATTGACTCCTGGGATACGCGGTGGCGCGTGCGCCTGCTGTCACGTCTTAAAGGAGCGACGTACAGCTACATCAATTTGCACAGCCGTGCCGACCTGCCGCACTGTAACTGTGGCGGCTGGTCGGTTAGTGGTTAAGATGACCATACACATTATAATCTGACTGTACAATCTCCTTTAGATCTACCATCAGCTATGTAGTACAAGGGCCTGCCTGATTTGACACAAATTGTTAGATTGTTCAGGTGGGGCCTCCTGTTCCATATTTCTAGTAAATCTAAAGGAAATTGTACAGAAATTGTACTATCAGATTGCATAGTGTATGGCCATCTTTATACAAGTACATAGAAGGGAGTGGATGGAGACACTCAGATGTTAGGCCTCATTTACATCTTCACATAGCGGAAACTCACGTTCCTGCACATGATTTTTTTTTGGGGGGGGGCCTTTTGGAGTGTTTCCGTTTGTTACACATAGGGCAGCCCATTCACTTGGGCTGCCCTATGCTCAACAATCGCCCCAAAGAAGCTCCAGAACTTTTTTTAGAGCAGAGCATGGTGCGTTTTTAACCGTGCTTTTTTGTGCGTTGCACCATGTTTCTGAAACGCACAGCAAAGCACGCATTTTCTGTGCTGTTTTCCATGCATTTGGAAACACAGAGATGTGAATGGAGCCTCATTATTCTTGTGTAAACACACCAATTTCAAGGCTCATTCACACCTAGAGTAGTGGAAGCACACATTTTTCCCATGATACACATAGGGCAGCCCGTTGATTGCAATGGGCTGTCCTACACATGGCAAAGCAGCTCATGGGACATTTTGGTGTGAGGTTTTTACTGTGTATTTTACTGCTTTCGTAGCCCTTTTTTCTTTTCATGTGGCAAAATGTGTGCTTGCTGTGCCAATAAGAATTAATGGCACTGAAAGTGCAACTAATTAATTTTAGGTGTTTAAAGGTGGCCATACAATATACAATTTGATTGTACATTCTCCTTTATATTCACCAATTCACCGATTAGGAGGAAACAATTAATGTATCCAATCAGGCAGGCCCTTGCGCTACATCAGGAGAGTTTAGCATGTAGACATAGCAAGCATAGCAGCTGTGGCAGCCTACATTGACAAGCCAGGCAAATTCACTTGTGGAGGGATGCTGTGCAAACATAGTTGATGGGTTAAGGGTGTGAGTCTTAATGCGGTCAGTGCAGGATGTGTGTGCTAATGAAGTCAGCTGGTAAACAACTTCTTGTGTCTTGCTGGTTTCTTCGTCCCAAATCTATATACCAGCAAGTAAATTCTACATTATTCATCTGTCCTTACTCAGGATGGCCACAACCAGAAATGCTGGGGGGTGTTTTTCAGCCAAGTGGTTTCTCAGCAAAATAAAGTATGAAGACATGGATGAGATACTTTGAATACTGAAAATGAATTAAATATCGTTTTTAGTTTGCGGTGCTCAGATGCGGTATAGTTCCACCTTAACATAAATAGTAGTAGTTAGCTGCATTCAACTGAACTTATGTGTAACATTGAAGACGTTCCGCTACTTATCCAAATTCCATCTTGTTGGATACTTGAATAAGCACCGAAATGTCTTTAACATCACCGAACAAGTTCAGCTGCATGTTTTGAACTACTTCTAGCCATACCATGACCTGAATAAATAAATAGCAACCTTCACAGACACTGGCTTAAAGTGTAGTCCCACTTTTGCAGTCAAATTTGTGAAACCACCATTATACTGATGCCATTCACACAACACACCTAAAAATAATTTTTACAAATTCTTTCTAACTTTTCTAGTTGTTTCTTGGAACAGGTTTATACTTCAAGCTATTGTAATTAATTTCAAAGTACAATTAGAGGAAAGTGTATTAGCATACAATGTACCACTCAAGTCTTGAAATCCTTGTTAGGACAAACAGTGGAGCCCAACTCTTTAATATTACATAGAAGGGGAAGGTTAGGTAACAATTTTAGGCAAGTAAAATGTAAAGTAGGCATTATCCCAATATGGCTGCAAACGTGGAATAACACTTTAACATTTCAGTGGGAAGCTATAGGTATTGGAGAATTGTTATCTAGTTCCTACAGAACGAATATCAGGTTTTGCTGCATGTAACGCAGAATTTGCAAGGTTTTTGGCCTGATAGATAAGGAATATCTAAACATTTTGGAATTATGAAGATCAAAGAAATCATTCACTTGCACAAATTGCAGAGTAAGTATGTTAGTAATATATTTATGTTGTAGTATGCGCTAAATAAAAACTTTTTTTTCTTCACTTTTTGTTAAACAGAGGAATCAAAACCCAAGCCCAAGTAAGTAGTTCTCTGAAAAAATAATTGCATTGTTATACACCAACTTTTTTTGACATTGTTTGGTGACACTGGTGTTGACGTTGCACGTTCATATGTTTTTTATATCAAAATAGAACAAAGATGGAAAATTTATTTTGCTTTAGAAACAGTAATGGTTTCCAGCCATTTTGATGTGTTTATTCCTGTTGTAAGAATGTAGAGATATTTATATACCCAGCCCTCTAAGGACCATTTCCCTGATCCTACAGCATCACCAAACTGTCAAAGAAAACTAGTTCTTTAGGCACATTTTACATTATACAACTTTGCACTGGCAAGCTGGTTCTGTATGTCCTCAAAATGAGTTGAAACCATAGAGAAGTGCTAATTTTATTATTGTTAAACTTCAGAATGTAGTTGGAATGTCACTGAATGCTGGGTGTGATAAAGTGAAAATAATATGTTCAAACAATACTTTTCTTATGTACAGACATACAGTATATATTATATGTTTAGTCATTAGAAGCATGAAAGATCTGTTATCTACTGAGCACTTTGAATCCGAGAGACAGAAATGCCACTGTGGCTGTTTTAATTATGATTTTTGTCTGGTGCTACATATGTTCATATCCCTGCTATGCATAATAATAATAAAGATCTCCTTATGTCACTTGATTGTAAATGCCAGGTATGTTCCTCTGAGCAAAGCTTGTCTATTATATATGCTATAAAATTAAGAGACAAAGCCTGTATATTGTGGCACCACATCCATGTAAAACGTGAAAAAACAGAAAAGAGCAGAAAATAGGACTCTATCGGTGGCCACTTTGAATCCCAAGTATGAAAGAATGGGTACTGATATATAAAAAGTGTACAAAGTTTAATTGAGCAACATATTAAAATCTCATTAAAATGTGACAAAAACATACAAATATTAATTGTCTCCCATTGTTAGGCCCCATTCACACTAGCGCGTTTTTTGATGCATTTTGCATTTTGCAGAAATGCACGGGAATTTAACATGGGTTCCTATGGAACATGTTCACATCAATGCTTTTTTGTATCTCCGCGTTTTTGGAAAGGGTCGGGGACTTTTTCTCATGCAAAATGCAGCGTTTTGCATGTAATGGTTTTCAATGGACAAGCATCAAAAACGCAAGTGCACCTTTTTTGCAGCGTTTTTGATGCGTTTTTGATGCGTTTTTGGTGCGTTTTTGCCGTTTTTTTTTTTTTTTTTTTTTTTTTTTTTTTTTGTAATTTTTTGGTAAGACTGTAAAAAAAAATGAAAAAAAAAAAAAAAAAAAAAAAAACGCAAAACGCAAATCGCGGCAAAATCGCGGCAAAATCGCGGCAAAAACGCGGCAAAACGCGGCTCAAAAACGCGGCAAGCATGAAAAAAAAACCTCCAAAAACGCTCAAAAGCAACATGCATAGGTGTGAATCGAGCCTAAATGACCAGATATGTAAATATACAAAGAACTCTATCTGAGTAGCCCACTATCAATTTATAGGAATATGGATATAGATAGGCATGGGTACACCATCTGCAGGGCCAGACGTAGGAGTCAGATTATCGTTACCAATAGAAATAACATTATAAATGCTGTATTTATCTACAGGTACTTGACCTGATATCACTTTTCAAGACAATTCTGTTCTATGTTCAATGGACAAAATACTGCAATGCAAATATAGGTTTATCTTTTTTTTTGTGCATATACAATAAAGCCAGTTTAAAAAAATAAAAATAAAAACCCATCTTAAAGTAGAAGTTCAGTCAAAATCTAACCAAGGCTAAACCTACTCTATCTAACCCTGTAAGGAAAAGATCTACATACTTACCTATTCTGAAGCTGCTCCGGTCACATGATCTCTTCAGTGGCAGCTTCTGGGCAGAGGAGAGATCATCGACAATGGCTGCACCAACGTCACCCATAGGCTTACTTTGGGACATCTGTTGGCTGTCCCTCCTCTACATTGAAGTTGCCACTGACTGCAAATCATGGGAACGGATCAGGGCAGATTCAGAATGGGTAAGTATGCAGATCTTTTCTTTACAAGGTTAGATAGAATAGGCTTAGAATGGGGGTGGGAGTAGGTTTAGCCTTAGTTAGCTTTTGACTAAACTTCCACTTTAAGATGTATGATGCATTTGTTTCCATTGATATAAAGAATAATCATCGTTGACATGTACTTATGAGCTATGGTGAATGTTCTTTGTCACAGTGAAAGAAAATCTAAAAAATAATGCTCTTATGATTTTTTAAAATAATAAATACACATGATCATCTTTGTCTTTTCAGACTGTTTATGCCAGCCTTGATTCCTCTGAAAATTCCAGATGGAGAAAAAGTCGATTTTGATGTGAGAATGATGGCAGTTTTGATATTCCTTTCGTTAATACATATAATTTACTCTTCAGAAGCAAATCAAAACCATAAACTAAAATAATCATATAACACTGTATTTCAAAAAATGAATTAATCAAAGACCCTCCTGAGTTCCCCCATGGAGGACTTGGCTTGTGTTACATTTTTACCCCAAAATATTACTTTACATATGCAGTATAAGTCAAAAGTAATGGTTGCAAAACCCCACTAAACTACACAAGGTTTACCCCACACGTATCACCCTTGTGCTGGTGGTGGCAGATGGTGAAAGGTACACTTTGGGATTTTTGGAATACAATGCAGACCACCATAGCTGACCTCATGGTGGTGACTCTTGCAAACTCCCCTGAAGAACTCCTGTTACATTAAAATCCCTTCTCTATTAAAAAAAATATAATACTTATATATGGGTGCAGCTCTAAACACATTTTAACATCTAAAAATGTATAGCAGTAATCAGAAAACTTAAGTGCAAAAAAAAAAAATATTATAAAGAACTAAATTCACAAGCAAAAACATACACTATATTACCAAAAGAATTGGGGCGCCTGCCTTTCCATGCACATGAACTTTAATGGCATCCCAGTCTTAGGATTCAATATTGCTTTGGCCCACCCTTTGCAGCTATAGCAGCTTCAACTCTTCTGGGAAGGCTGTCCATAAGATTTTAGAGTGTTTCTATGGAAATGTTTGACCATTCTTCCAGAAGTGAATTTGTGAGGTCAGGCACTGATGTTGGAGGAGAAGGCCTGACTCTCAGTCTCCGCTCTAATTCATTCCAAAGGTGTTCTATTGGGTTGAGGTCAGGACTCTGTGCATGCCAGTCAAGTTCCTCCACCTCAAGCTAGCTTACCCATGTCTTTATGGACTTTACTTTGTGCTCTGGTCCAAATCATTTGGTGGAGGGGGGATTATGGTGTGGGATTGTTTTTCAGGGGTTGGGCTTGGCCTCTTAGTTCCAGTGAAGGGAACTCTTAAGGCAACAGCAGTGGCGCTGGTGCTGGAGGATTTTGGGGGGGTGGACGGGACCCTCTAGGTCCGCACTTACCCTATGGGCGGAGCTCTCCAGCAGTCACAGCTCCCCTGTTGACCCGATCTTCGGCCCCCTGTCCAGATTGGCCGTGGCAGGAAGGCAGAAGCCGATGCGCTTGTATCACAGGGTGGGATGGCAACATAAAACAGGCCAATTGGGGCCTCGGGCTGTGGTCACTTGTGAGGGGTGACGGACCTGGTAGAGACCTGTTGGTCCAAAGCCCTGCACAGTGCATGGCCACACAGATGGTGCATGCTGGGGGGGGTTGCCCTGCACCCCGTTTGTGGACCAGCCACCACTGGGCATCAGTATACCAAGACATTTTTGACTATTTCATGCTCCCAACTTTGTGGGAAGAATGTGGGAATGGCCCCTTCCTGTTCCAACATGACTGAGCACCAGTACACAAACAAGGTCCAAAAAAGACATAGATGAGCGAGTTTGGGGTGGAGAAACTTGACTGGCTTGCACAGATTCCTGACCTCAACCAAATAGAACACTTTTGGGATTAATAAGAGCGGAGACTACAAGCCAGTCCTTCTCGCCCAACATCAGTGCCTGACCTCACAAATGCGCTTCTGAAAGAATGGTCAAACATTCCCATAGACACACTCCAAAACCTTGTGGACAGCCTTTCCTGAAGCGTTGAAGCTGTTATAGCTGCAAAAAGTGAGCCAATACTGAACCCTACAGACGAAGAGTGGGATGCTATTAAAGTTCATGCGCATGTAAAGGCAGGTATCCCAATAATTTTGGAAATATAGTGTAGCAGTTTACTGTCCTTGTGTTTTAGGAATTCACTGGGTAACAGTACAGTATTTGTAGTTCATTGCTTTCGATGTACCTAAACAAACTTTCCCTTTCACAGAGACTCATCTCATTTATCAGTAACCAGGTCACTAAATTACTAAAAGAGATTAAAGACCTGGGAAAAATGTATTTCCTTAGTATATGGGATATTTTTGACAACATGGAGTAACAACTGTGCTAACCAATAATACACCGATCAACCATAACTTTATGACCACTGACAGGTTAAGTGAACAGCATTGATTATCTCATTGCAATGGCATCTGAAAGTCTTTAAAATATATTAGGCAGCAAGTAAGCATGTGGTCTATGAAGTTGATGTGGTGAAAGCAGAAAAAATAGAAATCGCAGTTTGTTGTATATGGGGCTGTGTAGTCAGACCGGTGAGGTTGCCCAAAATGCCTACAATGGGCATGTAAGCATCAGGACTGGACCACAGAGCAGTGGAAGAGGAGGAGGGGATCCTCCCTAAGAATGCATCAGCCATTGTGATGGTCTTCCTGCTTTTCGGGCTTGCTCACATTACCAGTTGTTCAGGACACTGTGGACATTGATATGCTAGAATGTTGATGCTGTTTGTGAGTATACATCTGTTTTACTACTACAATAAAGTTTTTTCTAGGGTAATGAACAAAACCGGTGCACCCCCTTGTCCTGTTTGCCAATGGAAGAAGGTGGCTTGGTCTGATGAATCATGTTTTTTTTTTACATTATGTGGATGGGTGGGTGCATGTGTGTCGCTTCCCTGGGGGAGAGATGGCACCAGGATGTAGTATGGGAAGAAGGCAAGCTGGCGGAGGCAGTGTAATGCTTTGGGCAATATTCTGGTGGAAAACTTGAGTCCTGCCATTCATGTGGATGTTACTTTGACATGTACCCCATGCCTAAACATTGTTGTTGACCAAGTACACCCCTTCATAGAAATGATATTCCCTGATGCCAGTGGCCTCTTTCAGCAGGATAATGTGCCCTGCCATGCTGCAAAAATGGTTCAACAATTCTTTGATGAACACAATGAGTTTAAGGTGTTGACTTGACCTCCAAATTTTTTAGATCTAAATCTAGTTGAGCATCTGTGGATTGTTCTAAAAAAAAAAACAAGTCCCATCCATGTAGGCCCTACCTTCCAGCTTACAGTAGTTAAATGATCTGCTACTGACAGCTTGGTGCCAGATAAAACAGCAAGCCTTCAAAGGTCTAGGTCCCTCGATGGGTTAGGGCTGTTTTGGTGGCAAAGGGGGCTATTTTGGCAGCAAAAACGGGGCCTATTCAATATTAGGTGGGTGATCATAAAGTTATGGCTGATTGGTGTATATGCCCTTGATATATTAGTAGATATATGATGTCCTCTAACCATGGTGGGACACTTACTGTATTATACATTCTCCAATCAACTGTGTGCTTTGTGTTTTGTGAACTTTAAATAGTCTTTCCCCTAATGGCATAACGGCTAAATATTGGGCTCTAATGCAGCCCTATCACTGCCTGCATTTCTGCTGGACATGGTGTTCTATTGGTTCTGAACACAGATATACAAATGAGTCCCTGAGCTTGGTCATATGACCTTATTGTTCTCTGAGTTGGCCCAATAGCACTAGCCTGAAAAACTCTGTTCTTGGGGAAATCACTGGCACACAACTACTAGGTGCATCCTACATTTAAAGTGAAAATAGATATACAGGCTGTAGAATGGCTCCGTTTGTGATGTTCTGCTTTGACCTTGCTCTTACATTCGTGCTTTCCTTATAAACAAAAAAAGGCAAAAAAAATGTAAAAAAGACATATAAAGATGTGACAGTGGGACAAAAATTTCAAATATTTACATATAAAGTTTTTATAGTCACAACACAAGAAGTTCACTGTCATGGTTGGATTTGTACAGGGTTTAGCAGTGTTCTGATCCTTTATTTAAAAAAAGGCCACAAAATGGATATTTGTTTCCTCTGCAGAAAAAATAACAATGACGATGATTATAACATAGCCCTTCAATTAGTAGTTTTTAACAATATTATAACGGCACTGAGAACTTAATATGCTTCTTTACAGGACATTCACAGAAAACGCATGGAAAAGGATCTTACAGAACTTCAGACACTTATCGAAGCTCACTTTGAAAATCGCAAAAAAGAGGAAGAAGAACTTTTGTCTTTGTCTGATCGCATGGTATAAATTACCTTTAATATTGTTGTTACCTTTCCATTGAAGGAAGTTCCAATAAATATTTAGCGCTTGGACCGCTGAAGTGTAGGGAAGAAAAGGCTGTAGGCTAGCAGCACAGAAGAGCCTGCCGGAGCAAAGTATCAGATAAATAGGTACTCTCTAGGCGTAAGCAAGAAGGAGCACGGCAAGAGGGCGTCTTAGTTTTCCTGTTCAAAAAGATCCTAGCAATTTCTCCTCTTTGAGTCAATTCACTAGGATATATACAATATTTTAACTGCATTCTTTATTTTAAGTTGTGATCATTTTTTTTTTTTTTTTAGTGTTAACCCCTACCCTACCAGTGACATTTACACAATATTCAGTGCATTTTTATAGCACTGATCGCTGTATAAATGTCAATGGTCCCAAAAATGTGTCAAAAGTGTCCAATCTGTCCACCGCAATGCCACTAAAAATAGCAGCTCACCGCCATTACTAGTAAAAAAATAATAATAATACTAAAAATGCCATAAAAATGCCATAAATCTTTTCCATAGTTTGTAGACGCTATAACTTTTGTGCAAACCAATCAATATATGCTTATTGCGATTTTTTTACCAAAAATATGTAGAAGAAAATATATTGGCCTAAACTGATGAAGAAATTTGTCACTTTTTTTTGTTTATAGTGCAAAAAATAAAAACCGCAGAGGTGATCAAATACCACCAAAACTAAGCTCTATTTGTGGGGAAAAAGGACGCAAATTTTGTTTGGGTACAGCATCTCGCACGACCGCGCAATTACCAGTTAAAGTGACGCAGTCCCAAATTGTAAAAAGTGCTCTGGTCAGGAGGGGGGTAAAATCTTCCGGGGCTAAAGTGGTTAATATGTGTGCATTAAATTCATCTTTACAAGCCCCCTGATGTGAGCTGGTCCTAACTGTTGAAAGCCTCTGGTTCTCATGAACTTGTATTTGATGTCATGTATTTTCATTTTATTTACACCTGAAAAATATTTTTGCTGTACTTATAGCACCTCACAATTATCACCAGTCAGGAGCTACATATATTTTAATAAGTAATAACCTATATAATAATATTTGTAGATTGATTCTATATGTACTGTATATATTTTTACTTTTGCTCTTTACATTTTAGGAAAAAAGAAGAGCAGAACGAGCAGAACAGTTAAGGATTCGAACAGAGAGAGAGAAGGAAAGGCAGGCCAGAGTAGCTGTAAGTATGCCAAAAATAGCTGAGTTGATCATTTCACTGTTGAACTATAGAAATTACTTAAAGTGTAACTGCAGTCTGCTCACGTAATTTGTAATAAAAACATCTTTGCCATTCTAAAGCTTCCCTCCAACCACTTTGCATATTATTTTGTATATACTGCGATTCGGTACTTACCAATTATGCTGCAGAAATCTCTTTCTACTGAGTCTGGCTGCAACCATTTTAACTGTGGGCAGCTGAAGCTGCTGCTTGTTCACTTCCTGGATTTATATAGACACACAGAGGCTTGCCTCCAGCTCTGCAGCTCTCATTGGCCCTCTTATGACTCACCCCCCTCCTTTCCTGGCAAACTCTCACGAGAGTAAGAGAGAGAGCTATGCATGATGTCATAAGACTAAGCTTTTTATCAGACAAGAAACAGGAATTGGGCTGTATAAGGTATTTACTAGCAGAAAATAAATGTTGTTAAAACAAGGGTAGATAGATGGAAAGATTAAAAAATTACTGAAATTAATTTTTAAAGTGGATATAAACCCTCACATATACCCAGTGAAGTGAACAGCCTCTGATGATACACAGAGATGAAACAGATCTCCTTACATACGTTTTACATGTGTATATGCTGTCTTCAGCTTGCTATATTTTTAAAAAGTAAACATCATGTTAGAATTTTTACTTCCTCTTTCAGCAGTGGGAGGGGAGTCTTGGCTTGCACTGTGTGACATCTTATTTGGAGGAAAGACACACACCCACACTCCACAAAGGCAGAGGAACAAAGATACTTGCAGTGCTGTGCTGTGAATAGATCAGCTCTCTGCTAATCTATTTATAGCAACCTCCCCGACACACATTTTCAGCTGCTTTTATCTCCCATGTCAGAGAGCTTGTCAGATCTTATCATGCTGGTAACAGAGGAAGATACGGGACTCAGGGCTTTGGAGAGAGATGAGTAAACACTACAGATTTACAGTGCTGTGAAAAAGTATTTGCCCCCTTCCTGATTTTTTTTTTTTTTCATATTTCCCACATTTAAATGATTCAGATCATCAAACAAATTTTTTTTTTTAATTTAAGGTTTTTATTATGTTTTTCAAAGAAAGAAGAAAAAAAAAAATACAGAGATATCGCCAATTGGGCATACCCTGGCGTCTTAGCATTTATACAAACGGCAATGAGAAAAAAGAAAAAAAACTTATTGAAGTGTAATTTTGCTTGATCTAAAGCAAATAAAAGAAACAATTGGTGAGTTATAAGTAAACAAGCATACTACAGACAACTATGGTAGTATAAAGGGTTCTAGTATTAGTAGGTTAATTACTGATTGGGGGGAACATCTCTATGTAACTTAGATCATGATATGACATTGTACCCTATATTACATGTTTTAATAAGAGTCCGTGATATCGTAATAAGATAGTAGGGGCTGATGTAAAAGCTAGGTGGGCTAGGGGTTGGGCTGTTACAAGAGTGGTGTACTCCTAGAGTCCAAAATCCAGGGGTGCCAGTTTCTATTGAAACGCTCAATGGACATGTTGGCTTTGGCAAAAGAGAATTCCATCTGAAAGTGTTGGTTGAGTAGGTTGATAGCATCTTTAAGTATTGGCGGGTCGGCTGATTTCCATTTTTTTGCTATTGTTAGTCTTGCTGCAATGAGAATGTGTGTGACCAATGTTTGACGATGGGTGGGCATTGCTGGAATCGAGAGACCAAGGAGTAGGTCAAGCGGGGACAGAGATTGGGGTGTACCACATAGAGCTTCAATTAGATTGCGTACCTGTTCCCAGAAGTGCTTGATTAGGTGGCATTCCCACCATATATGTGAAAGAGATCCGATTTGCGCACAGCCCCTCCAACAATTTGGAGAGGTGTTCGGGTATATTTTCGCCAGTCTTTCTGGTGTGAAATACCATTTGTGGAAAAGCTTTTGTGCTGCTTCCCAGTGGTTAATGCAGTGCGACAGGCGTAGGGGCAGTGTAAGGGCTTTTGGCCATTGTGTTTCTGAGGGTGGTTGGTCTGATAGAGAGGACCAGTACTGTATGGAAGAAGCCAGATGGTTAGTGGTTGGTTTAGTGAGTAGCTTGTACATAAAGGAGATTCCTTTGGTCTTGGGTACAGTTATGTTATAAAATTTGAGTATTGGGAGTGAGATATCGTCTTCAGTTGTCCAGGAAATTTTTGATAAGCTAGATCTGATCCTTAGATAGAGAAAAAACGTATGTTTGGGTAATCCGTGTTTTTGCATTAATTGCTCAAATGAAAACATAGTTGATGATGAAAAGAGCATACCTAGATGGGAGATGCCGGCTTTGGTCCATTCAGAGAGAGGTAAGTCCGGGGAGATGAGGTGTAATGCCTCAGTGGGTATTGCTGTTAGAGTGTCCTTTGACATCCCTCCTTTGAGTTGCAATATTGAGGTCCAAATTCTTATGGAGGATGTGATAGTATCAAGAGGGTATCTTTTGGGGTGGGGGTTGAGCCACATTGCGGCTAGGAAGTTTTTGGTATCCGTGGGTAGTAGGTTGGATTCAATTTGTTTCCAGGTAGTGTGGTGTTTGTCTGACCACCATGATTTCAGTTGGTCTAGGATAGTTGCTCGGTGGTAGGCTTGAATATCTGGGGCGCCCAGTCCTCCATGTTGAACTGGGGTTGTAAGTGTAGTTTTTTTTATTCTGGGTCTCTTCTGTTGCCAAATGAATCCGTTGATGATCCCTTGGATTTTTTTTATTTGATTTTGCGCTAGAGGAAGAGGCAGTGTCCGGAAAAAATATAGGACATGGGGAAGTAAATACATTTTTGTCTGGGCTATCCTACCAGCCCATGAGGCTGGAACCTTACCTAGATCCTTTGCTATTTGAGTAAGCTTGCCCACAAGGTCTTCAAAATTAATTCTTAGTAGCATTTGGCTTGGGAAAGTTAATTGGATACCCAAGTATGGGAGAGAGGAGTTGGGGGCCCAAGCAAAGGGGGAGCTAGCGGTAATGGTATTTAGAGTTTGAGAATCAAGGCCTAGGTTGAGCATTAGGGATTTACTGTGATTTAGTTTGTACATTGACACTGCGCTGAACTTGTCAAGGATTAGTTGGACTGCTGGGAGAGACGACAGTGGGTTAGTTAAGGCGATAATCACGTCATCTGCGTACAGACCGATTTTATGATCGGTCTGTCCAATTGTTATTCCTGTAATCGAGGGGTCAGATCTAATAATTTGCGCTAGGGGCTCCATAATCATGGCAAAAATTAGGGGGGACAGGGGGCACCCCTGTCTCGTGCCATTAGTGATTTGGAATGGGTTGGAGACAACTCCTGACGTCCAAATGCGTGCAGATGGTTGAGTGTATAGGCCTAGTATGGCAGAGAGAAAGGTGCCCGAAAGACCAAATTTTTGGAGTACTGCCTCCATATATGGCCAGTATACCCTATCGAACGCCTTCTCTGCGTCCAATGATAGGAAGAGAGAAGGCGTTCGAGTGTGCTCTGTCCACTGGATAAGGTCAATGAAACGTCTAGTGCCGTCTGAGGCTTGTCTGCCGGGTACAAATCCTACTTGGTCGGGATGAATAATCTGGGGGATGATGGTGGAAAGGCGTTGTGCTAACAGTTTAGCATAGATTTTGGTGTCTGTGTTGAGGAGTGAAATTGGTCTGTAGTTGGCTGGATTATCTGGGGGTTTCCCTGGTTTGGGGATGGTGACTACTAGGGCATCGAGAGATTCCCTAGGAATTATGCCTGTTGTAGCAAATTGATTGTACATGGCACTTAAGTGGGGGACTAATGGTTGAGCAAAACGTTTATAATATTCGTTGGGTAGTCCGTCAGGTCCTGGTGCTTTATGTAGGGGTAGGTTGTTTATCACTTTCTGAATTTCAGTCGGAGAAAAGGGAGTCGTGAGAGAGTCTAGTTGCTCTGTTGTGATCGAGGGTAGGGAGATAGAGGATAAGAATTTCTTTATATCATCTTGGGTGGGTGTGAGATGGGGGTCTGTTTTCGTAAGGTTATAAAGTTTGGTGTAGAAATTGCCAAATTCGTTGGCAATGTCTAGTGGGTTGGTCAGGCGTTTGCCCTGGGGATTTGTGATAAATGAGATTTTTTTATTAGAAAGTTGTTTTTTGAATTGTTTGGCCATAAATGCTCCTGACTTATTGGCTGATGAATATATCTGAAGTCGTAGTCGTTTGATAAAATAATCAAAATTTTTGTGCAGGTGATTACTGAGTTGGGATCTCAGTTTTTTGAGTTCTGAGGAGGTAGTGTTAGTGGGGGATTTCTTGTTTATTGTTTCAAGAGATCGAATTTGTTTCAGGAGGGACTCTGTTATAGAGGAGTGTTGTTTTTTAGCCTGGGCTCCAAGTTTAATGAAAAGACCCCGTAGACAAGCTTTATGAGCATTCCAAACAATAGCACAGTCAGTTACAGAATTGACATTTTGGTGAAAATAGTTATCGATCTCTGACTGTATTTGAGACACAAAGGAGGGGTTGTTGAGAAGGGAGGTATTTAGTCTCCAGACCGTGTGTCTAGTGGTTTGGGAGGGGGATGCTATTTTGATTGTGACTGGAGCATGGTCAGACCATGATATAGTGCCTATGGTGGAGGCAGTGATAGCCTGTAGTAGGTGTTTATCTGTAATAAATAGGTCAATACGGGAATAAGATTGATGTGGGGGGGAAAAGTAGGTGTAGTCTCTCTCCTCATCATGCATGCACCTCCATATATCATAAAGGTCTTCTTTTTTGAGAAAATTTGATATTGATGAGGGCCTATTTCTCGTGGGATTGGAGGTATCGAGTGTAGGGTCAATTACTTCATTAAAGTCACCACACATTACCAGGGGGGAAGATCTGTAGGGGGCCAATTTGGCAAGGAGAGTGGCGTAAAATCTTTTTTGTGCTGTATTGGGGGCATAAACGTTGACTATAGTGAGAGGTCGGTTGTCAAATGTGGCTGATAGTATTAGGAATCTGCCATCTTCGTCACTTTCACAGTGATGAAGCTTAAAGTTTATTGCTGCGTTTATGGCAATCATTACTCCTCTCTTTTTTTTAGAGGCACTTGCGAAGAAGCAATGGGGATATTTTTTGTGACTACATTGGGGTTGATTGAGTTTAGTAAAGTGTGTTTCTTGGGCGCAGATTATGTCTGCTCGTTGTTGTATTGCTTCTTTCCATAAGAGGTTGCGTTTAAATGGTGAGTTTAGGCCTTTAACGTTGAGGGAGGTAATCGAGAGTGCCATATTGGTGTTGTAGTTGTGAGGGCCTGGGCAGAGGGAGAGAGACCGCACCTACTGGTGATGGATGTGAATACACAGTTAGATAATTAAGTGCCGTATATGGTACAAGTATATTGTCAAAACCAGATGCTTAATACAACAATCTATAATTCTAGGAAAACTTTATAATCAATACTAATTACTCTTTGCTGTAATCAAGAAAGAAGGAACAGAGAGTAAAAAAAAAAAAAAAAGAAAAAAAAAGAGAAAAAAAAAAAAAAAAAAAAAAAACACCAGAGACAAAAAACGTGTGCTTAGCACAACTGTAAACCTGAGGGGTGGTGAGGAAAAGGAATAGATGTGTCGCCCAGGCTGGATATAGGTAGATCTGGGGATCCGGGCTAGTATCAAAGTTAGGTCTTTTTGGAAGCTTTGTTTGCCACATTTCTGGAGTCAGATGACTTGTAGGAGGAAGTAGCATGTTCCGCTTCTCTGGGCGCTATGGGGAGAAAACCCCAATTGGTGAGCTTTTTGTAGCCATCCTTCGGGGAGAGGATAGGCACTATCTTTTGTTGATGAGTGACCAGCAATTTCGTAGGGAAGCCCCATTTGTAGGTTATTTTTCTTTGTTGGAGTATGGAAGTCACTGGGGCGAATGCTCTGCGCATCTCCATTGTAGCCGGGGACAGATCAGTGAACAGCTTGACGTTGTTGTAAGGGGCTGGCAGGGGTGTCACGGATCTGGCGGCGGAGAGAACTTGTTCCTTTACATGGAAGAAGTGAATGCGTGCCAAGATATCTCTGGGGATATCATCAGGGAGGTGTGGCGGTTTGGCAATTCTGTGGGCTCGGTCAATTAAAGTGTCGCGGGCGTTGAGGCGTGGGAGTAGGGCTGAGATAAGCTGTTGCAAGTAGGGAGTTATTTCGTTTGGTTTAACCGATTCCGGGATGCCCCGGAATTTGATGTTGTTCCGCCTAGAGCGGTCTTCCAAATCCGCCAGTTTCATTTTGATACGGTGAATTTCTTCCGAATGGTGCTCATGAGCATCTAACAATTCGTTGTGTGCCTTAGAATAATCTTGCAGATTTTCTTCTAGAACGTCTGTGCGCTCTTCTAGGCAGTCTATTTTGTCATGCATTTGTGATAATGACAATTGGAGGTCTCTATGCAGATCTTGTTGCAGTGTGAGAAGCATAGATTTGAGCATAGCTTCTGTCACTGTATTGTCAGTGACAGGTATGGCAGCCAGGGATGGAGTATTTTGGGCACTGTGTGTCCCTGTAACAACATGGGACCACAGTTGTTTTTTTGCATGAGGCTCTTTGTTAGGGGAATGTGCAGGGGAGGTAGCCAGCCGCTTACCTCTGTCCTGTTGCAGTCCTCCTGGGGAATCCTCTGGAGGGGGGTGAACATCCATGCTGTCCCATTCCTTTGAGGTGGTCACAGTGCCCTGGTGAGGGAGTGCTGAGGAGGCAGGCTGCAGGTCCTCTGTGCTGTTGTTGGAGCGGGCGCCGTCTCCTTCGTCGGCGCCATCTTGGGCCTTCTGCATGGCGGCGGCCGGCGGATAATAGTCGGTAAGACGGCGGGGGTTTGGCGGCTTATACCGCTGCATCAGTGTGCCCGAGTGGTTCCCCGATCCTTCCCCGCTGTTATGGTGTGAGCGGCGGGAAGGATGGTAGCTTAGGGTTGCTGGATACCAGGCCGTGGAGCGGAGCTCGGACTTCAGGCAGCCATCCTGGTCCGCAGCAGGCCACGCCCGCATCAAACAAATTTTAATATTACAAAAAGATAACCCAAGTAAATCCAAGATGCAGTTTTTAAATTATTATTTCATTTATTAAGGGAAAAAAGCGGTCCAAAAAGCTGTGAAAAAGTAATTGCCCCTCCCATGCTGAATCATGAATGAACTGTGATTAACCACAATTTTTTGGAAAGCAGAGTTAAATTTCACTTGCCACGCCCAGGCCTGATTACTGCGTATTGAATCAAGAAATCACATAAATAGAGCTGTCTGACAAAGTGAAGCATGCTAACAGATCACAAAAAGCCACACATGCCACAATCTAAAAAAAATCAAGAACAGATTAGAAACAAAGTGTACATCTATCGGTCTAGGAAGGGTTTCAAAGCCATTTCCAAGTCTTTGGAACTCCAGTGAACCAGGGGCAGAGCCATTATCTACAAATGAAGATAACTTGGAACAGTGGTGAATCTTCCCAGGAGTGGTCGGCCTACAAAAATTACTGCAAGAGCATGACGACGACTCTTCCAGGAGGTCACAAAAGAACCCAGAACAACATCTAAAGAACTGCAGGCCTCACTTGCCTCAGGTAAGGTCAGTGTTCATGATTCAACAATAAGAAAGAGACTGGGCAAAAATGGCATCCATGGGAGAGTTCCAAGGCCAAAGCCACTGCTGACCAAAAAGAACACAAAGGCTCATCTCATGTTTACCAAAAAACATCTTGATTATCCCCAAGACTTTTAGGCAAATATTCTGTGGACTGATGAGACAAAAATTTAACTTCTTGGAAGGCGTGCGTCCCGTTACATCTGGCATAAAACTAATACAGCATTTCATAACAATAACATCATACCAACAGTCAGACATGGTGGTGGTAGTGTGATGGTCTGGGGCTGCTTTGCAGCTTCAGGACCTGGACAGCTTACCATAGTTGATGGAACTATGAATTCTGAGCTCTACCAGAAAATCCTAAAGGAGAATGTCTGGCCATCAGTTCGTGACCTCAAGCTCAAATGCACTTGGATTATGCAGCAGGACAATGATCCGAAACACAACAGCAAGTCCACCTCCAAATGGTTCAAACCAAGCAAAATTTAGGTTTTGGAATGGCCTATTCAAAGCCTGGACTTAAATCCAATTGAGATGCTCTATCATGGTCGTTCATGCTGGAAAACCCTCCAATGTGGCTGAATTAAAACAATTCTGCAAAGAAGAGTGGACCAAAATTGCTCCACAGCAATGTGAAAGACTCATTGCCAGTTATCGCAAACGATTGCAATTGTTCCAAGGGTGGTACAACCAATTATTAGGTTTAGGGGGCAATTACTACTTCACATAAAGCCAGGCAGGTTTGGACAGCTTTTTTGCCTTAATAAATGAAACCATCATTTAAAAACTGCATTTGGATTTACTCTGGTTATCTTTGTGTAATAATAAAATTTGTTTGATGATCTGAGTCATTTAAGTGGAACAAATATGCAAAAAATAAAAAAATCTGAAAGGGGGCAAATACTTTTTCACAGCATTGTATGTGCCCAGGTCAAATTTTATGAATCGGGTTTACATCCATTTTAACAGTTTCAAGGAAGGTGGAGGTGCTGTTCTTTCTACCCAATATAATGACCACTCCAAGGAGGCTAGTTTATTGGGATCCACTGAAAAAAGCAACATTGCTTTGCCGAACTTCAAATACGTTTTGCTAATTTTAACCATTTAAGGCTGCATTTATATTGAGAGAAATTGGCACCAAGGATGAGGTACTTTTTGGGGGGGGGGCGGGTACCTAGTTTTGACAGCTTTCTGCTCCCACTTCCAGCTCTGATCGCCAAGGCGAACTGAGCCAGAAGTTCAGTCCCCCCTCCTTTCCCTGCAGTCTTCTGGGACTTATCACAGGTCCCAGAAGACTACAGGACCATTCACAAGACGCAGCGCGACTCACGCATGTGCAGTAAGAAACAGGCTGTGAAGCTGCAATGCTTCACTTCCTGTTTCCCTTACTAGAGATGATGGCACCTGCACCCAAAGCCGACAAAGAATTGGCTTGGGTGAGGACATTGCAAGATGCCTGGACAGGTAAGTGTCCTTACATTAAAAGTCAGCAGCTACAGTATATGTAGCTGCTGACTTTGATTTTTTCTTAAGGCGCCTGTAGCTCCTCTTTAAGATGTATTGCTTGAAGAAAACTTAACAGGAGAGGGGTAAGCTTCTGAGTAGTCTAAGGCCTCACAGCTGAAGACAGGGCTGGTGCTACCACTAGGCAAACTAGGCAGCCGCCTAGGGCGCACTGCCACTGGTGTTCCTACTCTCTTCTCTCTGCACCAAGAAACTAAGTCTCAGCATCAGCAGGCAGCCGCCGCTCTGTACGCGCATAGTATCAGAGGCGCAGCGCCGACGGAGGACTGTGTCTGTGTCCCGACTCCTGAATGAATGGAAGCAAACAATCATTCATTGATGGGCACTGGTAGGCTGCTTTTTATGGGCGCTGGTGAGGCTGCTTTTGATGGGCACTGGTAGGCTGCATGATGGGCGCTAGTGAGGTTGCGTTTGATGGGCACTGGTAGGCTGCATTTGAGGGGTGCTGGTAGGCTGCATTTGATGGGCGCTGGTAGGCTGCATTTGATGGGTGCTGGTAGGCAGCATTTGATGGGCGCTGGTGAGGCTGCATTTGATGGGTGCTGGTAGGCTGCATTTGATGGCCACTGGTAGGCTGCATTTGATGGGTGCTGGTGAGGCTGCATTTGATGGGCACTGGTAGGCTGCATTTGATGGGCGCTGGTAGGCTGCATTTGATGGGCACTTCATTAAAAAGGTGGGGTATACATGGGCAGGGCAAAGGGGGTGGAGCCAGAGGGGGCGGAAAAACGAGGTTTCGCCTAGGGTGTCTAAAATCCTTGCACCAGCCCTGGCTGAAGATCGTGGCACATGTTTCTTTGGCATCTTGTTACTTTGCTTCTATGCACAACTAGTGATAGTCAATGCAATTTCCAGAACACTGCACAGTAACAGCATCATTTTAGGGTCTTTACTCACAAGTCTCCATCTGCCACCTTCTAGCTTCCTCCGGATGTGGTCTAGTGAGTAATACAGACTAAATCCCTTTTGGTAAGGACCTGAAGTCAGCTGCTAGGAAAATCCTTACAGGCCCTCAGCCCTGATACCGCTTAGGCCTCAAGAACAACAAGATCATTGGCTGCCTGAGGGCAGCAGGCCCTTACGCGTTCGAATGCTCTTGAAACTCCTCTCCAGGGAATGGCTGCAGCATGATAAATATTCAGGCTGGTTATTTGAACCTCTCACCCTAAGCTCTGAAAGCCTGTAAAACTCTGAATGGACCAAGACAAACAATCACTGGTCCTTTGATTACAGAAGGAGCCAAAAACTAAATTTACCTGGCATCCTATCTAGGATAGTGCTACATCATAATGCACTGTCAGTGAATTGTAAGCTTTTGTAGGGAAACCATAATGAAAGCTGACAAACCACCTAGGGAAAGATAAGGGTCGGATAGGAAACTGTACTTTAATTCAGATTTCTAGCTCTTTTGGGCAACTGAACCTTGATTGCCCACTTTTAATGCAAGGCTTACCTTTTATTTCAGGGTTGGTATTTGGGTTTTTATTTATTTTTGGGGCTATATTAGTTTTTATTTTATATTGATAGAGCTTTTTTTAGGTTATACAGGGGTGGTATTTTGAGATTTTATTTTAAGTTAATGTGGCACCCCTCTGCATATAAAAACACAAACCACCTCACATTGAATTACTCAAATTCACCACAGCCCCTTATCCCCAAAGATAAAATAAGTTAGGCATGCATCAGTTAGGCCTACTATTCCTAATTAAAACTGTTCTGCTGCTATCCAGTTTTACACTACTGTATTATCTGCTGTCTCCTAATTCCTGCAGTTAAACATTTGCCTCTGCTCTTTGTCTCTAAGATATTTTGGCCTATTTTCCTGATTGTCTTGTTACTGACTAATTTTACACTGCTCTAGCCTCTGCAGTATCTCAATTTTTGTAGTAAAGTCACAACCTATGCAATCTGTCTGCAGTAAATTCAGGCCTAGCTGTGCTTTTAAAAAATGTCCTGCTGCTAACCAACCATCCTTTTTTTCTGATTTTGGCTTAAAGGAAGCTCTTGTGGCCTCCCCATAAAACAGAAAGCAATGCAGCGCTAAAAAAAAAAAAAAAAAAAAGCACTTGTGGCCTCCCTGCCTGATTGTTAAGCTTAAGCTAGAGCCCATTAGCTCAGGAAGTGCCACGGTCCCAAAGAAACATAAATTCCTTGCAGGACTAGTCCCTGAGGCTGTTTACAGTATGACACAGGGTCTATTTATTAAAAAAAACTGCATAGTTATTCAGTCACCACATTTGCATGTACATTTGTTTGGTGGGAATTGGGCAAAAATAATTATTCTTTGGCTATTCTCTCTTTGAACTTGTACTCTTTTATTACGGACAGTAGTAAAATGCCACATTATGGCTGCTAGATGGAGCTGAGAAGAAAATACATATGTCTTTGTAACAATTTTAGAGAGCACTAGAGGGAATTAGCAAATAAATGTAAAAATGGTTAACCAATTTGTTAATAATTTGGTATTTTACTACTGCCCATAGAAGACCATTTGCTCACAAGGGAAACTAGCCTAATGACATTTGTTTTTGCACAGTTCACACAGAATGTACATACTGATTTGCTGGATGAATACCTATGTGATTTGTTTTTAAAATAAAAAGACTCTTTTATGAGATTTTTTAAGTTGGCTATAAGTGCACCAAAGGTGGAAATGTAGCTAAAGATTTTTAATTCCCATTTTTGTGAGATTACAAATGATCTGCTGTGGCTGTGGTGTTCACAACTTACAGTTGTGCTCATAAGTTTACATACCGTGGCAGAATTTATGATTTTTTGGCCATTTTTCAGAGAATATGAATGAAAACTTTTCTTTCACTCATGGTTAGTGTTTGGCTGAAGCCATTTATTATCAGTCAAGGGTGTGTTCTCTTTTTAAATCATAATGGCAACAGAAACTACCCAAATGAATCTGATCAAAAGTTTACATACCCCAGTTCTTAATACCATGTATTGCCCCCTTTAACATCAATGACGGCTTGAAGTCTTTTGTGGTATTTGTGGATGAGGCTCTTTATCTTCTCAGATGGTAAAGCTGCCCATTCCTCTTGGCAAAAAGCCCCCAGTTCCTGTAAATTATTGGGCTGTCTTGCATGAACTGCATGTTTGAGATCTTCCCAGAGTGGCATAATGATATTGAGGTCAGGAGACTGAGATGGCCACTGCAAAACCTTCACTTTATTCTGCTGTAGCCAATGACAGGTCGACTTGGCTTTGTGTTTTGGATCATTGTCATGTTGGAATGTCCAAGTATGTCCCATGCGCAGCTTCCTGGCTTCTGAATGCAAATGTTCCTCCAGTATTTTTTGATAATATACTGCATTCATCTTGCCATCAATTCTGACAAAATTTCCTATGCCATTGTAGCTCCCACATCCCCAAAACATCAACCATCCCCCTTCGTGTTTCACAGTAGGAATGGTGTACCTTTCCTCATATGCCTTGTCAACTCCTCTCCAAATGTAGTGTTTATGGTTGTGGCCAAAAAGCTCAATTTTGGTCTCATCACTCCAAATTACTTTGTGCCAGAATGTTTGAGGCTTGTCTCTGTGCTGTTTGGCATATTATAAGTGGAATACTTTGTGGCATTTGCATAGTAATGTCTTCTGGCCACTCGACCATGCAGCCCATCTTTCTTCAAGTGCCTCTTTATTGTGCATCTTGAAACAGCTACACCACATGTTTTCAGAGAGTCCTGTATTTCACTTGAAGTTATTTGTGGGTTTTTCCTTGCAACAATTTTCCTGGCAGTTGTGGCTGAAATTTTAGTTGGTCTACCTGACCGTGGTTTGGTTCCAACAGAACCCCTCATTTTCCACTTCTTGATTAGAGTTTGAACACTGCTGATTGGCATTCTCAATTCCTTAGATATCTTTTTATATCCATTTCCTGTCTTATACAGTTCAACTACCTTTTCCCGCAGATCCTTTGACAATTCTTTTGCTTTCCCCATGACTCAGAATCCAGGAACGTCAGTGCAGCACTGGATGAAATATGCAAGGGTCTGTCAGGAGTCCAGAAACTCATTGACCTTTTATACACACACACATTAATTACAAGCAAACAGATCACAGGTGAGGATGGTTACCTTTAATAGCCATTCAACCCCCTTTGTGTCAACTTGTGTGCATGTTATCAGGCCAAAATCACCAGGGTCTGTAAACTTTTGAGCAGGGTCATTTGGGTAGTTTCTGTTGTGATTATGATTATACAATAAAACAATGGACCCCCTAATGGTGAACTTTTAAGGCACTTGGAGAAAATATTACAAAATATTAATACCAATGTAATTTATTAAATTTCAATATTAAAAACAGTAGTTATATATCAAATACTATACAGAATGCATAACAGACATTTTTACATGTATGTACACAGTTTCAGAAGTATTCTTGCACCCAATGCGTTTTGGAGTAAATATACCTCCTTCCTCAGGAGTGGGTGTAAGTTAGAGTCATTTTTATGCTAAAAAAGGGTATATAAGACAAAATAGAAATATATGTCAACATTCAAACACACTGTATATATGGGTATAGCAATATGGTTTAATCTCCATGTATTTTTACACTTACATTATTGTGGTGTGTTACTGACTTGGCATTCCATATAATTGAAAATTAAAAACAACAGCAGGGACACGGTCTGTCAACCATAGAAATTCTTGGTTCCAAGAGGAAGCAATGGTTTTCAATTGTTAGAAATTTGTTTGGCATCCGGAAAAAATTGAGATGAAAAAATTCATTCAAAAATATCTTTGGTGAGGGAGGGGGGTTAGCCTTCCAACAAAAAGAGGAAGGGAGGCCAGTAGGGGGTGTAAGGATACAGTATTTCTGAGAATACACTGAGGCCAAAAGGCAAATCCTGCAAAAAAAGGCATAATAGAAAAAAAGTGTCATATTTTCTGGAAATTACAAACACTATTTTTATTTATTTTATTATAGTTTTTATTTTAATAGAGGTAGTTTATTTGTGTGCAAATGATAAATCATACCTGAGAGTTAAAGCGGGGGTCCACCCACACCGCCAAAAAAAAAAAATATTAAAAGCCAGCAGCTACAAATACTGCAGCTGCTGACTTTTAATACATGGCCACTTACCTGTCCCAGGGTCCAGCGATGTCGGCAGGCGACGCCGAGAACCCGCTCGTCATCCTAGGTGAGGGAATCAGGAAGTGAAGCGTTGCGGCTTCCCTTCCCGGTTCCCTACTGGCACCGTGGTGGGGACGGGAAGAGGCGTAGACTCCCATGGGAGTCTATGCCGGAAGTGGGTGCAAATACCTGTCTTAGACAGGTATCTGCACCCCCCTCCCCCCTGAAAGGTGCCAAATGTGACACCGGAGGGGGGGAGGGTTCCGAAAAGCGGAAGTTCCATTTTTGTGTGGAACTCCGCTTTAAGTGGCCCAGGTACTGATGTTGCAAGTGTATAGGGAGTAACTATAAAAGCAACAAATGAAAAGTCACCTGTTTAGTTAATTGGTACTTTTTGAATTTTTAAATCTTATATATAGACATCACAGATGCACTAACATGTTTATTGTTTAGTTGTAACCTTTAGAAACAGGGTAGATTTGTTTATTATAATTTGTTACCAATTACTGGGTAATGAAAAAGCACTGAGCCCTAGTAGAATGCTCTTATTGATACTCTCAATTACTTTAGTTTACCAAAATAGGATAAAAGCATTCTTTTAATTTTAGATAGCATTTTAGTATGACATTAAGGTAGCACATAAGTGGTGTGGTAACAATCAAAGAACAAAGGACATGTCTTACCGGAATGTTCCAAAGATAAGCAAACTTCTAACAGCACAGACCGGTGTCATACAGCAGAGTGTGATAGACATCCGGCGTGCTGACATGCTATCAGTATAAAACTCCTCTTCCTACCAATCATCTGTTGCTGCTAATTACAACAGCTGATAGTGTAGGAGGGAGAGGAGACAGGATTTTATGGCCCCCCGGGCTAAGTGCAAGCCGCCTCGTCCATGACGCGCATGTGCGAGCCCGCCTGCATGTCAGAGCGAGGCTGTCCACTTCACCCGCCGACACAGCAAGCTTCCCCAGAGGACTGCGTATGTCCGCCGGGGTCGCAATGTGGGGAACAGTCACAAGCTGTGTAGTGACTGTGCCCGCATTGTAAGCTGCCAAGGGTTACATAGCCCGGGCGGCTTTGTGTGCCGGGCGACGCTCAGATTCAGAATCATACTTGGTAAACGGAAATTATATTCCATGTATAGATGTGATGCACTTGATTATAATGCAAAACCTATTGGAAACAAGAAGGATTGGTGACAGATGTTATTTAAAATGACAGGGTTGCATAGGGTTTTTTTAGTTACATGGATCCAGGCATATTAAAAAGTATAGTATGAATATACATCAATAGTTAGATGGAAGTACTTGTTGAACAACATAGACATGTTGCACATTGTGTTCAGTCATACATAATGACATACATTTTTGGCAGGATCAACATGAATGGAACACATTTGAACATGGTGTAGGGCAAAAAGAACAGACATCTCCTTAGTATAGTGGTTGATATTGGTTATTGGAGACACAGTTAAATTTAAATAGAAAATGTAGTCGCATCAAGTGATATATATTCTAGCAGGATCAAGTAGTGTATATGGTATCAAATGGTATTTTAGTATTTTGGCAGGATTAAATGTAGAAATACATCAACAATTTAGATGATAATGCTTATTGAACAACATAGCTATATTGCACATTATGTTTACTGACATACATTTTTGGCAGGATCGACATGAGTGAATACATTTTTGGCAGGATCTACGTGAGCAAAACACATTTAGACATGGTATAAAGCAAAGGAGTAGAAATCTGCTTAGTATAGTCGTTGATATAAGTTATTAAAGACACGATTAGAAAGAGTTTGGTCACATCAAGTAATATGTATTTTATATTTTAGCAGGATTAAGTGGTATATATCACATCAAGTGGTATTTTGGCAGGATCAATACAAAGCATTTCTTGTTGAAATATACTGTGCGTGTTTCCATGTTGGCAAATTTTTTATTAATCCCTTCCTCCCGGAAGGGTTTAAACCAGATTGTTTCGTTTAAACCGGGGGGCTGGGTAGCTTTTAATCTATGAATCCACCATGATTCCATTTGCAATAGGATTTTGTTCCAGTCCCCTCCTCTGGGGCTTGGGTGTATACGGTCCAAAATTAGGAACTTCATGATGGAAAATTTCCAAAAATAAACTAATGTAGTATGTTGACCAAGTGGAAGGTCAGGGTCGCAAGTTTGCATGCTCATTACATGTCTATATGCCCTTCTCCAGAATTCTAATTTTGTTTTGCCAACATAGAAACATGCACAGTCGCATAGAAGCAAATACATTCTCCTGAGGTTTTACAATTAGAAAAGAGCCTTGGGTAGAAGATTTGGCCATTCGGGAGAGTGGGATTTTTTTGTGTGAGCATGAATGTACAATAATTACATGCCCCACATTTAAAAGTTCCTTTATACTTGCAATGAGATTTATTCATCTCTTCTTTGTATTTACTGGTGACAATCCTGTCCCTAAAAGATGTAGCCCGTTTAAAGGTAAATAGTGGCCTAGATGGCACAAATTGTCCCAGTGCTGGGTCACATTGAAGCATATGCCAGTATTTGTTTATGATAGTTTTAATTTGTTTATGCTGATGGCTACATCTGGTGATAATTCTAATAGCATTTGTGTCATTTTTTGTTTTTTGAGAGTATAGCAGTTCATTCCTAGATTGTAACGAGGCTTTTTTGAAAGATCGCATCTTACCCTGAGGTACTGGCTATAAGGAATAGAGTTCATAAGGGGTGGAAACTGGTAGCGTGTAGGATAGCATTGCTCGATGTGGGTTTTCTGTAGAGCCTACTTAGGATGGCTCCCCCCCTCCCTTATAGGCTTCTATATCCAAGAACGTAATGCAAAATTTGTCATAGGTCATAGTAAAGCTTAGGTTAAAGTAATTCTTATTCATCCTTAGAAGACATTGTTGTAGTAAGTCTGGTGGTCCGTCCCAGACGATGAATATGTCATCGATGTACCGGTACCAACCAATGATGTGGTCCATGTACATTGATAAGGACTCATCGCCTAGGAACATGGCCTCCCACTTCCCCAGGTACAGGTTGGCATACGATGGGGCACAGCATGTCCCCATCGCAACCCCCTGCACCTGGAGGTAGTGGGAGCCATTGAAGGTAAACACGTGAGTAAGGATAAATTCTAACAGAGAGATGATGAATTCCCCATAAATAGGGTCTATATCGTCAACTTTCTGTATGATGTGTCTTATAGCCGCTATACCTTTTTCATGGGGAATTGAGCTGTATAAGGATTCAACGTCTACCTTTACTAGTAGGGCATTCTCAGGGATTTTTAATTTAGCAACAATTTGTAAGAAATGAACTGTGTCCTTTACAAAAGATGGTAAGGATAAAACAAAAGGTTTCAAGAATTCATCTACCACCTTGCTGGCATTTTCACTTATTGCTCCTACACCGGACATAATTGGTCGGCCAGGTGGATTGTTAGCGTCCTTGTGTATTTTCAGGAGCGCACAGAATACAGGGATTCGGGGGAAGTTGTTTCTGATGAATTCCCAGAGTTGTTTGGTTATTATAGAATTTGAGTAAGCAGTGTCTATTAGTAGGTAAAAGTCATCATTGTATTTTTTTACAATGTTAGCCAGAATCCGGCGATACCATTCTAAATTGTTGAGTATTTTATTGCACATGTTGACATATTTCTCGTTGTCAAGCACAACGATGTTCCCTCCTTTATCTGCCGCCTTTATCGTAACTTGATAGTTGTTCGATAGTGTTTTTAATGCCAACATTTCTTTTTTGGTTAGGTTGTTGGGATATTTCATATGGATTTTTAATTTGTCCAGTTCCTTATCAACCAATTTGAGGAAGGCCGCTGCATTTGGGTGGGTACTCGGTGCAGGACAGAAATCAGATTTTTTTCTTTAGTGTGGACCTACTTGTCTTAGGGGTACCACTCGGTGTTTCTACCGATACAATATTTGGGAAAGGTCAATTCTATCAATGAGATCGGTTTGATCACTCTCCTCAAGGAGAGAGATCAAGTGGTCCAGTGCCTGGCTTTCCTGCGGAGTAAGGTTTGCGGGCGTTTCTTGTTTATAATAAAGTTTTTTTTTAATTAATTTCTGAACAAAGAGATCTTTGTATATCTCAAATTTGTCTGCATTTTGATTTGGGCAGAAATGTAAGCCTTTCTTTAAGATAGCTATTTCATCATAGGATAGATTATATGATGAAAGGTTGATTATATTCAGTTCAGTTCCACCTTGTTCAGTAGTGTGTACTGTGGGGATTAAAGTGCTATCTGAGTGTACGTGTTGAGGTTGGATTGTGTGGGTTGAGCACCCAACCTATATTGTGATTATGATTTGAAAAGAGTAAACACAGTTGACGGATAATAAATGGCTTCAGCCAAACACATGAAACATGAGTGAAAGGAAAGGTTTTTTTTGTTATTATTCATATTCTCTGAAAAATGGCCAAGAAATCATAAATTCTGCCAGGGTATGTAAACTTATGAGCACAACTGTACATGTGAATTATTTTTTTTCTCAGAGGCTTTTTAAGATTTGACATGCTAACTATGAATTGTAAACTTTATTTTTAAAGTTTGGTTTTGTTTTATTAATTTTTTTTTGTTAAAATACTAACTGAAAAAAATAGCACTTGAATAAAAAATGATAATATGGAATCTCAACTTTCTCAAATTCTCAAATTTCTCAAAACAGATTCTGAAATTACAACTTTATTTGTATAGAGTGAGGAAGACTTAGAACACCTGCGAGGTTTTTTTTTTTCCGTCTGTTGCACATTGTTACAGTGGTAAGATTTCCACTTATGCCGCGTACACGTGATCGGAATTTGTCGGAAAAAGGTATGATGGCTTTTCTGACAGGATTCCGCTCAAGCTTACCTTGCATACACACGGTCACACAAGTTCGCTGAACTTTCGACCGTCAAGAACGCGGTGACGTACAACACTACGACGAGCCGAGAAAATGAAGTTCAATGCTTCTAAGCATGCGTCGCATTGTTTCCGAGCATGCGTAGGAATTTTGCGCGTCGGAATTGCTACAGACGATCGCATTTTCGGATGGGAACTTTTTCAGACCGAAAAATTCAGAACATGCTCTCAATCTTTTGCTGGCTGGAATTCGGCCAGCAAAAGGCTGATGGAGCATACACATGGTCACATTTTCCAACCAAAAGTTCTCATTGGTCTTTTGCTGGCCGAATTTCCGATTGTGTGTATGCAGCATTACTTTTTGCCTCTTTAAAACCAGAAAAGGATATACATTATAGGGAATGGCTATTGCTGGGAAATGATGACACAGACAGCAGTAAAAAAAACCTTTCGAAGGATCTAACCTTTCCCTACTTTAATGAAACGTGAGGAATGAAAAAAGTAAGGAAAACATCTCATATGATACTTCATTTGGAAACTAATATTGATTATGACACACCCAGCTTATTAATATAATCCTCTTAAAAGAGATCATTTAAAAAAATGTTAACAATATTTTTTTTCAGGAAGAACGTGCTCGGAAGGAAGAAGAGGAAAATCGGAAAAGAGCAGAAGAAGATGTCAAGAAAAAGAAAGCGTTTTCCAACATGCTCCACTTTGGAGGCTACTTGCAAAAAGTATTTAAATATACATTTTATATGATAAGGGGGAGCTTTATATTTTTGCACATAATGGTCTTGTCTTATTAAAGGAAATGTACCAGAGCAGGAATGAGGTGCAATAATATGTTTTAATCAGCAGCTTGCATGATACTTTACATCACATCCCCCCCCCCCCCCCGATATCACAATCCTGTTCTTACATCAGTTTCTCCAGTCCTCCCTGCATGTCACAATACCTCCTTTACATCATAGTTCCCCACTTCACATCACAGATTCCCCTTAACAGTAGTGTCCTCATCCCCCCCTTCACAGTGGTGTTCTCAGCCCCCCTTCATATCACCCCACCTCCAACCTCTTGACAGTAGTGTTGTGAGCCCCCCCTCACAGCATTATCCTCAAACCCCTTTTACATTAATACCCCCCCTCAAAGTATTCTCTTCTGCCCCCTTCACATCAACCCCCACAGCAGTTTTCTTGTCCCCCCCCCCCATACAGTAGTGTTCTCAGTCCCCATTTCACATCACCCCAACAGCAGTGATTGGTTGCTAGGAACGCCCTGCATCCTAGCAACTAATCAACTGCTGGTTAACTTTAAAAGTTAACTCAAGCAGCTCCCGCTCCTGCAATCCATCCAGAAGTGTGCTGCCTCCTGACAGCGGTGGAGACTGAAGGAAAGAATCGGCTCCTAAATGAAGTGACTTGGTCCGGATCCAGGTCACGGTCTGCCATTTAGTGGGTCTTTTTAACTTTCCAGGAAAAGGCCAATACTAAGTTTCCTTCACAACAACTAAGTCATCTTCCCTCCATTTCCCAGATACACTATTTCATGGGAAGAATGTATTTATTTTATTTTTATTTATTGCAGGAGTCAATGTTAACTGATTAGCTAATGTTTGATAGCTGACTTCTTAGCCCAAATAAACTCAGGAATATCAGATCCCTGACATCTTTTACTGACAGCTATACTGTATGTACACAGTCACCATACTCACTCAAATCCCCTTCTCTTCACAACATTCTATTTGCCTTTAGTAAATTTATGGGTTAATAAATCAGTCCCAATGGGTGAAATGTATCAGAAATTAATGTTGCTTTCCTGCAACATGGTAGTGGTTGAATTAATTCAGGCGAGGCTCGAGATTTGGATGTGTCAGAAGCAGTGCTTCTGCTTGCTCTGACTTAAAATTTTAGGTTTACGGTTACAGATTTTTACTTTTTATTTTATTTTTAAACTTGAAATTAAGACTCCATGCACACTAGCTTAAAAAAACGCCAATGTTCTTGGCAGAAAAACAAAAACAGATTTTGAGCATTTTTGTACTAGCGTTTAGGAGCATTTAACGTTTTTTTCTGCAAGAAAAACACTTTCAAAAAACGCAAAACAGAAGGTTTTTTTTTGTGCCTCTAAACTCTGAGCTTAAAAAATGCCTCTAGACTACCTAATGTGCATGGACACATAGGATAATATTCGTTGCTTCTACAGGCAAAACGCTAAACTCCTCTAGGAGCAGCCTTTTTTTAAAGTGGTTCTAAAGGCAGAATCTTTTGTGTGCAGAAGCCCCCCTAACACTTACCTGAGCCCATCTTGATCCAGCGATGCTGCAAGAGAGACTCGACTGTCTGGGACACACACAGTGGGGGCGGGGTTAAACCACAGCTCCGTGTCTGAATGGACACACAAAACTGCGGCTCAGCTCGGTTGCCCCCATTGCAAGCTGCTTGTTGTGAGGGCACTCAACAGGAGGGAGGGACCCAAGAAGAGGAGGATCTGGGGTGCTCTGTGCAAAACCACTGCACAGAGCAGGTAAGTATAACATGTTTGTTATGTTTAAATAAAACAAAACAAGACTTTAGTATCACTTTAAGCTAGTGTGCATGTAGCCTAAGTCTAGATTTGTGGAAAGGATACAGAGGGCCTGATTTCATATACAGTCTATATATTTTCATCATTTAGACAGAAAGGAGAGGAGGAAAAAAACAGACAGAGAGAGAGAAGAAAAAAAACATTTTAACTGAGAGAAGACAACCACTTAACATTGAGAATATGAACCAAGAAAATCTGAAGTAAGTAACTATACTTTCAAAGTATCACTATACCAACAAAAACATACATTTTGATGTTTGTATTAAAATAAGTTATCAATTCCTCCCACAATCATGTTAACCTATGTCAAAAGGAGCACAGATTAAGCCACCGTCTGGCTTCAATATTTTATGATGACCACTAATGGAGATCTGTGGATCTCCTTTTGCTGTAGTCGAGTTGTAAACTCTACAGAAGGCTTTGTTGTGATATAATGTCTCTGTGGCACACCACACATATGTGCCATGTGTTTATGGGAGAATTTTGTATTGTAAGAAAGAGGAGGACATTGCACCACTAACACTGACAACCAAAAAGCAATTTGTTGTGTTGCAGCTTACCAATTCTTAGATGTGTAAGGGTCCTTTCACATGGGACGGATCCGTGATGATCCGCCCCGTGAATATCCGCTTGCTCAGTGGGGATGGCTCAGTTGATCCCAGCTGAGCCGGCGGATGATAGGGCGGTCCCTACACTGTACAGGGACCGCCCTGTCAGATCTCCCCTCTCCCCTATGGGGGGATCGGATGAACACGGACCCTCTGTCTGTGTTCATCCGATCTGCTCTGCAGACGGATAGAAAAATAGGATTTTCCTCCGTCTGCAGAATCGGACCATAGCTGACACCCGCTATCCCATAGGGATATCCGAAAACGGATGGCTGAAATACGGACATACTGTCCGCACATGTGAAAGGGGCCATAGTTTTGTTTTTTTAGGCTTTCTTTCTTTTATTTTCACCTGGTGATCTTTGCAGTAAGTCGAATGTTTTTCAAAAGAACAAGTTTTGTTGCAAATATATCAGTTGTGTTTAGACAAAGCACATTTACCTCTTACAGGAGTGCTAACAATGATCAGTTTTATTTATTAATTTAAAACCTTTTTCCCAAAAGAAAAAAAAAATCTGTTGCTGTAATTGCTTGTAGAACTGCAGTGTTAGCTAGAGTCTGGCTTAAATTTGATAGTGTATTTATATTCGCTTGTACTTACACTCCCCACCCCCCAGACTGACATGCTGCTGTTCCAAGGTGCCCCTGTGCTCCTTCATCCAGAGTGGGGGAGCTCTAATACAGGAGGTGTGTTACTGGCTAGATAACTAGGTGAAAACAGAGTGAAAAAGCTGAAAAAAAAATTAATGCAGCCAGCACATCTAATGATTGGTAAGCTGCAATATATTGATTTTTTTTTTTTAATTTTGGGTTTAATACCACTTTAACTGTATAAATGCTGGTGTTAACCTCCCTGGCAGTATTCCCGAGTCTGGCTCGGGGTGGAATTTCAGAACCAAATGCGGTAACCCCAAGCCAGACTCGGGATCTCATCGCAGGATCCAGGAAGAGCTTACTTACCTTGTCCCCTGGATCCTGCGATGTCTCCCCGCAATGTGAGCGGCTCGTCCTTCGCTTGATTCATCATGGAGCCGAGCTCCGTTCCCTGCAAGCGTTGCGACGCACGGTGACGGAGTACGGCGCCAAATTCAAAAAGTGAAACACACACAATACATACAGTATACTGTAATCTTACAGATTACATTACTGTATGAAATTATTTCACCTCCCTTTTGTCCCTGGTGGTCTGTCCAGTGCCCTGCATGCAGTTTTATATTATAAAAACTGTTCTTTCTGCCTGGAAACTGGAGATTGTCCATAGCAACCAAAACCGTCCCTTTACATCAAAAGTGGTTTCAGAGCAGCTAGAAAACAGCGATAATAAATTAGAATCACTCGCAGAATTGAGCGATAGTGATTTGTGTGGAGATCCGTCATCAAACACTGAAAAGTAATGACAGCGACAATTCTGCAACTGAGCAAATTTCAGTGTTTTTGATTTGATTACATTATTGAATCATTTTTATTATTATTATATTATTATTTGGTATAATTATTTATAGTTATTTATTATATCATAATGTATGATTTCGTGTTTCAAACTTTATCATACCCGAGATGTCTACTAGACTCTTGTTTGGACAGATTTAAGTGAGTTATTCCTAAGAATTACAGGCCTACAATATAAAACGCCAAATTTCCATGCAAAATAATTGTACCGCTTTCAGCATCAAAAATATGAAATAATCATACCGCCAGGGAGGTTAATATTCAGGAAAGGACACGGTACTAAACTTAACACATGAAATGCTCTGCATTTGTTTGTGATCTTTAATGCATAATGAGACAACTGAAGGTAGGTCAATGCAACAGGAAAGTTATAGAAAAGAAAGAGGAACCTATAACAGAACTCACATTATAGTGCATGAAAAGAGAACTACTAAGCTGGATTAAAGAAGTTCTTTCCAACACCACCAGAATTGAGGACTGTGTAGTGATTAAGACCTTTTGCTACTAGCTGTGTTGAGAGAACCTAGTTAGTAGACCTGCTATTTTATATGTCTATTGAATTGTCTACGTTTCAAAGCAGCAACTTCCCTAATATCTGGTCCAGTTGAACATGGCTGATCTCAGGTAATTGCTTTAAACTACCCTTAATTTTTATCATAGTAGTCAATGAGTTTAACTGGAAGTTAATAGACTGAGGTCTGTAAATCACTTAACACTGCCCCTCCCCCCCTCCTCCAGTGGAGTTTGGTGGAGACACTCTTCATTAAAGTGGAACACTTGTCAGAATATTAAGTCCTGCTAGATCCTTTCATGCTGGCCCCTGCAGGTATAACTTTGTAAAACATTAAACATAAATGCCTATACTGTTTAAAATCCAGTAATACCCTGTCTCACCCTGCTCTGCACATGCTCAGGTGCTCTCCTTTTTTGGCATTGTGTCAAAAATCAGAGTCACTAAATGCTGATCTGCTGACAGCCTAAAGATTTACTGCTTTTCAGGGGCTTTGGGCTTCAGCAAAATGGCAGCCACTGGCAAAAAGAAACAGGAGTGATGCTGTAAGCAATTTACAGCACACACTAATTTTGGTAGCATAATTATTATTGTGGAATGTATTTTCCTTGCTAAAAAAACTTTATTTTGCATCAAGTTGTTATGGGTAAAGTTCTGTTTTAAGGTAGTACAGTATATAATGATGTATGGCAACCCAGAGCAATACCCTAGAAAATGATTACTTAATGGCTATTGTGGGCCAATTCATAGTACACATTGTTATATTTGCATATCTTAAAAGACATGCATATATTCTGTAGATAGCACCATATGAGCTGCCATTTCTACCAGCAGGAGGAAGAAATAATAGCTTACACTTGGTTCATTATTTTGCTAACTTTTAAGATGGTTTTATAAATAGACCAGTGGTATTAACATGTAGTACAAAGGGTCAAACTTGACATTTGTGTGAAATATCACCTGACATTAAAATGTGATGAGGAGGGTAACTACCTTATGAAATTTGAGTACTGTTGCAGTAGGGCTATATGTTAGAGGGGATCCTTTATGATACAAGTGCAGATTATGAGACATGGACATATACAGCTGATCTAGTATACTTCAAGTTTGTCGTTATATAATCATGTGGTTTCAAGGCAAAAAAAGGCCATGGAGTCATAATTAAAGTGTGTACTGACCCAATCAGATAGTTTCTGTAAATAGCTGACTTGAGTTGTTTGCAATGCTCTTAGTAAAGGTATATAAAACACTTGGTGATCATGTCAGTTTCTGTAGTATATGACCTTCCTTAAATAAGCTGACAAACATAACCACAGGCTCTTGATGCTGTGGTAGCACCAGGGCTTTTTTTCAGTGGGAACGCAGTTCCGCACCTCCAGCACTGAATGTATGTACTGGCAAGGGGTGCTGGAAGGTCTATTGTTGCTGGCTGCTGGGGTATCTATTGTCACTGATGGGGATCTGTTTTTGTGTGGTGGGTCTATTGTTGCTGGGTAAATCTACTGTTGCTGGTGGGGGGGGGTCTTATCTTGCTGGGGAGGTCAATTGTTGCTGGGTGAGATCTACTGTTGAGGGAGAGGTCTATTGTTGCTGACTGCTGGGGGGTCTATTGTTGCTGGGGTGTTTTTTGTTGTGGGGGTTCCATTGTTGCTGGGATGGTACTTTGTTGTGGGGGTCCATTGTTGCTGGGGAAAGCAATTTATTGTGTGGGGAATCTGTTGTTTCTGGGGTGGAGTCTATTGTTTCTGGGGTGGAGTCTATTGTTTCTGGGGTGGAGTCTATTGTTGCTGGGGTGGAGTCTATTGTTGTTCATTGCAAGGGATCTGTTTTACTATCTTTCTTGTTTTCATTAACAAATTTCATAGAAATTACTGAGCAGCAAAAACTACTTGGTTCTGTATTCTCTGAAAGGTGCTGTACTGGGAGGTGGGTAGATGGTGGAGAGAGACTGAGCAAGGGATGGTGCTCAGAGACGGGTAGGGGGCGGAGACGAAGGGTAACTCGGAAGGGTAGAGTTCCTGTACTTATTCCCTGAGAACAAAGCCCTGGGTAGAGCTGTAATCCTCCCTTGTTCTCTCCTGCATAGGGAATACTGGATGTTGTGCTTAGGCACAACTTGCCTGCAAGGTGTTACTAGCAGTGGGAATTATTAAAAGCCTGGGACATAAAGTCCTGAACCTGACAGTGATGTGACAAGCACTTCAAATCTGCTATGGATTTCACCACCCTACAGCCCTGGCCCTGCAGACTAAAAGGCATTTTATTGTGATTTCACTTATGAAAAGTAATACTCATAGCTCCCAACTGTCCCTGATTTGGAACAGAGAGGTTGATTTACTAAAGAGCAGAGTAAGGGCTCTTTCACACGGATGATCCGTATGTCCGTTTTTCATCCTTCCGTTTTCGGATGAAAAACGGACATACGTGTATCCCTATGGAATAGCGGATGTCAGCGGATGAACGTCCGCTGACATCCGACCCACTCCGATCCAAAAAAGTGTAACAGAGGAAAACCCTACTTTTCCATCCGTTTTCGAATCGGATCGGGTGACGATGGACTCTACGGTCCATCATCATCCGATCCCCCATAGGGGAGAGCGGCGCCCTGTCATCTTCCTGCTCAGCAGGGATCGGCGGAGCGATCCCCGCTAAGCAAGCGGGTGTTCACGGGGAGTATCATCACTGATCCGCCCCGTGTGAAAGAGCCCTAAATGAGATAAAGCTTCACTTTGCAAAGAGTACCCAATCACGTGCAAGGAAGATAAAAAAAACAGCATTTTTGCTTGCACATGATTGGATGATGGAAGTCAGCAGAGCTTCTGCTCTTTACTAAGCTTTGGAGCAACTGCACTTGCAGAGTTGCAAAGTGCACAGTCTTTTTGCCTTTAGTAAATCAATCCCAAAGTCCCTCTGTCCCTCCTACCTCCTCATTTGTCCCTCATTTTGGTCTGATCAATATACACTCAAAAAAAAATTAAGAAACACTTTGATAACACATCAGATCTCAATGGGGGAAAATATCATGCTGGGTATCTATACTGATATGGACTGGGTAATGTGTTAGGAACGAAAGGATGCCACATCGTTTGCAGGTTGATAATTTTCATTTCCATCAGAGGGCTGAATTCAAAGACACCCTGAAAATCAAAGAGAAAAAACAATGCTGCAGGCCAGTCCATTTTGCTGAAATTTCATTGCAGCAACTCAAAATGATACTTAGTAGTTTGTATAGCCCCCACGTGCTTGTATGCATGCCTGACAATGTTGGGGCATGCTCCTAATGAGTCGGATGGTGTCCTGGGATATTTCCTACAAAAAGAAAAGAAGGAAAAGGGGGCGCACCGACCTAGTGCATTACCACTGATAGCGTTTATTAAAAAAAAGGTAAAACAGCAAATGAATACTCACAAACGAGCATGAATGACAAGCATGAACATTAACTGCAGGTGCGCAGTAACAGACATCAGAAAGAAACCGGGACCTTCTTTCTGATGTCTGTTACTGCGCACCTGCAGCTAATGTTCATGCTTGTCATTCATGCTCGTTTGTGAGTATTCATTTGCTGTTTTACCTTTTTTTTAATAAACGCTATCAGTGGTAATGCACTAGGTCGGTGCGCCCTCTTTTCCTTCTTTTCTTTTTGTAGCCCATGAATACCCAATATTCTGAAGAGGGCTGCAAGACGGCAGATACCACTGAAGCATTCTGGCCTTACCACACATTGAGGGTCTAGATACCCGAGCGCAGGAGAGATTTTTTTCTGGGATATTTCCTCCCAGATCTGGACCAGGGCATCACTGAGATCCTGAACAGATTGAAGTGCAACCTGGTGGTGTTGAATGTACTGAAACACAATGTCCCAGAGGTGTTCTATTGGATTTAGGTCAGGAGAGTGTGGGGGCCATTCAATGGTATCAATTCCTTTATCCTCCAGGAACTGGCTGCATACTCTCGCCACATGAGGCCGGGCATTGTCATGCACCAGGAGGAACCCAGGAGGAATTACTCACTTGCTCTTAGTTTCAGTCAATTCCCTCTCCCTGCTCAGTGTTCTCAGTCTGGACTCACAGTGCCTCCAGTAATGGCTCTCCTGACATGGGGACAATGTTTGCACATCTCACTAAAGGGACAGTTCGTCCCCTTTCACTGGACTGACCTGGCTGACTTTCTCCTCCATTCCAGTTTCTTCCTCCCGACATGGATCTGCTTAGAGGAATGGGCGGAGCTGCTGCACCAGTCAATGAATGCTCACTCAGGCACAGTTTACATGACTGTTTGTTTCCTGTAGCTATAAACGGCGAGCAGCATGCAGAGTACGGCGCCCCCCCCCCTCCCAGAGTACTGCTTTCAGCTCCACTCCATGCAAAGAATGGAGCTGCCGACATTACTTCCGGTTTTCGTCTATTACACGAAACCCGGAAGTAACCTCGAAATTGAAACCACAATGCTCCCGTCAGTAGTGATTCTACGAGCGGAAGCTAATCGGCGCTTTCGATTGCACCGCAAAGCGGGTTAAGAGCATGCAAATGAAGAGCCACGTCTGCAATCTCGTGATTGCATTGACATGGCGCTTCCCATAGTGCACTTTTTTGGAATGTTTTATTTTCTTAAAGGGGCCGTTTTTAATTTTAATTTTTTTTTTTTTTGGTGACTACAGGGGGGGGGGGGGGGGGGGTAGCGCCCAGGTGCCCCCTATGGATGGGCTGCCACTGGCTTATACAGTATCTCACATAAGTGAGTACACCCCTCACATTTTTGTAAATACTTTATTATATATTTTCATGTGACAACATTGAAGAAATGACACTTTGCTACAATGTAAAGTAGTAAGTGTACAGCTTGTAAATTTTCTTTCCTCTCAAAATAACTCAACACACAGCCATTAATGTCTAAACCACTGGCAACAAAAGTGAGTACACCCCTAAATGAACATGTCCAAACTAGGCCCAAAGTGTCAATATTTTGTGTGGCCACCATTATTTTCCAGCACTTCCTTAACCCTCTTGGGCATGGAGTTCACCAGAGCTTCACAGCTTGCCACTGGAGTCCTCTTCCACTCCTCCATGATAACATCACTGAGCTCGTGGATGTTAGAGACCTTGCGCTCCTCCACCTTCCGTTTGAGGATGCCCCACAGATGCTTAATAGAGTTTAGGTCTGGAGATATGCTTGGACAGTCCATCACCTTTACCCTCAGCTTCTTTAGAAGTGGCAGAGGTTGTCTTAGAGGTGTGTTTGGGGTCCTTATCATGTTAGGATACTGCCCTGTGGCCCAGTGTCCGAATGGGAGGAGATCATGCTCTGCTTCAGTATGTCACAGTACATGTTGGCATTCATGGTTCCCTCAATGAACTGTAGTTCCTCAGTGCTGGCAGCACTCATTCAGCCCCAGACCATGACACTCCCACCACCATGCTTGACTGTAGGCAAGACATACTTGTCTTTGTACTCCTCACCTAGTTGCCGCCACACACGCTTGACACCATTTGAACCAAATAAGTTTATCTTGGTATCATCAGATTACAGGACATGGTTCCAGTAATCCATGTCCTTAGTCTACTTGTCTTCAGTAAACTGTTTGCGGGCATTCTTGTGCATTATCTTTAGAAGAGGCTTCCTTCTGGGACAACAGCCATGCAGACCAATTTGATGCAGTGTGTGGTGTATGGTCCGAGCACTGACAGGCTGACCCCCCCACCCCTTCAACTTCTGGAGCAATGTTGGCAGCACTCATATGTCTATTTACCAAAGACAACCTCTGTATATGACCCTGAGCATGTGCACTCAACTTCTTTGGTTGACCGTGGCGAGGCCTGTTCTGAGTGGAACCTGTCCTGTTAAACCACTGTATGGTCTTGGCCACCATGCTGCAGCTTAGTTTCAGGGTCTTGGCAATCTTCTTATAGCCCAGGGCCATCTTTTTATAGAGCAACAATTCTTTTTTTCAAATCCTCAGAGCGTTCTTTGCCATGAGGTGCCATGTAGACCTACCAGCGACCAGTATGAGAGAGTGAGAGCGATAACACCAAATTTAACACACCTGCTCCTCATTCACACCTGAGACCTTGTAACACTAACGAGTCACATGACACCAGGGAGGGAAAATGGTAATTGGGCCCAATTTGGACATTTTCATTTAGGGGTGTACTCACTTTTGTTGCCAGCAGTTTAGATATTAATGGTTGTATGTTGAGTTATTTTGAGGGGACAGCAAACTTATGCTGTTATAAAAGCTGTACACTCAATACTTTACATTGTAGCAAAGTGTCATTTCTTGTCACATGAAAAGATATAATAAAATATTTACAAAAATGCAAGGGGTGTACTCACTTTTGTGAGATACTGTAAGTGTCCCTCTTTCCCATTTCAGAAAGTTGGGAGGGATTGAATATTAATATGAATATTATCACATTAACTGATAGAAAACAACTTCCTGTATCACAATGAATTTAGTGTGAAACGTGTTTATAAGTTGTAACAACATATACAATTTCCATGTTTCAGCATAATTCATACAGTCCATTACAATCATATTTGTGTAGAATGATGAAAATTCACTCATCACCACCCACCAACACAGGCTTAATCACATGTTATATTCTTATTTTTTTACATAGAGCACAAGCTCAGTCTCTATATGACCGGATATATCAACTGGAGGCTGAGAAATTTGACCTTCAAGAGAAATTCAAACTGCAGAAATATGAGGTAAGCTCTGTATTTGCAAAATCCTATAAACCAAATAATAGTAATATTTGACTCATAGAATCCTACGAAGTGTAAGGGTGTTTATTATTACATAGTTACATACTAGGCGAGGTTGAATAAAGACACAAGTCCATCAAGCCCAACCTATGTGTGTGATTTTATGTTGGTATTACATTGTATATCCCTGTATGTTGTGGTTGTTCAGGTGCTTATCTAATAGTTTTTTGAAATTATCGATGCTCCCCACTGAAACAACCGCCTGTGGAAGAGAATTCCACATCCTTACCGCTCTTAAAGTAAAGAACCCTCTATGCACTTTAAGGTTAAACGGCTTTTCTTCTAGTTTTAGTGAATGGCCACGTGTCTTATTAAATTCCCTTTCACTGAAAAGTTTTATCCCTATTGTGGGGTCACCAGTATGGTATTTGTACATTGAAATCATATCCCCTCTCTTAAGCGTCTCTTCTCCAGAGAGAACAAGTTCAGTGTTCGTAACCTTTCCTCATAACTAATGTCATCCAGCCCCTTTATTAGTTTTGTTGCCCTTCTCTGGACTCTCCCCAGTTTCCAGCACATCCTTCCTGAGGACTGGTGCACAGAACTGGACAGCATACTCTAAATGCGGCCAGACCAGAGTCTTCTAGAGTGGAAGAATTATCGTTTTATCTCTGGAGTTAATCCCCTTTTTAATGCGTGCCAATATTCTGTTTGCTTTGCTTGCAGCAGCTTGCCGTTGCTGAGACTGTGATCTACTAGGACCCCCAGATCCTTTTACATCTTAGATTCCCCCAGAGGTTCTCCCCCCAATCAGCAGATTACATTCATATTTTTGCCACCCAAATGCATTATTTTCCATTTTTCTACATTAAACCTCATTTGCCATGTAGTTGCCCATCCCACTAATTTGTTCAGATCTTCTTGCAAGGTTTCCACATCCAGCGAAGAAGTTATTGCCCTGCTTAGCTTAGTATCGTCCGCAAGTACAGAGATTGAGCTGTTTATCCCATCCTCCAGGTCATTTATGAATAAATTAAATAGGATTGGTCCCAGGATAGAACCCTGGGGGACCCCACTTTCCACCCTGGACCATTCTGAGTACCCCCCATTTATCACTACCCTCTGAACTCGCCCCTGTAGCCAATTTTCAATAGATTGGTTTGGCAAGAATGATTCTTCATGAATCCATGCTGATTACTGCTAATGATACTGTTGTCATTACTAAAATCTAGTACATAGTCCCTTATCATCCCCTTCAAGAGCTTGCATATAATTGATGTTAGGCTAACTGGTCTGTAATTCCCAGGGATGTATCTTGGCCCTTTTTTAAATATTGGTGATACATTGGGTTTTCTCCAATCAGCTGGTACCATTACAGTCAGTACACTGTTTGTAAAAATTAGAAACAATGGTCTGGCAATTACTTCACTGAGTTCCTTAAGGTTCTCTGTTAGCCATGAGGGTGCTTCCTGTGATGTGTCATGAGGATAAACATTGCAGTTTTGGTTACAGAAGCCCCCCCGATTCCCTTGTGAAGGCTGAGGAGAAGGATAAATTCAATACCTCTCCATCCTTAGTAACTAGATTCCCTTCATAATTCTTTATGGGACCAATGTGATCTGACCTCCCTTTCTTACTATTTATGTACTTAAAGAATTTCTTGGATTTTTTTTTACTCTATCTAAACAAATCTTTTTCCTTCTGCAGATTAATGTTTTGATAAATCGAGTCACTGACCACCAGAAACAGAAACTGTAAGCAATTTTAAGTTAAATTTTTAAATACTAAAATAAATTCATATACAGTATATGTATGTATATGTATGTAATGTATATATATTGAATATATTCAGTATTGTTTCATGTACAAACCGTATGTGTTGCTGACATATTACACATCACTTAACATGGTATACAGAATTATTTGCAGTGTACATTGAAACCTGGTTTCTGTGGTTCCTATACACCCGAGGCAAATTTTATCATATGCCATTTAGCCTTTTTGTTGTAGCTTAACTGTTTTCACAACTAGAATAAGCCAATGCAAATATTGGGAAAGCATGCAAACTCTATGTAGAAAATATCCTGATAAAATTCAAACCCAAGACAACAGTACTAATCAATAAACCACTTTGTTGTAGTGGTTACATGAAAACAAGCTTTTGAATTATCAGTTCACTGCACCATATTTAAAGCAGCACTCAGACATAACATGCAGATCAATTTTCTCTACTGTACAATTCATACATTTATACATCCCAGATACTACAGCTTGTGCTGTTATTTCAGCTTGCTGTAGCTATAAGAGATATGGCTCTCATACATGGAGAAAATGGGGCCATTTATTCACCTGTCCTCTCCTCTTGGTCATTTGCAGCTCTTCATGTGTTCTGTAAATGGGTCACAGATTACACAGTGTTCTGTAGTTTCTGAACCATTCAGCCAAAGTGGCCTATTGTCATGGTTATGCAATAGAGTTTTGTCTGTCAGCCTACCTACCAGTGTTCATCTCTAGAGACCGTGTATTGGAAGGGGTTTGGTCCTGAGGAGAGGTCGTGGATCAAGGCTTCTGAGGTCTTTGCACCTCGTCTGTTGAGGAAGTTTCATTTGAAGTTCCCCTCTAAACCTGGTCCCAGGCGGGGAAGGGGGAGGCCTCGTAAGAGGGGGGGTACTGTGATGGTTATGCAATAGAGTTTTGTTTGTCAGCTTACCTGTCTCCATGTGTTCATCTCTAGACCAGCTGACTGCTTTTATAATCTTTCCTCTAGCATGGCTCCACCCCAGCTCCTATCAGAGAACTCTATAACATCTGCACTGCAGGTCAGCCCTACTGATCAACCTTGAGTGTTCTCAACTATTCCTGTCTGCTCGTGACCCTGACCTTTGGCATGTCCCCGACTATCCCTGTTTGCCCGTGACCCTGAACCTTGGCGTGAACTCTGTTGTCCTTGTCTGCTTGTGGCCCCAAACTCTGTTGTCCTTGCCTTCCTTACCACCCTGACTCCCATCCGCAGCAGTCAGCCAGTGCACTCCTGATCCCAACGGTGTGCATCTGTCACCTAGCCTTAAGGTGACCTGACAGTTTGATCAGCCATGGATCCGGCTGATGTGCTGCTTCCTGCAGATGATCCATTGCAGGGCATAGTTCGCAGACTTGAGACCCAGAAATCTAATCAGACTCGGGTGATGCGATTCCTTCAAGATCTAGCTTCCCGCTTCGAGCAGCTCCAGGCCTCCTTGGGAAACCCGAACCTGCAGCCTCAAGTACAATCAGCAGCTGCACCTATCGCACCAATCGCAGCCACACATTCATATTTACTGCCAGCTCCGTCCCATTTCTCAGTTTCTTCAGCGGCTAGTGCTCTTTTATGTCTTCGCCAAGAATCTTGTTCAGTGGGACAATATGCGCTTCAGTTCCGTATCCTCACAGCTGAATTGAGCTGGAACAATGAGCCCCTGGTCGCAACCTTTTTACATGGCCTCTCTGACCGAGTGAAGGACAAATTAGCAGGAAGAGCCATCCCCGCCGGTCTGGACGATGTAATTTCCTTGTGCAATCAGATTGACGTTCGTTTCCAGGAGAGGTCCCTAGAAAAAAAAGACGCCAGCACCCCCTAGGTCCTAGTCAGCCAGAACTCTTCCCCCGTCGCCCTGTGGAGCATCCTCTGCCTGCTGAGGAACCTGTTCAGCACCAGACTAACCCCCGAAGAACGTGCTAGACGCAGAACTCTGGGCTTGTGTCTTTATTGTGGGGGCAAGGGTCATTTTCGTGACTCCTGCTCGCTTCGTCCGTGAAACGCTTGGGTCTAATACATTTGGAAGGTGGAGTATTGGACCCAGAAACATCACCTTCTCGACTTCTTCTTTCAGTGTTCCTCCATGTAGGCCCTTCTCTCCAATCGGTCCTAGCATATCTGGACTCCGGGGCTGCCGGAAATTTTATGGACTGGAGAACTGCTTCTTCTATGAAACTTACCCTTTCTCCCCTCACTACACCACTGATAGTCTCGGCAATTGATGGTACTGTGTTCAAAGGGGGCCCTATTCGTTTCCAGAGGCTACCTATTAGGATGTCGGTAGGGATACTCCACCAGGAGTGAATTTCCTTCCTCATTCTACCCAAGGCCTCTACCCCCCATTGTATTGAGCCTTTATTGACTACAGCTTCACTCTCCACATGTGGACTGGGTCTCTGGGCAGAGCCTGGCTTGGGGTCCTTTGTGTTTCTTGTCCTGTCTTCTCAAGGTGGCCCCCAAGGAGAGACTTTACATTGCTACCACATCCAAATCTTCTGATCTTCCCATGGCATACAGGGATTACCGGGATGTGTTCTGTAAGAAGTCTGCAGAGGTGTTTTCTCCCCACAGATCTTTTGACTGTGCCATTGACCTTGTCCCTGGAGCAACTCTGCCCAGGGGTCGTACCTACCCTCTGTCCATTCCAGAGACCCAGGCCATGTCTGAGTATGTCACCGAGAATCTGGAGAGAGGTTTCATCCAGAAATCCTCGTCGCTTGCAGGAGAAGGGTTCTTTTTCGCTGCCAAAAAGGATGGTACCCTCAGAAAAAAACCCCAAAAAACGATACCCCTTACCTCTAATATCTGAGCTATTCGACAGGTTGAAGGGGGCTTTAATTTCCACCAAGTTGGAGCTCAGAGGTGCATATAATCTCATTAGAATACGGGAAGGTGACGAATGGAAGACTGCGTTTAACACTAGGGACGGGCAATACGAATACCTGGTTATGCCTTTTGGTTTGTGTAATGCTCCAGCTGTGTTCCAGAACTTTGTCAATTAAATCTTCAGGGATCTACTGCACCAGTTTGTTGTCATCTATCTGGATGACATTCTCATCTTTTCCGAAAATCTGCTTGCTCACAGAAACCATGTCCGCACCGTACTTCAGCGCCTTAGAGAGAATAATCTCTATGCCAAGCTGGAGAAATGTTCCTTTGAATGTCCTGAGGTCCTATTTCTGGGATGTTTTGTTTCTAGTTTGGGTCTTCGCATGGATCCCAGAAAGGTCTCGGCCATTACCAACTGGTCCCTTCCTGCTAGCCAAAAGGCCACACAGCACTTTCTTGGCTTCACAAATTATTATAGGCAGTTCATAAGCAATTACTCTTCCATTGCCACGCCTATTATCGCTTTGACCAAGAAGGGTGCGAATGCCAAAGACTGGCCTCCCGAGGCTGTCTCTGTGTTTCACGATCTGAAACAGGCCTTTATTTCTGGACCTCTCTTGAGAAAACCAAATCCTGGGGACCCATTTTTTATTGAAGTAGACGCTTTTTCGATGGGGGTGGGAGCTGTGCTTCTTCAGTTCTTTGATAAGAGACGTCAAAAATGTGCGTTCTTCTCCAAAAAATTTTCTCAGGCAGAGAGAACTTATACCATTGGTGATCTGGAACTTCTCACAATTAAATTGGCTTTGGAAGAGTGCCGTCATCTCTTGGAGGGTTCCCCTCACTCCATAACGATCTTTACTGATCACATGAATCTACAATACCTACAGAATGCTAAATGTCTGAACCCCAGACAGGCCAGGTGGAGTCTCTTCTTTTTTCGTTTTAAATTCATTATTACGTACAAACCTGGTTCCTGCAACGGTTGGGCTGATGCGCTCTCTAGGTCATTTGCCACTTTGGACGAGGCATCTACCCCTGATCCTGAGCCGATCATTCCGACCTCATGCATTGTTGCCCATTCTACCACCCTGGAATCAAAAATTCCTCCTGGCAAGACCTTTGTTCCCACAGAACTAAGAGCTAAGATCCTTTGTTGGGAACATGATTCCAAGGTGGCAGGTCATGCTGGGTTCCTCCGATCCTTCCAGCTCTACTGGTGGCCTAATCTCCGCTCGGATGTTAAAGATTATGTTAAGGCTTGTCATGTTTGTGCTCAGTCTAAATCTTCCACACAAGCCCCTGCTGGTTTTCTCATGCCCTTGCCCATTCCTAAGGAGCCCTGGTCTCACATCACCATGGATTTTATCACCGATCTTCCACTGTCGGAGAATAATACGGCCATTTGGGTGGTAATCGATCGGTTCTCCAAGATGGCTCATTTTGTTCCTCTTCCTAGTCTCCCTTCTGCCCCTGTCTTGGTTCCCATGTTTGTATGAGAGATTTTCCGCCTTCATGGTGTTTCTTTCCATGTCGTTTCGGACAGGGGTGTTCAGTTTACGTCACGTTTTTGGAGAGCCTTTTGCAAATCCCTCAACATTACCTTGGATTTTACCTCTTCTTACCATCCCCAATCCAATGGCCAGACAGAGGGTTAATCAGGCGTTGGAGGTCTTTCTCCATACCTTGGTCTCAGCTCATCACGATGATTGGGCATCACTTCTCCCGTGGGCATAGTTCTCCCACAATAATCATGTCAACGTCAGTTCTCAGAAAACACCCTTTGTCACTGTTTATGGAAGACATCCTCAACTTCCTCTTTCTATGACCTGTTCTTCCGACATTCCAGCCTTGGCTACTGTTCAGGAATCATTCAATTCCACGTGGGCTGACGTTCATGATTCCTGAAAGCTGTCAACAAATTCAAGAGTTTTGCTGACCATCGCAGGTGTAAGCCGCCTTCTCTTCAGCCAGGAGACAAAGTCTGGCTCTCCACCAGGAACATCAGACTCCGGGTTCCTTCTCTCAAATTTGCCCCAAGATTCATTGGTCCATACACCATAACTTCTAAACTGAATCCGGTTTGTTTCAAGCTCCAGATTCCCAAAAGCCTCAAAATCTCTAACTCCTTCCATGTTGCCCTTTTGAAGCCTTTAGTCCTCAATAAGTTCTCTCGTTCTCTCTCTACCGCAGCGCCGGTCTCTGAGGATAATCAGGAGTACGAAGTTAGCCAAATTTAGGATTTTCTACTCTGTAGAGGCATTCTCCAGTACCTCGTGTATTGGAAGGGGTTTGGTCCTGAGGAGAGGTCGTGGATCAAGGCTTCTGAGGTCTTTGCACCTCGTCTGTTGAGGAAGATTCATTTGAAGTTCCCCTCTAAACCTGGTCCCAGGCGGGGAAGGGGGAGGCCTCGTAAGAGGGGGGGTACTGTGATGGTTATGCAATAGAGTTTTGTTTGTCAGCTTACCTGTCTCCATGTGTTCATCTCTAGACCAGCTGACTGCTTTTATAATCTCTCCTCTAGCATGGCTCCACCCCAGCTCCTATCTGAGAACTCTATATTAACCTCTGCACTGCAGGCCAGCCCTGCTGATCAAACTTTGTGTGTTTTGGCTTCCTGTTTCCTGCCTGCCGTGTGCTCTACGTTCGTTTCTGTTACCGACCTTGGCATGTTCTCAACTATTCCTGTCTGCTCGCGACCCTGACCTTTGGCGTGTCCCCGACTATCCCTGTTTGCCTGTGACCCTGAACCTTGGCGTGAACTCTGTTGTCCTTGTCTGCTTGTGGCCCTGACCTTGGCTTATTTCCTTACTATCCCTATCCTCCTGTTGCCTACTGTGGGTGTAGGCTGGGGAACCCTGGGGGTCGCGACCTGGAGCCAGTTGCAGCCCAGTCCATCCTCACCACTAGAGGCTCTGGTGAACACCTGCTGACTCTTAGACTCCGCGCCCCAGGGAATCTTACACTCTAACCCCGGTGGGATCCATGTTGGTGTTCCAGTGGCCCTGCCTTCCTTACCACCCTGACTCCCATCCGCAGCAGTCAGCTGTAGGGTCCACTACCTTGTGGTGCACTCCTGATCCCAACGGTGTGCATCTGTCACCTAGCCTCAAGGTGAACTGACACTTGTTGATTAGTGCTGGGGTCTCGAGTTTGATTTGGCGTTACTGCAGTTGCTGAAAATAGGTATCCAACATATACAAATGTATGAATTGTACAGTAACGAAAACTGACTTGACACCATCCACATGCAGCTTAACTCTTCAATAAGGCACAAAAGTTGACTCCATTGCAAGGAATGGAGGATTTTTTTCCATTCTTTGGAAGTGTAAGAAATCAATGGCTTTCCTAAGCCCCATCTCTGTGCATTACTAACACTGACTGATGAAACCTTTGAAGAAATAGTGAGAGTCTAGCTAAGACTAAGCTAACTAGCACTGAACAGGAAGGGAGGATAGAGGAAGATACCAAAATTACATGAGTAAACAAGTTTCAGTGGCCCAAAACCACTACTAGATGTCAGCCTAGTACAGAAAAATGATCACATTATGCAGTTCAATGCAAGACATAAAAATACACTAAAGTAGGCTAAACGGCTTACTTTTTTAGCCTTATTTGAACTTTCCCATAGAGACACTTCATTCATGTCTCTGCACAGCAGCATGGTGTGTTGTGCTGCTGTGAAATGTAATGCCATCCAGTGTGCTGCAGAAAAATGCAGGCATGCTGCATTTCTTCACACTACACCACACCACTAGATATGGGCCAAATGACCCCCTGTGCGGTTCGCGCCAGAACTTTCGAACATCTTGAAAATTCAGAGCCGAATAACAAACCCCATTAAAGTCTATGGGACCTGAACTGGAAAAATCAAAAGTGCCCAACTGCCCATTTTGAGGGCTTAGGTGCAAGTTATTGGGCATACAAAGGGTATGGGAGTCCGGGTACTGCCCTGGGGGACATGTATCAATGAAAGTTTGTAAAAAAACATTTTTTAAATGAGCATTGATTTACTGATGCTTAAAGTGAGATAATAAAAATAAAAAATTCCTTTAAATATAGTGCCTGGGGGGGGTCCCCCTTAGTCTGCCTGTAAAGTGGTGCATCTGTACCATGTATAAAACCTGCTGCAGCAAAAAATGAAATTTAAAAACCAAAAAAAAATTGACATTTTCCCTGCAAGCTTTCTTTATTTTATAAACAACAGCTTGGGGAGCCAGTCTATATGATGAGGCCACAATTTAGTGCACTCGGAACAAGATTAGAGATTTTTTGGATAAATTCTGGTCTCTGTTTCGCAGACTTTGGATAGAAGAAAAATTGGGCTTTGGGTGTTGGCAGATTGGGTGTTGGCAGACCCTTCACACCGTAACCCTCTTAATGAAAGCAAGAATTGGACTTCCTGTCAAAAATTTAAATGCTAAGCACCTGTCAAACAGGTGCGGAAAAATTGGTCCTTGGGTGTTACTTGTGCTCATGAAACCTATACCAAAAAGGACGCGCACTTGTATCTGACACAAAACTTCCAGCAGCACTAAATGTCCCTTTGGAAAGCAAACTGAATGCAGGGCAACCCAGCAGCACAACTGCATACTGGCCAAGTTCTGGCCAGTGGTCTATTCTCATGACCCAGTAACCCAGTGGATCATCAACTGGAAAGCTCTCCATATCTGTTTTCGCCCCTAGATAATCTCCCACCATATGATGCAGACGCTGTCAATAGGATGCGGAAGCCCTGGGTGCCGAGGACTAAGAAAATTTTAAAATGCATTACAAAGGCAGCCCCCTTCTCCACCTCTCCTCTCTTGACCAACAGAAGCCTCAAAACAAGCATTTCCATGAGGCTATAACCTAGCAGAGTCTGGAAAGGCATTACGTAAGCTCCTCTTTAAGGTGTCCTCAAGATATTTCATCCTCTGCTCCATCTGTGAGGACGGGATGAGTTCTGAGACTTTCCCCTTGTAATGATGGCCAAGAAGGGTTGCCAACCAATAGTGATCTTGATCCTTGATGCTAAATTCTCGGGTCCTTTCGCAGACTTTGAAGAATGAAGGAGCCTATGCACTGTAAGTTTGTGGATGCATGAGAAGCAGAGTCCTTGGGGTCAATGAGGATTACAGTATCTGGAACTGCCTCCTCCCAGCCACGTACAACTCCCAAGGGTTCTGGGGAAGGAAAACCATCTCTTAAGGTTTGGCATATAACTTCCTGTGCTTCAATGTCTACAAAACTGCCATAATACTCCTCTTCTTCCTTTTGTGTGTTCTGTGATGTTGCAAGAATGGTGTCTGCATAAAGCGAGCCTTTGGTGGAGGAAAGGAAGTCCTCCTCCCCCCCCCCCGCTCTGCCACAAGTGTTCTGTCCATAATGCCACGCAGAGTCTGCTCCAGCAGGAACACAAACAGGGATTGTGGCACTGATGCATGCATGCATTGTCATTGCTCACCATCCTTGTCGCCTCCTGAAATAGTGACAGTACAGTGCATGCATCCTTTATCAGTAGCCAATGGCATGGGGAAAAAAAGCCGAGCTGGCCTGAGACTGTTGTTGTGCCATACTGACACAGGTACTATTTGATGGCCCTCTGCTGCATGTGCAGCCGCTGCAGCATTGCCAAAGTTGAGTTCCACCTGGTAGGCATGTCACAAATCAGGCGATTTATGGGCAGGTGGAATTCCCGCTGAATTTCAGCCAACCGAGCACTGGCTGTGTATGACTGCCTGAAATGGCTACAGACTCTTCTGGTCTGCTACCCTGGGTACCTGTTTAAGAAATGCTGCACCACCAAATTGAGGACATGTGCCAGCCCTGGCACATGTGTCAACTTTTCCTGTCTAAGGGCCGACAGGATGTTAGTACCATTATCGCACACCACCATTCCTGGGTCCAGGTGGGGTGAACCACCTCTGGGCCTGCACCTGCAGAGCTGAAAGAATCTTTGCCCTTGCGTGGCTCCTGTTCCCTAGACAGACCAGCTGAAGCACTGCATCTTTTAGACTGGCTCGTTGAATAGCCCCTTGAACGCTTAGGGGGTAACTGGTGGTTCATAGGACTATTCAGCAGAGGAGGGCATAGAAGAGGGGGTGGGGCTGACAAATCTCGCATTACCACCAGCTGTACAGAGACATAGCAGGAAAACAAGCTGCTGCATTGAGCCCTGCCCTGCATCCTTCTGAGTTGCAAGCAGCGTTACCCAGTGTACTGTGAACAAAACATAGCATCCCTGACTATGGTTGCTGGACCATGTGTCAGCAATAATGTGGACCTTGCAGCTGACTGCCTTGTCCAACAATGCCACAACATTGCCTTTTACGTGATGGTACAGAGCTGAAATGGCTTTACGTGCAGAGAAATAGCAACTGGGAACCTGCCATTGTGGTACAGCACATTCTCCAAAATCACAGAAGGGGGCAGAATCCACCAGATGGAAAGGCAGGAGTTGTAAAGCCAGCAGCTTTGACAAGCTTGAATTTAGACGCTGGGCATGTGGGTGGCAGTGACTGTATTTTTTTTTGCTGCAACAGCTGGGGCAAAGAAATATGCCTGCTACAGTCTACAGCTGGTGGTTTGCTGCTGGCAGGTGTGCTGCAAGGACCTGTGACACCCTTCGCTATACCATCATCTCTGTCAGTGGAGACTGCTAAGAGGTCATGAGATTTGCTTAACTATTTGTGTGGCTTTCACGTGCACTTGCCAACGTGCTGAGTGGTGGAAGGTTAAATGCCTTGTCAAGCACGTGGTACCCAAATTGCTGGTGTTTTTGCCATGCTTAAAGTTTGGAAATTGCAACAGTGCAGTCGGCTGCACATGTGCAAAAAAAAGGCCCAGACAGCTGAGCTGTGGAAAGTGGGCCGGGAGATAACAGCTCCACAATGAGATGGAATAGGGTGGCTGACCACCACCTCCTCTGCATGCTGTGGCTGGATAGCATGGGCAACATGACTAAACAGAGGAAATGGTGCGATGCCTGAGGACAGACCACGTCCACCTTTGCCTGTGGACACAGACGCTGCTGGCCCCCTCACAGTGTCATGGGAACGTCTTCCCCTCCTTGTTGGCCTCCCAGACATGATGGAGGGGGCTTATTACTGAAATGTAATAGAGAAGGGGAAATGTGTACTTGGATGCACTTTATTCAATGGAAAGTGGTGTTTGGTGCACTTTAACTTGAATACTCACTCACAGACACACTTCACTGAGACAATACAATATACTGAAGCAAAACTGCACTGATGCACTTCAATATACTGCAGTAAAACTGCACTGACGCACTTCAATATACTGACATAAAAGTGCACTAAGGCACTTCAATATACTGCAGTAAATGTGCACTAACGCACCTCAATATACTGCAATAAACGTGCACTAGCGCACGTCAATATATTGCAGTAAACATGCACTAACACACCTCAATATATTGCAGTAAACCTAACCTGAAAAACTAAACTGACACTAAAGTAAAAATGAATGGTCATACTATAGTCATCATTACTTTCTCCAATCATGGCTCTGACAGTGTTCTGTGCCCTGATTGGGCAAATCATTCATTGTTTCAGCCAATCAGAGTTTCTAATGCACTGTGGGGCACGCAATGCATTGTGGGGCGCTCAGCAGACTGAACAATTCAGGTGTTCACTGAACCGGTTCGCCCCGAATTTATGCTCAGGCCGAATTGTTCGCTTATAACTACACACCACACATCACACCAGCATTGTGGTTTCCAGGGGCCCTAGGGCACAGTGTGAACAAGCCCTTAGAGTCTTTGCTGTGATTTTGGGGGATCTTTAGGAAATACTTCACATTAAGAAAAAGACTTTACTTAAAAAAAAATTCACATTAAAAGCAACTAGAGAGATCAGGGGTGGCCTGTTTAATGCTCTTCTACTGCTTGTTAAGCATATGCAAATCATTTAAAACCTAACTTCAGGTTTTAGAGAAGTTAAAATTGTTTGGACCAAGCTGGTCCAAACAAACTACTTCATGAACAGATGCAGAGGCTGTGTGTGCTATATAAACGGTATGTAGCATCAGCTACATACAGTATACAGCACTGTGTTTCAGCAGCGGGATGGGAATTTCCTGTCTGGCTCCTGTAACAAAACATTTACAGGAGGCTTCGTATTTTCTGAATGAATACAGGGTTTCCCCTGATTGGATGAGGTGGACAGCCTGGCAGATGACATGACAATCTCCTGTATTCATTCATAGAATACAAAGCTTACTGTGAATGGTTGGGCAGTACACAGCCTGACTGAATTTTGGCCCAGGAACAGAACTGAAAGTTCCTGTCCCACTGCTGGAACTCAGTGCTGTATAATGTATGTACACAACTCCTGCATCTCTTGGAAAAAGAAACAAAGCTGGATGGCCGCATTCCAATGCAATCGCCTTTACACAGCTAACACATTTCACACCGGAACTGGTTAATCATAGCTATGATTAAGCACCAGTTCTGGTGTGAAACGCATTAGCTGTGTCTGTTAGTTCATCACTATTTGCTGTTGATGTTCTGCTTTTATTACACGGAATAGAGGGCATTGCATTAGAGTGGGGCCACCCAGCTTTGTTTCTTTTTCAATGTTCCTGTTGCAAACAGGGCCGGTACCCACCTTATTGCAGAGGCAGCTGAATAACGAGAAAGGTGATTGTCCTGAAGCGTTGTGTTTCTTTACTCCTGCATCTCTTAGTGAGGGAAATCGTTTGCTTGGAACATCCTGCTCCAAATGAGTTATTTAAAGTGTTTAAAAAACAAAAGGTTGTATTTTTTATTAAATAACAAACATGTTATACTTACCTGCTCTGTGCAATGGTTGTGCACAGAGTATCCCTGATCCTTTTCTCTTTGGGTCCCCCGCCAATGATCCTGGCTCCTTCCCTCGGCCGAGCAACCCCAATAGCAAGCCTCTGGCTATGGAGGCACTCAAGCAGGCTCACTCCTGAGCCGTGCTCCTGTAAATGCACAGGCACATTGCTGGATTGAGATGAGGCTCAGGTAAGTATAAGAGGAGCTTGGGGGGGGGGTAGCTGCACCCAGAATGTTTTTTTACCTTAATGCATAGAATGCATTAAAGCGGAGTTCCACCCAAAAGTGGAACTTCCGCTCATTTGTCTCCCCCCCCCCTCTGGTGCCACATTTGGCACCTTTCGGAGGGGAGTGGGGAGCGGATACCTGATACCCCTTTCACACTGAGGCGCTTTTCAGGCATTTTAGCGCCTGTAAAGCACCTCTCATGCCTCCCTATTGTGAAAGCCCAAGTGCTTTCACACTGGGGCTGTGTGCTTGGAGGACGGGAAAAAAGTCCTGCAAGCTGCATCTTTGGGGTTGTTTGGGAGCGATGTATACACCGCTCCCAAAATGCCCTGCCCATTGAAATGAATAGGCAGCGCTGCCAAAGTGCCTGCAAAGCGCTTCGGCAGAGCCGCAAAATGGGCGCTTTTAACCCTTTCTTTGACCGCTAGCGCGGGTTATAAGTACCCTGCTAGCGGGTGAAAGCGATACTAAAACAACGGTGCGCTTTATCACTAAAGCACCCTGCCCCAGTATGAAGGTAGCCTAAAAGTCAGCAGCTACAGTATGTGTAGCTGCTGGCTTTTAATTTTTGCAGGGGTGGGCGGACCTCCGCTTTAAGGTTAACCTTCTGCCTTTAGAACCACTTTAAACTTTCCTAAAACCTGGAGTTGGACTTTAATGTCCATGGACTTTCATTTTTTCTTTTTCCTAGTTGACTGTAAACTTTCTTTAACTTATTTCTAATTTGTGTGACAAAAATGGATTACAATTCGATTTTTGCAAAATAAACACCTCTCTCTCTCTTTTTTTTTCTTACTGTCTCTAAACTGTCTTTTATTTTACCTTTTTTCTCTCCACCTATGTTCTTATCCTCCCCTATCTCCTTGTTTCTTTTTTTAACATGGCTGCTCCCAACAGTAAAAGGTAAGTTGTTTCCATTGTTAAATTAGTTACTTGAATTTAGTTAAAATTTACATAAATTACTGGTTAATGTGTAAAATAAAAGACTGTTAATGGAGCATTTTTGAATTATTACTGTTATTAGATACCTGTTAATAAAACAATTTACTTTAAGCTGATTTCCTTATGGGTTGAAGCCCATTTGAAAGTAAAAAAAAGAAAATTGTGATTAGAGAAGGGGCATGTGAATATTACACAATCTCCCCTTGTCCAACCATAGAACTCCTTGTATTCTTTAGAAAGAATACAAGATGTTTTCTTGATGGAGGAGCTGTACAGCGAGCGACCCTCTGTGATTGCTGTGCAGTGTCACCTCCAGAGCAGCACCGTCATAGACTGCATGTAAGCACAGTCTCTTACCTGCCATTCAGTTGCAGAAAAGAATCACTGTTATATATATGTGGAAGTAGCAGTTTCTTTGTGGTGATCCAAAATGCCTAATGCTGGGCCAGAGCAAAAGGGGTGCACTCAGTGTTGCTAATTGAAGAGCTCTATCTCTGATTCAGTAGAGGACATATTGGATGCTGCAGGGAGACTGCTGCTTTCATACATATGCTCTACCTCCTGTTTAGTAGGACTGCACAATAAACAGTAGCAGTGCCTTATTAGCCCTTCAACCTTAGTGCAAGTCTATCAAAAAGGTTTTGTTCAAATAAAAACAATAGACACTCTGCAGTCATTAATCCCTTCTTGCCCCTTCCCGGTGGCCCGTTAACTGGATCTTAACGCCGGGAGGTGGGACAAACTTCTCTGTCATATAATTACTGTGATTGGCTGTGTAACTGAAAATGTTATAAAATGCATCAACCACTGCCACAACATGAACTGTAAACAGCATTTAAATATAACATTCTTTAGGTTTAAGTTTAACAATAGAAGCAGTACATAGAAATTAAACATGGCAGGGATTATTTTTTGTGGAAGGGGCAGGGATTGGGAAAAAATATTATCAGAGAATCATGGGATTTTTCATTAGTAACCTTTCTTTCTGGAAGTATGTAGATTAGGATTTCTGACTTCTATGTGATTTCCTAATCTGTGTACTTGTTCTGGGTCATTAAACCAAGGAATTTCATATGTGATGTCAGCATTTTTGATCATGGGGTATTGGATGACTGGTAATCAATTTTACTGAGGACACTCAAAGCTGCAATACATATATATTTTAGATAAAATTACTCTCTAACAACTACCTGAAATTTGTTTGTTTATCTGAGACATTAGTCTGACTTATTCCATCCTGGCGGCATTTGTGTACTTCTGACTTTGAATGAACATGAACTTAATTACGTCTTTTCAATTGGTTATATTTGGTCAGTGTTAGGTTTGAGAGCACAAATATCTCCTTACTGGGCTATGTCTGAATGATGGGTCCAGATTATATCCTGATAATGTCTAATGTATATATGATACAAGAGAAGAATATTAAGAATTATATTGTCAAGGAAACTGTATAAGCTTACAATTTATACTTTTTGTTTATACTGTAGCGCTAAGGTTCCAAGGTCTGGCAAGGGAATCCTAGGAGGAAGATGGAAATAATCTGGAACGGACAGATATGGAAAAGATTAAGTGGAATCCTCCTGCAATTCAAGCTTGTGAATCCACATTTTACTCTCCTCATGACACATAAATGTTCATTGCACATAGATAGCTTAAAAATTAGCTTAAAATTAGCTTAATCTACAAATGAAAAATGGTGTATATTAGTAGAAAAAAGACTTTATAGGTTAACCATTCCAGCTGCAATTGGCAAAATAGGGAATGGAGTAAAATATTTATACCAGAGAACCCCTTTTCCTCTCTACCCCATCATGGCACCTGGAAGAGGGTGGCCATCACTGTAGCAGCTCAGGCTACTACAGTGATTTGCAGCTTCCACAGAGTCAGTTCAGGTTTCACATATGCATACTTATATTAGGCTAAAATATATCACTGCTGGAGTGAATAAGTAGTGACCTATGGCAGCAATGGGGGAAAGAGAAAGGAAAGGGGACAGGAATGTGGGAAAGGGGTGATTAAAGAATAATAGAACTGCCCTTAATGGGTAGAAACCAGTTTTCCAACACCTGAAATTATTTTTGTATTCCACAAAAACCAGGGCTGGACTACTAATTTGTTTATTTTCACTTTCCCCTCTGCTTTAATATAATAATCATGCTCTTAAGTCCTCTGGCATTTGAGTACCATTAAATATAACACGTTCCATGACAAAGATAGGCTCTAAAGGTGAAGATGTAATTAGAGGGGTCCATATATCTAAATAGGAAACAAGAATGTTAAAACATCACAGGCTACAAAAAATCTTTTTGATCAAATCCACTGAAGAGATGAACAGTTCATCTTAGTGTTGCTACCCAAGAAAGAATCTCCTGACCTTTTCCTTCCATTGCTGTCAACAACTAGAAACAAATTCTAAGGTCACAGTATTCAATTTTGCTCTAATGTCATCATTGTTTTTTTGTTTTTGTGATAGATTTCATATAATATATAATGATTACCATTATGAACTTGGGGTGTATGTGTGCATTGTGGTGTTTAATTTTAATTGTAAAACAACGATAAAGAAAATATCTGTTTTTTTTTTTTTTTTTTAAAGCTGAGCAAGCTGAGCCAATCTAGGTTCACTTGTTAGGTAGAGTGCCTGTTAGCCATAAAAGTGTCATGCTGATGGGAGGGGAGAGCAGACTCATAGGGGTTGATTTACTAAAACTGTGCAAAATCTAAAGCAGGTGTGCATGGAAGCCAATCAGCTTCTAACTTCAGCTTGTTCATTTAAACTTTGACTAAAAAAAAAACCTGGAAGCTGATTCGTTTCTATGTAGAGCTACACCCGTTTTTGCACTCTCCAGTTTTAGTAAGTCAACCCCATAATCCCATCAATATGCTGTAATTCCTTCACTGAACAGTCACCGGCCAGATGAGAACTACAGCAGCCATTTATTTTAATAGTCACCAAATGTATTGAACTACGCTTACAGGAGAGTTTTGCGGTAATACTAAACTAGAACTTATATATGGTGTGTAATTGAGATTCTAAAATTAATATTTTCCCCTCAGTTCTGCTTTAAGGCTGAATTCTTATGTCTCTTCTCACTTCGTATTTTAATAAACGATTTTACTAGCAGAAATTGTCTTTACTTTTTAAAGTTATACAAATAGTTTATATATAGAGATATCTGGTCAGGTTGTAAATTAATAGAAGACACACAATAATATATTATTTGCAATTGAAATGTCTATTTGATTGTGAGATGGATAATTATTTGTGCTGCAGATTGCAAATCAGTTCTCAGGAAATGTGCAGGTCTCCTTTATTGATTTGTAAGAATAATTATTTGATCCATTCTCTAGTGTATAATAGCTAGTTTCATTCACTATACTTGGGGTGAGCTTTATTTCCAATTACCACTTCTTGCAAAGCTTAGTTTTTATGTTTTGCTCTAAAATTGTGCCTGGAAAACATTTTAACTGCAAGCATGAAAATTATGAATAAAGGTGGCTATATATACTGTACAGTAGTTTTACAAAGGGGTCCTAATAGCCACAAATCCCAAGGCAGTTAACTATGCAAGCAGTGACTTCACTCCTTTAAGCCAAGTTTTGGCTCTCCCACTACAAGCTTCACCATATATTGCAGGAAAGGGAATCACCACTCCAGGTGAGACATGGAAATTAATACCACAGCAGGTAGTCCCAACAGCTGCTGGCCCGACTCACCACCGCGATACATAGAAGAACTCGGAATAGGCAACCGCACACCGTAATAGGATACCAAACGTGAACTTCTTAAATGTAGCGTACACAGATAAAAACACAGGAATCTACGGATAGAATAGTTAACGTGTTTCACACAGCTTTGTGCTTAATCATAACATTATGAATAAGCACAAAGTTGTGTGAAACGCGTTCAGTATATATTCCTGTGTTTTTATCTGTCTACACTGCAATAAAGAAGCTCACTTTTTATATCCCATTATGGTGTGCAGCTGTCTATTCTGAGTTCTTCTTCACCAGATATTGGTCCGTCACAATTTCATAATAATTATGAAATGTATCATATTCATGTGTAATAAGTAAAAAAACTGCCCTAGTACTACTATTTAAAAAGTCTGACTGTAGTTGGAAAAAACAACTTACACTTCACAAAACAGAATAACCAGTTAAGAACATAAGTATGACCATCACATGCAATCATTAAGCAAAAATGTTTTTATTTTTTTGTAGCTTTTATACAGGATGATGTCATAGCGCAGTGCAAATGAACTATGTAGAGCTTATAATGTAAGCCTCTAAACATTTTACATGACATATGTAAAGGAACACATGCACAGCAGCCGAATCCCAGTGAAGCTGTGTTAAAGTGCAAAGATACCCTATTATTGAGCCAAAAAGGAAAAGTAAAAAAAAAGCATCTGTATACTGTAAATCTGTAAATAACATCCAACTAATGATACCATATTAATTGTTAATATTATTAGCTGTGCTCTTAGAATGTTTAGCTTATCCAAAAAGAAAGGAAATAATAGAATAGCAACTTCTAGCCTGTGTTTGGCAGTTATAATCCAATGATCATACATGACAGAATATAAAATACCCTATAGTATAGGAATCCTGTACGGAGAAAAATATGTAATGCCTTTACTGGCCTCCGTCTGAAAATTTTAGTGACCTGGTTATATCTGGATCCACTACTTTCTGTTTTATGGACCCAGAACTAGTGTGGTATAGTCAGGTGTATTCAGTACTCCTGACCTGCATATTTGTTTCCAGTCAGTGACTTTGAGTATTGATTGAAGCTGCGTCCTTTTGCATTACATCAATACAACTGGCATCTTTAGGAACAGGCTGGCAATGGCAACCTGTGTTTTTCCTAAGATGTTTTATTTTAAATACTTTTATTTAAAATATTATTTTAATAATTACTCTAATGGGGGAGACATGAAGAATGCTGTTTGTTGACTTCTTTCAGCAATTGCCTGTTGCTTTGTTTTCATTTTAACTCTTATACTTCAATAGTTTGAGTCGCTAATATAGAAAAGATATATAGATAGATAACAAAGTTCTGACTTTCCTGATATGCATACTAGTTCTGGATCATTGATACAAAACGAACTGAAACCAGGGTCAGCATAACAGCCAGTCAACCAGTATTCTTTGAAGGAGCTCAACAATGGCAGCCTCCATATTTGTCTTAGGTTTAAATTCACACCATTACAATGCATATCTTTTTATCACTATCCACAGAATATGGTATGTCCACTTAAAAGCAGGGCTACTGCATTTCTTATTTACTCATGCTTGCATAAACAAATGTTACCAGAATGGATGTTTTTAAGACCTATTAACTACTTCCAGCCCGGCCTATAGCAAAATGACGGCAGGGCGGTGGTTTAGTTATCCTGACTGGGCGTCATATGACATCCAGCAGGATAACTGCCGCCGCGCCCATGGGGGCGCGTGCGCGACGATCGGTGGTGCGGTGTGTCAGTCTGACACACCGCTACACCAATCTCAGTAAAGAGCCTCCAATGGAGGCTCTTTACCATGTGATCAGCCATGTTCAATCATGGCTGATCACGATGTAAACAGGAAGAGCCGTTGATCAGCTTTTCCTCACTCACGTCTGACAGACACAAGTAGAGGAGAGCCGATCGGCTGCTCTCCTGACAGGGGGGTCTGTGCTGATTGTTTATCAGCGCAGCCCCCCCCCTCGGATCCCGCCCAGGACCACCATCATGCGGCCCAGGACTACCAGGTTGGCCATCCACACTGGACCACCAGGTATGCCCCCCCCAGACCACCAGGGAAATGCAAATCTGTGCCAAGGCAGCTGCCAATCAGTGCCCACTCACAATGCCTGCCAGTGCCACCAGGGATGCTTATCAGTTCCGCGTATCAGTGCCCAGCAGTGCCACCCATAAGTACCCATCTTTGCAGCCTATCAGTGCCCATCAACCAATTCCACCCATGATCACCCATCAGTGCCGCCTACCAGTGCCCATCGTCAGTGCCCGCTCATTGCTGCCACCTCATCGGTGCCACCTTATCAGTGAAGGAGAAAACTTACTTATTTACAAAATTTTATAACAGAAACAAAAGCAAAACGTATTTTTTTCAAAATTGTCGGTCTTTTTTTATTTGCTTAGCAAAAAATAAAAACCGCAGAGGTGATCAAATACCACCAAAATAAAGCTCTATTTGTGGGAACAAAATGATAAAAGCTTTGTTTGGGTACAGTGTAGCTTGACCACAATTGTCATTTAAACAACAACAGCGCAGAAAGCTGAAAATTGGCTTAGGCAGGAAGGGGGGGGGGGGGTGCCTGGTACTGAAGTGGTTAAAAGACGGCTACTAATTTTACTAAATTTAAACCCGATGTTTGTTGACTTACATGCCAATATATGTACTATTACACAATCATTTAGCTCTGTTGTGTATTGGTACAGTTTTAATTCCCTGCAAAAACTAGCTCAACTTGCTCTTGAATACTGTTCATAAATCCATTATTCACTGTTACATCATCAGGTTCCCATCAATTATCTGTCTCACAAACATGTTTGTTCAAATTTTTTTAATGATCAGTCTTGGTACTGTCCTGACTTGCTACGCCATCCTCCTGAGTTGCTTATCCCTGTATTTAATCTGACTGTTCTTCATCTGAGGGGCTGATTCTCTATATACGATACACACATTCATAATCACACATTTAGGCTTTATAGAATTCATGTGAACCGAAATCTACTTAAATATCAAGTGCTCCGAACTGTACACTAGTCAGAGGTAAAGCTTAAACAAATTTAATAAATCAATAAAATTTTGCCTTGATCTGCAGATGATCTGTGAGCACAGATGTAGCACATAGATTCAACAACAGTCTATGTTTCCACTATTGCGACCCCCAAAGTCTCGCAATTTATAGTGGAGTGCAGCTTTGATCCAACTTTATACTCACTGCATCAAAGTAGCGCAGGCACCTTTTCAAAGTCACTTAGATTGGAACGGGTGCCGTTGAAATCAAAGGGCTGTGACTTGTCATGCGGACACATAAAATCGCATGACAAGTCCCACTAGTTGAAACGGAGCCTAACGGCCCAAACACATTCTGTTTGCCAAATCAAACACAAAACAAGCAGTCAGTCAAAAAAGTAATATATGTACCAAAACACTGTGCAGATTGCTTGCAACAGCAATACTGGAAACACATCCGGGAAGCTGGTTTTATTAATCCTATCATCCCATCAAGTGTATATCAGGGCAAAAAAGAGAACACATGCAACACATCGCTGCCATACACCCAAGTTCCTCATGCTTTATCCCTTTACAAATACTGCATGTACAAATAAGTGCATATCCTTACATACTGCAAAGCCTTTTAAGTGCATAGTTCTAAAACCATAGGTACAAACATCCTCTGGCTAACATTTGAAAGAGTTTACTGAATGAAAGCAAGAAAAATAGAAACCCTCTTAAGCTATAAATAATGAGACATACTACATACATTTCCATTATAATAATGTCTACTTGGTGTTGTCTCAAAAGCATAATGAAAATTATGATTGTTTGAGAAAAGTGACTTTCGTCATGGAAAGCAGTTAAAGTGACTAATCGAACATTAAGAAATCTCTAGCTCTGCATAATAACTACAAAGTGCTTATAGCCATAGTTCACACTACATAGTATTTAACAGATTTGTAAAATTTGGTTATACCCCCATCCAATGACTTGTTGCCACCTTAGCCAAGACCCTAGGATCATCTGGACAACTTCTGCATACCAACACATAGTAATAATGTATGTACTTTATCAAAATGTATGTCCCAATTTCTGCCTATTTCGGCCTCACAGAGCATGCAGTCTAACTAATAAAAGTGTAAATCCCTGTACAGCAGTTTAAAGTGAATATGTAAACATTTTACTTATAGGATCCTGAATAATCAATTAATTACATTATCATTGTACTCATATTTTCTACAGAGAACACATTCAACAAAATTATAGAAAAAAATGCTTAACTACAACAATTAAACTTTTTATGTCATTTTTAAAACCGTTTTTTCTTCATACATTCTATATAAATTCCTATATTAAAAACCTTCTTTCTCCAGGCCTTGCATTGTGCAGAATTCTGACTACACAGTTTGCTGGCTCTTAGTTTCATATCAACAGATGTTGGACTTGCTGATGGAGTTGATGGAGATCCGCATCGCCAAAGCTAATAAATTATTTTGCTTTTTGTTATAAAATAATAAATCACATGACATTTCACTTAGTAACTCATTTTTCAAAAATACCTTTTAGTACTACAAATATTTTTTAAAAAATAGATAACAAATTAATAAAAATGTTTTGGTCTAGTTAACTACTGGTTAGGCGAGGGGTTCGAAGAACCAAATTAAAAACAGTAAAAAACAAAAACATAAAACACACAAATGTAATACTTTCACATTTGCAGTTAAATGGATGGAATATAAAATAAGTGCTTTCCTTTTTTTTTTATTACAACTTATCTCAAATAATTAAGGCTGCTTTCAGCAATGTGCAAAGTCATTAGGAATGGTTACAGATGGTATGTGTTTATATTAGACAAGTGGTACGAGTAAGAATTTCCTAGGATCGGTGATTCAGTGTATAGGCATGCCAACACTTAATCACGTTGCCTTCTTTAAAGCAGTTAAAAAAGAAAATGTGTCCATAGCAGTTATGATACTGACAACTTTTTGCTGGTAACTATCATAACATAAGAATATTTTAATAAAGCTGAAAAGGAACTGGCATTACTGCATTGAGGAATATTTATTTTCCTAGCATAACTGTTATGCCACGTACACACGCTCGGGATTTCCATCAACAAATGTTCGATGGAGCCTACACAAGGTCGGAGTTTCTGACAACAAGCTCCCATTGGACATTTGCTGTCGGAATTTCCGACAACAAAAATTTGAGACCTGGATCTCAAATTTTTCAACAACAAAATCTGTTGTCGGAAATTCCGATCGTGTGTACACAATTCCGACGCACAAAATTCCACACATGCTCGGAATCAAGCAGAAGAGCCGCACTGACTATTGAACTTAATTTTTCTCGGCTCGTCGTAGGTGTTGTACATAACCGCGTTCTTGACGTTCGGAATTTACGACAACATTTGTTTGACCGTGTGTATGCAGGACAAGTTTGAGCCAACATCCGTCGGAAATAAATCCACGGTTTTGTTGTCGGAATGTCCGATCGTGTGTACGGGGCATTAGAGTATGTGATAAACTTTCAAATTACACAATTTACACACATAATCTGCATCAACACCTAAATATGTTTCCAATGGAGTTTGGACTAAGTGCATCCCTTGATGAATCCTGTTTAGCCCGAATAATGTGTCTACATGTAATTCACTAATAAGCAATTCTGTACAGTTCAGACAGTTACAATGTCCCTCCACCTGATTAACTAAAAAATAATGTGAAGTTGAAGGTAAAGGTAAGACTGGAGTTTGAAGAGATGTAACTGGAGGTGTGGCCCTCTTTATAAAAGCCAAGGACCACACTGCTACTTGGGAGTTTGCTTGATTACAGAGCAAAACAAGATGTTGCTTCAGAAGACATTAGCATTCATAAAAGACCCTGTATAGGTATATTGTTTTGGTAGTGGCACAAGTCATGATTTCATCAGACCCATCCCATATTGCAAATATACAAATATGACTAAGAAAAAAGCTAAAATATGTACATATATTTTAAAACCCATGTAAAAGTAGCCTATTGCTAAATAATATTTAAAAGCATTGGCTGTAACATACTATGGGAGTCGCTGACAATCTTTGATCTTTGCACTTTGTTTTATTGTCTGTAAAAAAAAAAAGTCCCAGTTTGCAGATCACGTCCCAAAGTAAAGTGTGGCATTAAAAAAATATATGTTATCCAAAAGGCAATTTTTTGAAGTTTCTTAAGGAGGTGGCTTGTCTTTTCATCACCCCAGTACTTCTGCAGATTACTCAGTACAAGTCTCAGTTCTGTGCAACAGGAATGGGAATCTGCTGAAAAATAGGAGAGGAAATAAATTAACCATCTAGTGTTATAAAATCAATTGTAAACCGCTCAAAACGATACTATTGTTAACAACTCTTTCAGTCTATTTGTGAAAATTGGGGAAAAAGAATTATAGGAACAAAAGTGGACAACAAGATCAAAGTAATCAATTAGATCTCAACGTTTATTCTCTAGAAAAATGAAACAAGGAATCTGATTGGTCACTATACCTAATACATCACTTAAACTGGACCTTCACCCATAACAACTTGATAAAAAATGTTTTTTAGTGAGGAACGTACATTCCACTTATAATTTCAAATAGGAATAATTACAAATAATTATGCTACCAAAATAATTGCGTGCTGTAATTGCCTCCAGCATTGCTCCTGTTTCTTCTTGTTAGAGTTGGGACTTTACAAGTGCTGAAACCTCCTCCTAGAATAATTCGCAATACAATAACATAATTTTAAAATGTACTTTTTATTATATACCATAAAAAATGTCCATTATATATATCCCATTATGTACATCCCCCAGACATAGTAATTCCTCCCCGAGGAAAAGATGTAAAAACACTCAATAGAGATACCACTATATACAAGGCAAAGTGATAATGCACATAAGGGAGGAAAAAGACACAATACGGTGTGTTTCGCCTTGTTGGCTTCTTCAGGGGCTTGAGAGGGGTTGATACAGTTGAGTTGGAATGAATATTTAATAGTTCTAGGAGGGCCTTTGAAGGCGTTTCATGTTGACATCAGATGGGCACTCCACAGGTACCTGCCATATGGATAAGCAGGCCAGAGAGGAGGAGCTCCCCCTCCCCCCCACACACACAGACCCTGTGGGTCATTCTTAGAAGGTACTTTGGAGAGCAGCAGCTAAGTGTGTAGTGGACATCATGTGACAACAGCAGAGCTTACTTTGCCTGACAACATAAGAATAAGACACTCAGTATATTATCTTTGCCACTAGGACCTGTGTATCCTCTATGACAACTTATTTTAGTGCCTCCCATCTACGCTTTTGGACCCAATAGCCTGGGTTGCTAGCTCCCAATCTTAGATCAAATCAGTGGCCCCTCATCTCTGTGTGTGGGGGAGGGGGAGCTCCTCCTCTCTGGCCTGCTTATCTATCCAGGGGGTACCTGTGGAGTGCCCATCTGGTGTCTGACAGCTCTGAGGGAAACATGAAACGTCTTCAAAGGCCCTCCTAGAACTATTACATATTCATTACAACTCAATTGCATCATCCCCTCTCAAGCCCCATAAAAAGCCAACAAATGCGTCGGATTTTGTGTTTTTCCTCCCTTATGTGCATTATCACTTTGCCTTGTACATAGTGGTATCTCTATTGAGTGTCATTTACATATTTTCCTGAATGTCTGGAGGATGTTTTGTGATACACTAATGAGTTGTGATGAATTTTTCTTGTTTTTAAGAGGTGTCCATTAAATATAATAGACAATTTTTATGGTATATAATAAAAAGTAAGTTTTAAAATGATATTATTGTATGATGAATTATTCTGAGAGGCGGGTTTCAGCACCTGTAAAGTCTCAACCCTTCTTTCTTGTTTGTATACTAAATTTATGGGGATGTGGTTCTGATCTTCAACTGAACTCATGTTCTTTTTGATGACATTTCTTTTTGTTAGAGGCTGACATTTTACTGAAGCCCAGAGCCCCTCAGTAGCAGTAAATCTTTAAACCCTGTACACACGGGCCAAACATTGGGAGACAACGGCGGGTTAAAAAAAAAACTCTGATATTTGGCCTGTGTGTGTGTGGGTTGGTCTGTCCGACAGGAGTCGGCCGTTTCACCGGCTTCTTTTGCGCATGCATGCTGGAAAACCAGCAGCCAGCCGACTCCCAATCGGTGCTCTCAGCCAATGGCAGAGTGTGCTGATCGGAGTGTTCTGCTTGGGACGGGGGTGTCCCCTTGTCAGAACAAAACAAAACAGCTCAGCGGGGGAAATCACTGGACTAATATTGCATGGTTAGTACAGTGGCTCTGATGGGAACTGTCTGGTTTTTTTGCACAAAAAAAAAAAAACTGTAGTGTGTACCCTGCTTTAGGCGGTCAGCAGATTGACCTCTAGCAGCTCTGCTTTTCGGCACAATGCCAAATATGGAGAGCAAATGAATGTGTGCAAAGCAGGAAGAGACAGCGGGGTTTATTTACAAAAGGCAAATCCACTTTGCACTACAAGTGCACTTAGAAGTGCAGTCGCTGTAGATCTGAGGGGGACATGCAAGGAAAATTTGTTTGCACATGATTGGATGTTTAGAAATCAGCAGGGCTTCCCCTAAGATCTACAGCAACTGCACTTCCAAGTACACTTGTAGTGCAAAAGTGGATTTGCCTTTATTAAATCAAACCCAGTGTATTACTAGATTTTAAACAGTATAGGCACTTATTTTTTATGTTTTACATAGCTATACCTGCAAAAGGAGCCGGTATGAAGTGATCTAACAGGACTTAAGTTTATGACTAAATATCCATCTCTCAGATGTTTGTAAACTGGGTGTAATAAAAACCCAGAAGATAAGGTATTTGGATAAGGCTAAGCACTCACTTATAGTGTTACAATCGTCTAAAAAATAACTAATTTGCAAGAATGAAATTCAGTCATTTTGAGCCTATTTATAAAAAAAAAGATATCTATATTTTTTTTATTTCATGTTATTACTATACACATCTACTGTACATATACACAGCTATTACATAAAAGATAATAATGGGGCACTATGGGGTTGATTTACTAAAGGCAAATCCACTTTACAAGTGCACTTGGAAGTGCAGTCGCTGTAGATCTGAGGGGACGATCTGAAATGAGGGGAAGCTCTGCTGATTTTATCATCCAATCATGTGCAAACTAAAATGCTGTTTTTTTATTTTCCTTGCATGCCCCCCTCAGATCTACAGTGACTGCACTTCCAAGTGCACTTGTTGTGTACTTGTAGTGCAAAGTGGATTTGCCTTTAGTAAATAACCTCCAGAGTGTACCAAACTCATTTACAATGGATGTGCTTTGAAGGGGCATACTGATTTCCTCTAGCAAATGACAACATCTCAAAATTGTTAAGGAAGCTCACACACTTTCCTGTGCAGACTACCCGGGCACCATGTATATGCTTGAAGCAGAACTAAAGGTTTATTTAAATTTTCATGCAATCACTGTAATATAGTTAGGGAAAATTGTCCATGCATGTTTACCTGCAAAACCTTCTTCCTTGTGGCTGTATCAAAAACCCACCATATTACAGAAACCTCCTCTCTTAATTCTCCTCTAAGGAGGTGCCATCAAGGAGGTGCCCACATCATCAGAGGGCAGTGATATTCTTTTTACAGGATACAATCCCTAACAACTACTTTCGTTGTTTCTGCTAGCCACTGCTGTGTATTAAGGTCGTTCCACCACCACACGATCTTTCCTTCTTCCTATGCATCTTATTTAAAATGTGTGGATAGCTACAAAGCCAGCACTTCAGGTGTTTAGTGTTTTTATTTTCAGCACATTACAGTAATGCTATTATAGGGGCAATTTGCAGTGACTCACTGACTGAACAGAAGAGATGTGTAGATAGAAAGTGCCAAAGCTGTCAGAAAACGGCAGAGGCTGGGAGGAAGATTCAAGGAACAATTAGGGTCTATCTTTTTATCTCTAGCTATAGGCTGAACAGGAGTAACATACACTGGTGGGGGGAGTCTAAGGTACCTGGGTTTGCTTTAAACAGGGTCCGGTAAATATTACTGAAGTTCAGGTGCCCAATATGATCTAGTAAATCTGTTAATGGGGGGTTTAAAAAAAAATAATAGGCGTGGGGTTCTCTCTACACCTAAGGTTATCCTAGTATCCTACGTTATTCTTAAGGTCTGGTATAGATGTCAAGGGGGAACCCACGCTATTTTATGGGGGGGTGGGGTTGCCCTTCAGGACTGGTGTGTATTTTACAGGGGAACCCCACATTATATACTAGAAAAAAAAAGCATGGTGCCCCTCAAAATCCATACCACACCCCTATATGAGCATACCGTCTGTCAGGCCAGGAAAGGGGGGGGGGGGGGGAGACACCACACTTTCTGATAAGCCCGTTATTTAAAAAAAAATGTAAAAAAAATCCCCAAAAATGTCCCATAATGTAAATCCAACCTTAATCACATTGTCAAGTAATTTGTCACATTTATGACGAAGAATGACCTGCGCTCTCTTGCTGAAAGAAAAAAACCTGCCAACCACCTGACATGCTCTATCCTGTCGCTGAATGACAGCTCTCTGACCTGGAATGTAACAATGTTTCAGGGATGGTGGCTGTAATCATTGACTGGGCAATAATGTCAGCCACTATTCCTGCCCCTTTGTTTAGATGGCCAAGAATTCCCAGCCACTAGTTGCTAAAGACACTGTGGGTCCTGGCACCTGCTACTTCCTTAACCATCAACAGCAGAAGGAAGAAGGAAGCTGTCATATACTGTATAGTAGCAGTAAAAAAAACTAATTATAGAGTACCGTGCAAAAGTTTTAGGCAGGTGTATAAAAATGCTGTAACTTATGCTTTCAGGAATAGAAGTGGTAATAGTTTATTTTTATTAATTAACAAAATGGAAAATAAATAATCAGAAGAGAAATCCAAATCAAATCAATATTTGGTGTGACCACCCTTTGCCTACAAAACAGCATCAATTCTTCAATGTACACTAAGGCCTCATGCACACGAGATGCTGTTAAATGCGCGTTCAGAGTCAGTTGGACACTTTTTTCAACTGCCCCTGAACTCATTCAATGTCATCCTATGTGTCCATGTACACAGTCTCGTTTTTTGGCGTTTTTAGGCAGTTGCGTTTAACCTCGTTTTTCCAGAAGCAAAAAAATGGGTTCAGACGCAAAGGTTTTCCACGTTTACGACGCCAAATGCGGCTAAAGGCAGCTAAACCCGGGTACTGCGTTTAACCGCATTTGCGTTTATAAGTGTTTTTAAAGGAACGCTATTTTTTGGACCAGAAAACACAGAAATATGATGGTAAACTGCAGCAGAGAATGACATTTTGCGACTCGACTTTGTGGCCCCGTATCTCGGGGCCACTTGGTGCTAGGAACCCAAATTTGATGTGCAAACACAGTGGAACTAGCACTACAGCATATCCAATTGGGGTTCCTAGCACCAAGTGGCCCTGAGATACGGGGTCCCAAAGTCGGGTCGGAAAATGTCAAGCACTTTTCTGTAGCAGTAAATGACATTTTGCGACCCGACTTTGGGGCCCCATATCTCAGGGCCACTTGGTGCTAGGAACCCCAAATTTGGTGTGCAAGTTGACTAGCTCTGGTCTATTTAAACACATCTATATTTATTTACATCTATCTGTATATTCATATATTTTCATGGGCACCTACTGCAACATGTAACCACTCCTGCAGGAAAAGAAATAGGGAGCTTCTGTCAGGAAATGTCCTCCAGTGAACTGTACAAGATTGTCACATCAGCATCAACTTCAACATCAAGGTTAAGGGGAGGAGGAAAGACTGGGGTTGGGAACTTGCAGCAGCACTTCAGGTAGAAGAAGCAACTCTGGAGAAAATCAAAGTAAAAAACAGAAGGCGCTTCTAAGTGCAGTATTAGGGAGTATTTATTCATAAAAAGCTTTATTCATTAAAAACACTTACAATGTGGTAGATCAAATGAGCATCTCAGTCAGCATAATAGGCATCCGGTAGAGTCCTTCACCTCCAGGGGAGGGAGAGCTAGCCAGCAGCTGTGAGAGGAGAGGGATAAGCGAGGAAGCAAGCTAGCCGATGGAAATGTATGCTGACTGAGATGCTCATTTGATCTACTACACTGTAAGTGTTTTTAACCGCATTGTATGAATAAATACTCCTTAATACTGCACGTAGAAGAGCCTTCTGTTTTTTACTTTAGTGCTGCGGCATCTCCCCGATCCACTGCATAGTGACAGCAAGCGAGGGGGGGGGTTGGATCTTCTTCTCCCCATGCTTGCTGTCACTATTTAAAAGAAAAATGTGGCCATGCGGGGCTCTGAGTTCTGTGAATGGGAAACTACAAGTACCAACAGACTTTGCGGTTGTGGGCTTTTAGCTCTCAATGAACTACCAGGGATGTAGAACGCTCTAGGTAGTTCATTGTCTCTGCCTGTTAGTGTGTAACTGCCTGCCCATATGGGGCACCAGCAGAAAAATACACTGACAAGTCTGCAGCAGTCCTGCATGGCATCTGCGATCTGCTGATCGTAGGTGCAATGCTTTTCAGGCTCCTAGTAAAAAAAAAAATTAATAAATGCACATTTTTTTACCTGCAAAAAGATGTGCATTTATTTTTATTTTTTTGAAAGGTGAACTTATCCTTTAAATAGTTTAAACACATTGCTAGAACTTAACATTTTTTTTTATACCCTTTTATAGCGGAGGCATACATAGCCAGTGGAAAGTTTGTGTTGCTTGGAAGAACATTTCTTACAATGAATCAGAAGCAGAAATGGGCAAAAAAAGTGACGAAGACAAGGCACAAATAGATGCGCACACAAGTGAGTGCGAGCAGTCACACAGTGCTAGCCAGGTTTTTTTTTTCTTAACAAAATAGATTAATCCATTTGTCAGCACATTCTATTATTGTTGTGGTCACTGACTTTTACAGATGCATATTTAAAAAAAAAGGTAAAACATATGAAGAATGTAAATTTTTAATGTACAGTTGCATAGATTCACTGTTGCATAGATTCACTGTTGCATAGATTCACTGTTGCATAGATTCACTGTTGCATAGGCACATTACCTAGATACAGGGCTTTTTTTCCTCAAACAATAGGTGCTGGAACTCAACCATGACCCCCCAAAACCCCTCCCCCCACACACACCCTCCAAATCACATCAAATAGTGGGTGTGGTCATATTTCACAAACAGTAGAAGGGTCTTAAAGGGGCATTAAATATCAGGATTGTATTACATACAGTGTGCAGAGTTCATGGGGGTTACAGAGCAGTTACAGAGTATAGAGCTGTCACTTGTAAACACAGAAACCAGACTTCTGTGTTTACAAGTAATTGTGGTGAGCAGGCACCAAAGGGTCTGAGCCAGAGGTGGTGGAACTGAGTTCCACCAAGTTCCCCCTGAAAAAAAGCCCTGCCTATATATATATAGTGGTTGAAACATTTTGTATTTTCCTAATGCCCTGTACACACGGTCAGATTTTCCGATGGAAAATGTCTGATCGGAGCGTGTTGTCAGAAATTCCGACCGTGTGTGGGCTCCATCGGACATTTTCCATCGGATTTTCCGACACACAAAGTTTGAGAGCAGGCTATAAAATTTTCCGACAACAAAATCCGTTGTTGGAAATTCCGATCGTGTGTACACAAATCCGACGGACAAAGTGCCACGCATGCTCAGAATAAATAAATAGATAAAAGCTATTGGCCACTGCCCCATTTATAGTCCCCACGTACGTGTTTTACGTCACCTCATTCAGAACGATCGGATTTTCCGACAACTTTGTGTGACCGTGTGTATGCAAGACAAGTTTGAGCCAACATCCGTCAGAAAAAATCCTAGGATTTTGTTGTCGGAATGTCCGATCAATGTCCGACCGTGTGTACGGGGCATTATAGTTGTCCTTTAGCTTAGACTTGACCATAGGTCAATGAATGCAGCCCTTTGTACAAAAACACTAACCTTGGCAGCCCTTTGCTAATAAAAGTCTCTCCTGATCAATTTAAGAAAACCTGTACTGACAGAAATAAAGAGCCTTCTTGAAAATGCTGCTTGCCTTGCTAACTCTGGTAACTGCTTATATGTATACTTGTTACACTAATGATGGCCATACACTATACGAAAAATCGGCTGAAATTCGGTCATTTGGCCAGTTCTTTCTTTTTTCATCAAGTTAATGGACACAAAATCAATAATCGTTGGGACGTTTTTGAGCTGAAAAAACGAAGAACAAGTTTGGAAATTTTTTGCCGAACAAACGATAAATTGGAATGGAAACACATTAACCTTTCAAACTGTTTTCACTAAGTATATGTAAAAACTAACAAAAAATTGATTCATTTATGTCCACTGATCGATTTTTCAGTCATTACATGATGGCACTATCGTTTGCTCTCGCGGCCGAATGTCCGTTTTTCGAAAATGGATTTGGTCGATTTTTCGTATAGTGTATGGCCAGCATAAGTCAGTGACTTAGTGCAAAGATATTGGGTCATCAGGACAGGCAGACAACTAATATTGTAAGAAGGAGAGGTCAGCAATTTGTGGTTTTCTCTTGGTACAGGCTTCTTTAAACACACTTTTGTGCTTTGTCACAATGACTTTATTGGACAATACTCAGATATGCACAGACGCAGTAGTATAAAAGGTAAGAGATTACTGGAGGACGTTAGTCAACAAACTGTGTATGGCAATCTTAGAAAGCTGTTCCTTTACCTCACAGATAGGATGTCCATTAAATGTGAATTAAAAAACCCGGGAAACTGTGTTTCGAAGAGCAGAACTTGCTAGTGATCCCATGAAACTCTTATCCAGTCCTTGCTGTGGTGGGGAAAAAAAAAGTTTGTTAGTTTATGGTAACATGGAGGTGCAAAATCTAGCAGAAGCAGAGTTCTTTAATAAGCCAATGGTAAAGTGAATCCTTAATCTAAAAAGGTTTAAAGGGGTTGTAAAGGTAATTTTATTATTTTTTTTAAATAACATGTCATACTTACCTTCACTGTGCAGCTCGTTCTGCACAGAGTGGCCCCGAACCTGCTCTTCTGGGGTCCCTCGGCGGCTGTTTCAGCTCCTCCCCGCAAGAACTAACCACCTTAATGCGAGCTCCCTCGCATGGTGGTTAGTTATTGCGGGCGCGCTCCCGTGATACAGCCGGCGGCTATATCACTGTATCACTCGGCCCAGCCCCCGGCGCGCCGCGTCATCGGATGTGATTGACAGCAGCGCGAGCCAATGGCTGCACTGCTTTCAATCCATCCACTGCAGCCAATCAGCGACCAGGCTGAGCTGCAATAGAGATGACGGGAACGAGCAGCGGAGATTCGAGGTGTCAGGTAAGTAAAACGGGGGGGCTGGGGGCGGGGGTATTGTCAAAAGTTTTTTCACCTTAATGCATATAATGCATTAAGGTGAAAACATTTTTACCTTTACAACCCCTTTAAGCCATTTACCAAGCAAGACCAGAGATAATTCCTGATTGTTGCAAACTGCTCATTATCTTCTAAAATAAGCCAAACAGTGTATCTCTTTGGGTACATAGTACCTTAAACACATTAAAATAAGTAAAATATGTGGCAATTAAAGCAAGCAAATAAAACACGTATAAACTTCTAGATAGCCTGCTGTTTGTGTTTTTTTGCCAACTAACTGAAGAACAGGAAATGACTGAACCAGCTCTGTTTTATCAATGGGTGCACATGGGACAGTAATAATTTCTTCACCTGTTTAAGTATTCCTTGCAGCTCTCTTTGGGACCACATATCTGTCAGGAAAAGACGAGCAGCTTCTGCAGCTTTGGGTGAAGCTCTGTAAAACATGCAGAATTGTAATAAGCCTTTTTCTTATTTGTAACAAGCTAAAATGAATTCTTTTGACTAAAAACACGTGTTGTCTACTGAGCTCAATAGCTAATGTTCATGTAACACATGACTAAATAAGCCACAGGAGTGACTTATGCCCCCCTCACCCTTTCTCTCTGCTGTAAAAAGAAATTCAGTTGAAGAGATAGGGTCCAAAAGCAAACAACTCTCTTTTAGAAAACCCATAATGCTCAGTAACCACAGTGGCATTGATGAACTCTGTATTAAATATTAATTTTTAAAATTAAGTTTATATAAACTGTAAAAAAAATATAAAATAGTTTCAAATCATAAACTTAAAAAATCCATATGTATTAAAAAGTGATCTGTTTATGAAACAATCTTTGTACCTTTGGAATGCTTATAGACTGTTCAGGAGGACATATGATCCAAACTAAAAAAAGGCTGGCCATACATGACTTAACCATAGGAGGAGATGGGACCAGTTCACTTGCATCACTTGCAAAAACTGTCCAGAGATTTGGTACTGAGCATTTGAAGTCACTTGGGGTTATTATACAGAAAGTAAAATGTTAACATGTTTTAATTTTTTGTGATTGATTACCAATCATTTTAATTAAAGAAACCGAAGTAATGGGTCCTGCATTATGTGAGTTGTTTGAAGACAAGCATACACTTTATCCCCACATAATTTTCTGTAAAACATTTACCATCTATGACTCACATACATAGGCATCTCATTTTCGTTTCTTAAAATGTTACTAAACCCAGGACCCTGCATTCACTATATCTGGTCTCCCACAGTGCACAGAACATCTATCTGGACGGTGCTGATTGGCCCTGTGCTGATCACATGCAGCCTCCCAAAAAAAAAAAAAAAAACAACTCTCTAGCAATACACACCAAACTGAGCATGTACTCTGTACTATCAGCAGATGTATTGGGGACAGTCAAATAAGGGGAGGATCAGAGAAGACCAGATCAAATCTTGTTCTTACACAATGCAGAGGATTAATCCTTTAGGTTCCACAGGGAGTATAACAAGCATGCTTTACTGCATATAGACTGAATACCCAGTCATGTGCAAGAGAAATAACATAACCTTAAAGTGTTACTAAACCCACAACAGTAAAATCAAAGTGAACACAGCCCAACCACCAATAGCCTCTATTCTCAACCAAAATATGTAAATAAGATTTACAGTTGGGACAATAAACTATCTATGATCTATGACTATCTAAATCTATGAATCTGTCTCAAAATCCTTTCTTGGATTGCACCACAGTGTCAAAATGTTTCTAGCACGTCTCCCTGACTTTTTTTCTATATAGGATATATAGCTCAGAAACCAGTGGTGTTGATTAGTTTATAATTCGTTTACTCTTGAAAATACTGAGCATCCTGGGAGATTAGCTTGTTTGTTAGTAACTGGTATGGACAGGCTAAAAGAGAAAAAAAAAAACATGTTTTTGCCTTAGGCCTTTGTGTAGCTCCAAAAGAACAGGCCATGTAGCAAACAGGCAAATGGGACTCAAGTTGTAATTTATTGAAACCCACATAAGACTTGGCAAGTCCTGTGAGTGGCTCTGTTTTTTGCTATATGCAGTTGTAAATATAAATAACCAACTATATGGTTAGGGAGCAAAATCTCTAATCCACTGAGAATAACAGACAGAAGAGATATACTGTATATAATGATATAATGTATATACTGCAAAAACAATGTCTTCCTTCAAAAAAAAATGTAAATTTTAAGAACATATATGGCCAGCATAAGGCTCAGTTCACACCTATACAGTTTGCTTTTTGCTGTGCGATTTTTCTGCGATTTGCTTTTTGCATCTTTTATGCTTTTTTTTGGCCAGTTTGATGTTGGGCAGATTAAATAATGCAAATTTCTGAAAAGACGCACTACATGCTTTTCTTCAGCTTCTCCATTGAAGTATATTGAACCAAAAAAAAAAACACAGTTTTGCGTTGAAAAAAGTCCTTGACCATTTCCAAATACGCAGCAGCTGATAAAAGCATAGATATTGAATGTGTCCCATAGGAAACCATGGTAATGAACTGTAGTGTGTTTCTGCAAAAAGCACCAAAAAACGCATAGGTGTGAACCAGGCTTAAGACCTTTAGTAGCAGTAGCATGCTTTTTTTTGTATCACCTGTCATCATAGGGTTAAAAAAACTAAAATGAGCCCTTTATAGTACAAAAAGACAAAAAGAGCAGATAATTGCTACTATAAAAGGTTCATTTATACTGTGAAACAGTGAAAGTAAACATATTAATTACTCAGGGCTCAAAATTTCAAGTCCTGAGCTACTAGCCAGGCCTCAAGGGTTACTCGCCACCAGTTGCCTCACCCAACCCCTACCCTGCCCCCCCCCCCCCCAATTCTGCCCCTAATCACGCCCTCATTAATTATTTAATGAAATGACACTTAAATGTTTTATGCAAAATTAAGTTACAAAAATAAATATTAACAACTTTATCAAGTCCCCTCAGCACATCCTCACCAGTACCTATCAATGCAGGCTCACCTATGCCCATCAGTGCAGCTTGACCTGTGCCCATCATTGCAGCATGACCTGTGCCCAATATTGCAGCGTGACCTATGCCCAATATTGCAGCCTCACCATGCCCACCATTGCAGACTCACTGTGCATTTCAGCCTCACCGTGCCCCCCATTGCTGCCTTACTGTGCCCCCATTGCAGCCTCACCGTGCCCCCATTGCAGCCTCACTGTGCCCCCATTGCATTCTCACCATGCCCCCATTGCAGACTCACTGTGCCCCCATTGCAGACTCACTGTGCCCCCATTGCAGACTCACTGTGCCCCCATTGCAGACTCACTGTGACCCCAATGCAGACTCATCGTGCCCCCATTGCAGCCTCACTGTGCCCTCATTGCAGACCCACTGTGCCCCCATTGCAGACTCACTGTGCCCAACATTGCAGCCTCACCAGGGCAGAGAAAGAGAGAGGGTGGCCGGATCATGACTGGAGGAAGAGGAGAGCCATGGGATCACAGAGTATGAATAGCATGCGGTTACAACTTACATTGAAATTGCCTCTGCTCACCGTCACACACAGCCCTGCCTCCTCCCAACCCCGCGCCTGTGATAGACAGAACATATCTCAGCCTTGGACCCGCATTCTGTCTATCACAGGCGCGGAGTTAGGAGGAGGTGGGGCTGTGTGTGACGGCGAGCAGAGCGGAGGAAATTTCAATGTAAGCTGTTACAGCGTGTTATACCGCTCGGGGATCTCGTGGCTCTCCTCTTCCTCCATGCTCTCTTGCACCGGGGCGTTCGCTGGGAGAAAGGCTCCCGATCAACCCCGCCCGCCGGCGGTACTCACCCCTCCCCCACTCCCAGGCAGCCCAGCTCCTCACCAGCCCTCAAAAATTTGAGGGCTGTATTACTTATATCATATACCGTATTTATCGGCGTATAACACGCACAGGCCTATAACACGCACATTCATTTTAAGAAGGAAGTTTCAGGAAAAAAACCTTTAATTTTAAATAAGGAACTTTGGGTCAGTGCCCATCTGCAGCCTCACCATTGCCATCAATGCAGCCTGATCAATGCCCATCTGCAGCCTCAAAAGTGCCATCAATGCAGCCTCATCAGTCCACATCAATGCAGCAGCCTCGCCATTGCCATCAATGCAGCAACTTCACCATTGCCATCAATGCAGCAGCCTCACCATTGCCATCAATGCAGCAGCCTCACCATTGCCATCAATGCAGCAGCCTCACCATTGCCATCAATGCAGCAGCCTCACCATTGCCATCAATGCAGCAGCATCACCATTGCCTTCAATGCAGCAGCATCACCATTGCCTTCAATGCAGCAGCATCACCATTGCCATCAATGCAGCAGCATCATCATTGCCATCAATGCAGCAGCCTCACCATTGCCATCACTGCAGCCTGATCGATGCCCTTCTGCAGTTTAGAGAGGACAGGGAGCGGGGCAGGACGAGCACCGACAGATTACATACAGTGAGAATCTCCTATGATAGACAGAACAGTGGTCCAATGGTGTCCCAGGAGAGGGGGCTTCCTATTACAGAGGCCGCCAAGTAAACAGGAGATTCTCACTGTATGTAATCTGATGGCGCTCGTCCCGCCCCCCTCCCTGTCCCCTCCGAGGCAGCTAAAAATTGAAGTATTGGCATATAACACGCACATGCTATTTGCACCCGATTTTCATGGTGAAAAAGTGAGTGTTATACGCCAATAAATATAGTAAATAATAATAAATACATCCAGAAGTAGGATATATGGGCATTATAACTAAGAGTCAGACATGAAGCTATATGAAGGGGGAAGGGAGATATAAGTCTTTTATATTATAGTACTAAAAGCTGAGACTTTTTTTTCACGGATATAATCATTTTAAATATAATGCACAATACTGGTAAAAGTTTACATTAAATGTAATTGTAATGCCTTCTATTACTTCCAGTCTATCAGCCTACACCTTCTCTGAGTTCAGATGCTGATCTTCCCTGCAGAGTCTTTAAAGTAATTTTTTTTTAAACAAACATACATGTCAAACTTTCCCACTCTGTAATGGTTTTGCACAAAGCAACCTTGATTCTCCTCTTCTGGGCCCCCACTGACGCATCTGGCTCCTCCTGCCTTCAGAATGCCCCAATAGCAACCTGCAAAGTATACCATGGAGCACCTCTACAGCAAGGTAAAAAAACTTCTGCCTTCAGAACCACTCACTTCCTGCCCAGGACTACATGTCCCATGAGGCATTGCTTCTCACACATTTACAGCATTCACAAGTTCTCAGGCATGTACTGAAATGTATAGATGGTGTACTGAGCTGTATGTGTGCTGCACTGTATTTCCTGATATGTAAACAAATAATGCATTCTGTATGCACGCCAACTAATCGGCTGGCCGATTAATCGATTATGAAAATAGTTGACAACTATTTTCATAATCGATTAGTTGTCGATTAATCGATTATTTGTTTTTTCAGCCCTATATTTTATTACACCTTTTCATGCGACAACACTGAAGAAATGACACTTTGCTACAATGTAAAGTAGTGAGTGCACAGCTTGTATAACAGTGTCAATTTGCTGTCCCCTCAAAATAAGGCAACACACAGCCATTAATGTCTAGACCACCGGTAACAAAAGTGAGTACACCCCTAAGTGAGAATGTCCAAATTGGGCCCAAAGTGTCAATATTTTGTGTGGCCACCATTATTTTCCAGCACTGCCTTAGCCCTCTTGGGCATGGAATTCACCAGAGCTTCATAGGTTGCCACTGGAGTCCTCTTCCACCCCTCCATGACGACATCACAAAGCTGGTGGATGTTAGAGATCTTGGGCTCCTCCACCTTCTATTTGAGGATGCCCCACAGATGCTCAATAGGGTTTAGGTCTAGAGACATGCTTGGCCAGTTCATCACCTTTACCCTCAGCTTCTTTAGCAAGGCAGTGGTCGTCTTGGAGGTGTGTTTGTGGTCGTTATGTTGGAATACTGCCCTGTGGCCCAGTCTCGAAGGGAGGGGATCATGCTCTGCTTCAGTATGTCACAGTACATGTTGGCATTCATGGTTCCCTCAATAAACTGTATCTCCCCAGCACTCATGCAGCCCCAGACCATGACACTCCCATCACAATGCTTCACTGTAGGCAAGACACACTTGTCTTTGTACTCCTCAACTGGTTGCTGCCACACACACTTGACACCATCTGAACCGAATACATTTATCTTGGTCTCATCAGACCACAGGACATGGTTCCAGTAATCTATGTCCTTAGTCTGCTTGTTTTCAGCAAACTGTTTGCAGGCTTTTTTGTGCTTCATCTTTAGAAGAGGCTTCCTTCTGGGACGACAGCCATGCATACCAATTCGATGCAGTGTGCGGCGTATGGTCTGAGCACTGACAGGCTAACCCCTCACCCCTTCAATCTATGCTGCAATGCTGGCAGCACTCATACATCTTTTTCCCAAAGACAACCTCTGGATATGACGCGGAGCACATGCACTCAACTTTTTTGGTCGACCATGGCGATGCCTGTTCTGAGTCAAACCTGTCCTGTTAAAATGCTGTATGGTCTTGGCCACCGTGCTGCAGCTCAGTTTCAGGGTCTTGGCAATCTTCTTATAGCCTAGGCCAGTGATGGCAAACCTTGGCATCCGAGATGTTTTGGAACTTCATTTCCCATGACCAGAGGTGTCGTCAGGGGGTGGCTATTGGGGCTACAGCCCCGAGCCTGGGGCCAATATCCCAGAGTCTCTTGTCCCGGTCCAGAATGCAGGGACAGGGGAAGACTGAGCTGTTGGTCACTGGTTGCTATAGCCGCCTAGCGGCTAGCAACCAGTGACTTTACTTCCCACTGTGCCCATACTGCCCAGCATTCAAAGCGGAGGAGGATTGCACTTCCTCCTCCTTCGCGCTAGTGCTCATGGGGCCTGAGTGTCCCTCCAGTGGCGGCGTCAGTGCAGAGCAGCAGGGATGGGGATACCTGGGCAGCCGGGAAGAGCCCAGGAGGGAGAGAGAGAAGACACCGCCACCCTGAGCAGCATCCCCAGCATCTCCCAGAGCCTGCACTCCACCTAACAGGAAGAAGGCGGGAATTGTAATTTAGCCGACGTGCGACATCGATCTGCGCTCGGGCGGGCGGCTCTCCTCCTCTACTCTGGCTGCCTCACACACCAGCACACGGCTGAGCTGCTGCTGCAGGACCTGGACATGTGAAGTCTGTTTCCTTCTGGTCTGGTAGGTCAGTCAGTGTGTATATGTCAGGTACCAGGTCAGTGTATGTAGGTCAGTGTGGGTCAGGTAGGTCAGCGTATGTCAGGTAGGTCAGTGCATGTAGGTCAGTGTATGTCAGGTAGGTCAGTGTGTGTCAGATAGGTCAGGTAGGTCAGTGTGGGTCAGGTAGGTCAGTGTATGTCAGGTAGATCAGTGTGGGTCAGGTAGGTCAGTGTAGGTCAGTGTAGGTCAGTATAGGTCAGTGTAGGTCAGGTAGATCAGTATATGTAGGTCAGTGTGGGTCAGGTAGGTCAGTGTGGGTCAGGTAGGTCAGTGTGGGTCAGTATAGGTCAGTGTAGGTCAGGTAGGTCAGTGTAGGTCAGTGTGTGTAGGTCAGTGTATGTCAGGTAGGTCAGTGTGTGTCAGTCAGGTAGGTCAGGTAGGTCAGTGTGTGTCAGTCAGGTAGGTCAGTGTGTGTCAGGTAGGTCAGTGTATGTAAGTCAGTGTGTGTCAGGTAGGTCAGTGTGTGTCGGGTAGGTCAGTGTATGTCGGGTAGGTAGGTCAGTGTGTGTCAGGTAGGTCAGTGTATGTAGGTCAGTGTGTGTCAGGTAGGTCAGTGTATAACGGTCAGGTAGGTCAGTGTGTGTCAGGTAGGTCAGTGTATGTAGGTCAGTGTGTGTCAGGTAGGTCAGTGTATGTCAGGTAGGTCAGTGTATGACGGTCAGGTAGGTCAGTGTGTGTCAGGTAGGTCAGTGTATGTAGGTCAGTGTGTGTCAGGTAGGCCAGTGTGTGTCAGGTAGGTCAGTGTATGTCAGGTAGGTCAGTGTAGGTCGGTGTGTGTCAGGAAGGTCAGTGTATGTATGTCAGGCAGGTCAGTGTGTCAGGTAGGTCAATGTGTGTGTGTCAGGTAGGTCAGTGTGTGTATGTCAGGTAGGTCAGTGTGTGTATGTCAGGTAGGTCAGTGTATGTCAGGTAGGTAGGTCAGTTTAGTGGTCAGCATTGATGGGCACTGGTAAGCCAGGCAGCAACCAGCAAGTGAGTTTACCCCCCGCCACACAACCACACAACCCCTCCGCCCAACCAAAAAAACCCAGCACCACTAGAGGCCCCCCCCCCGTGCCTGCCTTGGACTTCGGGCTGAAGCCCCTGGTCTTTTTGCCACCTAGCAACACCCCTTCCCATGACGCTAATGCACTCTGCAGTGTAGTTGAGCATCATGGGGTGCCAAGGTTCTCCATCACTGGCCTAAGCCATCTTAATGTAGAGCAGCAATTCTTTTTTTCAGATCTTCAGACAGTCCTTTGCCATGAGGTGCCATGTTGAACTTCTAGTGACCAGTATGAAAGAGTGAGAGCAATAACACCAAATTTAACACACCTGCTCCCCATTCACAACTGAGACCTTGTAACACTAACGAGTCAAAAATGTGAGAGGTGTACTCACTATATATATATATATATCCAACATCTGGCATGCCAAAATATGGAATTGAGGTAAAAGGAAGGCTAAGAAATCTAAGAAGCCACCAAATACTTTAGATGTATATTCCTTACCCACTCTTACACATGTTGACTAAATTTCCCACTATGTTGGTAGAAAGGCTCTGCTTTGCCAGTTGAGGCTGGGACATAACAAGATTTCTCATGGTATAACAGGCTGATGACAAGATATCTTCTGAGTTTGTTGCACTTGTAGAGGTTTGGGACAGGAGGCGAGAAACATCTGGAAGCACCTGGGTACCTGATGTAAGAGGTAAAGTGGCAAAATGAATAAGCAATATAAAAGAATGAACGTTAGAGAATTTGTGAAAACACATTTATGTTGCACTTACCCATGCTTTTGTGAAGAGATGGGTGGCGAGACATATTGCTTAGTAGAGATGCTCCTGTTTTTACTACATCTGAATTTCCAGATTGAAGCAATCGTGTAATTTGCGAGAGTCCATTTTCTTTCACACCAATAATCTGACTCATCCCATTAGACATCTGGAAATAAAAATAAAAGTAAGAAAGGTTTATTATAAGATTAACAAAAACGGAAATAAGCATCAATAAGCATGTGACCCACACTGCATGGATGATCGTCTCTGGTTGACAATAGGGGGATGATCGGTGCGGCGGGGGGGGGGGGGCAGTTGCACGCCCTAAACTCCCTGTCTAGCTTTTAATGAAGCAGCTGATAGCCGCTTCTCCTCCTCTCCCTCCCGCAGCTGTCAGCCAGCTGAAAAGCTATACAGGGAGATTGGGGCTTGCAACTGTCTACCCCGTTGCGCCGATTGTCCCCATCTGTTCCCCGTGTCCATCTCCTGGCAGATATTGTTACAAAATCTTTACTATACACAAAAAAAGATACCAAAACAAAACACACAATTAAAAGACATGCCAAATGCCCTTGTTCTATGATAGATATGATAACACACAAAATTACCTTAACGTAATTGTAAAGTCTTTTTTTTTTAAATAAACAAACAATGTTATACTTACTTGCTCTTTGCAGTTGGTTTTGCCCAGAGCAGCCTGGGTCCTCCTTTTCTTGGGTCCCTCTTCATTGCTCCTGGCCCCTCCCTGCTGTGGCGTGCCCCCAAAGCAAGCAGCTTCCTATGGGGCAGCCGAGCCGAGTCACAGCTCCCTGTGTCCTATCAGACACGGAGCCTGATTGGCTAACTGACTTTGATTGACAGCTGCAGGAGTCACTGCTGTGTCTCAGCCAATCAGAAGGAGAGCCCCGGACGGCTAAGACACGCATAGAGAGGGATGGGGCTCAGGGAAGCAATTAGGGGTGCTGGGGAGGCTGCTACACACAGGTTTTTTTTATCTTAATGCATAGAATGCATTAAGATAGAAAACCTTCTGCTTTTAAGTGGTCTAAAGGACTCAATCTTTATATATATCCAGGATGTAAATTAAGCCTGAAAGAATCATCATTTGAGAATGATAATTTTATTGGGGGAAGTGATTTGGTCAATTTCATAAGGTTCCATAATAATAGCTTAATATATGAACATTTAAAGTATTCACCATGTGCTCAAGATATTCTCACTAAGGGAGGTTGAATGTGGCTGTTAACTATAATATTACTGCTAGTGAAGGGTACATTTTTTTTGGAACAAGCAACAGCTTAATCACCTCTTCTGGACCACAGTGACAGTCTATATACATGATGTCTATTCAGGTGGCACAGTAGCCATACAGTAATATTTGAATGCCTGATAGGTTTATCAGTGACTTTATATCTTCTCATTGAGATTTGAATATTGTTTCAAGTGCAAGGGGAGTTGATCAAAGCTGTAACTTACATCACCATCTTATGTGAATGGACTTGATTCCTAGGAGAATTTGGGTTCTCCTCCTCTTGACCATAGGGACACTTTATATACAATACACACAGTGTTTCATCAATTACCCAATAATTGAACAGCAAGAATATCTTGAGCACATGGCGATTCCTTCAAATGTTCATATATTGAGCTATTATGGAACCTTATGGAATTGACTAAATCACTTTTTTTATTTAATGTGAGGACAAGGCCCATATTGGAGATGTTCCCCAATTAAATTACTATTATCAATTGATGATTCTTTCAGGCTTCATTTACATCCTGGATATATATGAAGATTAAGTCCTTCACACCAATTGAGGTCATATTGTGTGTTATATCTATAATAGAACAAGGGCATTTGGCATGCCTTTTAAATGTGTGTTTTAGGAACGTCACGCAAGCGCCATGCCCGAGTGTGAAAAGTCACAGTGGAATGAATGGGAGGCGGTTTTGAGGCTCTTAGCAGAGCGCCTGAAAACCGCCCCAGTGTGAAAGGGGTCTAAGAAAGAAAATATTTTTTTTCACAAATATGCAGAGCCATTTTGTCTGGATACTTTAAGCCATGTGCCGCTATATTAAACAAGCTCTGTATCGAAACAGACGCATGTTGTAACTAGACTGGCAGATCTGTACTGCAATCTCAGCAGAGGTGTAAACAGAGTCATTTCTGAGTAGACCCTTTTTCATTTACAGTATACATGACCAAGAACAAAGTTATTGGAAAAAACTGATGAATTATTGTCCTGCAGCAATTTCAATTAGATTGAATCAGACACATCCTCAAAAGCCAGTGAGCACTGAAAGATCAGTTAGTGTATGTCTCTAAGTGGGGAGGAAATTCAGGGCCAGGAAGAAGCTAAACACGGTTGCCCCCCCACCCCCCCCCTCCCCGTCACACTGATGTGACTTGTCATGTGATTTGAAAGTTTCAAATCACAAGACAAGTCACACCCTATTGTCCACAACGGAAGCGGTCAAATCTCTCAAAGACTCTGTCGCACCGATTTTGAAAGTAGTTCTTGCACTACTTTTTGCAAGTTCAGGTGTGACTTGCATAGACATCTGTGCATGAACTTGCACAGATGCATGAACTTGCACAGATGCCTTACAAGTCGTAACTTAAGTCGCACTGACATGCGACTTATAAATCGTGCGATTTCACTGTCACTATATTTAGGAGCTAGCTTTGGGCATACAATTTCAACTACTCACACGGTACTTTAAACGGTATTAAATCCAAAATCAAAAATGTATTCGGCTGCATTCCTTTTGTTTTGTTTTTAGGCTGTATTCTCTGTGGTTTCACCTGATGATCTAGCTAATAACACACTTCTTGTATTAAGGTGTCTACACTCTGGATGAAGGAGCAACAGAGAGCAGCATTAGGAGAAGGGGGGTCAGTGGCGGCTGGTGCTCCATTTTTTGGGGTGGTGGCAAACAACCCCCCCCCCGCTAGGTCCGCACTTACCCCATCCAGGTCGTGGCTTCCCTGGCTTTTTCTTCACCGCTAATCAGGTCTTAAGATCCGCCTCCTGTCCTGATTGGCTGGGAGGAAAAGCCGGAAGACAAATGGGTGAGTTCGGGGCGCAATGCTCTGTGCCCGGAGCCCAACATTTTTGAAGCCTCAGACTCTAATCATGTGCTTCCAAAAAAAAAAAAAAAAAAAAAAAACTCATAGAAACATATGAGTCAAGCAACCTGCATGGAGATTAGGGGGCGGAGCATGGGGATTAGGGTGGCGGCACCACTGCACCCCTTATGGATTGGCTGCTGCTGAGGGGAGTGTTAGATGTATTAACAAATTTATATACACTAACAAATTGAGTCTAAACTCCAGCTAACACTTTATACGCAGGTACAGCAACATTTTTTGTTCCTTTTGGGATAAAGGCTTTATAAAAATGAATAAACGTTGATCATTGTAAGCACCCCTGTCAGCTGTAAATGGTTTGTCTCAACCTTCAAACTGCTATATCTGCAAGACAGCTAGTTCTTTTGAAAAAAAAACAGTCTTACAGGCAAAATCACCAGGTGAAAAGAAAAGAAAGAAAGCCTAAAAAAGAAAACTAATACAGCCATCACATCTAAGAATTGTTAAGCTGCAATATAATAAACATTTGTTTTGGGGTTTTGTACTGCTTTAACTTCCTTTGTATTTCAGTTACTCACCGGCCCCTTGCTTGCAGTGAGGTTCTGAAGAGCTCCAGCACTTGCTTCCAGTATGGAGTCCTTCTTACTCTGACCCAGAAGAGACAGGTATGTCTTTATAGCGCTGGAGTGAGACAGCAGAGCAGATCCTTTAGGATTAACATCTTCTTCTGGAAGTGGCAGGTCAAAGTTATTATTCTATGGAAAAAGACAATGTAATTGTAATTATATACTAAATTAAATTTCTCCTCCCCGTAGGAGTATTATGCAAAGGTTCTAGGAATATTTAATATTTTTAAAGATCATTTAGAGTTTAAGTTTAGGCATGCATAATTTGCATAGTTACATTGGTCCAGCTTGCACCAATATAACTGTGTACTGTATACCCTGAAAGACACCTGCGGAAGCTGGAAATCACTGGAGTAGGGGTCCTATGTTGAGCAGCTACCCTGCTGCATAGTGAACACATGTATGGCAGATTCATGTAGTTCCTGCAGAACTGATTCTGAGAATAGTCAAACCTTAAAAGGGGAACAATAGTGGAATATGGGTCAAAATACAAAAAAGTCCCAAGGAGACGTTTATATAGATTTATCTTTTTCCTGGGAGCACCATCCCATACAACAAGATGCTTAAAAAGTACCTGAGTGTGAAAGAGGAATACTCACAGGAAAGCATCAATAGACCAAAACACCTATAGATAAACATACATTTTTATGCACATATTGACCATAAAATCTCCTTTTCCCAGAGATGTAACATGCATAAAAATTCTGATTATATCCATCGACCATCCATTTATAGTAGTACTGCCCTATTTCATTGATGGTAAAACATCTTTAGGACTGGGCAAAACACAACACATTTAGGTTTTCAAAGAACTAATCCATCTGTAAGTATTTTGATATTATCCAACCATCCTCTTGAGTCCAGGTGTAGATTCATACAGGGGCAATAGAGTCAATAGAACTGTAACATAACAAATGCCAAAAAATAATAATAAATAGGAGTATAGATTACCACCAAAGAAAAAAACCTCAAAGTTGCTTCTCAGGACCATATGGCTGGCTCAGCTTCAGGGAGGACCAAAAAAGGAAGCTGTTCACCCAATAAAGGTATAGATTAAAAGGTAATACATTATATGTGATTCACAGGTCTCAAGCGGCATGCAGTCTATAGACAGAGCTGGCTCAACATCATTATGTGACAACACCAGATCGTAGATGCATTTTCTATGTGTATTTGCCTTCAACAGCAAAAGGAAGGGGAGCAAAAGGCATGTCCTAGATCTATCAAACCGTGTCATCCTAGATCTATCGAACTAGGAGAGCAACCCGCAGAAGTCCTTAACAACAGCCACCAGGGACCAGCCAACACCGAGGCCAGACATTCTTTTAGATAGGTAAAATGTACTGTGACCAATGCATTAACAGAGTGGCACTACACACTGGAGATCATGTTCTTGTAAGGGATATGTCAGAAAGGGGAGGTCTAGAAAAACTAACACACTGGGAAGAGGAAGTGTACAGAGCAGTGCAAAAGCATATCTACAAAGAAAAACCTGAAAATGCCAACAAACCAGCAGGAGCAATTCATTGCAACTTGCTAATGATTTGTCTTTAGAGGGTATTACACCAGACAGGACAAAAAAATAAATAAATAAATAAATACCATTAGGACTATAACAAGAGTGGTGGATAACAACAACCCAGAGAGTACACATTCAGATACCTCTGAAGAGCAGTACTATGTGAATTGTCCTGAAATCTTCCAAAACAGTGAACAATGTATAGAGCCCTATATGTGAATTGAAGCTGAATAAGGCTTTACTAGACCCTAATCCTTCTCCTGAACAGCTGGAAAGGCATTAACTGACTAAATAAAGTAGTTTTGAAGCCTTCCTAAGAAACTTGAGGAAGAAAATGAAGCAGAATCGTCTCAGAGGGGGGGCAGAATTACAACTAGAGGATGAAACAGCTGCACCAACCCACCATAGACCAATGAGAGAGGGAAGCCTGTCCTCTAAACAAAATTATACTCAAAAAACACAACAATCTAAGGTAAAACTAACATATGAGACATTGGCTATCCCTCTTTTCAAATATGTTTGAACAGCACTGTGACCCCAGGCATTGAATGGGCTAGTTAGAAATTCCCTCATGTTCATATTTCCTGCCAGGAACATATACCGGTAGTTATTTACATGACACAGGCTAGGAATCATTTTCAACTATACTAAATGTCAGGAGTCATTTATTTAAAAGGGGGAAGTATAATAGCAGGTACAAATAGACCTCTCAACAATATTATTAGGCTACAGCTAGGGGGGGGTGCTAAGGTTCAGAATGTAACAACAGGAGAGCTATACAATCAGAAGACAAATGAGCAATGCATGTTCTGTGCTCTCTTTTGCCTAATACAATTACTGCAAACTGCATTCTTTTTTATACCTTGCACTTCGACTACTGTCAATCCCATAATATGTCTGTATCCAAAAAAGTGTTATATACCGTAAAATCAATTAAAGTTAAGTTTAAGTCAAAAGGTAAATGATTCTTGTTCTGTACTACCAAGTACTGTACTGAGCAAGTGCCCATACATTTCTACATTTTTTCAGTAATGGTGTGTACAAGCTTCTAAGCTTCTAAACTTCATGTTGCATTAGGCTTAGTTGGCTTCAGAGAATGAGACTAATGTAAATGATCTATGTAATTTGTAAAACAGTTTGGAATTTGTGGGTGCTACATAAATTAATAAAATAAAAGATGGGACTCTTATGACAACTGATTACGTTATGGTATCACCATAACCGATAAAACATCATAAACAGTTTGTCGCAAGACTAGGCATAGCAGACCAAGTCCAAACAGTCATTTCCCCATTTTATGTCACTACCAAGGATGACAGTTTGAAGTTGTTGTTTCAGTAGGAAATTAGTAGAATGTATCTCTGCTTTTGAAGTATATGGATACTGTAAATGTGAATATTTTACCTGTATCTTCTCACTCTTATTGCTGAAACAGCCAGTGGATGTTTTGTCTGTTTGTTGGTTGCGCAACATTTGCTCATTCAGCTGGGAATACTTATTGGGCACCTCCGAATCCAAATGGTAAGAGAGATTGTGCAGAATACAGGCACAGTTCTCCACTGACTAGAAAAGCAACATATTAGCACAAAGTTGAAGTATTTGCAAAGATAACAGAAAATAAATATTGTCTAGCATTAACTTAACAGAGCTCATTCAACCAATACCTTATCGTCTGGGTTGTTATTTGCCACTTGTTTCTGGATGTAATACATCAGAGACTCCACCAGCCCTGGGGTGTTACGCATGGTTTGACGACCAACCTCTGCCGAACTAAGATTCCTGAAGATAATCAAAAGTTACATTATAGCACAAACAACAAAAGGAAAAGTTTGATGGCATTGTTCACATTACACAAGCTAATAAGCGCCAAAGAGCACAATGATTGTGTTTGACATCTTACCTTAAACACCCAGTGGCATTGAAAAATATTTCAGGGTGTAGGTTACTTTTCTGACCAGGCACTGAATTCTCTGTCCAGCCAGAGAATGGAATCACTACACATTCATTCAGGACAGGAAGAGCTTCCCTAACAAGTTCCTCTTTAAGTTGGTCTGTAGAAGATAAATTCCACAAAAGACCTGTATAGTACAAAAAGAAAAGTTGGTGTAAATCAGCTGTCGGTCACTTATGAGGGATATAAAGTTAGGCTGTTTTTAATTTACATCATTACTTCATTCTAAATCCTCATGCAGCATTCTTAACAACATGTATAAAAATATTTCAGAGAGCAGCAATTACATTTGGCTGCTATAACAAAATTAGGCAAGTTAATGGCCTCTCCAAGTATTAAACAATTTTGGTCACTTGTGTAGCACCTTCTAGTGTGCTGGAAGAATAGTACATCTTTGTGAGAGTAGGTAAATTTCCAGGCTTGGCTGGAAGCCAAGCCTTGGTGTGTTTTGATCTGGGCTGAGTGGCTCAGAGTAGTGCTGGGTGACTCACAGATAGCATCACCAGGACCTCCCACTTCTTTCCAGAATGTTCTGGTGTTTTCTGGAGAGAGAGGTGGAGAGGGGAGGTGGAGCTGCCTGGGGTGTTCCGAGCAGGGCTGGTGCAATGATTTTTGACACCCTAAGCGAAACCTCATTTTGCTGCCCCCCCCCTTGCTCCACTCCTGAATCCACTGCCTTTGCCCTACCCATGTATCCCCCACCTTTTTAATGAAGCGCCCATCAAATGCAGCCTCACCAGCGCCCATCAAATGCAGCCTTACCAGCGTCCATCAATTAATGTTTGCTTGCTTCCATTCATTCGGGAGTTGGAGCACAGACACAGTCCTCCGCCGCGCCTCTGACACTATGTGTGAATGGAGCAGCAGCTGCCTGCTAATGCTAAGAGTAGGAACACGAGTGACCGGGTGCCCTAGGCAAGTGCGCCCTAGGTAGCTGCCAAGGTTGTCTAGTGGTAGTACCGGCCCTGGTTCTGAGGAGCCCTGACCAATCCCCAATCTGAATTGGCAGGGGGCAGGCCTCCTTAAATACCCAGGGTCAGCCCAGCTGGGGAGGAGTTGATTGGGTGGAAGATGGAGATGGAGTGTTAGGCTATTGGGGCCTTTGAGGGAGCTCCCCAGTCGGGGGGGTGACCTTGGGCCTGGGCTCGGATGTGGCTGGGACCCTCTTCCAACCCACAGGGGCGTCCTGACCAGGAGGCACAGGAGGAGCAAGAGAGGACAGGAGGAGAACAGTGCCGGGCAAGTCTCCAGGAGTTCCACAGAGGCTGCCAAGAGGGCTGGTGAGTGTTCACACAGTCGGGAGGACTGGGAGGCACACCAGAGAGGACTGAGATGCAGCAGTCTGGGATGGGTGCAGAGCCAGTCTAAAGGATTGTGGTGGCACGGGCAGTGTAAAGGGGGCAGCTGCAGCCAGGAGGGCTGGCAGTGACTGAAGAGGTGGTACTGGGAGCAGTAGCCACAGGGACAGCTAGCACTGGGACGTTCTATTTTTTGCTACATCATAGGGGCCCACAGTCCCTGCCTGCAGAGGTCATCTGCTTTAGGCCTGGCTGAGCCAGTGTAAGGCCTACAGTGCTAGCTGGTGAAGTGAGGAGTAATAGTCTACAAGCAAGGAAGTGCAGGAGGAGAAAACGAGATTGTATATACCATGGTGTATATAGTTGGTCCCAATTTTGACTTTCAATTATCTGGGCATCTCATAAGTTACCTATCCCTATCCAAGTTAAATTCCCCTCAATAAAGAACAATAAAAACAAGTGCAAGGACTGCTTTCATGTCTCTGGATGCTTGAAAAGTGTGTGCCTGGCTGGGCAGGGTGACAGACGGACTACTACACTCAGCAGCACCTACGGGCGTACCGCTATACTTGTAAAAAAAGAACAATATATAGTTTTTTCACTCAAATGCGTGTGTTTGAATAGAAATTGCACTATTTAACAAGAAAAGGCTGTATTTGTCTTGTTTTGCCTGCAGTTTAAAAGTACCTTAGTAGGAAATGCTGCATTTGAACAAATTCAGGGCAACGCAAAGCAAGTCAAACTCAGCCTGTGAATTGTCAGGTGTACTGTTCCATTGGATTCAATAGCAATTTGCTGACCTGCGTTTCAAACACACATAACACTCAGGAAAACGAACCCCCTATACATGAGCTCTAACACTTCATAGAAGACACTCTAACTTCCAATGAAACATAATATATTGAGTCACTAGGACTGGTTTAGGCACACAGCATGATCTACTCAAGTTGAAAAGACACCAGAGCACAGATAGACTGTTCCTCAGGACTGTAAATTAATACTGCTAACCATCTAGTCACCATGCTCTCCGAACTGTTATAAGAGTAAACAATTATTTTGGTAATGACTCCAAAGACCAGCATTTACTGAATATAGAAACATGGGTTCTTTAATCTACATGAAAATGGCACAGACAATGTTCCTGAGATGTGACCCTGTGTAAATACACAACCACACACTGATTTGCTTATGCATAGAATTTAATAAGTGCACCTTAATTTCACCCCTGCAACCACCTACACAGAAAATTCCTAAACATACTAATTATTCTTAAACGTTCATAAGCTATTTTGCCTGCTTGTGGCTTGGACATGGTTTCAGACTTCTGATACTTCTATAACTCAGTTTACAGAAATTCAGTTTATGTGCAGGGGGATGTCATTGAGAATAATGACAGTCTCCACCACTAGCTGGAATCATGTACTAGCCACAGCTATTATTCTCTATTGCGCCTTCAGGTGCATACACTTGACTGCAAAAGGAGCAATGAGGCCTTCAGAGGCCTCAAACACTGCCCCAGCCTAGGCAGACTCAATAGTGAAAACTGCAGATTATTTACAGTATCTCACAAACGTGAGTACACCTCTCACATTTTTGTAAATATTTTATTTTTTATTTGCTACAATGTAAAGTCTGAGTGTACAGCTTGTATAACAGTTTAAATTTCTGTCCCCTCAAAATAACTCAACACACAGCCATTAACGTCTAAACCGTTGGCAATAAAAGTGAGTACACCCCTAAGTGAAAATGTCCATATTGGGCCTAATTAGCCATTTTCCCTCCCTGGTGTCATGTGACTCTTTAGTGTTACAAGGTCTCAGGTGTGAATGGGGAGTTATCGCTCTCACTCTCATACTTGTCACTGGAAGTTCAACATGGCACCCCGTGGCAAGGAACTCTTTCAGGATCTGAAAAAAAGAATTGTTGCTCTACATAAAGATGTAGACCTAGGCTATAAGCAGATTGCCAAGACCCTGAAACTGAGCTGCAGGACAATGACCAAGACCATACAGTGGTTCAACATGACAGGTTCCACTCAGAACAGGCCTCGCCATGGTCAACCAAAGAAGTTGAGTGCACGTGCTCAGCGTCATATCCAGAGGTTGTCTTTGGGAAATAGACTTATGAGTGCTAAGCATTGCTGCAGAGGTTGAAGGGGTGTGGGGGGGGGGGGTCAGCCTGTTAGTGCTCAGACCATACGCCATACACTGCATCAAATTGGTCTGCATGGCTGTCACCCCAGAAGGAAGACTCTTCTAAAGATGATGCACAAGAAAGCCCGCAAACAGTTTGCTGAAGACAAGCAGACTAAGGACATGGATTACTGGAACCATGTCTTGTGGTCTGATGAGACCAAGATAAACTTATTTGGTTCAGATGGTGTCAAGTGTGTGGCAGCAACCAGGCGAGGAGTGCAAAGACAAGTGTGTCTTGCCTAAAGTCAAGCATGCTGGTGGGAGTGTCAAGGTCTGGGGCTGCATGAGTGCTGCCGGCACTGGGGAGCTAGAGTTTATTGAGGGAACCATGAATGCCAACATGTACTGTGACATACTGAAGCAGAGAATGATCCCCTCCCTTCGGAGACTGGGCCACAGGGCAGTATTCCAACATGATAACGACCACAAACACACCTCCAAGACAACCACTGCCTTGCTAAAGAAGCTGAGGGTAAAGGTGATGGACTGGCCAAGCATGTCTCCAGACCTAAACCCTATTGAGCATCTGTGGGGCATCCTCAAACGGAAGGTGGAGGAGCGCAAGGTCTCTAACATCCACCAACTCTGTGATGTCATCAAGGGGAGTGGAAGAGAATTCCATGGCAGCCTGTGAAGCTCTGGTGAACGCTATGCCCAAGAGGGTTAAGGCAGTGTTGGAAAATAATGATGGCCACACACAAAATATTGACATTTTGGGCCCAATTTGGAGATTTTTACTTAGTGGTGTACTCACTTTTGTTGGCAGCGGTTTAGACATTAATGGCTGTGTGTTGAGTTATTTTGATGGGACGGCAAATTTACACTGTTATACAAGCTGTACACTCACTACTTTACATTGTAGCAAAGTGTTATTTCTTCAGTGTTGTCACATGAAAAGCTATAATAAAATATTTACAAAAATGTGAGGGGTGCACTCACTTTTTTGAGATACTGTACAATTGATGTAATTATTTATTTAGAGCAAGGGAGAGGACACTACTCACTAAACAAATAGGACATGTTACATGATTAAATGTTGAAGTGAATTTCACATCAGTTCACCCAAATGTGAAAATTGAAGCCAGAGTTAAAACACATACCTGTTAGTTGTTTCTGAGTTTCTTCATTGGTAGTCTTCCTCAAAAGATTGACAGCTGCACGGACACCTCCTTTCTGACTTGTTTCAATTTTATTTGGGTTATTTTTGAAGACAAGATTCCTTAGTGCACCAGCTGCTGCTTGCTGTACATTTTGATTGGGGTTGTCTAACAGAGCGATTAGCTTCGGGATTCCATTGTGCTGGTATACCTGGACAGATACCATGATAAACATTAAGGCATGATTTTGGAAATATAAAGGCTCATAAGCACAGTCACCCTCATGGTCATCTTTCTTAGAGATTCAAAAAAACATTATAATTAAGAGATGCCAGAAGAAAACCATTATGCTGTTATTAGAGTTTTATTTAAAAAAAACACAACAGTAAAATCAGTGTGTATATGCATTAAAGCATGCTTGTTATACTCACTGTGGAACCTAAGGGGTTAATCCTCTGCATTGTGTAAAAAGGCTGCTTGATCTTGTATGCACAGATCCTCCCCTCCCTGTATTGTCCCCCTGGACAAGTCCGGATAAGACAAAGCCTTTGAAATCAGGCTGCACATGCTCAGTCTGATGCGTATTGCTAGAGAGGTTTTTTTTCCTTGGGAGAGTGTATGTGATCAGCACAAGGCCAATCAGCACTGTCTAGATATGTCCAGACAGAGGGTCAGGAGCCCTCCAGCCTCATAGAACAGCTCAGTGTGGTATGAAAACTCCTCCTACAAGCTTCACCAGGAACTGATAGAACTCGACTCGAACATTGGTTGTTCGTTTGCTCGCAAACGAACCGAACATATGGGGTGTTCGTGGCAAATTTGAGCGCCGTGGAGCACCTCATAATGCACTGCGAGACTGAGGTGCATTGACGGCTGCTAAATAATAAATAATAAGTAGATAATAATAATAAATATATATACACACACAGTGTAGACTATATATACAGTGCAGGTAGTGTCTTAATATTTATATATATATATATATATATATACACACACACACACACACACACACACACACACACACACACACACACACACACTGCATTCAGTGAAGACTATATATACAGTTCAGGCAGTCTGGTATAGATTTTGAGGGGAACTCCACGCCAAAATAAAAAAAAAAATTAAAACAGTGTGGGGTCCCCCCCAAAATCCATACCAGGCCGTTTGGGTCTGGCATAGATTTTAAGGGGAACTCCATGCTAAAATTTCAAAAAAAAATGGTGTGTGGTCCCCCCCAAATCTATACCAGGCCCTTATCCGAGAAAGCAGCCTGGTAGGCCAGGAAAGGGGGGGGACGAGCGAGTGCGCCCCTCCTTCGGAACCATACCAGGTCACTTGCCCTCAACATGGGGAGGGTGCTTTGTGGTCCCTCCCATGGAGGCGGAGTATTTTCAGTTTTTTTCCCGAAAAATATATTTACCCGATACCTATTCACATGGGGGGGCAGGATCTAGGGGCCCCCTTGTTAAAGGAGGCTTCCAGATTCCGATAAGCCTCCCACCCGCAGATGGCCAGGGATGTCGGAACGAGGCCCTTGTCCCCATCAACATTTTACATTTAGGCGTGGAGTTCCCCTTAAAATCCATACCAGACCCGAAGGACCTGGTATGGACCGGGGGGGGACCCATGCTGATTTTTTCCTTGATTTTTATCTATACTGCCGGGAGCTGGCAATACATTACAGCCGCAAGCAATTCTAAATTACATTTTTTCCTTTAGTAATGTCAATGCGGCAATGTAATACACATCACACAGATGCGCCACTTTACAGGCAGATTAAGGGGACCCCCGGGCACGATATTTAAAGGAACATTTCATTTTTGTTGTTTCACTTTAAGCATTATTAAAATCACTGCTCCTGAAAAAATGGTAATTTTACAGGATTTAAAGCCTGTCATAGAGAAAATGGAAAACGAAAGTGTATTTGTATACAGTATGAATTTGAAATATTATATAGGTGGTTGCAAGCATGTTTAAATAAAGTATTTATTTTTAACTCCAGTGTACTGTACTTGGAAATCCTATCAATGAAATCCCTCAGGCAGCAATTAAAACCTGATAAAATCGTAACACTTTATGACTCTATCTAAAGCTAAGAATGGGCTATAAGTATAGAATTACTGCTAAGGGGACTCTGGATCATATCTCAAATCTGGGCCCATGCGTATCAAGCTAAGTCAAAGCACTATACAATCGATTATCATGTAGTTTGTGTCTTCTTGCATGATCGGCTGGTTGTGGTCTCCTCCTCCCTTGCCTCTCTCCTTGGGAATACGACTGGCCCTGTGGCCTGGTGGGTATTATCTTGAAGTCATCCCCTAATTTTTTGTTTTTAACCTGATATTGGTGTTTATTTTATGTTTTTTTTTTTTTTTTTTTTTTATCCAGTAGGTAGTTGGTCCTCCTCCCAGGGGGAGGTGTAGTGTGGTTAGTGGTCCCTAGGCTTTTGATCCTAGATTTGGGTACTAACATAATAAAGATATGTAGTATATCAAAGATACTGAATATTATGTAAGTTTATTTGGTTATAATTTTGAGGATGTTGACAACATAAATATACAAGATTCCTAAAGCTAAGAATAGAATATGCGTATAGGATTGAAACCTAGGGACCCTGGATCATATGACAAACCTGGGCCCATGTATCTCAGGCTAAGCCAAAGCACTAGACAAGTTACCATCATGTAATTGGTGTCCAAAGGCTGTGACAGCCAGGGAAAAACAGCTGATAACAGTACAGGAATGGGGGACATTTTCACAGATTCCGTAAATAACATATATGCTTTGCTAAGTGAACAATTTGCCATTTTAAATATTTCCAAAAAAGTACTAATTTCTAAATGCTACTTCCTAGGTGCAGTAACTGTTCAGCAACCAGTTAGGATTCAGCTCAGTTAAAACCATACTAGGGCAAGATGAATACTGATTTATCACTATAGGTGCAGTGAACAATTAGCGCTAAAGAATTGGAATTTTTATTTTAAAAAGTTGTAGATGTTATCTCCTCTAATTTATGTACATACCACATTCTTAGCATTCTCATCTTGATAGCATGTATGTTGTATATAGTTTGCTCCAGAAGTCTGGTATTTGTCATAGGATAGAAGTTCCACTGCCTTTTCTATGGTCATAGGTGTTCCATCAAATTCATCACGGGACTCCATCCTAATTTATATGTGCATAAAATAAAACATTAGTAGAGAAAAAAGTAGTATTAAGCCCAGGTTCACACTGAGCTGCGGGAATGAAGCTGTGCGAGCTCAGCTGAACTTGCACGATTTTATGCAAGTCCCGATTTCGGCCGTGATTTCAGAGACAACTGTGCAGTTTTCTGCACAGATGTCAATGTAAATTGCAGCCCGAAATCACAAAAATTAGTACAGAAACTACTTTTTGAAATCGGTGCAGCGCCGTAGATGTGGCGTCGCACTGATTAGGACAGTGCCATTGACGGCAATTGCTGCAGATTTGACATGCAATTTGACATGTCAAATCGCATGTCAAAACACTCCAGTGTGAACCAGGACTAAAGGACATTTGTACTTTAAAACAAAGTGCATTTATCCATAAAGCCCCCTTCCCTGGCTGAACCTAAACCAATCCACCCTTCCTCTCCACAGATACATACTTAAGCCTGGTACACACTAAGGCCTCTTTCAGATGAACGATCCGTTCAGGTCCGCCTGTCAGTTTTTTAGGCGGACCTGAGCGGACCCTCCATAGACATCTATGGAGTGTCGGATGTCAGCGGTGACATGTCCGCTGACATCCGACCCCCTCTGATCCGAAAAAGTGTAACGGAGGAAAAACCTACTTTTCCATCCATTTTCAGATCGCATTGGGTGACGATGGACTCTACGGTCCATCGTCATCCGATCCCCCATAGGGGAGAGCGGCACTGTGACAGGTCACTGTGCAGCGACGGACCTGTCATCGGCCTGCTCAGCGGGGATCCACGGAGCGATCCCCGCTGAGCAAGCGGATGTTCACGGGGCGGATCATCTCGGATCCGTCCCGTGTGAAAGGACCCTAACAGTTTTTTTTTTTTTGTGCGACCAAAAACTGACAGCTCTGATCAGAGTCGCTGTACTAACCATCCTGTTGTGTTTTGTCAGGGGAACAGCCCCCCTCCAGAACACTCTGATCAGCCCTCTCAGCCATTGGCAGATCGGGAGTCGGTTGGCTGCTGGTTTTCCAGCATGCTCGTCTGACAATGGTAGCTTCTGTCGGACAGACTGACATACACACGGATTGAATGTCTGCATTTATTTTTTTAACTAGCAAATGTCCCCCCCACCCCCCCCCCGACATTCGACTACACGGCTGTGATCCAATGGGTGCCGTTCCATTGCTTGTTTACATCATGTGATGTTCAACTGTCCTGGGTTTGCCTGTGCTTAGTGCATCAAAGACTTCTATGGAGCTGTGCCCCATAGATGATCAGAAGCAAACCCTTAAAAGTCTATAGGGCTGTTATGCACAGGCACAGCCAGGACAGTGATGATTTGCTGTGTTGGATGAACACAAACAGCAGAACCATGGCTGTTGGATTAAGGTAAGTATACAGCTTTGGATGTTAGGTCAGGAGAAGAGAGCAAAAAGGATAAGTGCTTTAAAGAAGAAGAAATAAAAATAAATGATAAAATACACAAAATTAGGATGAAAAACAAAAAGTGAAATGTTATAGTATTGTGCAGGAATAAAACCCAATATGACAACTGTTTTTATTTAAAAACCACACCCTAGAAAAATGTCAGCTGAAGTCTGGATGCTTGTTGCAGAGAATAAAACTGCCCCTTCAGACATAGGGGTTTATTTACTAAAGGCAAATCCACTTTGCACTGCAAGTGCACTTGGAAGTGCAGTCGCTGTAGATCTGAGGGGGACATGCAAGGAAAATAAAAAACAGCATTTGTGCTTGTACTTGATTGGATGATAAAATCAGCAGAGCTTCCCCTCATTTCAGATCTTCCCCTCAGATCTAAAGCGACTGCACTTCCAAGTGCACTTGTAGTGCAAAGTGGATTGGCCTTTAGTAAATCAACCCCATTGACTTAAACATTGCATTTAGGGCCCGTTAAACGCACCATAACAGACCACTCTGGTGTGAACAGGCCTGTATAAATAAAGCAAAGGGTTGCTTTAAGGTCACCACTAAAGACTCAGGAGGAAAATACATTTAACCTCCACATATAAGAAAGGTGCTCTCCTGTAAAGCTGGCCATATATGTGGTTTTTCTACAATTTTAAGTATTTTAGTTTAAGATGGAACCTAAATCTTGAGCAACTGAACGCAAAAATTTGTTTTGATCAACTACAAGGAGATGGGTTTGAAATTGCCCTAAGCTGGGTTCACATATGAGCATGCAGCGGCCCACAGCAGGAGTCCGGTGCGTCCTCGTTCACCGTTTCGTGTCCGATTTCAATCTGAATTTTTGGCAGAATTCGGACCTAAAACGGACCAAAAGATGCACAGTGTGCAAATCGCACCTGGATCCGCTGCGGAGGAATGTGAATCAGCTCCAAAGAGAGCTGGTCACAATCTCCTGCTACTAGTGTGAACCCAGCCTTAATCAAACTTTATGGTTGCAATTGAATTTGAAATAACCTTTATTGAACCTGTTAATTTATAACCCAGTTGGATCAATCAATGTCACAAAGATCAGGTGATATATTAAGCTTTTGTAGGGTAGATTGCTTGCTTTCAGGCAATCACTTTCGATCCTATCTTCGAAAAAAGCAAAATAGTCTTCCTCAGGAATAGGTTCTAGTAGGTTAGGAAGATTTATGTGTTGCATTTACTATATGTGTTACTAATTGCAATATTACTAGCTACTAATATAAACAAGCTACCAGATAATGTTGACCAGGGAAGCTATATGATTAACTTTGGAACCAGAAAAAAAAAAAAATTCCCCTTAGAATGTGCAAGGTTCACACTGCTGCGGGATTGAAATTCTGCGAGTTCAGCTGAACTCGCACGATTTCATACCCGCATGTGGGTCCGACCTAAGGGGCGATTTCAGAGACATCTGTAAGGGTTTCAGCACAGATGTCTATTAAAATCGCACCCGAAGTCACCAAAAGTAGTACAGAAACTACTTGTGGGAATTGGTGCGATGCACCGATTCGGACGGTGCTATTGCCGGCAATAGCATGCCAGATCGCATCAATATGAACCTGGGCTTAATCTGTCTTTGTTCAATCCTTCTATCAGAGAAGCACTGAAAACATATGGCCGGGGGCAAACACATCCAACCTTTAATAGTAGGATTCCTGTGGACTAAAAGAAAGCGCACCGCTCAAAGTTTGGCCCAGTGTCACAGTGATTGATGGCCATGATTGAAGGTGGGTGTTGTCCTCAAAAATATATTGTAACACCAATTATATATATATATATATATATATATATATATATATATATATATATATATATGCAAAAAAAGGGTGATGTGATTGTAAAGGATAAATTGTAATATGTAATAAGTAATTAAAGAGCTGATTGACATGATTGCTGCTCTGTGAAAATGACATGGACACACCTAATAAAACTACCAAATAAAATACCATGCCATCATCACAAATATCCTTCTCATTCCACTTCTTTTTTACAAATAGCACAACACATTTCACATTTTTGAATTCTTCCAGCTTCTCTGCATTTGAACATATCTTAAAGCCATGAAGAAGAGGCAATGCCCAGTTGAACTTTCAGTTAAAATGAGCTAAATACAATCCAGATGCATTGAAACAAAAGTTGAGCAAACACTTTGTTTATTTTAAAAGGCAACCGCAGTCTGAGTAGATAATCCTAATCCTGGGTCCTGCTATCATGCTACAGAGTGAGACCATTTCTCCCTGTGTGGAAGGAGTAATCTTTTTTTTGCAACTGCCCAACAGGAGTCAGAGCCAGAGCTCACCAATTAGTGTAAGCTCTGTAATGTGACCACTGCTTCCACACCAAGAGCAAGGGTTTCTATTCTGCTGCTACTGGCAAGGGAAGGACTTTTCTACTCTGTGGGTGCTTTTGAAAAAAGAAAAAGATCCCATTTGACCAACTTAAGCATAAGCTTCCTGGCTCATGGTCAATGAAAGGCTCTCGGCAGTCTTGAATGACAAAATAAAGGTTTTCAAAAAAGCTGATCCATGGACCCCAGACTATCTGACTGGAGACCCCCATACGGCTCTGGTCTGGGGGACCTGCGGGTGGTGCGGACCAGAACTTGGGGTCTTCCCCCTTCCCCTCCCTCTCTTTTTTCTTCTTTCTTTGCTTTCTTCTCCCCGCTTTCCATCTTATTTGTTTAATAAGGAGCTTGATGGGTACCATCTATGTACTAATAAAAAGTACACATTGTCTTTTTATTGACAAACGAGCATCCTGTACAGTGCAAATGATATAATATTTGAATATCTTGCTATTGTTTTTTTTACCTAATGTGAAAACGTTAATAAAAACATTGAAACAGAAAAAAAAATAAAAAAATCAGTAAGATATCTCTAAATGAGGACTGAATAGGAGCGTTTGTCCACTCATGGCCACCAGCCCAACATACTGTATATTATTCATTAAGGCCGGGGGGGGGGGGGTAAATATACCATTGTCTCTTTGCCTAGTCCTTCTCTGATAACTATATCACTTTTTACATATTAACTCCATATGTATGCATTACAGTATTCGATTACTAACTCACCTGGATGGCATTTGTGGAGGTGCATAGGTTTCCTGCTTCTGAGCACACCCTGATTCATATCTCTGCATAGTGGAGTAAAGTGGCTGACGTTGTCCAGTCGAGATGGAAGATGGTGTGCGTGCTGGCATGTTTGCTGTCTTCCACTGTGAGCTTTGCTGACTATAGAAACTTGAGTTATTGGTACTTCCTCTTACAGAACGGCGTTGTTGTTGCTGTGGATTCTGGTACTGAGCATTATAGATGGTCTGACGGCGCTGGGTGGGTCTTATACTGGGACCTGTAAGGTCTGGCTCACTTCGACTGCTTTTAAGGGTTTGTATATAGCCATAGTCACTTCCTGGACTGGTAGGGGCTCCTACGGACATGAATTGCTGTCGACCCCAGTTGTCAAATTGACTTTGTGAGCTAAAGCGCTTGGTTTCCTTTTTTAGAGTGCCATTATACTGAGGCTGCCAATGAAAGAAAACATTACATAAATGTATAAAAAAGAAAATAATGATTTGAATATATTATTAAAATTCATTACATCATATTCATCTAGAAATTTTGTGTCTCTTAATATGTTCATTACATACTACAAATATATAAAACACAGTTGGTATTATGGAGGAACCAATTTTTCTATAAGGGATAATTATTTTCATTAAGATTCATTTTTTATAATGTTTATTTTTGACATTTATACATTCCCCTGTTCATGTGCATTAATATACATAGTTTATAAGACTTTGAAATAGTTTTGAAATCCATTATTCAATAGGAAAGTGTGCATTTATAAGCAAGCTGTAGCCAATTACAATTCATTTCTAAACTAAACTGACAAAGGGACTAGGAAATCTGATTGGTTGGTATATTGTATAATACTGCTGGCTAAAATTCAGTTGGTTGAATTAAAAAATAAATCAGAACCATGACTGGTGCCTTTTTTTATAGTAGATAATAAATCAAAGTGTGCACAGCAAAAAAAAAAAAAATCATGTATTCCTAGCTGGAACTTTCCCAGGATAATTTAATAAGTGTAGGGAGCCCATTCTAAGTGCAGAAGTCTGTAAAATGCAAAACCCTGAGGAATGTCATGTTTTTTTAGCAGCTACCAAAAGTTCACTACTAGCACAATAGTAGTGATCAACTTAGCAAGGAAGTATAGGCACATTAAGTTCAGCCCCTGGAATGTCTGGAAGATTGAACAATAGATATGTTTATGCAAATTTGCTATTATTATTTAGTTGATAGTTATTTGCTAAATTAGTTATTTAGTTGACAGTTTACTATTATTTAGATTGGGTATTAAAATAAAAGCATTATAATCTCATCTTGGATAGACAGGTGCTAAACAGAATTATGCTGATTTGGAAGCTTTCTCTATCAGCTCCTTACCTGCTTGGCTATGCAACAAACAGTTGACATTTATTGAATGAAAGATTGCGATGTGGAAAAAAAAAAATTTTTATGGAAAATATTATTGTAACATACAGATAAGATCAAGCTGTTTTTGTTTTGTCCCATCTAAACATACATTCTTGAGTGTTAGCAAATTGAAATAGGAAGCTGCAGTTGCCAGAGCATTGTATTTCCCAGTGTACTGAATAACAGGTTAGCAAGCCAAGGAGCTGATCTTTTCAGATCTTGGGCTAAGTGCTGGATCACAGCTGTCACTGACAGGCAGTGGTTCCAGCATTACAATGTTACATAGTTAGTCAGGTTGAAAAAAGACACAAGTCCATCTAGTTCAACCTGTAAAAAGGGAAATATATATATTTACATATACACACACACACACACACACACACAATCCTAAATCAACAGTTGATCCAAAGGAAGGCCAAAAAAAAAAAAAAAACAGAAAAGCATGAACCAATTTGCTCCAGCAGGGGAAGAAATTCCTTCCTGATCCCCCAAGAGGCAATCGGATATTCCCTTGATCAACTTTACCTATAAATGTTAGTATCCAGTTAGGTTATGTACATTTGGGAAAGAATCCAGTCCTTTTTTAAAGCAATCTACTGAGCTGGCCAGAACCAGCTCTTGGGGGAGTCTATTCTGCATTTTTACAGCTCTTACTGTGAAGAAACCTTTCCATATTTGGAGATTAAATCTCTTTTCCTTCAAACGAAAAGAGTGCCCCCTTGTTCTCTGTGATGACCTTAAAGTGAATAACTCAACACCAAGTTCACTATATGGACCACTTATGTATTTATACATGTTGATCATATAAACCCTTAATCTCCTCTTCTCAAGAGAAAATAAATTCAGTTCCTCTAATCTTTCCTCATAGCTGAGCTCCTCCATGCCTCTTAGCAGTTTGGTTGCCCTTCTATGCACCTTCTCCAGTTCCCCGATATCCTTTTTGTGAACTGGTGCCTAAAACGGAACTGCATATTCCAGATGAGGTCTTACTAGTGATTCGTGCAGTGCAATTATATCTCTATCTCGAGTCTATATCTCTCTTAATACAAGAAAGGGTTTTGCTCACTTTGAAAACTGCAGCTTGGCTTTGCATACTATTATTAAGCTTATGAACTACCAAAAACACCCAGATCCTTCTTTGATTCCCCCAGTTTTACTCCCCCTAGTATGTATGATTCCTGCAAATTCTTAGCCCCCAAGTGCATAACTTTACATTTATCAACATTAAGGCCCCTTTCACACTGGGGCGGTGGGGGCGTCGGCGGTAAAACAGCGCTATTTTTAGCGCTGTTTTACCGTCGTTTTTTGCGGCTGTATTCGGCCGCTAGCGGTGTGGTTTTAAAAGCCCTCGGGCTTTCACACTGAACAAACAGCGGAGGCTGTTTAGGGGCGGTTTGCAGGCGGTATTTTTAGCGCAATACCGCCTGCAAACCGCCCCAGTGTGAAAGGGGCCTAAACTTCATTTGCCACATACTGTAGTTGCCCAATTAAACGGTGCATTGAGGTCGACTTTTAAGTTGGAAACATCTTGTAAGAACCTTATTTCACTGCATAGCTTGGTGTCATCTGCAAAGACTGAAATTGTACTTTTAATCCCAGACCCTATATCATTTATAAAGATATTAAAAAGTAAGGGTCAGGGCCGATCCTAGGGTCACAGACGCCTGGGTGCAGAAATATTTCTGGCGCCCCCCACGTGGGCATGGTCATCTTAACAACTCCTCCCCTTTACAAATGTTTCTATGGCAATGACTCAAACACAGAGGTGCTACCCTAAAAAGTCTTTGTTACACTAGGATCCTCCCATGATCTCTTAACAATAAAGCAAATACAGGAAGAGCTTACACTAATGAGACCTGGAGGGGAGTCTCTCTGATGCACACAGAGAGGGCTTCTGTTAGAGAGTCTGTTAGAGAGAGCCCCCAGAAATACTACAGACATAATACAGGAGATGGTCAGAGACTGTAGACATGATACAAGAGATGGTCAGAGACTGCAGGCATGTTACAAGAGATGGTCAGAGACTGCAGACATAGTACAGGAGATGGTCAGAGACTGCAGACATAGTACAGGAGATGGTCAGAGATTGCAGACATAGTACAGGAGATGGTCAGAGACTGCAGACATAGTACATGAGATGGTCAGAGACCGCAGACATGATACAAAAGATGGTCAGAGACTGCAGGCATGTTACAGGAGACGGTCAGAGACTGCAGACATAGGTGTCCGTTTATGAAGCAGTGAAATCTATTCACTGCTTCATTCTCCGGCATTCACAGTGAAGATTTTTCTCCTCTGTGTGCCAGTTTATGAAGCTTTGTAGATCGCTTCACCTTTGGAGGAGTGAAGAGATCTACAAATGCTTTCAACAGTGGAGAAAGGCTCCTGATACTGGAATCTCGTGAGACTTTACGAGATTACAGCACCAGAAATACAGAGATGTCAGTTTATTAAGCAGTGATAAATTATCACCGCTCAATACACGGACAGACGGCGTGAATTACTGTTAATAAAATAATGAGTCCCCCTACATTATATACATATGTATACACACACACACATTATATATACATGTATATACACATACATTATATATATATACACATATACACATTATATGTATATATGTATACACATAAATATGACAGGGGGACATGCTTACAGTGTTGGGGGGTCTGAACGAGGCATAAGGAAGTTAAAAATCTTCCTCCTTCCCCCTCAGATCCCCCCAGATTTCCTCTTCACTCCCAGATTCACCACCTCTGAGCTGGTGAACCTGGGAGTGTGAATTCTGACTCAGATCACCAGTGAAGCGGTGAGATCACCGCTTCATAAACTGGCCCTTTCTGTGTCATTCAATGAGGATTCTCCGTGTGTAGAGATAATCGGAGGGAAAACAAGTTCAAACATGTTCTCCCCCAATTATCACTGTTTCATAAACTGTTTATGGACTGTGATCAGCGGTGATCCTCGGGATCACCGCTGATCACTGCTTCATAAACGGACACCATAGTACAGGAGATGGTCAGAGACTGGAGATATAATACAGGAATTGGTCAGAGACCGCAGACATTATACAAGAGATGGTCAGAGACCGCAGACATGACACAAGAGATGGTCAAAGACTGCAGACGTTGCAAGAGAAGGTCAGAGACTGCAGACATGTTACAAGAGATGGTCAGAGACTGCAGACATGTTACAAGAGATGATCAGAGACTGCAGACATGTTACAAGAGATGGTCAGAGACTGCAGACATGTTACAAGAGATGGTCAGAGACTGCAGACATGTTACAAGAGATGGTCAGAGACTGCAGACATAGTACAGGTGAGGGTCCCAGCACTGAACCTTGGGGTACACCACTGATAACCTTAAACCATTCAGAGTAAGAATCATTAACCACTACTCTCTGAATTCAGTCTTTTAGCCGGTTTTCTATCCATTTACAAAGTGGTTTATCCAGACCTGTAGACTTAACCTTACACATTAAGTGCATGTGCGGGGAACTGTGTCAAACGATTTTCCAAAATCCAAGTATACCATGTCCACAGCCGCTCATTTGTCTAAGGTTTTACTTGCCTCCATATAAAAAGAAATCAGATTTGTCTGACAACTTCTGTCTTTCATGAATTCATGCTGCCTGTTACCTAAAATATTTTTTTCCAGCAAGAACTCGTCTATATGGTCTTTTATTAAACTCTCCAGTATCTTCTCAACTATAGAAGTTAAACTAACAGGTCTATAGTTACTTGGTAAAGGCTTTGGTTCCTTTTTAAATATAAGCACCACGTTGGCCTTACGCCAATCCAGTGGTACTATGCCAGTTATTAACCCCCCTGGCGGTATTCCCGAGTCTGGCTCGGGGTGGATTTTACATACCAAAAGCGGTATCCCCGAGCCAGACTCGGGCTTGCATCGCAGGATCCAGGAAGAGATTACTTACCTTGTCCCCTGGTTCCTGCGATGTCTCCCCGCTGTGATCGGCGAGCCGCTGTGTCTCGCTCGATTCACAGTGCCGAGCTCCGTTCCCTGCGAGCGTTGCGACGCACGGGGACGGAGTTCGGCGGCAAATTCAAAAGTGAAACACACAGTATAGATACAGCATACTGTAATCTTACAGATTACAGTACTGTATCAAATAACTACACATCCCCTTTGTCCCTAGTGGTCTGCCCAGTGTCCTGCATGCAGTTTTATATATATAAAACTGTTCTTTCTGCCTGGAAACTGGAGATTGTCCATAGCAACCAAAACTGTCTCTTTACATCAAAAGTGGTTTTAGACCAGCTAGAAAACAGCGATAATAAATTAGAATCACTTGCAGAATTGAGCGATAGTGATTTGTGGGGAGATCCGTCATCAAACACTAAAAGTAATAAAAGCTAAAATTCTGGAACTGAGCAAATTTCAGTGTTTTTGATTTGATTACATTATTATATAATTTTTATTATTATTATATTATTATGTGTTTTAATTATTTATAGTTAGTTATTATATTATAATTTTTTATTTCGTTTTTCAAACTTTATCATACCCGGGATGTCTACTAGACTCTTGTTTGGACAGATTTAAGTGAACTATTCCTAAGAATTACAGGCCTACAATATAAAACGCCAAATTTCTGTGCAAAATAATGGTACCGCTTTCAGCACCTAAAATCTGAAATAATCATACCGCCAGGGAGGTTAAAGAGTCCCTAAAAATTAGAAAATGGCTTTGAAATGACAGAGCTCAATTTATTATATGTGGGTGTATGCCATCCAGTCCAGGTGCTTTATCCGCATTTATTCTGTCTAAATATTTCTGGACCATATCACTTTTGAGCCATTGTGGGTCATTTGGGACTGTGTCAATACCATCCACATAATGGCCATGAGCTCCCCATGTTCTTTTGTATACACAGAGCTGAAGAAGGTATTCAATAAATTTGCCTTCTCTCTGTCCCCAGTCACCCACTCTAGATTATTTTGTAAAGGGCCTACATGCTCAGACCTGACCTTTTTACTATTAATATATTTGAAGTTCTCTGGTTCTGAATCGCAGCCCGAAAAACACTGAACTGAATTGCTGAGCTCTTGCTGGACTCTTAGATTTGATAGATATAGACATATCTGTCTAAAACCCCACAAGCTATTATTATACTACTCAGATCCAATTTACATTTATTTAAATGATTAAATAGTTTTACAGAATAGGTAATTGGCCAAATAATCAGACAAAGATTAAAGTCCAAAAAAAAAAAAAAAAACTGATCCTGTTCCCTTAAAGTGTAACTTTTGTTTTTTGTTGAGAAAAAAACATTCCCCTCTGGGTGATCTATGTACATTGCAAGGATTATAACAACCTTTGTTGCAGATTTCGTAAATGGAGAGAATTGGGACTTTATATGAGGCCTCTGAAGTCATATCAGAGGTACCTCCATCCCGGGTTTTGCGCAGCAAAGAAAAGGAAGGGTTTGTTGCAGATTTCTACCTTTTGTTATTCTGAAGTAATCCATGTGTGTTTGTCTGTGCCTCTGTACTGAGTGGGTCTAATGGGACTGGTCTCATAATTAACTGTCAGGTGTGCAGCTGCAGGGCACTAATGAGGAAATCTGCTGGGCCTGCATTCCTTTAGACGTGCTCCTATTGAAAGTATCTCTCCAAAAATGACTTGTTGCAGAAGAAGCCTGAAATCTGACTTGTATTTTAGGCAGACTCCTTGGAAAATTGGTGAGCCAAACACAAAAGCAGGAAATTATGTTTCTGGGTAGTGGTCAGTACACACTCTGTGTACAGAACAACTTCATGTAGCCAAATTGAAATGCATTCTCCGAAAATTACAGTGGCTGCAGATTGAAAAGGAAAGGTAATTTTTAATAACATTCAATTACAATATGATTAGTGTTGCAATTACATGTGCTATATTTTTTCTTTATTTGCAATTTTTTTTTCCCATGAAAGTGGAGTTACCATTGAAAGCATGTAATACAGCACAGTTCTTGTGCTGTGTCATTTAGCCCCCTGTAATACCTAAAAATCTGGCTGATCCTGCCAGTTTCTACCCTCCCCTCTCTGCGCTAACTCCGATGTATCAGGGCTGCTGAGCACTGACACTGGTATCATCAGTACGTGTCTCCGTCATCCGCAGCCTGCTCTGTGCCTCCTATGTGCTCTCCCCCCTCCCCTCTCTGCCTGACAGCGCTCTGATCCTCTCCTGCTCTAAAAAAAGTATTTTTCTTCTATAGTTGCCTCTGATATAGAACACTAAGCTCCCCAGTGAATGTCTTTTTTTTAAAATGTGCTGTATAATAGCTTACTTCAGAGCGCTGTGCGGTGCTCATGTGACTTCCCACCTCTCCCCCCACTTCTCCTCTTCTCGGCTGACGTCAGTGAGGGTTTCCCAGCACCTCACCCTGCAACTATCGCAAAGGGACACCAGTGGGCAGTCAGCTGCCTGCAGAATGGCGCTCTGAAGTAAGCTATTATACAGCACATTTTTATAAATAACTGTAGTTTACATTAACAGTTTAACTGTAACTTGCAGTTCAAACAGGTGAAAAGTTAAAGTCAATATTGAAAAACACAGTCTTAGTAAGTCAAAGAGCATGCATACACTGCAGAATAATACAAAACACCTAAGGCCCCTTTCACACTGGAGCGGTTTTCAGGCGGTATTGCGCTAAAAATACCGCCTGAAAACCACCCCTAAACAGCCTCCGCTGTTTGTTCAGTGTGAAAGCCCGAGGGCTTTCACACTGAAGTGGTGCGCTCGCAGGACGGTAAAAAAAGTCCTGCGAGCCGCTTCTTTGGAGCGGGGAAGGAGCGGTGTATTCACCGCTCCTAAACCGCTCCTGCCCATTGAAATCAATGGGACAGCGCGGCTATACCGCGGTAATACCGCGGCTATAGCCGCGCTGTACGAGCGGATTTAACCCTTTTTCGGCCGCCAGCGGGGGTTAAAACCGAACCGCTAGCGGCCGAATACCGCTGCAAGAACGACGGTACAGCAGCGCTAAAAATAGCGCTGTTGTACCGCCGACGCCCCCACCGCCCCAGTGTGAAAGGGGCCTGAGGCTTCATGTACACGGGACTTTGTTTAACCTCTCCTGAACGATTTAACTTGACAGCTAGAAACTGGCATCTAAAAACATCCGTTTAGCTGCGTTTACATGCTGCGTTTGCGTCTACAGACGTTTCGCTTCTAAAACGCTTCTAAACGAAATGCTGCTAAACGCGAGTTACCACGTTTAGGACCATTTACAGGATGTTACAGGCATTTGCCATTTCAAATGCCTATGAACATCTGTCCTGAACCCATTTTTTTGCATTCCAAAAACTTAACTGCCTAGAAATGACTATTAACGACATTGTGTACATGTACTGATAAAATAACATGGAGGAGAGTTTAGGGGCAGCTGAAAAAAAGGCCCAACTGCTCCTAAATGTCCATTTACCAGCAGCAGTGTACATGAGGCCTTATGGAAGCTGAACAAACAGCGCTAACTGGACTGCTGGGTTGTAAAGGGGGCAGGAGCAGCTGGCTCAGGCTCTTAGCGGCTTGCTGAGAGACCGAGCCAGCTGCCAGTCAAGGCATCTGGATGGATATGGTTGGGATCTTTTCAGAGCCTGGACCAGCTCTGTGACATCAACCAATAGCAGGCCTTAGCCCACTGTCAGATGAAAACGAGTAACAGGAGTGCAGAACAAACTGCTCTACTGTGATCCATAGGAGAAGTACACCAAAACAAGCTTTGACTATACTTCTCTTTTAAGTAGTGATTTTCAGCTAGACTGTGTTTTTTTTTTAGACTCATATAGCAACTATGCTATGCAGCCATATGTTAGCCTGATTGAGCCACAGAGGCATTATTGTGAAGAGCCCATGGAGGTGCAGAGAAGAGAGCCAGTAAATTGCAGTCACCAGCTTTCTGCAGCCTGTAAACCGAGAGCTGAGCGATCAGTGGTCTTCGATCGCTCAGTTTTTGGTCTTAGAGCCAACGGGTGATGGATGCTGTCTCTACTTATGGGAGTATAATTTTTTCTTTTTACTGAACCTACTCTTTGAAGCAAAACAGTTCAGAACACAGCTACTTGTGATTATCCTTATAAACAACATCCATGCAAGTGCACTATGCTGGTAGCAATTGGGGAGCTGCTTGTCACAGTAGCTGGATGTTGTAGAAAAACTGCACGCTATTATACTCTTGCCCAGCATGCTGGTACTGACAGTGGAGGGGCTCTCACCTGGCAGCAGAGCTCATGCCCAGCTACCTTTGCCTCATAAGAGCTGCTGAGGGAGGTAAGCTAAATTAGTATTCTTCCCTAGATTTGTTCTGGAGTCCAGGGAATTGTGGGAAATCTACTTAAAGGTGACAGAGCCTGCATCTGAGCATGTTGAGTAAATAGGTACCCCTATTCCTTTCACTACAAAATCTCCCAGTCTTAGTGCACATACTAAAACTACTTTGAAATTGCATGTAAATAACGATACTTGGTTGGCAGTTAAAGTGCAAGCCACCATACTGCTCCACTGAGAAGGCACCGATTTATAAAATGTACAGTATAAGAAAATGTAAGTGAAATTGTAGGATTTATAGAGGGGCCTCTATTAGAACATAGTTTAACACTGGAAGAATGGACATATTCAGAAAAAGGATGAACAAATAAAAAAATTCCTACACTGGGTAAGGCCGGGGGGGGAGGGATTTTTGGTTTCTTTTAGCCCACCTCACCTCAACCTTTACAATTATACTTTCTCATTGTTCCCTAAGCCCTACCCCATAGAAGCTATTTTTTGCATGCATCGTATGGGTGTCAGCCAGCAAGTGTAAATAAGATGTGTATAGAACAATGTTAAAATATGGCTGTATCTGTGCTGTAAACTGGCAGTTATGGATGCACAGTGGGCCCAGGGGCATAAACAAATGATTTTCCTGCGTCCACCCACCATCAGTGATGAAATTGAGACATGGAGATATCTTTTGTTTTATGAAGGCTCTACTGTGCTTCTAATGAAAATAGACAGAAACAACACATAGTGGGAACTTTAATATATATTTATTTTAAAAAAATCTTATGAGAGCATTGCTGATACAAGCTTCGCTCTCAAATCTCTGAATCACCTGAAAGAGTAATTTATAAATAGGTTTGGTGCGTATTATAATATTGCTGACACATAATATTAGCTGAACATAAAGCTCTTGGAATAAAGAACAAGGCGTTGGGCCAATGTGACACATGCTAATAAAACAGGTGGATCATCTTAATAAAATATGTTTTATGTGAAACTTTGTCTCTTCAGCTTTACTTATTAGTCATATATATTATTTATGACAATGATCATATAATTTAGCTAAAGCTGTAAAACTTCAACACAGAGAGAAATTCATATTCCAGTATATGAATATATATATGGCAAAAACTAAATTCTATCCAAAATTTTATTTCTGCTATGGCTATACACTAAAGCTGCGTACACACGAGCGGAAAGTCCGATGGAAGCTTTTCATTGTCTATTCCGATGGTGTGTATGCCTCATCTGACTTTTTTTTTTTTTTCGAAAATTTTGACGGACCTAGAAATGGAACATGTTCTAAATATTTCCGCCGGAACCAATTCCTATCGGGAAAAACGCTCGTCTGTATGCTGTTCTGACGGACCAAAAACGGTGCATGCTCTGAAGCAAGTACGAGATGGAAGCTATTGGCTACTGGCTATTGAACTTCCTTTTCTAGTCCCGTCATACATGTTGTATGTCACCTCGTTCTGGACGGTCGGAATTTGGTGTGACCGTGTGTATGCAAGACAGCTTGAGCGGAGTTCCGTCGGGGAAACCTTCTGAGTTTATTCCGACGGCAAAACCGGTCGTGTGTACGCGGCATTACTGGTGTCCTGCATTACTTGCTAACTCTATCATCTTGAAATCTCAGCCCTGCCTCCTTCATAGCATCTGTTTCATTTGCCAGTATCCACCAAAACAGGAGATTCGGACTGTCCGTTCTGTGCTTAAGATACAAACCTTGCCAATTCTTCCTGTTTTTTTTTACTACTAATATACAGAGTTTCAGTTCTAGTTTGTATATTACGCATTCCCAAAAGATCACATGTGATTCTACCAAAAACCTTCCCAATATTTCCATGCATGAGTCTTTATGCATTTGCCTTATAGTGCCAATAAACAACATGAATACTTAAAACCTACATCCACAAATAAGTTTCATAATTTTAGAGATAATTAACTTCAGTTATGAAGATAGACATAGTACACACTGCCATGTTTTAAATTGTGCTTAACACACCTAAATCCAGTGTTGTGCATTAAAGACTGTTTTATTGTAGAGCATAGTAAATCTGCATTATCAGCAGAAATTATTACCTCTAAAAGGGAATGGCAGCAAAGTTGTAATGCACACATAATAAAAATAAGCAATACAAATGTAATGTTAATTCCATTTCAAATAACTAATGGGCACACTTTGCATCTAGAGGAAAATAGGTTTAATCTCTGTATATTGAAAGGCTTCTTTACAGGAAGACCTGAGAAAAAGTAAGTTGTTTTAAAAAGGCTAGATGTGTTACTAAATGCACAGAATATGACTGTTAGACTCATGCCATTTTCAATCTGATTAACCATGTAATGCAAAACTCAGCTGAACCACCAGAGGTCAGCTGTTGGGATTCATATACTGTTAGTTATCAAGTGATATTGTAAAAACTGTATTAAACTATTGAAAGAAAAATAACTTGCATGCAATTGGAAGAAAATAACCAGCATGTAATTAGAAAAAGATAATTAGAAAAATACTTCTGCTAAACAATATAATTACTATGCACATGAACAAGGAATATATTTATGCTTGCCAAATGCTATGCTTATAATACAGCATAAATAGAAGAGTAACACACAAAATATAAAAATGACTGAAAACGAACAGAAGTATTTATAGTGCCGAGCTTATAGATAACCCATAGAGGGCACCATCATCTAAGAATTGTATAGCAGAAAACACACAAAAAGCGGGGAAAGAAATGTTGTTTTGACAATATACAGTGGGGATAGAAGGTATTCAGACCCCCTTAAATTTTTCACTCTTTGTTATATTACAGCCATTTGCTTAAATCATTTAAGTTCATTTTTTTCCTCATTAATGTACACACAGCACCCCATATTGACAGAAAAACACAGAACTGTTGACATTTTTGCAGATTTATTTAAAAAGAAAAACTGAAATATCACATGGTCCTACGTATTTAGACCCTTTGCTCAGTATTTAGTAGAAGCACCCTTTTGATCTAGTGCAGCCATGAGTCTTTTTGGGAAAGATGCAACAAGTTTTTCACACCTGGATTTGGGGATCCTCTGCCATTCCTCCTTGCAGATCCTCTCCAGTTCTGTCAGGTTGGATGGTAAACATTGGTGGACAGCCATTTTTAGGTCTCTCCAGAGATGCTTAATTGGGTTTAAGTCAGGGCTATGGCTGGGCCATTCAAGAACAGTCACGGAGCTGTTGTGAAGCCACACCTTCGTTATTTTAGCTGTGTGCTTAGGGTCATTGTCTTGTTGGAAGGTAAACATTCGGCCCAGTCTGAGGTCCTGAGCATTCTGGAGAAGGTTTTCGTCCAGGATATCCCTGTACTTGGTTGCATTCATCTTTCCCTCAATTGCAACCAGTCTTCTTGTCCCTGCAGCTGAAAATCACCCCCACAGCATAATGCTGCCACCGCCATGCTTCACTGTTGGGACTGTATTGGACAGGTGATGATCAGTGCCTGATTTTCTCCACACATACCACTTAGAATTAGGCCAAAAAGTTCTATCTTGGTCTCATCAGACCAGAGAATCTTATTTCTCACCATCTTGGAGTCCTTCAGGTGTTTTTAGCAAACTCCATGCGGGCTTTCATGTGTCTTGCACTGCGGAGAGGCTTCCGTCGGGCCACTCTGCCATAAAGCCCTGACTGGTGGAGGGCTGCAGTGATGGTTGACTTTCTACAACTTTCTCCCATCTCCCGACTACATCTCTGGCGCTCAGCCACAGTGATCTTTGGGTTCTTCTTTACCTCTCTCACCAAGGCTCTTCTCCCCCGATAGCTCAGTTTGGCCGGACGGCCAGATCTAGAAAGGGTTTTGGTCATCCTAAACTTCTTCCATTTAAGGATTATGGAGGACACTGTGCTCTTAGGAGCCTTAAGTGCAGCAGAATTTTTTTTTGTAACCTTGGCCAGATCTGTAACTTGCCACAATTCTGTCTCTGAGCTCTTCAGGCAGTTCCTTTGACCTCATGATTTTCATTTGCTCTGACATGCACTGTGAGCTGTAAGGTCTTATATAGACAGGTGTGTGGCTTTCCTAATCAAGTCCAATCAGTATAATCAAACACAGCTGGACTCAAATGAAGGTGTAGAACCATCTCAAGGATGATCAGAAGAAATGGACAGCACCTGAGTTAAATATATGAGTGTCACAGCAAAGGGTCTGAATACTTAGGACCATGTGATATTTCAGTTTTTCTTTTTTAATAAATCTGCAAAAATGTCAACAATTCCATGTTTTTCTGTCAATATGGGGTGCTGTGTGTACATTAATTAGGAAAAAAAATGAACTTAAATGATTTTAAGGGGGTCTGAATACTTTCCATCCCCACTGTATATTTTTGGTTGTGGGGAAGTGCTTACCCCCCCCACAGGTGTGGTATTTAAGCCTTTTCTCCCCTTTCTCTATTTTCTTTCAGCCCTGTGCTTTTGAGGGTTTTACCCTAGTTGTGCTTCCCATGTCCACCATGGGGGAGGTTTGTGGGTGCTCTGGTTGTTGGGTCGCCTCCTGGGCTTTACTCTTAGTCTGGGTAAACGGACACCTTGTCTGTACTATGTATGATAATTGTGACCCTGTATTGTACAATTTATGTTATATTGTATTCATTGGTAATTTTCATGTGTATTTTGTTGTAGATGATTTAAGGCTCATTCCTGCTGATGAAGCGATAGAAGTTGCAAAACATGAAAAAGGATTTACCACATTTTACTTTCCCATCCTCTCCATCCGGAAGCTCTTTTTGTGGACAAGGACGAAAGAGAAAAAATGATCTTTGGGATCTTTCTGTTACTGGATGCTACACATCATTTGGGAAAATTCTTCTCATTCTTGTACAATGTCATAGTGATTTTTTTAACTATGTGTTTTTTAACCACTTACTTACTGGGCACCTAAACCCCCCTCCTGCCCAGCCCAATTTTCAGCTTTTAGCGCTGTCCCTTTTTGAAAGACAATTGCACAGTCACACAACACTGTACCCAAATGACATTTTTATAATTTTTTTCCCTCACAAATAGAGCTTTTTTTTGGTGGTATTTGACCACCTCTGGGTTTTTTTTTGTTAAAAAAATGAAAAAAGACCAGAATTTAAAAAAAGAAAATACAAAACCGTTTTATATTTTGGTAATAAATTTTTCAAACAGGTAATTTTTCTCCTTCATTGATGTACGCTGATGAGGCTACACTGATGGGCACTTATAGGCTGCATTGATGGGCAGCACAGGAGGGCATTGATAGGTGACATTGAAGGGCACTAATAGGTGGCACTGATAGCTGGCACTGATGGGCACTGATGGGTGGCAGGGATGGGCACTGATTGGCACTGGTAGGTGACACTGATAGGCAGCACTGCTAGGTGGCACTGATGAGGCACTGATTGGCACCAATGGTGGGCATTGATAGGTGGCACTCATTGCTGGCACTTATGTACTGGTAGGCACTGATTTGTGGCACTGGCAGGCGGTACATATGAGGCGGCTTCACCTCTTCCTCTTAGGGACCAATGTCCCTTCAACAGAAGCCGGTGATTGTTTTTTTTTCTCCTCATGCTGTCAGCGTGAGAAGAAAATAAAAACGTTTACCAATCTTCTGTTTACATCACGTGATCAGCTGTCATTGGCTGACAGCTGATCATGTGGTAAGGGGGCACGGGATCGACCCCTTACTCCGATTTGTGATCACCCATATCTCATTGACTCGGTGATCAGAGCGTGCGCAGGGGGGCACGTGAGGAGCGTGCAAAGGGGAGGACGTCTATTGATGACCTCCTGGCAAATCAGATCCTAGCTGTAGCCGTCATTTGGCTATAGCGCGGATCTGAAGGGGTTAAAATAACGATTTTATAATAAAAATTTAATTTTTATTTATTTGTAGTCCATTATTGGGATTTCTTTCCCCCTTTTTCTGATTGAAAACAAATTCTACATAATATGCTTAAAAGTAATACTTTTGGGGTTTACCTAAGAATCTGTCTATATGGCTGGCTCCAGAGGCACTGGAAGACCTTTAAAAATTGGCCTACATTGCTAAACACAAAAGATGCTATTGTTGCTGGCACTATTATCAGCATATAGATACAAGTATATTAAACATTGTTTTATAGATACACAGGGATTGATTTACTAAAACTGGGGAGTGCAAAAACTAGTGCAGCTCTGCATAGAAACCAATCAGCTTCCAGTTTTTTTTTTTTTGCCAAAGCTTAATTGAACAAGTTGAAGTTAAAAGCTGATTGGCTACAATGCATGCTGCACCAGATTTTGCACTCTCCAGATTTAACCCCATACTGTTGCATCCAAATAGCCAATGCAAGATTAGTTCATTAAAAATATTAAGCAGGTTAAAACAAAATCTTCTACTAAAATTGATTTATTTTAGTGAATAATGTGCTAAGTATACTGTAATCTTAGAAATTCAATAACAGTGTCATAGACATTCATTAGAAATCAGTTCCCAGTCCATGTAACAAATGGCACAACTTCTGATAGATATATGTAACCATTGGTAAGGTGTATATCTGCCGCATCTCCTGCAGGATTACCTCACTCAGAAATTGGTCTCGGACACAAAAATTATACATGTAGCTTATTCCAGCTTGGAAGAGGGCATGTTTCTTAGCACTAATATGGCGGTATTTCCTAATGAATTTGTCACAGCTATAGAGCCCGAATGTAAAAGTGTTAAACAAAAGAACTACCTGAATTCATCACAGCATCGGAAATAGCAAGAAAATGGTCACACTACTTTCATAAATTTGATGTAGTATTATTCTTAGCAGTGAAATATTTGGTACCACTAATTTATTGGTTGAACTGAATGGAGTCATTTTTCCTTGTCAAAAGAAGTTTATTGAGTATACAATGTTATAAAGATACATAAAGTAAGTTTACAAGGATCTATAAAGTAAGCTCAATGGAGTCATTTTTCAACCAGACTAACTATGTAACTATTTTCTCCAAAGCAATGCAGAAAAATGGTGGTTAAAAAGATAAAATAACCATCTGTATGCCTAGCAATTACACTGCTCATTCTAGCTGTAAGAATACAGGGTCTATTTATGTGGTGAGAACAAGTATGATGAAACACAAATTTTATGCTCTGCAAACTTTGTGAGATGTCCCGCCATAGGAGTCATTTCCCAACATTTTTCCAATGTTATGAATTGAGTTGTTCCCAAATAAAATCACGTATACAAAATGTATACAACGTAGATACTGTTTACCCATGTCCATGAAAGGAGACGTAAATAGGTGGGAAAAAACAATGTTTTACCTCTTTTTTTTCAAAATCAAACAGTAATCAGCAGGCTAGATAAAGCCATTATGAAGTCATGTTTAATATTTTTGTTCTCAAATCTTCCACCACTTTGCACAGAAAATTGTTGCAATTACAAATGTTTAGGCATTCTCATGTTTATTTCCTTTGTTTGTATTGGTATGATACAAAAATGTGGAGAAACAAGTCAAATCTGGCACATTCCACATTTAACTCCAAAAATGGACTGGACAAAATTCTTGGTACTTTCTCAAAATTATAAGAAATAATTGCATTTTAGGGTTGTGATGCTTCTGTAATTAATTTGTAATTACATTCACCTATATCAATTAACAGGTGCTGACAATATACTGCAGAAATCACTCTGGCAACCAGTTAAAATGGTGAAAAATGTACTCAACCTTTCTGTTGTAGGTATCTGTGTGCCACACTTAGCATGGAGAAGAGAAAAAGTAGCAAAGAATTGTCTGAGGATTTGAGAACAAAAACTGTGGAAAAGCATGGACAAGTCCATCTCCAGTAGGGATGAGCTTAAAGTTTGAGTCGAACGTAAGTTTAACTCGAACATCGGGTGTTCGCCCGTTCGCCGAATAGCAAATTTTATGGGGCGTTCGCGGCAAATTCGAGCACCCCATAATGCACTGCAAGACCACAGTGCATTGCTGTATGATGATTGGCCAAAGCATACACCTGACCTGCATGCTTTGGCCAATCACAGCACGCTCCTCAGCGAAAGCCTTAATTGGCCAAAGGCAGGGTGCCTTTGGCCAACCATGACCCAGGGGGACTAAGTCCACGCCCCACACTATATAAGGCTGCTTACACAGCGCTCGTATAGTGTGTTATAGTGGACGGAGATAGAGAGATTGAGCTAGATTAGGCAGGCAGGTTAGTTAGTGGCAGTGTATTTGATTATAATATATATATATATATATATATATATATATATATATATATATATACACACACACACACACACACACACACACACACACACTCTGCATTCAGCGTAGACTATATATGCAGTGTAAACGCTATATTCAGTCAGTACAGGCAGTGTATTTGAAATTATATATACACACACAAACACACACACACACACACACATACATACGGTGTACCGTTTCTAATACAGTGCAGGCGGTGTACACAGTATATAATACAGTGTGTATGGTTTCAAATACACTTCAGTGTACACAGTATATAATACAGTGTAGTGCGGTGTTAAAAAAAAAAAAAATTACCATCATGTCCGGAAGGCCTCCAAAGGAGAGGCAGACGCTCACAGGCCACTAAAAGAGGGCAAGCAGCCCCTGAAATAATATTTAACAGCAGGGACAGTTCCTGCACCCAACAAGAGTAACTGTGAGCGGTTACTGTGTTCTGCCACCACCAACACCTAAGGCCCAATTTTTCAGCAGAGTATATAGTGCAGTCTGTATAGTATATATACACTGCAGTTCAGAATATATAGTGCACTCAGTGTAGTATATATAATACAGTGCAGGGTATATAGTGCAGTGTACAATATATAATATAGTGTATTGAAGTGGTTAAGGGGAGCCCTATGACAGAATTAAGAAAAATGGCATGGGTTCCCCCTGTCCATACCAGGCCCCTTGGGTCATTAAAAAAAAAAAAAATTTGATGTGGAGTTCACTTTAATATCCATACCAGACCCGATGGGCCTGGTATGGACTGGGGGGGGAACCCACGCTGTTTTTTTAAATTATTTTGTATGTATATTGCCGGGAATCTTGAAATACATTACAGGGGTGAGCAATTTCAAATAACATTTTTTCCTTCAGAAATGTCATTTTGCTGTGGTACTTTTCTAAACATGGGAAAAATGTGCTACTTTACAGGCAGACTAAGGGGACCCCCCAGTCACAATTTTTATTTAAAGGAATATTTCATTTTTATTGTTTCACTTTAAGCATTCTTAAAATCACTGCTTCTGAAAAAGCAGCCGTTTAAAAACTTTTTAGTTGCATTGATACATGTCCCCTGGGGCAGTACCCGGGTCCCCAAACACTTTTTATGGCAACAACATGCATTTAAGCCTTTAAAATTAGCACTTTTGATTTTTCACGTCCCATAGACTTTAACTGTGTTTTTGTCTGTTCGCAAGTTCTGGTGCGAACCGAACCAGGGGGTGTTTGGCTCATCCCTAATCTCCAGAGATCTTAACGTTCCTGTGTCCATTGTGCGCAACATTGTTAAGAAGTTTACAGCCCATGGCACTGTAGCTAATTTTCCTTGAAGTGGATCAAAGAGAAAAATTGATCAAAGAGTTTGCCAAAAACCTTTTGGGAGAATGTGCAATGGACAGACGAAACAAAAATTACAGCTTTTTGGTAAAGCCCATCATTCTACTATTTTCAGAAAAAGAAATGAGGCTTTTAAAGAAAAGAATACAGTTCATACAGTCAAACATAATGGAGGTTCACTGATGTTCTGGGGTTGCTTTGCTGCTTCAGGCAGTTTGAAAAACGAAATCATAAATTATAATATAATAACTATAAACAATTATAACAAATAATAATATAATAATAATAAAAATTATTCAATAATGTAATCAAATCAAAAACACTGAAATTTGCTCAGTTGCAGAATTGTCGCTGTCATTACTTTCAGTGTTTGATGACGGATCTCACCACAAATCACTATCGCTCAAATCTGCAAGTGATTCTGATTTATTATCGCTGTTTTCTAGCTGGTCTAAAACGACTTTTGATGTAAAGGGACGGTTTTGGTTGCTATGGGCAATTTCCAGTTTCCAGGCAGAAAGAACAGTATTTATAATATAAAGCTGCATGCAGGGCACTTGACAGACCACTAGGGACAAAAGGGATGTGAAATAAATTGCTACAGTAATGTAATCTGTAAGATTACAGTGTACTGTATATGTATTGTGTGTATTACTTTTTGAATTTGGCGCCGTTCTCCGTCCCCGTGCGTCGCAACGCTCACAGGGAACAGAGCCCAGGCACTGTGATAGATCGAGAGGAGGACGGCTCGCTCAAACTGTGGGGAGACCTCGCAGGATCCTGGGGACAAGGTAAGTAAGCTCTTCCTGGATCCTGCGATGCGATCCCAAGTCTGGCTCGGGGTTACCTCTTTTGGTACTAAAAATCCACCAGACTCGGGAATACCGCCAAGGAGGTTAAATTGAGGGTGCCAATAATTTTGTCCAGTCAATTTTTGGAGTTTGCGTGGAATAATATAACTGAATACTAACATTTATATGTTAAGTTGATCCAGGGAATATCAGTTTGCCTCTTGGGGGATCAAGAAGGAATTTTTTCCCCTGCTGGAGCAAATTGTATCATGCTTTTGCTGGGGTTTTTTGTCTTCCTCTGGATCAACGGTGGGTATTATATTGTGTATATGGGAGTGTATATAGATATAGATATAGATATAGATAGAGAGAGATCTAAATATAGATATATCTATCTATATATATAGATAGATATATCTATACATATATATATATACACACACACACACACACACACACACACACACACACACACATTTTTCTTTCTCGTTTTCCCTTTTATAGATTGAACTAGATGGACTTGTGACTTTTTTTTCAACCTTACATAGTTACATAGTTACATAGTAGGTGAGGTTGAAAAAAGACACAAGTCCATCAAGTCCAACCTATGTGTGTGATTATGTGTCAGTATTACATTATATATCCCTGTATGTTGCGGTCATTCAGGTGATTATCTAATAGTTTCTTGAAGCTATCCCGCTCCCCGCTGAGACCACCGCCTGTGGAAGGGAATTCCACATCCAACCTGATTAACTAACTATGAATGTGTCAGATTTGGTTTTTTGTTTCGCCACTTTTTTGTGTCATACCAATACAAACAATAGAAATAAACATGAGAATGCCTAAACATTTGTAATTGCAACAATTTTCTGTCCGAAATGGTACATTATCTGATGGAAATGCATGGGTGCCAATATTTTTGGCCATGACTGTATGCTCTCCTTGTGTGCTTATAGGCTCCAGTTTATTGTTAAATCTAGGTAAACTTTAAATCACCTGAGTTTAGTCGATAGAAAGTCAATAAAAAGGTATATAGGATATAAGTAATATATAAGGGAAAAATATTTTGTACGCTATGCTGGACAATTTGCATTATTGATATAAATTTATTCAGCTATATCATCCTATTTGGAGATGTTCAAAATGAACCTACAGAGCTGAAACAATAATAAATACAGCATAAGGCAAGATGCAGGAGAACCCTTCCTGTAATAGTTTATAGTCTAAAGAAGAATGGATCGCTGAAATGGGCCTGATTTACTAAACATTATGTGCATAAGTCACTGCACTGATGCATTAAATTTAGCAACAAATGTTGTTTGCTAAGAAGTGTGTACTTCAGTGAGCCAATGTAAGTGGTGGCATACTAAAAAAAGTTATATTCTTTGTTTTGTTTTTTTTTTGCACTGTTTGAAAACTCTTTTTTTTTTTTTTTGCATGTGCATTTCATGCCACAGTCAATAGTGTGCAGAAGGTACCCCAGCGCCTATGAATGTAACATAGTGTACATGCAAAGAAGTGCAGACTTTGACCATGATAAGCGATATACATACTTGTAAATGGGGGTTCCAAAAATGAAATCCCATAATTACAGGTTACAAAAACCTGTACTTCCACTGTTAGCTTTATCAGCACAGAGTATGTGTTTTCTGGAGCTGCTTCCTTGTTTGGAGCATGCAAAAGCTTTACAAATTCCTTAATCCATCTTAGTGGAATACAATGCAGAATATATACAGTGTGCCCATTGCATACTTGGAATAATTTAGAAATATTTTTTAGCAGTTTAGTAGAGGGACTGGGATTGCTGAGTAAATGTACAGTCACACACTCATATGAACCTGCATAGCATGCATAGCTTTACAACAATTTCTCTCTACTCTTAATTTGAGTAAATCTGTAGTACTCTTAATTTGCTAGTTGTAAATTACATTTGTAAGAAATTACAAAACCTGGTACTGTGTGGTCTAAATAGAAACAAGTAATTAAAAATGTCACTGACATGTAGTTTCACGTTTACATTGCCTGGGGATTTGCTCCCTACCAAACATGTCAAGCGGGCAACATTATTACCATGTAACAAAAGGGTTGTAGCCCATTCCTGTACTACTGCATAATACTGATAAAAATTCTAATGTGAAATGGTGTAACATAACAGTATAAATACTGTAAAATACATTTTTGATCAGCTGTGGGGCCCTGCCATTATCATTTGTGGGCTCAGCAGAACATGCAAAACTTGATAGGCAATATCGCTTAATTCATTTTCATACAATACATTATGTGCGGGACACTAGGATATAGTTATAGTACATGTAACCCAGTTCTGTTTCTGTAATAGCTCTGCTACTAATGTGCATGTAGCAAAGTTGTTCACACAGCTTTTGAGCTGGTCACCTAAGTTGTTCAGGGTTTTGACAATGAGAATATATGGCAATATGAAGATTTTTAATGTTACTTTCAAACTTTTACAAAAAAGTCCACTTTTGGGGGTCTGTATACGTTTAAACAACATTTGAGATATGCTATCAGCTAAATAGAGAGTGTAGGAAGGAGCAGTACTTTCACACCTTTGTGTAGCACTGTAAAGCTTGAAGCAGAGCCTGCATATTTTATTTATTTCAGGTACTTATATAGCACCGTCAATTTACGCAGTGCTTTACATATACATTGTACATTCACATCAGTCCCTACCCTCAAGGAGCTTACAATCTAAGGTCCCTAACTCACATTCATACATACTAGGGACAATTTAGACAGGATCCAATTAGCCTACCAGCATGTCTTTGGAGTGTGGGAGGAAACTGGAGTACCCGGAGGAAACCCACGCAGGCACAGGGAGAACATGCAAACTCCAGGCAGGTAGTGTCTAGGTTGGGATTCGAACCAGTGACCCTTCTTACTGCTAGGCAAGAGTGCTACCCACTATACCACTGTGCCGCCCAATATGTAATTAACTAAGAGGAAGACACTCTTGAACACATATAAATACCAGGCAGATAAAAAAATTTTAACCCACTTATATATATAAAAAAACCTGTTTTGATATACTGTAAGCAGTAAGCCATCTTTAACTTGTTGCTGCAAGACTTATGCCCTGTACACACGGTCGGACATTGATCGGACATTCCGACAACAAAATCCTAGGATTTTTTCAGACGGGTGTTGGCTCAAACTTGTCTTGCATACACACGGTCACACAAAGTTGTCGGAAAATCCGATCGTTCTAAACACGGCGACGTAAAAAACACATACGTCGGGCTTATAAACGGGGCAGTGGCCAATAGCTTTCGTCTCTTAATTTATTCTGAGCATGCGTGGCACTTTGTGCGTCGGATTTGTGTACACACGATCGGAATATTCCGACAACGGATTTTGTTGTCGGAAAAATTTATAGCCTGCTCTCAAACTTTGTGTGTTGGAAATTCCGATGGAAAATGTGTGATGGAGCCTACACACGGTCGGAATTTCCGACAACAAGGTCCTATCACACATTTTCCGTTGGAAAATCCGACAGTGTGTACAGGGCATTACACTTATGTGTGGCAGCATGGCAATGGGCTTTAACACCAAGCTACTACACATATACACCTGTTTTGTGTTGGGAGCGGACAAACTCATTGGGGGTTATTTACTAAAGGCAAATCCACTTTGCACTACAAGTGCACTGCATGTGCATTTGGAAGAGCAGTCGCTGTAGATCTCAGGGGGACATGCAAGGAAAATAAAAAACAGCATTTTAGTTTGCACATGATTGGATGATAAAATCAGCAGAGCTTCCCAGCATTTTAGATCTTCCCCTCAGATATACAGCGACTGCACTTCCAAGTGTTCTTTCAGTGCAGAGTGGAGTTGCCTTTAGTAAATCAACCCCATTGCCTCACCACTGTCACCGACAATGCCCGGTCACTGTTTACACATGGGAGTCAGAAGTCACTGTTTACATACGGGAGCCAGAATGATGGGTTCTTGATCACATGATTAAGATCACATGTTAAATGCTTGCATGTTCAGTCCTAAAATGCAATAAAAAGGCAAAACCTTTTTTAGTTTTGGATGGAATAGTGAAAACCTAGACCCCCTGTCAAGTATTTATAGCTGTCTAAGTCCCTGCTGGGCAGATTCTACCCTCTATTTTTCCTGGTAATTTTTGTTACAGGAACAGAAGCAGAAGTAAGGGGAAATTCCATATCTTAGAGTTGTCATGTGAACAAGAGGCAAGGGGAAGTTCTAAAATGGCAACATTGGTGCTGATGACAACTGCCCTGTTCACACCTGTGTATCTGTGTGTTTAGGTATGGTGCATAAAAAAAGTCCCACTGGGGGGAGAACCTCTGGGGGAATCTAGGATGGAAAAGGACCTGGGGGTCCTAGTAGATGATTGGCTCAGCAATGGCAGGCAATGCCAAGCTGCTGCTAACAAAGCAAACAGAATATTGGCATGCATTAAAAAGGGGATCAACTCCAGAGATAAAATGATAATTCCCCCACTCTACAAGACTCTGGTCCGGCCGCACCTGGAGTATGCTGTCCAGTTCTGGGCACCAGTCCTCAGGAAGGATGTACTGGAAATGGAGCGAGTACAAAGAAGGGCAACTAAGCTAATAAAGGGTCTGGAGGATATTAGTTATGAGAAAAGGTTACAAGCACTGAACTTATTCTCTCTGGAGAAGAGACGCTTGAGAGGCGATATGATTTGAGTTTACAAATACCGTATTGGTGGTGACCCCACAATATGGATAAAACTTTTTCGCAGAAGAGAGTTTAACAAGACACGTGGCCACTCATTAAAATTAGAAGAAAAGAGGTTTAACCTTAAACTACGTAGAGGGTTCTTTACTGTAAGAGCATCAAAGATGTGGAATTCCCTTCCACAGGCGGTGGTCTCAGCGGGGAGCATTGATAGTTTCAAAAAACTATTAGATAAGCACCTGAACGACCACAACATACAGAGATATACAATGTAAAACTGACATATATTCGCACACATAGGTTGGACTTGATGGACTTGTGTCTTTTTTCAACTTCACCTACCTAACTATGTAAGTCTTGCATGCAGCATCTTTGATGTGTTTTTGTCAAAGTTCACATTCTATAGGGGTCAATGTTATAGCAACTACAATGCAAGTAAAACGCACCTTTTGTTGTCGGAAAATTTTATAGCAAGCTCTCAAACTTTGTGTGTCGGAAATTCCTATGGAAAATGTGTGATGGAGCCTACACACGGTCGGAATTTCCGACAACAAGGTCCGATCACACATTTTCCATCGGAAAATCCTATCATGTGTACAGGGGGCATAACAGGTTATTTCCATCAAACTGATCTTTTTTATAGGTTTATTTAAAACCCAATGGAAACAATTCCCCATAAAGTATATTCGTCCTAAATGACTGATTTATAAAAATGCACTGCTTCAATCAGACCAGATGTACTGTAGTGGAAATCAGATTTGCACTGGAAATTGACACTTGGAAAAGGAGTCTGAATCTGCAGCTGTAGAGTAGCAAGATTCATAATTGCAAAGTGAAATGTAATGTGAGAGGTGTAACCCTGCATTCAAAATGACCTTCATTACCATCTACACTCTGTGCTTTGTTGCTGCAATTGTAAAAGCGAAATATCTTTTAAAAAAGCATTTTTCATTTTGGGGTTGGTTTACAAAATGTTTACTTATAAATAAAGCCTATTTACTTTTAGCTCCCCAATGTGCATAAAAATGACCCCTTTATTTTTATTTTATTTCTCTCTTTGGTAAAATTTAGGAATGATCCCTTTGTGAGGACACAAAGATCACTCTTCAAATGTAGGGTTAATCCCTTGTAATTTTATGATTAAGTAGTAATGTGGGTGTGGTTCCAATAGCTCAAGGCACAGGAGGGACACATTCTTCCTCTCTGTCTGTTACTGGGGAAACAGCAGTGAAAACAGGCAAAAAGCAGGAGCAGCTACAAAAGCAATAGGGTGTATTATCGTATCTCATACTTAACGCCCCTGGGTTACTGCTACTATCATCACAATATATGATGAATATAAATACTCTTTGTTGTATTCTTTCGGAGGGTTTGCTGCACTTGTGTTGCCAAGTCAAAAGCATTAAATATGCTACGGAGAAACTATGGAAACAAAATGCAAAACAGTATATACAGCATCTCAAAGCACTACTTTTTTCACTTTTAAACCTGCACCTGGAACAGGTATTTGACCAGGCAGGCAGAGAGAAATATTAAACTCTTTATGTTAAAACTGGAAAGGGAATGTTTTACCTATAGCAACAAAAGTCACAATCCACTTGATACAGACATACCCCACTTTTAAGTACACAATGGGGTTTATTTACTAAAGCTGGAAAGTGCAAAATCAGGCTCACTTCTGCATAGAAACCAATGCGCTTCTAACCCCAGCTTGTTCAATTAAGCTTTGGTAATAAAACCTGGAAGCTCATTGGTTTCTATGCAGATGTGAACCTGATTTTGCACTTTCCAGCTTTAGTAAATAAACCCCAATGTGTACTTAAAAGTGGGGTATGCCTGTATATTATTTTAAAGACAGGTTTGAAAATGAATATGGGTGCACATTTTCTTTCCTAGCCATCAGCTTTTCTGTCTTTTTTATTATTGTTCAAGCTTGGACTAATTTATATAAAATCTACGGCAGCGAGTGTGCACAGTGAGAAGGCAGTGGTTTGGCAAGCTTGCATGTAGAATTTTGCAAAGCACGTTTAACATTACAGACAAATGGGTAAAACGACAAAATTGACAGTATTCTTTCAGGGAATTAGCCAAAGGCACATGTATTGGTAAAGCAGAGTTTTTTTGAGAATTCGGTTGCCATTAGGCTCTGAGAGTGTAGGGCCCGTAACTTGTCTGCAGATAACTTGCCCAAATACCTCTGTCTTATAAGGTGTGGATTCCCTGAGTTTCCGAGAGAAGGAAGCAGTAAAACATACCTTACCTGGGCATATCAGGGAGTTGTGGGGGAAAAAAAAGGAGTTAAGGGGGCCTGCGCCTGCATCTGAGCATGGTGAGTAAATTGGCACTCTGCTACATTCCACCCCACTTGAACAAACTAACCCTGGCAGATTTGCAAAACATTCAAATTAATCTTGCACAAGGTGTACTGTACATGGCGTTTCCTGAAGTTACACAACTCTTGAGGCACATCTAGAAACCTCAGTTCCATCCTCTGTGACAAAAGGCAACATGTCTCTGTTCTCAGGCTTGCCAGAGGATGGTGGTTTAGAGCAGTGGACATAGTTACATAGTAGGTGAGGTTGAAAAAAGACACGAGTCCATCAAATGTGTGTGATTATATGTCAGTATTCTATTGTACATCCCTGTATGTTGCGGTTGTTCAAGTGCTTATCACACTATCAGATTTTCTGCTGATGTTTGTCTTCAGATTTACCAAAAAAAAATGTAGTGTAAGGGCCTGCCTGATTGCATACAAATTGAAACTCCTCAAATGACCTCATATTATATGATTTTGGTAAATCTGAAGGAAAAAATCAGCAGAAAATCTGATAGTCTGTATGGGGCTTATCAGTAAAGAATCCTCTTCGTAGTTTAAGGTTAAACCTCTTTTCTTCTAATTTTAACGAGTAGCCACAAGTCTTGTTAAACTCCCTTCTGCAAAAAAAGTTTTATCCCTATTGTGGGGTCACCAGTACGGTATTTGTATACTGAAATCATATCCCCTCTCAAGCGTCTCTTCTCCAGAGAGAATAAGTTCAGTGCACTCAACCTTTCCTCATAACTAAGATCCTCCAAACCCTTTATTAGCTTTGTTGCCCTTCTTTGTACTCGCTCCATTTCCAGTACATCCCTCCTGAGGACTGGTGCCCAGAACTGGACAGCATACTCTAGGTGCGGCGGGCAAGAGTCTTGTAGAGCGGGAGAATTATCATTTTATCTCTGGAATTATTCTCCTTTTTAATGCATGCCAATATTCTGTTTTGCTTTGTTAGCAGCAGCTTGGCATTGCATGCCATTGCTGAGCCTATCATCTACTAGGACCCCCAGGTCCTTTTCCATCCTGAATTCCATCCTGGCCCACTAACAGACCAGGTTTTATGTATTACCTTGGGTAGATGCAGACTAGAATACTGCAATCACTGAGCAGCAAATGATATCACCTGTGATGTATTTCAGTTATCCTGCAAACCTGGCCTGTTAGTGGGCCCTGAGGACAGGATTGATGACCACTGGTTCAGAGGGCTCCACAGGGTGATCTATAGCTGGCAGTGTAATTTTGTCAGGATCTATGGCTTCTTCTGGGGATTTGGAGATAATTCTGGAAGAACAGAGGTCAGCCACCACTGAACTTCTAGTGGCAGAGACGTGGAATACCTAGAATGTTGCACCTATACCTAGCCTGTTGTAGGACAACTTCAGAGGCCTCTTTCAACTGTGTCTTCAATTTCCTTATTTACGTGTAACATTACATCAGACTAGCTCTCTATCTCTAGGTTTATAGTTGGACCCCTTTCCCATTGAGGCAGGTTTTAGGCATTTTAGCGCTAGAAATAGCGCCTGAAAACTTCCTCCCATCGGCGCCAGAGTGTGAAAGCTCGAGTGCTTTCACACTGGGGGATGTTAGAAAAAGTCCTGCAAGCAGCATCTTTGGAGCAGGCACCCTGTATGTTTCGCTCCCAAAACGCCCCTGCCCACTGCAATGAATGGTCAGCGCTTCTGAAGCGCCTGAAATATGCTTTGGAAGCGCCGCAACACTGGCATTTTTAACCCCTTCTTTAGGGTTAAAAACGCCCGCTAGTGGCCAAAAAGCGCTGCTTAAACATCGGTAAAGCACTGCTAAAACGAGCGGCACTTTACCACTAACGCCTCAGTGTGAAAGAACTCATACAGTAATATGCTTCCGACTTGCCTGTTGTTTCTATTCTGAAATTCAGGAAATAGGGAGCTGTTCAAACTATTTTGTGAGCACTGGGTCCCATAGGTCTGTGGGCCGTCATATGTATGACAAAACTATGGCAAAACATAACATGGTAGGGTGGGCCTTTCAAGGAATGTACTGTATAGCTGTATTTCCATATCACTTTGGCTAGGTAATGGGTCCATTTCATGCATTTCTTGTGAGCTAAGCCTCTCTGCAGTTGCATCAGAGTGCAACTGAACCTCTCACCTGCCCCATTGCCTTGTGTGTGCGCAACTTCTCAAAGTGGTTGTAAATAATGTCCTAACATTTGTATCCCACCCCCTCAGGTCCTCACTCGATCCAGTGCTGGGCCTGTCTGTAGCGGCTCATTCACAGAACAGAGGCAGTAGCGGGAGCCATTGGCTTCTGCTGCATTTAAAACCTGTGAGGAGGGAAGAAGGGACAGGGTTGAGTTACACTGTGTGTATAGACGCACACAGCCTCTCTAGGGAGTGAGCCCGCAGGTGTGCCACCATAGGAGAGAGCTTCCTATGATGGCACACCAAGAAGAGAAGCAGCCAAGAACACTGGCAGGGGACCTCAGAAGAGAAGGTTTGGGGCAACTCTGTGCAATAGCATTGCACAGAGCATGCAAGTATAAACCGGTTTGTTATTTTAGTTAAAGACTTTACAATCACTTTAATACCTACTAAGTGACACCATTGTTACAAGAACTTTCAAAACAGGGTTGCTGGCCTAAATGTATCTCCTGGAGAAAGCCATAAGGAAGGCAGATGTGCTTATACACCATCTGGGTGGCAGTCTGCTTGCAGGTCGGTACTGCCACTGCAAACATGGTAACGTGGGGCAACCTGACCAGTTCATGATGGTAACTGTCTGACAAGTGAAATGTAAGAAAATCGATGGACAGCACTCCAGTGGAGCAGATGTGTGCCAAGTCAGAGGGAGAATTTGGACCTCAGAACCCTTTCACACTGAACAGACCATACAGGCTTTCCTCCAGCCAAGTCAGGGATTTTCATCTTTTCACCTTCATTCAATCTTCAGTTCCTAGATGGAGAGTTGTTCCACTTTGCCACCACACTACTTGACTCCTAGTTGCAAGGTGTTTTAGTTGATTGACTTTCACTGTGTATGGTTGGGGCAGTCTCTCTGGAAATGGCCCAACTTGACAAAAACATGGGGACCTTGCATGCCTCTGAGGTAGTGTTCACCTTTTCCACAACGGAGCATCCCCTCCTTGACCCTCAGAGATGTATTCCTATCTACTTTTCAATGCAAATTACTGTCCAGAACATTATGGTATCTGTCTTCTGATATTACTAAGTTTAGGAAAGTCAATGGTCTGTATTTCCAGTGGAACAGATGTGTAAGAGGTGGAATTCAGACCTCAGCTCCTCTTTGAACAGACGCCCACACATGTCTTGTCTCATGAACTAGTGAATGTTTTATAGACATCTCAGTTTCCCCTTTTTATGTGGATTCTACCTTCCACAGAGAGGGCCTGGGTCACTGACAGTATAACCTGCCAATTTACTGACACGCCACAGGGTAATATTATTCTGTGGTACAGTGTACCTTCCTTAAGAACAAGAAAGGATCACTCACTTAGCAGTTTGTTGGTTTTTGGTAGTAGTTTGGATCCTTTTCTTAGGGGAAAGCACTGGATCCTCTTTCTGTATGAATCTCTTTCCAGTAATACTTTTCCAATAAATGGATGAGGTTCACCTAAGGCCTACTCATAGGCCTTCCTCCAGTAAATAGATGGATTTCTGTCTTTCATCCACATCTTTGCTTTTATATAGGGAATCATTCGGCTTTCCTGCCCCACTGCTTGGCACCTGACAGCAGGGCATTTTAATTTATTGACTTTCATTGTGTAGGGTTGGGGCTGTCTTTCTGGAAATGTTCCAATTTGACAACTTCTGCATGAAGATGATGACTTTGCCTGTCTTGGCTGCCTCCAAGGCTGTGTCCACATGCTCCAATGCAGGTAGCTCTGTCTAGAGTGAAGGCATCCCACATTTATGTTAGTAATATTGTGGTTGGTAGGAGACAATATTTACTTGTTTTCCAGGTACCTCTTTTTCCAGCAAGTTGGTTTAAGTGACAAAGTCAGTTTAACAGGCTTATTGTAGTAGTTAATCTACCCTGCATCTAGTAACTAATCTACATACCTCTACATTTTACTAAAATAACAAAAAAAGAAATGTAAGAACAAGCTCTTAACAATGTAAAATGATATACATAATTATTTTAAAGCCCAAACAGGATACTCGTAAATAAAGGCTAAGTGCGGGAGTTGTTTCATGCTAGATGTGTGCACAGATCAGGAAGAAACACACAAAGAATACCAATATTCAACGAAGAATAAACATGGTGCTCATATTTAAATATTATTGTAGTATTATGAATACATTATTAAGTCAAAAATATGTGCTCACCAAAACTGTGCTATGCTCTCCATTTAAAGGAAACCTGTTCAAAAATAATTAATGGAAGATGCCATCTCTGACATTTTCTCTTGAAAATGGTAGATACCCAGCTTTGCTGATTCATTGGCTTTGATGCTTCCTGAGTTACTGACCCAGAACCAGTGTGCAGATCAAGCATTCTGAAATCACTTTCTGAAATTCGCTTTTATATTCATCTCAGTACACTCCACTTAGTTGGAGATGTACCTGTAGAGGTCGTAGTTCTACATTTATTTATCTGTACTTATACCCTTTGCGCGGATTTATTTATACATTGTCTGAAATCACTTTAATTTTTTTCCTGTGTTGCTAACTTAAAACAAGCATTCAACCAACAAAGTTTGAGACTGCAAGGCAACTAGCATTTTCAGAAAGAGGTTATCAATGCCAATCGCATCCTCCCTAACGGAGAGTGGGAACACTTAACATGTTATATAGGCAAGGAGATGGCTTCCTGGTTCCTTTAAAGGTTCATTAAGTTAAAGCAGTAGTAAACTGCTGGGTGTTTTTTTTTTTTTTAAACCTGAAAGGCAATGTCATAATGTGCTAGTATAATATGTGAAACCTTCCTGAACACGAAGCCTTCCAGCGGCACGCTGTCACCGCTGAAGGTGCTTCCATCTTCACCTGGTCTTCCTTCCAGGTTTGCGGACTCTGGCTGTGTGGGTGGCCAGAGCCGCAATAACATCACTCCTGCGCATGCATGTGGGAGCCGCTGTTTACGGCACAGGACTCTGAAGGAAGGAATGCAGTTATGAGTTTCTCCAGAGCGCGTGCAGCATTGACGTCACTGGCTGCATGTACAGTAAATATCTCCTAAACAGTGCATGTTTAGGAGATAATTAAAGTACATATAAGTAAGCCTTATTTTATAGGCTTGCCTATAGGTAAAATTCATGCATGGGAGTTTAATCCCACTTTAAGCGCAGAAAAAGACTCATAGTGCATCATTGCAACCTTCTTAAAAAGGAAGTTAAAAAAAAAAAATCTTACTAAGTTCTTGACCTAGCAAGCAGGATAAACAGACTGTCTCTCAAATGCTGTACGAGTGCTAAAATTCCCATATTACAAATTCAGTGCTTGTAGAACCCTTTCACTTGGAAGCCATCCATCTACCTGCCTATCTAGCGTCATTAACCGCATGCCGACCAGCCGCCGCAGTTATACTGCGGCAACATGGCTCGGCTGCGCAAATCGCCATCAAGGTATGTCAGTACCATAGACGGCCACTAGGGGGCGCGTGCACCCCCTGCTCACCCACAGAGCCAATGCAAGCATCTTCAAGTTGGATAGTTTGCGCTTGTGAACAGCGATCTTTAAGTTTGACCACAGATTTTCTATTGGATTGAGGTCTGGGCTTTGAGTAGGCCATTCCAACACATTTACATGTTTCCCCTTAAACCACTTTAGCAGCGTGTTTGGGGTCATTGTCCTGCTGGAAGGTGAAATTCCATCCTAGCCTCAAATCACACACAGAGTGGTACAGGTTTTGCTCAAGAATATCTGTGTATTTACCACCATCCATCTTTCCCTCAACTCTGACCATTTTCCCAGTCCCGACTGCTGAAAAACATCCCCACAGCATGATGCTGCCACCATCATGTTTCACTAAGGGTGTTCTTTCGGTCATGTGATGTGTTAGGTTTGCACCAGACATATCGTTTTCTTTAATGGCCAAAAAGTTAAGTTTTAGTCTCATCAGACCAGAGCACCTTCCTCCATACATTTTGGGAATCTCCCACATGCCTTTTCGCAAACTCAAAACGTGCCATTTTGTTTTTTGCTGAAAGTAATGGTTTCTTCTGGCCACTCTGCCATAAAGCCCAACTCTATGGAGCGTACGGCTTATCGTCCTATGTACAGATACTCCAGTCTCTGCTGTGGAACTCTGCAGCTCCTCCAGGGTTACCTTAGGTCTCTGTGCTGCCTCTCTGATCAATGTCCTCCTTGCCCAGTCCGAGAGTTTTGGTGTGCGGCAGTCTCTTGGCAGGTTTGCGGTTGTGCCATGTTCTTTCCATTTGGTTATGATAGATTTGATGATGCGCCTAGGGATCATCAAAGATTTGGATATTTTTTTATAACCTAACCCTGACTTGTACTTCTCAACAACATTGTCCCTTACTTGTTTGGAGAGTTCCTTGGTCTTCATGGCAGCGTTTGGTTAGTGGTGTCTCTTGCTTAGGTGTTGCAGCCTCTGGGGCCTTTCAAAATACGTGTGTATATGTAACGACAGATCATGTGACACTTAGATTGCACACAGGTGGACATCATTTCACTAATTATGTGACTTCTGAAGCTAATTGGTTGCACCAGAGCTTTTTATTCATTCATAACAAAGGGGGTGAATACATACGCACATGCCAATTATCAGTTTTTTATTTCTGAAAATAGTTTTATGAATATATTTTTCTAATTTTACTTCAATAACTTAGACTATTGTGTTCTGATCCATTACCTATAATTCAGATTAAAAAAACATTGAACTAAAGGCCATAATGTAACAAAATAGGTAAAAAGCCAAGGGGGGTGAATACTTTTGCAAGGCACTGTATATTAATTGTGTTAAGTGTCAGTACTTTTTATCACTGAGGGAGGTTATACAGATCTGATGACCGTTAAAGTAAAAATCATATCAACTTGTAGTTTTACCACTGTCTTATATTTATTTATTTTTTTGTATTAATATGTATTGGATTCAATGTATTTATTTACAGGGGTTAAAATTGAATCAGATTGTGAGTGCTGTATTTTTTGAGTGTTGTATGTTTCAGTCCAAATAGGATATTCATACAGCTGCTAGTTTGGGGGAGGAGACTGTAGATTAGGAAGTGCAGAAATTTGGAGGGTGCTTGCACTGTGTATGGTTTACTGGCAGTTTACATGACAGGGTCCTTTTAGGTGACTCAGTAGATAGTCTCTAGCTCAATAGAAAAACAATAAATGAAAATCTATTAACTAGGTGTTATTCACCAATGTGCAAAGAGAATATACAGTAGTATAACTTATGTACACACTACATACTAGCCTGTGCAGAACAACCTGCTACAGAAGCGTTTTTTTTTTCTGAAACATCTGCAAATTTTTAAGAAGGCTCACTTAAAGTGTAAGTAAACCCTCCTATCGTTTTCAGCCAAGGAAGCTGCCATCTTTGCCTCTGTTTAATCTACAACTGCCATGATGCTGCACATGTGATCAGTTATGACACCAGCCATTGGATGGTTTGACAGTTTGATTGACAGCACAACCAATCGGAGTGTTACATTTCTGGCACGTGCCGGAAATGAAACTGTTTTATGGATGGGTTTACTTCCGCTTTAATTTTTTATTTGTTTTTTTTTTTTTTTAAGATGAAATTGGGCTTCATGGGACAATTTATTTGAATACATTTAATACGGAGAAGTAAAGTTACATCTTTAGAAAACATGCCAGGCTTTATCTTGTTTTAATAAAAATGCTTAAAAAAAAAAATACATGTTAGCATTATTATTTTCAGATAACTAAATGAACCCTTCCACGCTGATGAATAGAATAACAATTGTGAGAAATTTTTTTTGCAAAACTGTGAAACAGATAACTTATTCTTCTACCAATACCCAGCTGCTGTAAATAAATATAACCCCCTAAGTGATCTAACAAAATGAAAATTACAGTGCTGATTCAATTATATAAATTATTCTTTGTGAAAATTCATGCACAATAAATTATTCAATAACTATTGTGATCAAATAAAGTCCTACAAATAATATATGAAATATTTTTAACCAAAATTAATTTCCAATTAAATAAGTTCAAATAAAACAATTCACCAGTGTAATGACCAAAAAGTTCCCATCACCAACATGATTCTTCCAAGTGTAAAAAAAAAAAAAAAAATCTTGGATCCAAAGTGACCCCCACCACTAATACAGGAAAATGCACGTACCCGAAGTGTGTGCCTATCTCACTACAAAGATTAGGCAAACATAGCTTGTCCTTTAAAGAATTCAGAACAGATAAAACATGTAGGGTGAACCTGATGCTGGGAGTAAGTAGGAATGTGTCCTGTAATTTTTGCTCTTTTTGTGAACTGGGAAGGATTGGAGGGCTGGCGGCTTCTTTGTATATCTTTGCCTACACATCTATATGCTTGATTCTAACTTTTACCCCCTTCCTACCCATGCCAATTTTCAGCTTTCAGTGCTGTCGCACTTTGAATGAGAATTACTCAGTCATGCAACACTGAATCCAAATGAAATTTGTATCATTTTTTTCACACAAATAGAGCTTTCTTTTAGTGGTATTTAATCACCACTGGGTTTTGTTTTTTTTTTCAGTACAAATGAAAGAATACTGACAATTTTGAAAAAAAAAAAAATTTTTCTTAGTTTTTGTTATAAAATTTTGCAAATAAGTAATTTTTCTTCATACACTTTGACCAAAATTTGTACTGCTACATTTCTTTGGTTAAAAATAACCCAAATCAGTGTATATTATTTGGTCTGTGTAAAAGTTCTAGAGTCTATGGTACCAATCATTGAAAACTAATCACAGCTGATGTACTGATGGCCTCTTTCTTGAGGCCCTAACATGCCAAGACAGTACAAATACCCCCAAAATTACTCCTTTTTGGAAAGAAGACAGTCCAAGGTATTTAGTAAGAGGCATGATGAGTTTTTTGAAGTTGTAATTTTTTTCCCACAATTCTTTGGAAAATGAAGAAATTATTTTTTTTTTCACAAAAATGTCATATTAACAAGTTATTTCTCATACACGGCATGGGCACACTTGCAACTACACTCCAAAACACATTCTGCTATTTGTCCTGAGTATGGCAATACCACGTTTGAGACTTTTCCACAGCCTGGCCACATATAGAAGCGCAACATCCACAGAGTATGGGCACACCGACAGATGTTTTGTGCACTGGCACAGATGTTATGGGGCACTGTGAAAAATGTGATGAGGTACTGTGACAGATGTTGTGTGCACTGGTACTGATGTAATGGGACACTGACAGATGTTTCATGCACTGGTGCAGATGTGAGTGGATACTGACAGATGTTTTGTGCACTAGTACAGATGTTTATGGGGACAGGGACAGTGGTGCTTGGCGTACTATGTGTGGGGATGTGTGACAGCTATGTGGGAAAAATCATCCCTTACACACAGAGCTGTCACAGAGTTTGCAGATTCCCCTGCTTTCTGTGTAGGCTGTGATTGGACACAGCCATCACATGATCAGGAGGGCAAATCACAGCGCCCATATCCTGATCTCATCTTGGCTGGGTCCTATGATCACAGCCATTACAGGATTGTGCGGCCCTGAGCAGGCACATGTTCTGAGGGACGTACGGGTACGTCCACATCCACTCAGAATGGTCAAGCTCAATATATATAAATGGTAGGGTGGGAAGTAGTTAAGCAGCCTTTGTGAGTGCCTTGATTATGTGTGTCAAATATATTTGGATGTTTAAGATAGTACACTTTGGGAGCCTGTTTTTTTGTTATTTTTTTATGCTGGCTATAAAATCTAATGGGGAGAGGACAGCAATGGAGATCAAGTCTTAAAGTGGATTGCACCACTTTGGAAGATCATCAGAATCAAAGAAACAAGCTGTGTTTTCCTAATCTTGTAGTGAGAGGGTCACACACTTCCAGTACCTGCGTTTTCCTATATTAGTGGTAGTGGTCACTTTGGATCAACATTTGAAAGAATCATATTGGTGATGGGAACGTTTTAGTCATTAGACTGTTGGATTGTTTTATTTGAATTTATTTGATTGGAAACTAATTTTGGTTACAATTATATTCATGTATTATTTGGTGGACTTTATTTGATCACAATATGCATTGAATGATTTATTGTGGATGCATTTTCACAAAGTATAATATATAAATATAATTGAATCAGCACTGTAATTATCATATTGTTCAATATCAATAATGCTAACTGTAAGCGATGAACAGGTAATATAAAGGTGGACTTCAAAATACCAAAAATCCCTCCACTAAACTATTATTCTTCATTTGAAATGAGTGTGTGGAGAAATTAGTTTGGCCTAAAATGAGCAAGAAACATTCATTTATTTTTTTTATATCTAATAGAAGTGGTTTCTTCTCTGAACTTAACCCCAACATGAGCCCAACTGGTAAGCCTCCTACCCAGTGGCGGCTGGTGCTCAAAATTTTTTGGGGGGGCACAACCAAACTGAAAAAAAAATCAATTGCAGCCACTGTGCCCATCAAACACAGCCACTGTGCTCCTCAAACGCAGCCACTGTGCCAATCAAACGCAGCCACTGTGCCAAACGCAGCCACTGTGCCCATCAAACGCTGCCACTGTGCTCCTCAAACACAGCCGCTGTGCCATCAAACGCAGCCACTGTGCCATCAAACGCAGACACTGTGCCCATCAAACGCAGCCATTGTGCTCCTCAAACACAGCCACTGTGCCCATCAAACGCTGCCATTGTGCTCCTCAAACACAGCCACTGTGCCATCAAATGCAGCCACTGTGCCATCAAACGCAATCACTGTCCCATCAAACGCAGACACTGTGTCCATCAAACGCAGACACTGTGCTCCTCAAACGCAGCCACTGTGCCATCAAATGCAGCCACTGTGCCATCAAACGCAATCACTGTGCCATCAAACGCAGACACTGTGTCCATCAAACGCAGCCACTGTGCCATCAAACGCAGACACTGTGTCCATCAAACGCAGCCACTGTGTCCATCAAACGCAGCCACTGTGTCCATCAAACGCAGCCACTGTGCCATCAAACGCAGACACTGTGTCCATCAAACGCAGCCACTGTGCCATCAAACGCAGTCACTGTGCCATCAAACGCAGCCACTGTGCCATCAAACGCAGACACTGTGTCCATCAAACGCAGCCACTGTGTCCATTAAATGCTGCCACTGTGCCATCCAACGCAGCCACTGTGTCCATTAAATGCTGCCACTGTGCCATCCAACGCAGCCACTGTTCCATCAAATGCAGCCATTGTTCCATCAAACACAGCAACTGTGCCATCAAACGCAGCAACTGTGCCATCAAATGCAGCCACTGTACCCATAAATTGCCACCACTGTGCCCATCAAACGTAGCTATTCACAAAAAAAAATTGGATGTTTTACACCAGAAAAAAAAAAAAATAGTTTTTTTCAAAATTTTTTTTATTCATACCGCAAAAAAAACAAACGCAGAGGTGATCAAATACCACCAAAAGAAAGCTCTATTTGTGGTGAAAAAAAGGACGTCAATTTTGTTTGGGTACAACGTCACACACCCGCGCAATTGGCAGTTAAAGCGGCGCAGTACAGAATCGCAAAAAATGCTCTGGTCAGGAAGGGGGGGTAAATCCTTCCGAGGCTGAAGTTGTTAAACAGGGACCTGGACAATGCCATACACAGTAGTGTGTGAAGGAGAGGGACTGTGTACTGTGACATGCTGTGTATACAGTGGGGGAGGTGTCTCAGTGTAGCACACACACAGGCAGTGGAGATGTACAAACATATACTGACAGGTTAAGCCCTCTCCACCCTCCTCTCCCCTCCTAAGGACTCTCAAGATCCCCTCACAGCCAGGTGTGATTGTTCCAGAGACCCTGGCATTCCAAGCAGGCAGGTTAGGGAGAGGGGGAAGTGGAGAAAGTGAGTGAGAGGAAGTAACAAGCTGCACATGCACTGCTGGCTTCATTATCTAACCTCTCTATACAGCGCACTTGTTTCCCGATCTCTCACCTGACATTATCTTATCTCTAGAGCAGAGGCTGGCAGTTCCTCTTTGAAGACACTTAAGAAGACCATACATGGTCCAATTTCAAACGAAATTTCTTTTCAAAATCAGAAAGTTCGTTTTTTTTGTGATCCGATGATGCCACCATTGATTTTCGAAATTCGGCCGACCAAGCCTTCAATTTCACCTCATGTTGCTACAGAAAAGAATTTTTGTGGGCGGGAATCTTCTTTTCTCTCTGTAAATTTTCTTTTCTTATTACATTTCTTGCACGATTCTCCCATAATTGATTAGAAAATCATTCGTTTTTCAAAAAATTTCCAACATGTCCGATTCCTCAAATTTGATTGCCGTACGAAAATTTGCCATTGTTGCAGCCCACTAATGGTGCGAAATTCGTACGAAAATTCTTTGATACGAATTTCAAAAGAAAATTCTTTCAAAATTCGAACTGTGTATGGCCAGCATTTACTGTGTGATCATTGTCCTGCTGCGGGCTGCTCCAGGGGAATTCAGTCCCATGCTGTGAAGGGTCAGGTGCCCAGAGTAGCGTCCCAGGGAGGTAAAAAATGAGTAGAAACTCCAGCATGTTTCTACGCAAAGCCCAGTGAGCCGAAAAACAGAAGTGACTCACAAAAAGGACCGCCCACCGTCCTCCGGTCCCCGCCAATAAAAATAAAGAACAGGCAGCCAGAAACAAATCATTGAAGAGTGGGAGTGTTTGCGGGCGCAATGCTTGCGCCCTGCACACGCCCTGAACACGGGCAAATCAGCTTCCCAGCTTCCAATCAGCTGATTGGAAGCTGGGAAGCTTCCCATAGACTGCCGTGTGTCTGGCGCCTGGTCACTCTTAAAGTGACACTTTTTTTTTGTAAATGGCTTGGGGGGGGGGGGGGGGGCAGTGCCCGCTACGGATGGGCCGCCACTGCTCCTACCTAATTTCTAAAAGCTCTAAGCCACAATTACAAACCCATTTAGTAAAAAAAATCCTCCCATATGGGGATAGTGATAGTGACAAAATTTGGCAGAGGTTCTCTAACCCCTCTCCATTCTGTAAGATAAAAAAAGAGATTAATTCTGGAGTTCTATTTTCATTTTATTATACCTTTAAACCACAGTGCTTAACTTTAAAATCTACAATAATATAACCCAAACACATTGTTGTGGAAATTTTATTAAGATGTATTTTTTATGTATTGTTACAGTGTCTCCCAGTGTTAGTTCTCCTGCAGCCCGCTCTAAAGAGTGGACTGGGGCAGACTGACTCTGGTTGAGACCTGTTTTGTTAGTGGAAAGCTTCTTGAGGATGCAGAAGTGTTTGCAAAGTGGGGATATGTCTGCCAGTGAAGAGCCCCTGACGATATTCTGGGGGGGATGTGTTCACTCTGCAAAGCCATTATCGGTTATGGGGGATGTACACTCGTGTCGCTCTGTGTGTCTGATCAACACGTGGGGAGCAGCGGCGGCCCGTCCATAGGGGGCGCCGCCCAACCCCCCCCAGGCAGTCACAAAAAAAAAAATTTTAAACATGGCCCTTAAAAAAAAAAAAAGTCCTTAAGTGCACTGTGTTTGGGCGCCGGACACAATGCACTATGGGAAGCTTCACGTCTATGCAATCACGAGATTGCAGACAAGGTGCTTCATTTGTGGGGCTTGGAGCTGCTTTGTGACGCAATCCATCACGCTGAACAGCATCCGCCCGGCGCCCGTAGTGTGTATCATTACGGTCGGTGCTTTGTTCTTAGTGTGAGAACAATGTCACTTCCAGTGGGCTACAAAAAGATTGAACACACGAAGAAAGCCAGGAACTAGCTGCCGCTGACGGGGAGAGACAGACAAGGCATGAAGGAGGGCTGTGCTGCCGGGGGCACAGATGTGAGGAGGACTTTGCTGCTCTGCTGATGGGGACACAGATGTAAGGAGAGGCTTTGCTGACGGGGACACAGATGTAAAGAGGGACTCTGCGGACACAGATGTAAAGAGGGACTCTGCGGACACAGATGTAAAGAGGGACTCCGCAGGCACAGATGTAAAGAGGGACTCCGCAGGCACAGATGTAAAGAGGGACTCCGCGGACGGGGACACAGATGTAAGGAGGGACTCCGCTGGGGCACCTGATGTAAGGAGGGACTCCGCTGGGGGCACCTGATGTAAGGAGGGACTCCGCTGGGGGCACCTGATGTAAGGAGGGACTCCGCTGGGGGCACCTGATGTAAGGAGGGACTCCGCTGGGGGCACCTGATGTAAGGAGGGACTCCGCTGGGGGCACCTGATGTAAGGAGGGACTCCGCTGGGGGCACCTGATGTAAGGACGGACTCCGCTGGGGGCACCTGATGTAAGGACGGACTCCGCTGAGGCCACCTGATGTAAGGACGGAATCTGCTGGGGGCACCTGATGGCATCTGGTGGCAGGCGACGTGGCAGGTGACATGCTCAGGGCTCCCATTGATTCTGCATTATGGTGAGTTGAATGATTTCACTTTATATTACAATGTAATAGTAGTAATAATGCGCTTCAATCATCGGGACACCATAACAACTATGGTGCCAGGATGATTTAAGCACTAACACCAGGTGTTTGGAGTATCTTTATCTGCTGATTGTTAAACTTTCTAGAATACCCATATTTCTATTGTTGTGTAGGATCTGGGCCTGCTGTCCCTCCCCCCCTCCATCCCTCCTTCATCTCAGACGCTAAGCACACCCCCTTAGAGGCACACTCTTTAAGCCATGCCCACTATTTCGCTGAAACCACGCCCATTTTCACCAAGTGGGAGGGGTCAAAAAGGAAGGGCGGGGTCTGGCACCCCCCCCATCCTAAAACTTCACCAGCCACTACTGGTGGGGAGGCTATAGCGTCTCTGCAGATAATCTCCCATCCTCAGGAATGGTAGAATAATCCGGGTATGCGTTGTTCTCTGAACAATTCAAAATAAGAATTCACGCCAACGGTAAAAACGGCAGTCTTTGAGTGTGTTATGGTCAGGGACAGCGTCCATGATTTCAACGCCAGCCATGCGGCTTCCTTTGTCTTACTGGAGAGCATGACTTACAGGTACAAGAGGCGGGAAATTATACACACTTCCCCTGCACGCCCATACACCGCCCTAGTCATTGTTTGAAATCTATATAACTCCTCCTGTTTGTCTGTGCTTGATTGGCTGATTTGTGAAGCAACCAAGCTCTATTGTTATATAAATAAAGATTGCTCCCATTATCAGGAAGTCTGTTGGTGGAGCTAAGAAAGTGAGAATGGGGGTCATGTCTGTTTTCTTGGGAAGATACAAGGAAAAGGGGTTGCTTTAAGATGCATTATACCAAAAGGCTGAAAGGGCGCTTTATTAGCGCAGGAGACATGGATTGCGCGCAGTGTATAGTGAAATTTCCACATCAACATGATTTTTAAGGCTGATGTACACTTATGATCCTGTCACTGATGAGAACTCCTCAGTAGCAGGACACAGCAGGAAACTGAAACACTCACGGATTTGCATGTGTTACTCCCTTATTGGCTAGATGAGCGAGGCATCACTGTCCCACCAGTGACTTATATATGTTAGAGTCAGCAGTGAAGGAATGAGCGACAGGATCGCAAGTGTGACTTCAAGCGGTAATAAACCCAATACCAAAAATGTAATATATTGCAGCTTACCAATCATTAGATATGGCTGCATTAGTTTTCTTTTTTTAGGCTTTTTTCACCTCTGTTTTCACCTGATGACCTGGCCAATAACACCTCCTGTGCTAGTGAGCCACCACTCTGGAGGAATAAGCGCAAGAGGCACATCAGACAGCAACATTGTCATTCTGGGGGGGAGGGGGGGGGAGTAGTACACGTACTAGCAGATTTGGATGTACTAACAAACTGAAGTCACATTCCAGCTCATGCTTTATAATCAGTTACAGCAAACAGTTTGTTTTTCCTTTTGGGATAAAGGTTTTACATGAATAAAAGCTGATCATTGTAAGCACCCCTGCCAGTGTTAAATCCTTGTAAACTGACACATCTGGAAGAGAACTTCTTTTGAAAAACAGACTTACTGGCTGGATCACCAGAGGAAAATAGAAAAAAGAAATCCTAAGAAGAAAACAAATGCAGCCATCACATCGAAGAATTGGTAAGCTGCAATATAATAAATGTTTGTTTTTAATACTGCTTTCAGCCTAAAGAAAAATCCTAATCTATTAAGGCTTGGTTCACATGTTGTTTAGGCAGGGTTGCTAGTAAACGTATTTGTCAATTAATAGTTGCCTTGGCCAATTGATAAGAGGTCAATTGATTTCACCCTAATTCTGGAATTGCAGTACTTATCTCTTTTGCTATTAGATGGCCGGGTATCTGGTGGCTTTAGATAAGACAAGAGCATTGCAAGGTCAAAATAGGATTGAGTGGGGTGTCTCAGCCAATGGGCAGGGATTTTCTTAGGTCCCTTGGCATGCTGGGAGAGCCTATTTATTTAAGGTGAGGTCAGGTGATCGGGGTTCTGTGCCACCTGGTTGGCTGCCTGGGTGGATGTGTGTTGTGCTTCCCCAGGCTGCTAGGCTAGAGCCTGAGGCCTATCCCAGGGACGTCTGGCTGCTAGGCAGTCTGAGGGCCTATCCAGAAGCAAGAGAGCAGCGTTCAGTTGGGATTGCAGCTTGCAGTCCAACCAGAAGTGACGGTTCTGCCGGCCAGAGAACCTGTTGTGGTTGGAGGTAGAAGGGAAGCTGTCGCCACTAAGGGAACATCCACTTTACTATATCACCAGTGGAGTTTATGGGCTGTTTTCTAAATGCCATAAAATCACGTTTGGAGTCGTTCTTCTGACCACAAAAAGTGCCAAACGCTCATAAACGCTGATGAACGACGATAAATGCTCAAAGACTTGGCTCACCAGCATTTAACGTTTTTGATCCATTGAAAAAAAAAAAAAAAACACTAAAAAACACTAACGCGGAAAAACACTAATAGACGCTTTTGCAAAAACGTTAAAAAACATTGAAAGACTCACTGTAAAGTTACTGCAGTTTTTATATTGTTATTTTAACGTCCAATGTGCATGGAGCCTTAATCACTCCTTGAGGAAACATTATCAGACTAGCTTTCATAATTTTTTTTTTTTCATGCCGAAAGTTATAGCAAGGACTAAATCACACTTTTGCAAAGAATAAATAATAATTAATAAAGGACAACAACTGTGTTCCATAAATACAATCTATGGGGTTTATTTACAGTACTTAGAATTTTTTTCTTTGAATATCCAATCAAGTTCAAAAACAATTAAAAATTGAGTTTTAATGGATTCAATGATTGAATTAAGCTAGGTAAACATTTTTCAAAATTATTGTTCTCTACTTTTTTTTAGTAAATGAACCCCAATAAGTCAGGGAAATATAGGTTCTAATTACAAATGAAGTTGAACAGCTTCTGTTTAAGGATGGTTTATATAACAAATGCAAAATGTGCTTAAAGAGGTATTAAACCCAAAAACAAAAATGTAATATAATCCAGTAGAATATTCTCAAGTCCTCTTCCCCTGGATACCCCCGCAGCAGTAATCTTCTGGTGCTGCAGGGGTTAATAAAAGCAGCTACACCTGTGACGGGCACGAAAAGTACTGACTGTGCCCATCCTTTCTGCCCTTATGCTGCATTTATGTTGTAGGTTTCCACAATGCAAAGCGTTCTGTGAATGGAAGATGAGCAGATGAATGAATTACCTGCCTCCTCCAATCACAATGTGCTTTGCATTGTGCAAAACTACAGTATGGGTGGTATGAATGGAGCATGGGGCAGAAAGGGCAGTCCTAGTCGGCACTTTTGATGAAGGCCTGTCGCAGTTGCAGCTGCTGATAGTAACCCCCACAGCACAAAAGATCACTGTTGTAGGGGTGCCTGGGGACAGAGGACTGAGGATTTCTACTGGAAACAGCAGTCACCAACACAACACTGCATTGCAGATAAACACCGTCTCTGCTTATATCTAGGGTACACATAGTATTTGAATGCTCTTCATATCCATTTTTAGGTTTCATACTTTTATACACCTACTGGAATGTAACAGATTAACGTAATGCTTTTATATAAAAGTTGTGCCTGCAGGTAAGAATTTGTGCTCAGCAAGGATGCACAATAGAGACCTTTGTAAAAAAGTATAGACTTTTTAGGTAACTGGCGATGAAAGAAATGCACTCATAAACACTCCTGTAATTCTACCTTCCTTTGTTATGCAAATTTTCGTCTCTAAACACAGCACCACAGCATCACTAGCCTGCATTCAAGATTGGATATTCTCTTATGCACAGTTTTATCCACACTCATCCACCCAGATTTAAGCTAAATTTTGTTAGGTAACATGCACCGAGGTCAGTAAAGTACCTGCACATGATCATGCACATAAACATGTTCAGAAGCCTATGTAGTTGCAGCATAAGAATGGCTATGCTCTGGGCAACCTTGATTCCAGGGTCCTATGTATGAAAATGGTGCTACCATGGACATGTCCAACTGTCATTTCTACAGTCCCTGTTTTTTCCACTTCTTAGCCCAGTAACAATTCTGGTCTTTATGTCATGTTATGTCTTGCTCATAAGCAAAAGAAAGCAATAATTAAAAAGGCAGGTAATGTTTAGCCCATAGAGTGATCTTAAAATGAAGAACCATGACATTCCAGCCAAATCAATAAAAGAAATACCACAAACAAAGCTCAATGACTTAAGACCTATTTATGTGTATTTTAAGGCTCTATATTGTTCATGGAATAAGTTCAAATACAGCTTAATGTACAACACATACTGTATGTCTGTACGTATGAACTCTATCACGCCTGTCTTTTGCTAGATGTGTTTAACATTGTAATAAATGGAAATCCATCAAAATGCATGTCCAAACATATGTATGTTTAATGCAATTTACATTTCAGTGTAATAATATAAGTCAATATATATATGAGAACATAATATTTCATGCATACACATGAGCTGACACAGTAAGGTGTTTGGTTGATTTCAATACAAAATGTATCTGGAAAAAATGGGCAAGTATGGTACTCTCCTTAATAGAGTACAAACCTAATTTCTAATTGTACATAATGTACTGTAATAAAAATACCCCATGCATTAAACTAAAGTTATCCAGACATGGTTAATAACAGGTTCCTCCAGCTACATAAATTAGGTGGATAGAGGAATTCCTCCAGCTTGGACAATGTATTCTGATAATGGCACCCACCGCTGTCAGAGTACACTGATCAGTGGCTGCAGCCACTGATCAATGGAAATTGTTCTAACATTTCTCTTCGACAGAAGTTGATTAAACAATCGACTTCTGACAACTGGGGGAACCCACACACTGATCAAAATTCAGCCAGTCCCCACTGGACTGGCTGAATTTCAATCAGTGCATGGCCAGCTTTAGTGAACTGACCCCATTTTTATTTTACATAGAAAAAAGTATTTCTTTCTTGCCCTGCCCTGTGAAAAGACTATTGTTCCTGAACAGCCAAGCATAAACAGTCTAAATCACATGATCTCTATCAATCATTATTGAGAGTCTGTTACATTTTTCAGCAGTGAGATGAGAAGACCAAAAAACTGCTACATGTTTACAAATAATCACTACACTACCAGTCAAAAGTTTTAGAACATCCCCATTTTTATATTTTTTTTATTGACATTTACACAATTTAATGTCCCAATGTATTCTGAAAATAAAGCATAGAACAAATAAACAATAGGACATAAAAAAATAAATAATTTAACCATTTTCTTTAACAAAATGTAATCTAAATTTTTGACTCATCAAAGTAGCCACGTTTTGCAGATATGCCAGACATGTGCGTGGAATTCTTTCTACAACAGAAATCAAATAGTGTTCACAAAGTTCTTCCCAACACTGTTGCAAAATTTACCACAAATGTGTTGCACTTGTAGGTTGCTTTGCTTCACCGTTCTGTCCAGTTTATCCCAAGCCAGCTTGATGGGGTTTAATTTGAAGCCTACTGTCTTGTTCTTTTCTTCTAAGGTAACTCTGACACAGTCTGGAGATATGTTTTGGGTCATTATCTTGCTGTAGGATGAACCCCTGACCAACTGGTATATTCTAGAGCAGTGGTTCTCAACTCCAGTCCTCGGGACCCACCAACAGGCCAGATTTTAAGTATTACCTTGGGGAATTGCAGACTAGAATACTGCAATCACTGAGCATCAAGTGATATCACCTGTGATGTATTTCAGCTATCTTGCAAACCTGGCCTGTTGGTGGGTCCTGAGGACTGGAGTTGAGAACCACTGTTCTAGAGGATATTGCCTATCACTCCAAAATGCTATGGTAGTAGTTTTGATTTAGGGTGCCGTTCACTCTGTGCAAGTCGCTGGCTCTGCATCCAGCAAAAGAGCCCCAGGCCATCATGCTTCCTCCTCCATGTTTGACAGTTGGTGTCATACACAAAAGGAATCATCCTTTCCCCTACTCAACAGCATACAAAAACTCTGCGTGATAAACCAAAGATCTTAAATTTTGATTCATCCGTCCATAAGACCTTCTTACAATCTCTTGTAGTCCACTGGCGGTACTTCATGGCCCAAGCGAGCCTCTTTGTCTTATTTTGCCATTTTAGCAATAGCTTTCCTACAGCTAATCGATCTGTCAAAGTTGCAGCTGGAAGTCTTCTCTTCACAGTTGAAACTCAGGGGGTTATTTACTAAAGGCAAATCCACTTTGCACTACAAGTGCAAAGTGTATTTGAAATTGCACTGAAAGTGCACTTGGAAGTGCAGTTGCTATAGATCCGAGGGGGACATGCAAGGAGAATAAAAAACAGCATTTTAGCTTGCACATGATTGGTTAATAAAATCAGCGGAGCTTCCCCTCTTTTCAGATTTACCCCTCAGATTTACAGCGACTGCACTTCCAAATGCACTTTCAGTGCAATTTCAAGTGCACTTTGCACTTGTAGTGCAAAGTGGATTTGCCTTTCGTAAATAACCCCCTTAGACTTGCTTATTTCAATCAGTGTTAAGCTGTGCTTGAACCTGTTGTCCTGTGAGCCATCTGTCACACAAGCTGTTGACCCTCAGAAACCTGTTTTCTGATTCTGTTGTGGTTTTAAGCCTGCCAGACCAACTCCTGTCAGAGTTTCCTCCAGTTTCCAGGTGCCTTTTTGATGGTTTAAGAAACTTTTTCCTACTGATACCTTGGCTTTCTTTGGAATCTCTCTAAAGGGTTATAATGGTCTGTCTTCCTTTGTTAATTGCCTTTTTCTCACCATTTTGAGAGCAAATACTTCCTGCAGTACAATACTGTTCAAATCTAAGAGGGTGTTGTAACACAGTCGGCTTCAACACTGCTTTTTTACAGATGGAGAGCTTGTAAGTAATCAGCAAAAGTTGGGACACGTGTAGGAATTGTTAGCATAAACTTTCAAGGATTAATTACTTACATTGCTGTAGAACAACTCAGCTGTTAACTCATTAACTCTGAAATGTACATTATTTTTCCGTTTTTATCCTAAATTGTTTTTTAACTTCTGGCAGTTGCAGTTCACCACCTTTGAATCATTTCAGGTTATTTACTGGACTTGAACTGTTTAAAATTTTAATTAAAAAATCTGTAAAAATGGGGATGTTCTAAAACTTTTGACTGGTAATATATGTAACTATACACACTGTATATAATATACAGAAGCATAAAATCTAAAATCAGATCAAAGTTTCAGAAGAGAGATTAAATTTAAACTTAGAATAGCACAGTTCTAATATATATATATACACCAAACTTACCTGGTACCCCCAGGTGCTTCCACTCTGGTATTTAGAATACTGATTGCCTGCACCTGAACTATTACGATTCATATTGTAAGAATCTTCCAGGGTTTCATATGCGGAAACTATCAAAGAGAAGTGTAAAAAGAATTAGTTTTGCAGTAGTACACATTCCAATAAATAATTACAGCAGCAAAAAAAAAAAATTAGGAAAATAATTTGAATGTAAACATTTTTTATAAGTAATTATGGCTTGTTCTCCCCTCCTCTCTGAGTACAGCCTATCCAGTAACCTTCAGTCCTGATCCAACAATGTTTGCTGTGTAGTCCTGCTATGCCCTCTCTGGCATTCACAAAGAAAATCTCTAGCTGGCTTTTATTTTTCCTGAGCATGCGTGTCACTGCCCCATTCATGTCAAAAGGAAGGCCATATTATTATTATTATTATTATAATAATACAGGATTTATATTGCGTCAACAGTTTGCACATCGTTTTACAACATTAGGGCAGACAGTACAGTTACAATGCAATTCAATACAGGAGGAATCAGAGCGCCCTACTCGTTAGAGCTTACAATTGAAAAGGGAGGGTCAAGCGATAAAAAAAAGGTAATAACTGTGGGGGATGAGCTGATGGAGAAAGTGGAAGTACAGTTGTTAGGTGGAGGTGGGATAGGCTTCTCTGAAGAGAAGGGTTTTCAGGGAACACCTAAAAGTGGACAGGGTAGGAGATAGCCAGACAGATTGGGGTAGAGAGTTCCATAGAATGGGAGAGGCTTAGGAAAAGTCCTGGAGGTGAGCATGGGAGGAGGTGACAAGGGAGCTGAGAGCAATAGGTCTTGGGAGGAATCAAGAGAAGGATTTGGTTGTTTTTTTGAGACTAGGTTAGTGATGTAGCTAGGGGCCGAGTTGTGAATGGCTTTGTAAGTTATTGTTAGTATTTTTAATTTAATTTGTTGGGAAAGTGGCAGCCAATGAAGAGATTGGCAGATAGGGGTAGCAGACACTGAATGGTTAGTAAGGTGGATGAGTCTGGAAACAGAATTCATGATGGACTGAAGGGGGGTAGCCTATGTAAAGGTAATTCAAGGAGGAGGGAGTTGCAGTAGTCTGTGAATTAGAAGCTTTGTGGTGTCATTGGATAAGAAGAGGCATATTTTGGAGATGTTGTGAGTTGAGGCAGCAAGCTTTTGACAGTGACTGGATGTGGGGGCCAAAAGAAGAGTTCAGAGTCCAGGATTACACCTAGCACTCTGGCATTGGGGGACGGGTTTATGGTTGTGCATTGATCTTGAAGGAGAAGTCAGGGGAAGGGGCACATGGGGGAGGAAATATTATGAGCTCGGTTTTGGATAGAATGAGTTTGAGTAAGTGGCGTGACATCCAGACTGATATGTCAGTCAGTAAATTAGTAATGCGTAAAGAAACTGATGTTGTGACCTGAGGGGTAGAGAGATATATTTGGGTGTGGTCAGCAAAGAAATTATATTGAAAGCCATGGGAGGCTATCAGCTGGCCCAGGTAGGAGGTGTAGATTGAGAATAGGAGAGGTCCAAGAAATTAACCTTGGGGAACCCCGACGGAGAAAGGAAGAGGAGAGGAGGAAGTGGAAATGTAAGTGACACTGAAGGTGCAGTGGGATATGTAGGATGAGTACCAATGAAGAATACATATTCCACAAAACTGCTGGATGCAGCCATTAGTATGATAATTTCATAAGAAAACATGGTGCTGCCATGTCTATGCGCGGTATTAGGTGGAGCCTGCTGGAGGTTATTTTTTGCGAAATCTATGAAGCCATCCCTGATTTATTTAACTGCATGTAATGTGAATTAATTCATTTTTAATGATCCTGAAAGAGCACATCAAAGACTCTAAAGTAGGGTTTTGGCCACTTTCTAACAGCTTATAAGTGCCTGGTGTTAGTTTACATTATAAGGAGTGGCAGGCTACCAAGAGTCTATTCTCAATAGAAAATAAAGGGGAAAAGAAACATGATTTTAGTGCCGCTGTTGTGAACATTAAAGATATATTTCTCTACAATGCCTATACAGTAGCTGCAGGGGTGATTGCGGGCTTGTGTGCAGAATGTGTAAATACGTAAGTGTACAAAGGCTGAGCAAAGATTTACTTTAATGTGATTCTGGAGAATGGGGACGTAGGGGAACAGATAGAAAGATAAGTAGATAATGCCAATTGTGCTTCCTGGTTATTTACCTACTATAGGAAAAGTTCAGATTCACTTTAAGCACACTGCAGTCATGAATAAAAAAGACTAAGTTTATTAGGAAATCTGCACACTTGCAAACATGTGAACAGTACACTGCAATGGAAGCTAAAAGATCTTTAAATGCACTCAGGGGACTAAGCCTATCTCGACATGGCTTACACTTCTCATCAAGGCCTGCCACTACCTTTTGTTATTACCTGCTGATCGGGAAACTCCTTTTTGCTTACCCGTTTGTAATGCTAGAAATGTATTCCCAATATGTAGTATCTTTGTGGCCTTTTACATACAGAAAGTCTGTTTCAAAAGTGTTTGTAAGGCCACGTACACACGGGCAGACTTTTCGATCGGACTGGTCCGACGGACTTTCCGACGGACTTTCAACTGACTTCCGACGGACTTTTTAACGAACGGACTTGCCTACACACGATCACACCAAGGTCCGATGGATTCGTACGTGATCATGTACACCAGACTAAAATAAGGAAGTTGATAGCCAGTAGCCAATAGCTGCCCTAGCGTCGGTTTTTGTCCGTCGGACTAGCATACAGACGAGCGGATTTCTGGGTCCGGCAGAATTACGACGTAAAGATTTGAAGCATGTTCCAAATCTAAGGTCCGTCAGATTTTCGACTGGAAAAGTCCACTGAAGGTCCGATGAAGCCCACACACGATCGGATTGTCCGCCAAACTCGGTCCGTCGGACCAGTTTGGTTGAAAAGTACGCTCGGGTGTACGCTGCATAAGACTTTTTTTACTGACACCATTCAGATTCAAAACAGCCATGGAGTGTTGATAAAGCAAGCAGAAAGTCCCACTATACGCTGCCTGCAGAAAACAAAAGGGGGGGGGGGGGGGGACAAGACCAGTCATCATGCACAAGGAGAGAAATCAGCAGTGACTGATCTTATTACAGAAGCTCCTGCCCAAAGGAAAAGTTTCTTATTTGATAACAGCACAGATCTGGATCTGCATTACGTTGCATCCTTGCTGCCTGTTTTAACCCCTAAAAATCCAGCATAAATCCATTTAGTAAAGGGTTACATCTGGTGGGCCGTACTGCCCACCAATTATGACTGGGGGATAATTTTTGCCACATCACAATGCAAAGCATCATAGCCAAGGCATGTGTGTGCACCCCTACCTATTGCCTTTGCGGCTTTAGGCTGGCCATAGATGAGTCATTTTTTTCGTTAGCAACTAGGGTGAACGAATAAAAAAAAGTCTTAATTTCCCCATTCACACATTCGAGGTTGATGGGGGGACCCACCCTGCTGAGCTAGACTTTCTCACCTTTAGAATACACTGATCAGCACTGGTGGCTATAGTGGGCGCCGCTGATTGAGTGGCAAAAATCCTACTGGGCGGCTGTACAGAAGTGGATCAGCAGATCCACTTCTGTACAATCATCCTGCCCATACATGGGTCTAAATTGGCCGGCACCTTCTCAACTGGCCAAATGTCTTTCCAAATTTCAGTTGTTGGGCAGTAAAAATTCAGCTCAGCTGCCTATTTAGACGAACATAGCCTAATTAACTGGATTTAAGTATAATTCCATTCAACAAGAGAAAGCAGTTAGTGAGCTGATGCATTCCATCTAAGGCCCCTCTCACATGGGGCAGACTCTGCCTGTAGTCCGCCTGTTCAGCGGGGAATCTGTCTACTTAGTATTGACATTTTTATATCAGATGAGACCAAAAAGTGACTTGTGTGCTTCTACAAGACCACTGCAGATATTCATCACTTCTTAGTGTGTAGAATACCTACTTTGCAGCCGCACATTGTGATTCATCTTGCCAGCTCTTATGTCACTACAGGAAGTTAAATCCAGTGATAGGAACCACAATGAGTGGCAGGGGATGGGTTTTGGGCTGGGCACAGGGTGGGCAAATACCTGCAGCGCATGGGTTCAACCAAAGTGGTGATATTTCACATGGGCCTCCAGAAAAATAAATATATTTCTTCTTTTTTACAGGGCTCTCATTGTGTACAGGTGTTCCAAAAGTCACATAAATGATGATGTCAGAAAAAAATAAAATGTTTGCCTGGCTTAAAGTGGTTGTAAAGCCTTACAAGCCACTTTTCACTACAAGTAAGCCTATATTAAGGCTTACCTGTAGCTACCGTGGATATCTCCTAAACCTGCACGGTTTAGAAGATATCCCCTGTATCATCATGTGCCATCATCATCGGCACATGCGCACTGAAGCAATGGCTCGTTCGTGCCGCTGCTTCAGCTGACGTGCCGTCACTGGCGGTTCCTCACAGCTCCAACCACTCACAGCGCCGGAGCCCGCGATACCTGGAAATAACTCCGGGAGACATGTCACCGGGCAGAGCAGTGTGCCGGGACCGCTGTGGGGGCTTCAATCTAAGGTGAGTATTTTATAATGAGCTAGTATGCTATGCATACTAGCTCTTTATGCCTTAGTCTTGCAGGTTTTTTTGTGGATTTACAACCACTTTAGGCTGGCCATACGTGGATTGAAATTTGGCAGCTTCACCAAGGACCGGCCAAATTTTGATCCATGTGTGACCATTGTGGTTAAACAGAAGTCGATCTACTGATTGACTTCTGTTCAACAGGGATGTCGGTATACAGTATTCTCGCCTGATCAGCACTGCAGGCAATAGCCTGCAGTGCTGATCTGTATTCTGAGAGCAGGGGAGTCTCTCCGCTTTCAAAATACAATGACACAGCGGGGAGGATTGCTGATAATTATGTACCTGTGCTTGATAAAAATAACTAAGAGCTGCTACATCAGGCACCCTCTGGTATGAATAAATCATATTATATACAGTATCTCACGAAAGTGAGTACACCTCTCACATTTTTGTAAATATTTTATTATATCTTTTCATGTGACAACACTGAAAAATGACACTTTGCTACAATGTAAAGTAGTGAGTGTACAGCTTGTATAACAGTGTAAATTTGCTGTCCCCTCAAAATAACTCAACGCACAGCCATTAATGTCTAAACCGTTGGCAACAAAAGTGAGTACACCCCCAAGTGAAAATGTCCAAATTGGGCCCAAAGTGTCAATATTTTGTGTGGCCACCATTATTTTCCAGCACTGCCTTAACCCTCTTGAGCATGGAGTTCACCAGAGCTTCATAGGTTGCCACTGGAGGAGGATGCCCCACAGATGCTCAATAGGGTCTGGAGACATGCTTGGCCAGTCCATCACTTTTACCCTCAGCTTCTTTAGCAAGGCAATAGTCATCTTGGAGGTGTGTTTGGGGTCGTGATCAGGTTGGAATACTGAGCTGCAGCCCAGTCTCCAAAGGGATGGGATCATGCTCTGCTTCAGTATATCACAGTACATTCATGGTTCCCTCAATGAACTGTAGCTTTCCAGTGTCGGCAGCCTCAGACCATGACACTCCCACCACTATGCTTGACTTTATCAAGATACACTTGTCTTTGTACTCCTCACCTGGTTGCCGCCACACACGCTTTACACCATCTGAACCAAATAAGTTTATCTGGGTCTCATCATAACATTTACACTGTTATACAAGCTGTACACTCACTACTTTACAATGTAGCAAAGTGTCATTTCTTCAGTGTTGTCACATGAAAAGATAGAATAAAATATTTACAAAAATGTGAGGAGTGTACTCACTTTTGTGAGATACTGTATATAAACATTCCAAGGACCAACAATTGCAGTGAACAATTTCATAAATGAGGATTACTGCTGGAATCAGGGAGAGCTAGAAACTACCAGTCTGTTTACATAAATATGCCAACTTCAATTTCTTATTCCCAATATGTGCCTGCTGCACCATGCACTTGTATAAAAAAGGATCCTGTTCTCTTTAATTTGCTTACTTTGTGTGAAATACCTGGTGTTCCTACTAGTCTCTTTGCTTTCTTATTAAAAACTGACTACCCAAGGCATGAGAGCACAACGTGGTCAGTTTTCTAGCTGTGCTGAAAACTCAGAGTGCTGTCCTCCAATGATCAGACTTCTGCTGGCATGCCCCCCCCCACCCCGCACAGCCATTCACTGGAAAGACCAGAGTGCTGCTGCTTTTCCTCCTCTAGCTCTCTATGGTCCTTATGCTTCTAAAAACAGAGGGTATGAGATTACATATAAAAAAGGCAAAAAGGTATTTGTATTTATAATGGCTTCTAACCAGTTCAGTGCTATAGCGATTTTTTTTTCTTCATTTTTTGCACACATGTAAAAATCTTAATTATTTGGCAATAAAATTACTTAAATCCCCAGAACACTGTATCTTTTCTGAAAGCAGAGGCCCTGTAGAATATAAAGCTGATAGTTTCAAATTATAAAAATATAATAAAATTAAATTTAGTGCAAACACACACAATATAATTGTGTTGATTAAATAAAAACCCAACATGCAAAGTTTTAAAATTACATGCGCCTTTGAAATCGTAAAAAAACTATGGTGCCCAAAAATCTCCATAGGTGATGCTTTAAAAGCTTTTACAGCTCATCAGTTTAAATTTTACGAGGAGCTTCCATACTAGAAATATTGCTCTTATGCCCTGTACACACGGTCGGATTTTCCGAAGGAAAATGTGTGATAGGACCTTGTTGTCGGAAATTTCGACCGTGTATAGGCTCCATCACACATTTTCCATCGGATTTTCCAACACACAAAGTTTGAGAGCAGGATATAAAATTTTCCGACAGCAAAATCTGTTGTCAGAAATTCTGATCGTGTGTACACAAATCCGACGCACAAAGTGCCACGCATGCTCAGAATAAATTAAGAGAAGAAAGCTATTGGCTACTGCCCAGTTTATAGTCCCGACGTATGTGTTTTACGTCACCGCGTTCAGACCGATCGGATTTTCCGACAACTTTGTGTGACCCTGTGTATGTAAGACAAGTTTGAGCCAACATCCGTCGGAAAAAATCCATGGATTTTGTTGTCAGAATGTCCGACCGTGTGTACAGGGCATAACTCTGACGTTCACAGTGATATGTCACAAGTGTGGTGTGACTGTGATTTACATATGTGTGCACACCCTGGGCTGAATTTGCACGTGTGTGCGGGGCAACAGGAGTTACGGCAATTATTTTTAAAAAAAGGGTTTAAACATTTTAATTTTTTTACTTTTATTCATTTATTTATTTTAACTTGATTGCTATCACAAAGGGTTAATAAAACCCCATGTGATATCACTGGGCAGGTGACAGGTACTCTTTTTGGAAACATTAGAGGTCTAATAGATCCCAATATCTCTCCTGCCCTTAACACCATCTAACCTAGCACTGATCGACTCAGTTAGATGTGTCCCCTGGCTGTACCGGCCAGGAAATGGTGGATCTGAAACTGGAAGTGACAAAATCATTGTCACTTCTGGTTTCGTTGTTTGCATGTAAGATTAAGGCATGGATTTGCTTCTGCCTCCCATCTCTCTCTCCCCTGAAGCCAGGGGTTTTGATCCAAGGGTGGAGGGGGCCTGCTGGCAGGAGGGGATGGAAGCGCGCCACCAACTCCATGAACGTGTTTGGCGGCTAGACAGCCATGGCATCACTTTCACCTGGTTGAAGAAAACCCACACAAGCTACTGCAGCCATCAGCTTGTAATTAGAGGTTCACTCTTTGGACATACATAGTATGTTACAAGAGCTTAACTAATAAAATTGAATGGGTTGTTTTTCAAGGTGAGGGTTTACATAGATTTTGACTATAGCCTCATACACACGATCGAATTGTTGGCCAACAAGACCGTGGACTTTTGTTCAAAGGGCGTTGGCCCAAACTTGTCTTGCATACAAACGGCAAGGAATTGTTGGCCAACAAATACGAACGTAGTGACGTACTACGTTGTTTTTTAGCTCTTTAGCGCCACACTTTGGGCTCCTTCTGCTAATTTCGTGTTAGTAGAAGTTTGGTGAATGTTGATTTGCACTTTTCATTTCGCACTTTTCATCTTGCACATTTCAGTTCGTTCCTGAACGGCCGTTCGTCAACTAGCCATGCTGCAAAATCGGAGGCGATAACGTGTTATTTATTATTGGCCTTGGAGTTATTGCTTTGACATTATTTTTTTGGTTGAATAATGATTTGATATATTTTCTATATTTTTGGATGCATAGAATGCATTTTTTGGTTAAGTTCTATTGGCAGATAGCATGTCTAATTTTATTTGTTTTCTTTTTTAATGTACAATAAAAAAAATTGTGGAGAATAATACTTGGCTTGACAGTTTGGGAGTAGACAGTTACATTTAAAATACAATGTAAAATTGACAAGGGACACAACATAGTTGTATCTTTGATCTTAAAAACTATGGGATAATGGTGTTGCCCAAAAAAAAAAGAAAAAAAAAAAAAAAAAGCATAATAATATTATTCTTGATATCACTAGAAAAAAAAGCATTTGAAAATTTGTTTCCAATAACTCCATCAGTATCACCAGCAAAGCAGCTTCATTATCACCCCATTAAAGAAGAAGAGAATTTGCGCTGGATTTCGAGATTTCATAATTTGCCACGTCACGAATGTTAATTCTCCATTACGAACGCTAGTTTACAAGACAGACCGCTTCTGGCTCGTCCTTGCTTCCGAGCTTTTGTCCGATGGACTTGTGTACACACGCTCGGAAAACAGACATCGCGGAAAATTTTAAAACCTACGATCCAACATTTGTCTGCAGAAAATCCGACAACAATTGACCAATGGAGCGTACACTTGATTGAATGTACCGCCAACAGCCTGTCATCGAACATTTCCCGTCGGAAAGTCCAATCGTGTGTACACAGCTTAACTTTTGTACAGGTTTAATAACAGCTTGAATATAAAAAAAAAAAAAATTAAAAAAAATGTAAAAGAATGCAAACAGCAGACACAAAAGGTATTCATTAAATAAGTCTTTAAATAGCCACTCACTGCCAAAAACTTGAAAAACTTGAATTTTTCCCCAGGCCACAACAATCATAAACTTTACACTGCCTCGTAAAATGGAACAAAGAAGGAAAAGTGAAGGTGGAAGAGGAAAAGTCAGAACTTAGGAATTATGAGAAATGCCATGGGGTTTTACAATTTATTCAATTTTAGTTTATATACTGCATAACAGATCTTCTTTATCTGGTATACTGTAAACACTGTATATATTTTGAATTATATTTACTGTGAAAAAGAAAACATTTTAACTAGGGTTGCATCAATGGTACTTGTGAAAATGCTCCGAAACCAATACCTTTGCAGGGCAATTTGAGCCCATACAAAATGAATAGGTTCAAATCGCACTGCAAAGATTCACATGCGATTTGAACAGGAATGTGGAGCGATTTCTGTCCGAATCGCACGCGGTTTCCCACACTGCTCCTGTGTGAACCCAGGCTTGTCAAAGTGATTTCAAACTAAGTTCACACAGCAGCGGTGCGTGAAACCTGCATTCCTGATCAAAACGCAAGTGATTCTTTGCAGTGTGATTTGGGACCATTCATTTTGTTTGGGATCAAATCGCACCACAAAGTTATCAGTGCTCAGTATCAGTGAGTACTGTATTGGAAGTACGGGTACTCATACTCACCGGTAAAAAAAAAGTTTTTGATGCAACCCTAATTTTAAGGCAATTTAGCAACTAATCAGTGCTGATAAATCATTGCCCAGATGGAATAAATATCCCCCTGTGGTATGAGCTACACTAGTAGTAGCGATAAATTGCACACTGCTTTAATTGTGACCAATCAAAACTAATTGTAAGCTTTACAAGAACAATTAGAGTCATTTAAACATCTTTATATTGAGCAGTAGTGCAACTGAGCTACTGAAGCTTTACCCTAGTTATGTCTAACAATTTTGACAGGGGCTCCCACTTCCGCAGCGAAATGAGCCGGTAGTTTGGCCCCTCCTTCCCCCGCAGCCTTCTGGGACACTTCACAGGTCCCAGATGACTGCAGTCCGTTCACAAAACTAAGCATGCTTTGTGCATGTGCAGGAGGAGATCGGCTGTGATTTGTAGCTGCTGACTTAATTTTGTTTTCTGCGGGATTTCTCTTTAAGTGGATTTGTTACCTCTACCGTTATTGTTAGTACATTGCAGTCCTACCTTCTCACAAATCAATGCCAGGGATATATCGCAAAGATACCTGTTTCATTAAAAATATTTATACAGTTAACATCGTGGATCGCTATAAGCGCCCAACACTACAGATGCCAAATTAGTTTATTGATCAAGGTTCAATGTAGTTACTGTGAGAAGCAGACTTTTAGTAGCCCTATGTAGAAGAATAAATTGGTCTCTCTTTAGCACCATCTAGCCTCCTAGCAAGTTTACGTCATCACTGTTAAGCTGCTTTACAGACATACCCCACTTTTAAGTACACAATGGGGTTTATTTACTAAAGATAGAAAGTGCAAAATCAGGCTCACTTCTGCATAGAAACCAATGAGCTTCTAACCCCAGCTTGTTCAATTAAGCTTTGGTAATAAAACCTGGAAGCTCATTGGTTTCTACGCAGAGGTGAACCTGATTTTGCACTTTCTATCTTTAGTAAATAAACCCCAATGTGTACTTAAAAGTGGGGTATGCCTGTACTTACTTTCCCTATGATGTCGCCAGAACTGATAAAACTGTCCTTAACCGGTTCCCGACCGGCGCACGCCAATGTACTTCGGCAGAATGGCACAGCTGGGCAAATGGGCGTACCTGTACGTCCATTTGAATTCCCCGCCATGCCATTGCGTGCGCGCCGGCCGGAAGCTCCGTGAGTCGGGTCGCGGGTCCCGCGGACTCGATCGCTGCGGGGATACACGCGATCGCCTCACGGAGAGGACGAACGGGGAGATGCTGATGTATACAGCATCTCCTCGTTCTGCCTAGTGACAAGTGTCACTGATCACTGCTCCCTGTCATCGGAAGCTGTGATCAGAGTAATGACACACACAGCCCATCCCCCCCTACAGTTAGAATCACTCCCTAGGACATACTTAACCCCTCCCCGCCCCTTAGTGGTTAACCCCTTCACTGCCAGTGTCATTTACACAGTAATCAATGCATTTTTAATCGCACTGACCGCTGTATAAATGACAATGGTCCCAAAAATGTGTCAAAAATGTCCAACATGTCCGCCATAACATCGCAGTCACAATAAAAATCGCTGATTACTAGTAAAAAAAAAAAATATTAATAAAAATGCCATAAAACTATCCCCTATTTAGTAAATGCTATAACTTTTGCGCAAACCAATCAATAAACGCTTATTGCGATTTTTTTTACCAAAAATATGTAGAAGAATACGATCGGCCTAAACTGAGGAAAAAAAATGTTTTTTTATATATTTTTGGGGGATATTTATTATAGCAAAATGTAAAAAAAAAAACGCGTTTTTTTTCAAAATTGTCGCTCTTATTTTGTTTATAGCACAAAAAAAAAAAAAAAAAAGAAAAAAAAAAAAATCGCAGAGGTGATCAAATACCACCAAAAGAAAGCTCTATTTGTGGGAAAAAAAGGACGTAAATTTTGTTTGGGAGCCACGTCGCAAGACTGCGCAATTGTCAGTTAAAGAGCGACGCAGTGCCGAATTGCAAAAAACGCTCTGGTCAGGAAGGGGGTAAAATCTTCTGGGGCTGAAGCGGTTAAAGCGGACCTTCAGTAATTTTTTCAACTTTCCATCTTTTAAATCTTCTGCTCTTGTTGTTTTAACTTTGGATAGTAAAACATTTTTTTCTGCCAGCAAATACCTTATACAGCCCACTTCCTGTTTCTTGTCTGGTAAAAAGCCTAGGCTTATGACATCATCCACAGCTCTCTTTCTCACTATCATGAGAGTTTGCCAGGAAGGGAGGGGGGATGAGTCATAAGAGGGTCAATGAGAGCTGCAAGGCTGCAGAGCTGGAGGTGAGCCTCTGTGTGTGTGTAAATCCAGGAATCGGACAGACAGCAGCTTCAGCTGCCAACAATTAAAATGACTGCATCCAGATTTAGTGGATGGAGATTTCTGCAGCATATTTGGCAAGTACAGAATCACAGTATATATAAAATAATATGCAAAGTGGTTGGAGGGAAGCTTCAGAATGGAGGGAAGCTTCAGATGTTTTTATTACAAATTATGTGAGCAGACTGCAGTTCCTCTTTAACATGGTTTTATCCTTTTGCAGTGCTCACTTGCAGGGGCATCTGCCCTTCCTAGGGTTGCCACCCATCTAGCATTATGGTCAACTGAGCTGGCAAGTATGGAGGAAGGGCTAGGGTTGCCACCTTATCCCTTTAAACCCAAACACATATTAATTATACAGGTTCTGTGGCTGATTAAGGTGGTAATTATACTCACTTAGTGCCTTATCTGCATTAATTAATATGTGTAATTAATATGTGTTCAGGTTTAAAGGGATAAGGTGGCAACCCTAGCCCTTCCTCCATACTTGCCAGCTCAGTTAACCATAATGCTCCCCTTCGTACCGCAAGTTGAAGCAACTCTAGCAATTCGAACTGTAGAATTCAGTGACCTTAAGCATGAGGGGCAATGCTGAGGTTGTAATGCTCACACCTGGTTATGGCTATAAAATTTTAATCTCCGTTCTGTTACTAAGACTGCTTTCACACTGGGGGGGGAGGGGGCGAGTCCATTACGGTAAAGCGCTGCTAATTTTAGCAGCGCCTTTACCGCTGTTTAAGTGGCACTTTAGGCTAGCGGGGCGCTTTTAACCCTCAAGAAGGGGTTAAGTGCGCCTGTGTTGCGGTGCTTTCGAATCGCTGCTCATTCATTCCAATGGGCAGGGGTGGTGTAGGAGCAGTGTATACACCGCCCCAAAGATGCTGCTTGCAGGACCTTTTTTTTCCCCTCCCACAAGCGCACCGCTTTCACGCTGGGGAGGCATGAGAGGTAGTTTTCAGGCGCTTTACAGGTGCTATTTTTAGCGCTAAAACCCCTTGAAAACTGTCTCGGTGTGAAAGGGGTCTAAAAGTACCCTACAGACACCCTATGTCCAATTAAGCTGCAACCATTTGCATTGAGCAATGGTTGTATGTTTGTAAGTGCACCTGGACAGCTATTCCCTGGCTGGGCATTGGTTGAATGGATTTCTCAGTTATTTTCCCCTAATTTAAACCGGCAGTAGGAATGTATCCATTGCCATTATGTTAAATAGGAGTATTGACTGATTACTAACTACTGTGCTCCTCCTCCTTTCTCCATAGTCATAAATATGCCTACTTGGCTCAGCCAAATGTGCTTTCAGTGGTAAGAAGATATCAAACAATGCATTGTTATAAAATGAAAAAAAAAATTAAAAAGGTGTATGCTATCCATTGAATCTAATACCCATGTCGTCTCCCTAAAATTAGGGGGGGAATTCTGTCCGTTCAGCACATGCTGATAAAAAAAGAATCCCAAAAATGAGTAGAGCAAATAGGAAACAATTGCACCGCAACCATCTTGACACACTACTTTTATTCTTTGTTTTAAAAGTATAAAAGGCGCCTTCCCATGAAGAACGCCACATAAATACCTCCATAAAAAAGTGTGCTAACAACCAGCACCAACTTTATGCATGCTTCGGCATTTTTTGAATGCATGCAAGAGACTTTCTAAAAAACGGTCTGCACCAATCTTTATGAATTCCAGGGTACATTCACAATTAGAAATTCGATTACTTTTGAAATCAAGCCCAGTGAGTCTAAACAGACTCATGAAAAACGTAGTGCTATCATAGGCGTGCGCAGGAGGTATGCCAAGTGTGTCTGGGCACACCCTAATCACTCTGTGCAGTGGCAACTCCCCCTACTGCTCGGGCTTTCCCCCATATTGCGCCCCCCACCGAAGTGCTGCTTGCTGGCTTCCCTCTTTCCCTCTCATCTCTCCCTGGCTGCTGTGGGGGATGTTTCAGGATGTAGAGTGGAGGAAGGGGCTAATCAATATGTCATTTACCTGTTTCTTCATTTTGTAAATGAACACACTCACTCACTGTGTTAACTCATAACTGAAACATAGCAAACTGTGTTTACTATGCTTCAGTTTGTGAATGAACAGGATGCCGCTTAGCACAGAGCACTTCCCATTCATTCATTGTCCCATGCAGCTGAGGCTGCAGAAAAAGGCATGCGTGTTTGAGCTTTGGGGTGCACACCCTAATGCAATGGGCTGCGCACACCTATGAGTGCTATAGATTTCACTGGAAAGCTCTGTAAGAGTTGATTTACAAAATCGAGTGCAGCTGTGCATGGTAGCCAATCAGCTTCTAACTTCAGCTTGTTCAATTGGGCGTTCACAAAAAAAAAAAAAACTGGAAGCCGATTAGTGTCTATGCAGAGCTGCACCAGATTTTGCACATCAACCCTTGTGATCCTTACATAGTTACATAGTAGGTGAGGTTGAAACAAAGACACAAGTCCATCAAGTCCAACCTATGTGTGTGATTATATGTCAGTATTACATTGTATATCCCTGTATGTTGTGGTCGTTCAGGCGCTTATCTAATAATTTCTTGAAACTATCGATGCTCCCCGCTGAGACCACCGCCTGTGGAAGGGAATTCCACATCCTTGCCACTCTTACAGTAAAGAACCCTCTACGTAGTTTAAGGTTAAACCTCTTTTCTTCTCATTTTAATGTGTGGCCATGTGTCTTGTTAAATTCCCTTATGCAAATTCTTGATCCTATTAGATCAAGAATAAACACATTACCTGTCATACTGCAGAACCCAAAGTATTCGTCTTCATCAAACGTAAAAATAAATAACATTCGAAGATCCCTGTAACCTAAATCTATCAAACAAGCAAGCCCTGTAAATTGAAGTGCAATATACTGTGCAGTAAATTGTTCTCTTGATCAAGTACTAGCTGAATCAGTGTGCTGTTTTAAAAACAAATTCATCAAACAGACAGTGGAACACTTTTCTACAGTCTCACAATGCTGATTTCGTGTTTCTATAATAATAGAGTAGGTGATTCTTGTCTCTACCTGCAATGTTAAAAGTAAAAGCAGTAACATTCACAATGCCCCAATTCACTTTCTATTTCTATTTTTATTTTCAATTTCTAGTAGCTTGCCATTCTCTTTTTCAAAAAGTATCTATGTCATTTAAAGGACACTTATTTTCATAGTTTCCTTAGTGTATATATTCCTTCAATATGATGCACATACTTTTTTTTTACTGTAAAGAAGCAGTGGTCTTACCTCTGTTCCCATAATTCATTGTAGAAGACTGAGAAGATCTTGGCTTTTGCCTCTTGACGGTCATCATGACTTGTTCTTTGACCCGTTGGTCTCTGCTCGTCCCACTTTTAACATGCATGTCCGAGGGCAATGCCAGAGAAGATTCATTTTGCCACACAAAGACTTCCGATGCTAAAGCCGTCTTCATCGGGGATGGTGAATTCAACATGGCCAGAGTCTTTCCTATACGTCTATGAGCAGAACTGTGTTCTTTTTCTATGTTTATGAAACTACCTGTAGAATTGTACAAGACAAAATCCAGAGAAAATGGATACTTGCTCTCCTCTACACTTCCAAAGGTGTCTGGTTCGGACAGCTTCCTGAAAGCCTGTACTGGTTTGAAAAGGTGTATCTGCTTTTGTATGACACACCTCAATACTCCCAACCCCGCCCTGGTTGTGACTAAAAACGAGTTCATACAAAATACTGCTGCTAAGGAGAATACATCTAATTTCACAAAATATTGGACGGATGGATGTGACAGTTATATATATGCTAGTAAAGAGATTGCTGCAGTAATGTCCTGAATGCACTGTGAATTAGTAATGTATACAACCAACTAACACGTAATTAGCTCTTACAGTTATTCTATGCTGATTTCCTTTTTTTTTTGAGCAGATAGATATGTGCTGTATCTTATACGCACATAGAACGCATTCAAGCTCTACAGGTAATTTGGTTATTAGGTAACATATGGGTGTCAGTTTTACACATAATGCAACACATTCATATGTTGTGTCTCATAGTTTGTTGGGCATTCAGTGCTGTACACACACACCCAGAAGTCATATGCATGCATAATCATGCTGTCATACACGCTTACTTAGTAGACGAAAAGCCGCACCTCAGACACAACACAGACTTCAGACCTGTTCTCTCATATAACCTATGCCGTACCAGTGCTAGATGATCGCTTGCTTTCTTATCATTTGTTTACTATCATGCTGTCTTCTGTTACCTTATTCAGAATTGTCAGGTAGAACGTTCATGTCATATGAAAGATCTTCCTGTCAAAGCAGGGTATTTAAAACATTTTTGAGGTCAAGGTGGCACCAGGTAAAACATTTTTGGTAGGCAACAGACAGTAATAAAGTGCCCAGATAAGGTAAAAGAAGGGGGCAGTGTTGAATTGTTATGCCGCGTACACACGATCGGACTTTACGGCATACTTGGTCTGGCGTACCGGATTTCGTCGGACAATTCGATCGTGTGTGGGCTCCAGCGGACTTTGTTTTTTCAAAAGTTTGACGGACTTAGATTTGAAACATGTTTCAAATCTTTCCGACGGACTCGAGTCCAGTCGAAAAGTCTGCTCGTCTGTATGCTAGTCTGACGGACAAAAACCGACGCTAGGGCAGCTATTGGCTACTGGCTATGAACTTCCTTGTTTTAGTCCGGTCGTACGTCATCACATACGAATCCGTAGGACTTTGGTTGATCATGTGTAGGCAAGTCCGTTCAGTCGTAAAGTCCGTCGAAAAGTCCGCCAGGTAAAGTATGCTGTAAAGTCCGGTCGCGGCATAAGTCTTTTAACTTGCTGCACATTCTCACTGGCAAGTTGTATACTTGCACAACACTTGAAGCAGTTCTAGTTGACACTTTTCCAATTTGTAGCAAATTTGCATGGCAAGTCTCTAGCAAGAGCAAAGTTGCAGTAGTGAGTCTACAGCAAGAGCTCTGCAAGTCTACAGCATGAAAATTCAGCCACAGTGACCCCTGTGGGTTAAAAATATTGCACAACATAACTGAATCAGAACTTGTAGCAGATTTTCAGAATGTTTGCAAAGAAAGTTGATCTGGAGTCATGCAATGCGGAATTACTGCAATAGTGCAACAAACTTGTGAAGCCTGGTAAGTCTAGCAATAGCTTAGCAAGCCATTTTCAAACTTGCAGCTCAATTGCTTGCTAAGTGATGCACTATTCTGTTATTGATGACAGCTTCAAACATTTCTGCTCATGTGGCTAGAGTCTGCCACCCCGGGATGAATTTATTTGCAGCTTAATGTCAATGGAACATTGAAGCACTGTGGAATTCCATGTATCTTGATGGCAAACTTGCAAAGCATAGATGCTCCCTAGCCAGGACCAGCCATAACCTATAAGCACCACCCTCCATTTTGAATCACCTAGCTTGAAAATAGAGCCTCTCACATGCTGGAGAATTATGTCCTTTACTAAATATTGTGGCACTATAAAGAGAACCCCCCTTTTTTTTAGGGGGGGGTATATTTTTACTTTTTGTAAATATTTTTTTTTTGTGGCAACATAAATTTAGGGTCAAAAACTTCCAACGGTTTTTATGGTCATTTGTTGCCCACTGACTTCATATATAACTAGCAGAGAAAACAAGCAGTCGAACTATTGACACAAGCAACATTGGTCACAAAACTGAAGTAAGCAGCTGATTTGTTGATAAGGGCAACTAATATGATCATATTAGTTACAGTGGATATAACAAGTCTAAACACCCCTGTTAAAATGTCAGGTTTCTGTGATGTAAAAAAATGAGACAAAGAAAAATAATTTCAGAACTTTTTCCACCTTTAATGTGACCTATAAACTGTACAACTCAGTTAAAAAATAAACTGAAATCTTTTAGCTGGGGGGAAGTAAAAATAAAAAAACGAAAATAATGTGGTGGCATAAGTGTGCACACCCTCCTATAACTGGGGCTGTAGCTGTTTTCAGAATTAAGCAATCACATTCAAACTCATGTTAAATAGGTGTCAGTACACACCTGCCATCATTTAAAGTGCCTCTGATTAACCCAAAAAAAGTTCAGCTGTTTTAATAGTTCTTTCCTGACATTTTCTTAGTCGCATCCTACAGCAAAAGCCATAGTCCACAGAGAACTTCCAAAGCATCAGAGGGATCTCATTGTTAAAAGGTATCACTCAGGAAAGGGTACAAAAGAATTTCCAAGGCATTAGATATACCATGGAACACAGTGAAGACAGTCATCATCAAGTGGAGAAAATATGACACAACAGTGACATTACCAAAAACTGGACGTCCCTCCAAAATTGATGAAAAGACGAGAAGAAAGCTGGTCAGAGGCTGCCAAGAGTCCTACAGCAACATTAAAGAAGCTGCAGAAATATCTGGCAAGTACTGTCTGTGTGGTACATGTAACAACACTCTCCCGTATTCTTCATATATCTCAGCTATGGGGTAGAGTGGCAAGACGGAACCTGAAGCAAACAGAACATGAATAAAAACATCCAAGCCCGTCTAAATTTTGCAAAAACACATCTGAAGTCTCCCAAAAGCATGTAGGAAAATGTGTTATGGTCTGATGAAACTGAGGTTGAAATTTTTGGCCATAATTCCAAAAGATTTGTTTGGCGCAAAAAACACTGCACATCACCAAAAGGACACCATACCTGCAGTGAAGCATGGTGGTGGTAGCATCATGCTTTTGGGCTGTTTTTATTCAGCTGGAACAGAGGCCTTATTCAAGGTAGAGGGAATTGTGAACAGTTAAAAATATCAGTCAATATTGGCACAAAACCTTTGGGCTTCTGCTAGAAAGCTGAACATGAAGAGGAATGTCATCTTTCAGCATGACAACAACCCAAAGCATACATCCAAATCAACAAAAGAATGGCTTCACCAGTAGAAGATTAAAGTTTTGGAATGGCCCAGCCAAAGCCCAGACCTGAATTCCCTTGAAAATCTGTGGGGTGATCTGAAGAGGGCTGTGCACAGGAGATGCCCTCGCAATCTGACAGATTTGGAGTGTTTTTGCAAAGAAGAGTGGGCAAATATTGCCAAGTCAAGATGTGCAATGCTGATAGACTCATACCCAAAAAGACTGAGTGCTGTAATAAAAGCAAAAGGTTCTTTAACAAAGTATTATGCCCCATACACACGTCAGAAATTCTGCCAGCAAAAGTTGGATGTGAGCTTTTGGTCAGAAATTCCAACCATGTGTATGCTCCATTGGACTTTTGCTGGCAGAATTCCAGCCAGCAAAAGATTGAGAGCAGGTTCTCTATTTTTCGGTCGGAAAAAGTTCCTGTCCAAAAATGCATTCATCTGTATGCAATTCAGATGCGCAAAAAATTGCGCATGCTCGGAAGCAATTCGACGCATGCTCTGAAGCATTGAACTTCATTTTCTCGGCTCGTCGTAGTGTTGTATGTCACCGCGTTCTTGACGGTCGAAATTTCAGAGAACTTTTGTGTGACCGTGTGTATGCAAGGCAAGCTTGAGCGGAATTCTGTCGGAAAAACCATCCAAGAATTTCTGAGCGTGTGTATGGGGCATTAGTTTAAGGGTGTGCTCATTTATGCAACCATATTATTTTATTTTTTTTTATTTTTACTTCCCTCCACCTAAAAGATTTCAGTTTGTTGTTCAACTGAGTTGGACAGTTTATAGGTCACATTAAAGGTGGAAAAAGTTCTGAAATTATTTATTTTTGTTTCTCATTTTTTTACATCACAGAAAACTGGTGTTTTAACAGGGGTGTGTAGACTTTTTATATCCATTGTACCTGGCGTATTGTGAAAAACAGTATTAGTGCTATGCTCCATTAATAAATACAATCTTTGGTCTAAGATAAAGATTTTTTCACTTGTTTGAAATTCTCAAAAAAACAAATCATACTACACAAGTTCCACATAAGGAAAGCATTAAGGTGGATGCATGGTGAAACGGTTATTCATGTGAAACAATAGGTACACCCCAAGGAATTTTCTGACTAAGATCAAGATATGGATCAAAGAGCTTGATTTAAATAGTGCTTACAGAAAATGTTGCTATACTTAAGCAAATTACATACATTTGACATGGTATATTCATTTTTATGATCTATATGAAAGAAAATGCAGATCCGTCACATGATAAAAGAAAGTACACCTCTTCATTTGCCACCACTTTAAATCCATGAAATTAGAATTGGGTGCTCCTGATTAGATAAAAACAATTAAAACCTTTTTCCGGGGAGTGCTAGTGGAATCTGTCTTATTTAATAAGCTTCAGATATGTAGGGTCTGATGCTATCATCATGTCAATATCAACAGAGCCTTTAAAGCGGAGCTCCACCCAAAAGGGGAAGCTCCACTTGTCTGCAACCCCCACCCTACCCCCATCCCCTGCCACATTTTGGCACCTTTGGGGTGGGGGGGCGGGGAGACAGGTACCTAGTTTTGACAGGTACCTGCTCCCACTTCTGGGTGAGTTCGCTGCCGGAAGCTCTGCCCCCCTTCCCCTGGACTCATTGCTGGCCAGTTCAGTACTCTCCAGCGCTTTGCCTTAAACCATATTTGGGTGCTTTTTGACCTGTGCTTTGTGTCATTGTCCTGCTGTAAGACCCATGACCTCTGATGGAAATCCAACGCTCAGACACTGGGCCCTACATTGCACCCCCGAATTCTTTGATAGTCTTCAGATTTCATAATGTCATGCACACAGTAAAAGCATCCAGTGCCTGAAGCAGCAAAGCAACCCCAAAACATCAGAGAACCTCCACCATGTTTTTTTTTCTTTAAACATCTCATTTCTTTTTCTGAAAACTGTAGAATGATGGGCTTTACTAAAAAGCCATAATTTAGTTTCATCTATCCATAGCACATTCTCCCAAAAGGATTTTGACTTCCTCAGGTACGTTTTGGCAAACTGATCAATTTTTCTCTTTCGTCCATGTCCGGGAAGATTAGCTATAGTGCCATAGGCTGTAAACTTATTGACAATATTGTGCACAGTGAACACAGGAACATCTCTGGAGATGGACTTGTAACCTTGAGATTGTCCATGCTTTTCCACAATTAATGTTCTGAAATCCTCAGACAATTCTTTGCTGCTCTTTCTCTTCTCCATGCTCCATGTGGCCACAGAGACATACAATAGAAAGGTTGAGCCAATTTGTCACCATTTTGACTGGTTGCCGGTGTGATTTCTATATTGCCATTCCCTGTTAATTAATACAAGTGAGGTTAATTACAAATTACAGGAGTATCACAAACTTGGAATGCAATTATTTCTTACAATCTAGTCCCTTTTTAGAGTTTTGTGTGGAATGTGTCAGATTTGGCTTTTTGTTTCTCCACTTTTTTGTGTCATACTAATGCAAACAAAATAAATGAACATGAGAATGCCTAAACATTTGTAATTGCAACAATTTTCTGAGCAAAGTGGTGCACTGCCTGACAGAAATGCAAGGGTGCCAATATTTTTGGCCATGACTGTATAGCAGTGGATACATCAAGGGCATTTTTTCTATGCATGTTCCCTGTGACAATATACACTCTCAACCCCAACCTGCACAGAGATTTGCTAGCTCACGACGGGCAACAATCTAAGTGCTAGCAGACAGAGTGGCTGTCACTGTAGTTGGTTAACTCTGTGGTGAACTCATACACACACTGTAGCCAATGCCACGTGATTTAATAGAAACATACACCACCAATCACAGCAAAATACAGTAAATGTCTGTATCATTAGCTGCCATATCCAGACAGTTTATAACATGGTAGCTTTCTTCAAAGAGGAATTGAAGTGTTTATAAACCTCTGAAATGAAAAATTAGCAAAGCATATCAGTCTATAGTGTGTACTTGCCTCAATCTATCTCACTTATCTCATTTTTCCCTATGAGACTCAGATCTCAGATTGCACACTGCACAGTGCAGAGCAGAGAGTGGAGTGCAAATTCAGATTCCAGCCCCGTGCCTCCTGAAGGCTAGGAAATACCCTTTGATATGTGTATTATGAAAGCTGTAGAGGAGAGGGGGGGTGCAGATAAACAGGTACAGCCTATGTAGGAGTATTTAAAGTATAACTAAATGCAAAACTTTTTTTTTTAGTTTTGGATACAGTGCAGAGGGATTAGAACACCTGTCAGTTTTTCTTTTTTTTGCTGTCTGTGCCCCTGTTAAGGGGATCCCCCTCTCTTTTTGTCTTGTTTACTATTATCATTGAAAGTGAATGTAAAAGACAATCCCAAATTTTGGGTTGTCACCAGAAAAGTAATAGGGGGAAATCTTCCAGTGGGGGACACTAGTTCTGGTGACCTGGGGGTCCCAAAGAAATTCCCTTACTTTGCAAGGATTTGCACTCACTTCCTGTTTGATTATGGGACAGGAAGTGAAAGGAAATCCCTGCAAAGGGACACAGTCGGTGAAAAAAACTCTGACAGGGGTTATAACCCTCCTTTGCTCTATCCAAAAAAGTTTTGCCTATAGTTCTACTTTAATTCATCATTGGGTATCACCAGAGGTTAGTCAATTTAGTGGGTATATGTAAGGCTTTATTATTACTTTAAAAAGTAAAGTGTTCAATACGCTGGATCATTCAACTTCGGAAACGTTAGTGGGCTAATTTCGATTCTCGAAATGCTAATTTTTATGTCAAAAAGCAAACCAACATGTCGGTTTTCTAAACATTAGTAGTTGAAGCGATCGAAAACAGTTCAAACAAATCTACAGGGCATGTCCATGGTAAAATGCAACCCTGGATCGTGTAATCAATTGACAAAAAAATCTACTGTTTATGTTGTTATCGATCCATAATATTTTGATAATTGGATGACATCTATTGATACAATGATGGTGTTATTGCATGCACATTCGACAGATCTTTAGAAATCTGACCATTTTTTAAAATGATTTTCCAACCATGTATGGCCAGCTTAACTCAATCCCCTCTGGGTGATCAATGTACATTGCAAGGATTTTAACAAACTTTGATGCAGATTCCTACCTGATTCTGCTCTGAAGAAAAAGCTGTCTGTTTGATTACATCAATGTGTACAGTGAATCTGAATGGGAGTGACTTTTTCATTTGCAATGTTTTATTTAGGAAAGTTACAGGGTCTGCATCCCTTTGTTAGAGAGGATGTATAACATTTTGACTTGTATCTTAGTGCACACTTCTGGGAAAACAGTGAGCCAACCATACAAGCAAATTGCTCGACATGTGCAAATCATTTTGTTACAAATTAGTTAATTCAGAAACATCTGAATGAACGAAAGACTCCTTGACGAATGCGTACGAAAATGAATTGTCAGAAAGAACGAAAATCTGAAAGAATGAAGATCCGAAAGAACGAAAAATGATTCAACCTACAAGTTTAATGGATAATTTTGTTTTTTGGTATTTTCTTTTTTTCCGACTATTTGTTATCGCTGAATATAAAGAAATAATGAATGCATTTTTGTTCTTTAACCACTTCAGCCCCGGAAGGATTTATCCCCTTCCTGACCAGAGCACTTTCTACGATTCAGCACTGCGTTGGTTTAACTGACAATTGCGCGGTCGTGCAACGTGGCACCCAAACAAAATTGACGTCCTTTTTTCCCCCACAAATGGAACTTTCTTTTGGTGGCATTTGATCACCTCTGCAGTTTTCATTTTTTGAGCTATAAACAAAAAAATAGCGTCAATTTTGAAAAAAAAGCAATATTTTTTTAAATAAATATCCCCCAAAAATATATAAAAAAACATATTTTTTCCTCAGTTTAGGCCGATATGTATTCTTCTACATATTTTTGGTAAAAAAAAAAAAAAAATCAGAATAAGTGTATACTGATTGGTTAGCGCAAAAGTTATAGCGTCTACAAAATAGGGGATAGTTTTATGGCATTTTTATTATTATTTTTTTTTAATTGGTAATGGTGGCGATCTGCGATTTTTATCGTGACTGCGACATTATGGTGGACACATCGGAGACTTTTGACACTATTTTGGGACCATTGTCATTTATACAGCGATCAGTGCTATAAAAATGCACTGATTACTGTGTAAATGGCACTGGCAGGGAAGGATTTAAACACTAGGGGGTTAAGTGGGGGTTAGGGGGTTAAGTGTGTCCTAGGGAGTGATTCTAACTGTGGGGGGATGGGCTATAACTCACATGACAGTGATCACTGCTCCAATGACAGGGAGCAGTGATCTCTGTCATGTCACTAGGCAGAATGGGGAAATGCCTTGTCTACATAAGCATCTCCCCGTTCTTCCGCTCTGTGACATGATCGTGGGCACCAAGTGGAATTAAGTCAACGGGACCCGTGGTCACGGTCACGGAGCATGTGTCAACCGCACGAGCATCCACAATGCCGCATTTTCAAGGGGACGTACCTGTATGCCCATTTGCCCAGCCGTGCCATTGTGCCAACGTATATCGTCGTGTGCTGGTTGGCAAGGGGTTAAATACATGTGCTAGTAGCTGTCTGAGGCCTACTAAATTAATCCCAGCGCCGCACTCTGACTCCGAAATAACAAATAAAACTAAAAAATCTGAGCTAACGAAGGTTACGAATACAACCAATGAACGAATGGTCTGAGTCCGAAGTAATGAATGCCGCATCTAAACGAATGGAACAAAATGAATACGAATGCATCCAAAGTTACGAATGCCGATCATAATGAAAGATCTGATAAACAAAAAAAAATGAATGAATCGAAAAGAAACACATTTTTCAGCAGTGCACATGTCTACAAATTACATTTCCTGACAGATTCTATGGCAGCATACGAAAAAATAAATCAACAACTTTGAGTAGCCATTTACATCCTTATATGGCAGATAGAGCCTTTCTGTCAGATTTAAAAGGATAAGGAACTGGGCAATGGGTAAGGAAGGAAAGAAGAGAAAGAAAAAAAAAAAGGGGGGGGGGGGGAGGGGGGGGCTGGGGAGGAGGAAATATTAGATCACTGAAAGGACAGGACGGAGCAAAAAGTTAGGTACTTTTCACTTTTAATCTTGTTTATTTTACTGTTGCTTATTGTCACTGACACTAATGAATGACTTAGCATTTCACATAGTTTAGATGGTATGATAGTTGCTGAACTGCAGATGCAGCAATTATTTCTGGTCCTTGAAGAGGATGTTCATAGAAATAACATAACCAATCTAAGGATTGGTTCACACCTATGCAGTTTGCTTTTGATCCGTTTCTGCAGTGCTTTTTTCGGTGCATTTTTGCACACAAGTTTTTAGTACTTTTTTACATTTCTTGATGCTTTTGCATCTATGCTTTTGCAAATCGCAGCAAAAACACACTACGTGCTTTTCTGCAACTTCTCCATTGAAGTTCATTGAACCAAAAATGCACGTTTTGCTTTTTAAAAAGTCCCTGACCCTTTCCAAAAACGCAGCAGTTGAAAAAAAGCATAGATGTGAACATGAAATTCTTAATTGTATCAAGCCACAGAGTGGTACTGTGGATACATCATCAGTATAAAGTGCCACGTCCTAGGAATTTGGAATAGCAAAAGAGAGTAGGGCTTGGACTTTTTAGGCACAGTCAACAAATATTTTATACAAAAATAATTTTATTTAAATATAAACATTGTTCTAATGACAAAAAAGAACTACGAACAAATGGTTATGAATATATTATGTAACAAAGACTGGTATGTATGTATCAATGCTACTCATATTGCCAAGTTTAAAACTGAATTTTTATCTATCGTTGGCTCTGCCCATAAAAGAGGCCTTATTGATCAAGATCTTTATAACTAGCTTAACATACGTAATCCGAGGGAAGCAATATTCTACGCTCTACCCAAAATACATAAACATCCATTATCACCCCCCCCCGGTAGACCCATAGTCTCGGGTATTGGCTCTCTCACCGAGAATGCTAGCCATCTAGTTGTCTCTATTCTTATGCCCCACATTTTGGGATTACTGTCTTACACCAGAGACACACTTGACCTTTTGAAAACTATTGAGGGGATGGTCGTCCCTCCCGATGCCCTGCTCGTGACATTGGATGTTGAGGCGCTGTACTCTAGCATCCCTCACGAGCAGGGCATCGAGACGGTTTGTACCTTCCTACGCGAGCAGGACCATCATTTCTGGGGCTTATGTGAGTTAATTCTGGAATTATTGCGATTCATATTGACTCGTATTCAAGGACTCAATTGACTCGTATTCAAGATTCAAGGACTCCCAATTCCTCCAGGTACAGGGCGTGGCCATGGGCACATGCTGCGCACCGCGCCTACACCAATCTGTACCTGGGGGGTGGGAATGTACTATTTTTTCCAATGAATCCTTGTCAATATATACCAACCATGCGATTTACTGGTTGCGCTATATTGACGACATATTTATCATATGGACAGGCATTGAAGCCCTTCTTAATACCTTTAATGCCAATTTGAACCATAATCGGTTTAATTTAAAATTTACAGTTGCCAGTGATTTACAAAAAATTACTTTCTTGGATCCAACTATCTTCAAAGACGATACTAACTGTCTTGCCTCAACACTCTTTAGAAAGGAAACAGCAGGTAATACTTTATTACTTGCTGATAGTGCCCATCCAGTGGCATTCATCCGCAGTATCCCTTATGCCCAGTATCTAAGGCTACGACAAAATTGTACACACCTTGAGAAATTCAAAATACAAGCGAATGTACTGCTTGATCGCTTAAAGGCAAGAGGTTATAGCAAATCGTTATTACGTAGTGCCTTCAACAAAGCACTGCATCAATCACGAAATTCATTACTTTTCAAGACAAAGACAGTCAACAATAAATAAACAGATAAATATATCACCAGATACTCCCAACACCATCAAGAACTGCGCAATATTCTGGCAAACCATTGGCCACTTTTACAAGCTGACCCTGTTCTCACTAAATACGTTAGTTCACATCCCAAAATTACTTTCAGAAGGTCAAGATCACTACGAGACAAGGTAACATCTAATCATTACTCTGGTGATTCACTATCTAGACGCCCCCAAAATGGTATTACTAGATGTGATAAATGCGCTTTTTGCCCCTGGATTACCACAGGCACTAAATTTATACACCCAAATGGGGGGTTATTTGTTCCTGCTTTTCATGTAAACTGCGATACTAAAGGTGTTGTCTATTTGATGTCATATATGTAACGCTTTTTATATTGCAAATACAGCCAGACAATTTTGTTCTAGAATTAAGGACCATGTTTACTATTCAATGAATGGCAAAATGGTCAGTAGACATCTTGACTTGTATCATAAATTTGATGTTTCCTTGGTCTCATTCATTGCCCTAGCTGTGGTCCCTAAAGACCCACGAGGCAGTGACTGGGACAATAAAATCCTCCTTAATGAGACGATCTGGATTGAACGTTTAAATGCCATCCATGCCCCCGGCATTAATGAGCCTCAGACATAAAAAAACGTTCCTGTAATCATGGTTATTCTAGGAATAGCTGTGTTTACATATAGAACTCGTTCTAGGTTCCATTGCACTTCAATCCTTGCTTCTATTCTCTCATGCCTGTCCATCTCCCTAGTCCCCCCTTTGAGAAAAAGTTATTAATTGTTCCTTTAAAATAAGGCTTGACAGTTTCTATCAATACCCTATTAATAACAATCTGACTGCATCCAGGGGACTGTCTGCTAATGTGTTCTGGTTAGCCGTCACCTCTGTCTCAATGTTTCAATGTTGGATACCAAAATGTTTATTGACATTTTATGCTTTATTAATACTTATGTTGTCTGTTACTTTTAGATATTTACTCTGTTATCTGTGCGCTGCCTATCTGCTTCCTTGTATAACCTCTTCCCTTGCGTCTTGCTGGCAGGGTGGGGACTTTTTCCAGTACTATGCGGCCGGCACCCAGTGTGCGGGGCATGACGCAGGGAGGATCAGCTGGTGGGGATTCCCCTCTTTCTGGTTCTCGGACGTCACTTTCAGCGCTCTACTTCTCCTCGCCGAGCGTCACTGTTCCCATCTCACCACGCAGGCGTGGCTTGGCGTTGAGCGCATGCGCAGTGATGACCAGTGGCTGGTCCAGATGACATCACGTCGGCTTCCCCAACTCGTTGACTATGGGCGGGGCTTGTATATATAAGCACGTTTTTTCAGTGCTTAATGCAGTTACCATATACCTCGCTTATTAGCCTCATGGAAGCTGTGTTTGGTGTGACACTCTGTCTACAGAGGTATGTATGCTAGGTTTGTTCTGGGACATGTAACTGTTATGTCCATCTATTTTATGATTTTGTTATCTACCTTTTTCATCTGTTATAGGTCGGACCAATTAGAAGTGTTTTTAAGGATTTACCAGTGCTCGGTCTCTGTTCCCCTGTAATTTAGTAGCATATGGGGCCGAACCGAGTGTATCATTTTACCTGATGTCTACTGCAACATCAAGTGATACATCTTACCATTACAACTAGCTTTTGGCTCATCCTCAGCCCCCCAGCACTTTACTTTTTGCTACATTTTGCCAGTCTGGTGAGCTTATCCGCTATGAGTTTTATTTATTCATATAATTACTAGCATACTAATTTATTAAGGCTTTTTCTAGTAGTTGGCTAATTTATTTCCTATGACATTTTACTTTTATTCTAGGTAATCCCTGTTATTGTTACTTGTTCCCTGGTGACAGTACCATATACTTCACTACTGCACCTTGTGGCTTTTTTATATCTCCGTTTGTGCTACATCATGCTGTTTTTTTCTTAAAATCACATGCGTTCAATTATTCCACATTACTCAGTAAGTATATGCCTATTGACTAATACCAATATACGCCTCAGTATATATGTATTTACTTCTGTTTTATAATTATTATTAATTAAATTAGACTTACTTTGGGTTGCTGGTCTCTCCCCAGGGCCCTACATTCCTTATACTGATACTTACCTGTTCTGGACGCCTATAGATTCATTTTACATCCCCTTTTGGGTTCTAGGTTGCCCGCTCTGGGCTTGCGCCTTCATGCTTCACACATGTGTTTTATCATATTATGCATGCCCCCATGGTATCTTGGTTTGTCGCTCTCCCTTTGCGTGCATTAGAGACGCTCGGTTATTGGCCATTTTGGATATAGATTTAACAGCTCACTACATGTATATGATATTGTTATTTTCGTTGTCTTGTAGTATTATGTAAGACATTCATGTATGTTCTCATCTTCCATTTTTTGATAGTCAATATATAAGCTCTTGAAGAAGCACAATTGAGCACGCAACATGTAGCGAATTGTTTTTATTTGAACATCACTACACCGTCTACCTGTGTTTTGAACCACACTCCTGGATTCATACAATATACGGAATGACCTTTACTCATCTCCTTGTAGTTATCATTGGTTCTGTACAGTAGCAGTATTGTATATTATGTATTGTATCATTAATGTGGGTTTTTAGAGATCATGCATTTTTTATGTGTTTATATTTAAATAAAATTATTTTTGTATAAAATATTTGTTGACTGTGCCTAAAAAGTCCAAGCTCTACTCTCTTTTGCTATTCCATAGATATGAACATGTCCCATAGGAAATCATGTTAAATGGATTGTAGTGCGTTTCTGCAAAAAGCGTTAAAAACCACATAGGTGTGTAGTGAGCCTAAGGGCTGGTTCACACCACAAAAACTCACTCCAGATCTGTTCTGAATGCATTTCTGCAAGCATGTTTTAATGTGTTTTTGACGCAATCAGGTGCATTTTTGTTGTGTTTCCTAATGCATTCCAGATGCTTTTTTTTTTTTTTCCAGTTTTTTTTTTCACTGTACTGGTGCCCTGTGCATTTGTGATGTGTTTCCCATGGTGCAGAGCCACTCAGATTGTACACTGCAGTTGCGGCTGGTGCCCCACTCCCCCCGCCAGGTCTGCACTTACCCCACCCAGGTCGTGGCTTCCCCGGCTTCTCCTCTCGGCTAATGCGGTCTTAAGATCTGCCTTCTGTCTTTATTGGCCGGGAGGAGAAACCAGAAGACAATAGTGAATATTGATTCACTAATGTCACAAGTGGGTGGGTCTGGGGCACAGTGCTCTGCGCCACAAGCCCAACCTTTTTGTAGCCAATTAGAGCCTCAGGCTCTAATCATGTGCTTAAAAAAAGAAAAAGTTTAGTGCCCCGCATGGAGAATAGAGGGGCAGGGCCCCTGCACCCCTTATGAACTGACCGCCGCTGGTACACTGTGCCTGTGACTTGACCTGTCTGCTGATGGCTCAGTTCACAGCCATTAAGGTGTTCACTAGCCATCCGAGATTATTTCTACAGTGCTGTTTATAACTGGCACAGCAGAAATCAAAAATTCATCCTTCACAATTCATAAATGAATGGTTGTAGATAAGTGGTTAAACACCTGGCATTGTTGGTTTAATTATGAAGAAACAATTGAAGATCAGCATGCCAGTGATGTAAAATTTGACCCATGCAGTCAAATAATGAAGTGTATCAGTCATGAAGGGACAACTGAGAACTTTAAGACTTGCAAGTGTAGTCAGCTGGGGAAAAACTCAAACAAGCTCAACAGCTCTGGTAAGACAGCAAGGCTTACCTCAATGGGCACTCATTAGTTCAAACCTTAGAAATACAGAAAGGAGCACCAAACCAAACACAGATAAAAGAGACCAAAATAAATTTAATTGTTGTTAAAAAAAAGTCATCCAACACAGTTTAAGGGCAGCACAACTCCCCCTTCACCAGGGCTCCACTCCGGGTAAAGTAAAAGCTTGATAGCAGTTGCTGAGCAGCAAGATTTATCCTGTGTTGAGCCCTGATAAAGGGGGCATGGTGTTGTCTTGCATTGGCTGCTTTCATATAAATTTTTTTTTACCAAGAGAATAGATGCAGGAACTCGTGGCCCCCAATGACTCCCTTCCCCTTGCAGCATACCCCTGCCCAGAGGGGAGAGTAGCAATGTGGCATGTTGTACGCACTGCATCAAATCGTTAGTGGGGCCAAATTGCACTAACAGTGGGGGGGGGGGCACTGTTAAAACTAGGAGTGGGTAAAACACAGAGTGGCAGGGTTCAGAAATGTGTGGGTACAGAGTTTGGGAGTGCACCATGCACAGGGTGCAGGGTTCAGGAGTGCAATACACACAAAGTGCAGGGTTCAGGAGTGCGTTATTCACAGATTGCAGGGTTTAGGAGTGCATTACGCATGGGGTACAGGGTTCAGCCATCTTTCACAGTTCCTTATCTCTGCATCGCCCATCCACATATCACCACTGCACACTTCCCCAGCTCTGACCTCTACATACACTCCCCTCCCCCATTGTCACCTCCATGACTCTCCTCTAAACACACCCTCCTTCCATTCACCTTCGAAGCCTCACCATCTTCTGCATTTGCACCTACCTTTTATCTCAGAAACCAGCCTGGCTCTAGTATTTCCCGTGGCAATGGCTTGTTTTTCCCACACAGTGCACTCTGTGTGGAGCCATAGGAGAGGTGCGCTGTCACTTGTAAACATTCTGCATTCTGCATTTTCTGCATTTGCAAGTTAAAGCAGCAAGCAGTGAGCACAGGGTCAGTGCCAGAGATGGCGGAACAGAGTTCTGTCACGTTCTGGCTGAAAAAAAAGCCCTGGTATTTCACCAAAATTTTTAATTATTTTTCTGTGCCTGTTCAAAGTGTTGTAATTCTAGGGAGTCACATACACCCTAATGCTAGGCTAATCCCTCAAAGTATTTTCTTACATTTATTGATAATTACAGGTATTCAAGGTATACTGTGCTCTACCTATTCCTTTAATTTATGATTTATTCGGAGGCCATGGAATGCCTAGGTGGCACAACCCCTCTCCAAATGACCCTATTTTGGAAATAGACACCCCAAGCTATTTGCTGAGAGGCATGGTGAGTATTTTGCAGCTCTCATTTGTTTTTGAAAATGAAGAAAGACAAGAAAAAAATGTTGTTTTTTTTTTTTCAATTTTCAAAACTTTGTGACAAAAAGTGAGGTCTGCAAAATACTCACTATACCGCTCAGCAAATAGCTTGGGGTGTCTACTTTCCAAAATGGGGTCATTTGGGGGGGGGGGGTTGCCACCTGGGCATTCCATGGCCTCCGAAACTGTGAAGGGCAGTGAAGAGTGAAATCAAAAATTTACGCCCTTAGAAAGCCTGAAGGCGGTGCTTGGTTTTCGGGGTCCCGTGCGCAGCTAGGCTCCCAAAAAGTCCCACACATGTGGTATCCCCATACTCAGGAGAAGCAACAGAATGTATTTTGGGGTGTAATTTCACATATTCCCATGGCATGTTTGAGCAATATATCATTTAGTGACAACTTTGTGCAAAAAAAAAAAATTGTCTCTTTCCCGCAACTTGTGTCACAATATAAAATATTCCATGGATTCGACATGCCTCTCAGCAAATAGCTTGGGGTGTCTACTTTCCAAAATGGGGTCATTTGGGGGGGTTTTTAACTGTCCTGGCATTTTATGCACAACATTTAGAAGCTTATGTCACACATCACCCACTCTTCTAACCACTTGAAGACAAAGCCCTTTCTGACACTTTTTGATTACATGAAAAAATTATTTTTTTTTGCAAGAAAATTACTTTGAACCCCAACACATTATATATTTTTTTAAAGCAAATGCCCTACAGATTAAAATGGTGGGTGTTTCATTTTTTTTTTTCACACAGTATTTGTGCAGCGATTTTTCAAACGCATTTTTTTGGGAAAAAACACACTTTTTTACATTTGAATGCACTAAAACACACTATATTGCCCAAATGTTTGATGAAATAAAAAAGATGATCTTAGGCCGAGTACATGGATACCAAACATGACATGCTTTAAAATTGCGCACAAACGTGCAGTGGCGACAAACTAAATACATTTTTAAAAGCCTTTAAAAGCCTTTACAGGTTACCACTTTAGATTTACAGAGGAGGTCTACTGCTAAAATTACTGCCCTCGATCTGACCTTCGCGGTGATACCTCACATGTATGGTGCAATTGCTGTTTACATTTGACGCTAGACTGACGCTTGCGTTCGCCTTGGCGCGAGAGCAGGGGGGCAGGGGTGCTTTTTTTTTTTTTTTTTCTTTATTATTTTTTTTCTTTTTTATCTTATTTTTAAACTGTTCCTTTCATTTTTTTTTTTAAACATTTTTATTGTTATCTCAAGGAATGTAAATATCCCCTATGATAGCAATAGGTAGTGACAGGTACTCTTTTTTGAAAAAATTGGGGCCTATTAGACCCTAGATTTCTTCTTTGCCCTCAAAGCATCTGACCACACCAAGATCGGTGTGATAAAATGCTTTCCCAATTTCCCAATGGCGCTGTTTACATCCGGCAAAATCTAAGTCATAAAATGCTCGTAGCTTCCGGTTTCTTAGGCCATAGAGATGTTTGGAGCCACTCTGGTCTCTGATCAGCTCTATGGTCAGCTGGCTGAATCACCGGCTGCATTCTCAGGTTCCCTGTTGTGACAGGAGAGCCAGACAAAAACACGGAAGACGGTGGGGGGGGGCATTCCCTCCCACTGCTTGTAAAAGCAGTCTAGAGGCTAATTAGCCGCTAGGATTGCTTTTACATGAAAGCCGACTGCTGGCTGAAAAGAATGATACCAAGATGATACCTAAACCTGCAGGCATCATTCTGGTATAATCACTCAAAGTCGTGAATGGCGTACCTGAAGACAAAAAAATGGTTAACAATAAAGCACAGTAAAAGGTAAAGAATAAAAAATTGCATACCTGAAAAGCAAACATGATAAAACATAATAACAATAAAACATTGCAGAATAGAATACAGTAAAAAAGAGCAGAACAATAGAGAGAATAGAGAGAGAGAGAACAATAAAATGACAACTATTTTTTTTTATTTTATATTTTTGTTTGTGTGTTTTTTTTTTGTTTTTTTTTTACACTGTTTTTTCTAACTGTAACTTTTATAACTGTAACCGGTTCCAGGTTCGGGTCTCTCAAAATGCGATGGCATCTTGGCAGACCCTGTGAAAGTGTGCCTAGTCTGTGGAATGCTGTACCCTACGCTAATACTCAACTAGTGAATGGTAGCGTTCAAAACATTCACCAATGCAAAGACCAGGATTGTCAGGACAGGAGGGACAATAATAGAGGGTGTCACGCCTATATCCGCGCTTGCTGCAGACACAACATCTTTTTTGGGGGGGTTCGCTGGGTAGGGGTACTCGGGAGGACATAAAGAAAATGCCTCTCATGCAGCCGACTGCATTTGGTTGGGGATGTGAATGGGGGAAGTACGGGCGCTGCAGAAGTGGTGGGTTCCCAATTAGGATTGGCGAATGCAGCAGGAAGGGCATTATGGGCACGACGGGCCTGTGTTTGTCTTTTTGGTGGCAGCGGGACACTACTTGTGCTTGCCACCTCACCAGCTTGAACTGCACTTATGGGACTCGCCACGTCACCAAGTGTTACTGCAGTGCTGGTTTGACTACGACCGGGGTGTACTAGGCCACTGGTGCTTGCCAATTCACCAAAACGCTACCAAAAAAACTGTTAGCGATCGCAAGGATCAGGCCTGATTCTACTGCAGTTATGCGTTTAGTGTTTTGTAAGTGACAGTGATCGATCGATACTGCACTTGGGTGGGCTGGGCCGGGCCAGGCGGAGGGGCAAAACGCAGGTGCTAGCAGGTATCTGGGCTGATCCCGCTAACACTGCGTTTTTGGGAACCCTAAACTGCTGGGGACGCCAGTATAGATCTGATCGATTCAGATATTGATCCGTTCAGATACTATACCACTAAGGGAGGTGTACGGTGCGTACATGGGTGTTAGCGGTACTGGCACTAACCTGACGCTGCTTGTGGCTGGTACTTGCCAGTTCACCAAAACGCTACCAAAAAAACTGTTAGCGATCGCAGGGATAAGGCCTGACTCTGCGAACGCTGCAGTTATGCGTTTAGTGTTTTGTAAGTGACAGTGATCGATCGATACTGCACTTGGGTGGGCTGGGCTGGGCCGGGCGGAGGGGCAAAACGCAGGTGCTAGCAGGTATCTGGGCTGATCCCCCTAACACTGCGTTTTTGGGAACCCTAAACTGCTGGGGACGCTAGTATAGATCTGATCTGATCAGATATTGATCCGGTTAGATACTATACCACAAAGGGAGGTGTACGGTGCGTGCGTGGGTGTTAGCGGTACTGGCGCTAACCTGATGCTGCTTGGGGCTGGTACTTGTCAGTTCACCAAAACGCTACCAAAAAAACTGTTAGCGATCGCAGGGATCAGGCCTGACTCTGCGATTGCTGCAGTTATGCGTTTAGTGTTTTGTAAGTGACAGTGATCGATCGATACTGCACTTGGGTGGGCTGGGCTGGGCCGGGCGGAGGGCCAAACGCAGGTGCTAGCAGGTATCTGGGCTGATCCCGCTAACACTGCATTTTTGGGAACCCTAAACTGCTGGGGACGCTAGTATAGATCTGATCAGATCAGATATTGATGCGTTCAGATACTATACCACTAAAGGAGGAGTATGCTGCGTGCGTGCGTGCGTGGGTGTTAGCGGTACTGGCGCTAATCTGACGCTGCCTGGGGCGACGCATATCACCGCCGGGCGATCAGGGGCTAAACCTTTATTCGGTAATAAACGGCGGGTGCCCTGACACTATAAAAAATAAACTAACTAACCAGCGTCAACCGTAACGGTTATACGGTGATCACTGGTGAAAGGGTTAACTAGGGGGCAATCAAGGGGTTAAAACATTTATTAGGTAGTATATGGGGGTCCCTGACACTATAAAACGCTGACGGCGAACCTAAATATTTACGTCCCTAACTAGCGTCACCAGCGACACTAATACAGCGATCAGAAAAATGATCGCTTAGCGACACTGGCGACAGGGGGTGATCAAGGGGTTAAAACTTTATTAGGGGGGGTTAGGGGGGTACCCTAGACCTACAGGGGGCTAACACTAACTGCCCTACCACTTCTAACTGTCACAAACTGACACCAATGCAGTAATCAGGAAAAAAAAACAAAAAAACACTGCTTGGTGTCAGTGTGACGAGGGGGGGGTGATTGGGGGGTGATCGGGGGGGGATCGGGGGTGTTATGTGTGCCTGGCATGTTCTACTGTGTGTGTGTGTTCACTCACTGTGAAGTCTTCTCTCCTCGGCGCTGGAACGGAAACTGCCGAGCCGAGGAGAGATGACATCACATCCTCTACCTGTGTGTACTATACACAGGCAGGGGATGTTTTTCATTGGCTGGGAGCGATCGCGAGGGGGGGGCCACGATCGGATGGCCTCCCCCTCGCCTCTCAATGCTCCCAGACCGAAGCCGACCACCGCTGGCATCGGGGGGGGGGGGGGGTCCGATAGGACCCCCCCGCCTGCGGGAAGGCAATCACGTACCAGGTACGTTATTTTGCCTGCCCGTGCCATTTTGTTCACGTATATATGCGTGAGGCGGTCAGCAAGTGGTTAAAAAAAGACACAAGTCCATCAAGTCCAACCTATGTGTGAGATTATATGTCAGGATTACATTTTATATTCCTGCATGTTGCGGTCATTCAGGTGCTTATCTAATAGTTTTTTTAAACTGAGACCACCGCCTGTGGAAGGGAATTCCACATCCTTGCTGCTTTTACAGTAAAGAACCCCCTACGTAGTTTAAGGTTATAAACCTCTTTTCTTCTAATATTAATGAGTGGCCACGTGTCTTGTTAAACTCAATTCCGCAAAAAAGTTTTATCCCTATTGTGGGGTCACCAGTATGGTTTTTGTAAATTGAAATCATATCCCCTCTCAAGCGTCTCTTCTCCAGAGAGAATAAGTTCAGTGCTCACAACCTTTCTTCATAACCAATGTCCTCCAAACCCTTTATTAGCTTTGTTGCCCTTCCTTGTACTAGCTCCATTTCCAGTACATCCTTCCTAAGTACTGGTGCCCAGAACTGGGCAGCATACTCCAGGTGCGACCAGACCTCCCACTCTAATAGACCAGAGTCTATTAGAGTGGGAGAATTATCGCTTTATCCCTGGAGTTGATCCCTTTTTTAATACATGTCAATATTCTGTTTGCTTTTTTAGCAGCAGCTTGGTATTGAATGCCATTGCTGAGCCTATCATCTACTATGACCCCCAGGCCCTTTTCCATCCTAGATTCCCCCAGAGGTTCTCCCCCCAGTGTATAGATTGCATTCATATTTTTGCCACCCAAATGCATTATATTACATTTTTCTACATTAAACCTCATTTGCCATGTAGTTGCCCACCCCATTAATTTGTTCAGATCTTCTTGCAAGGTTTACACATCCTGCAGAGAAGTTATTCCCCTCCTTACCTTAGTATCGTCTGCAAATACAGAGATTGAACTGTTTACCCCATCCTCCAGGTCGTTTATGAACAAATTAAATAGGATTGGTCCCAGCACAGAACCCTGGGGGACCCCACTACCCACCCCTGACCATTCCAAGTATTCCCCATTTATCACTACCCTCTGAACCCGCCCTTGTAGCCAGTTTTCAGTCCATGTACTCACCCTATGGTCCATGCCAACGGACCTTATTTTGTACAGTAAACGTTTATGGGGAACTGTGTCAAATGCTTTTGCAAAATCCATATACACCACGTCTATGGGCCTTCCTTTATCTAGATGGCAACTCACCTCCTCATAGAAGGTTAATAGATTGGTTTGGCAAGAACGATTCTTCATGAATACATGCTGATTACTGTTAATGATACTGTTTTCATTACTAAAATCTTGTTTATAATCCCTTATCATCCCCTCCAAGAGCTTGCATACTATTGATGATAGGCTAACTGTTCTGTAATTCCCAGGGATGTATTTTGGGCCCTTCTAAATATTACTTTACAGGACTTTTGTTCGGTCTTTTAAATTTATTACCCAATGGAATGCACTGGCTAATACCCTTATTTAATATACTCTTAAAGTGAACCCATCTCTCCTCCGTGTTCTTTGTTCCTAAGATTTTATCCCAATTTAAATCTTCTAGCAAGGTTCATAGTTTAGGGAAGTTGGCTCTTTTGAAATTCAGTGTCTTTGTATTTCCCTTATGTTACCTATTTGTGTGATTTATACTTAAGCCAATTGACCTGTGATCACTGTTTCCTAAATTGCCCGTATTTCCACATCCGTGATCAGGTCTGTATTGTTTGTAATCAGTAGATCCAGTAACGCTTTATTTCTAGTTGGTCTGTCTACCATCTGACCCATGAAATTGTCCTGCAAGACATTTAGGAACTGGTGAGTCTAGACAAATGCGTGGTTCCCTTCGCCTAGTCTATGTCTGGATAATTAAAATCCCCCATTATGATAACACTTTCCATCCTTGCTGCTTATCCAAATTGTAATAGGAGGTCCGCCTCCCCCTCCATCTCCCCCTTAGGTTAGGGGGGCCAATAGCATACTCCCAGTATTTTTTTCCCCTTAGCTTCATCCCTTTGGAGTTCTACCCATAAGGATCCCACCTCCTCCCTAGCTCCCTTAGTGATGTCATCTCTCACATTCACTTGTACATTATTTTTGATATACAGGCATACCCCTCCCCCTTTTTTACCCTCTCTATCCCTGCAATATAGGGAATACCCTTGAATGGTTGCCAGCCAATCATGAGAGCTGTTGAACCAAGTCTCCAAAATTCCCACAAAAACCAAATCCTCCTCGTACAACCCATCTTCACCCATCTTGTCCGCCAGGCTCCTGGCATTGGTGAACATGCCACGTAGTATAGACCAGTCGCATACTGTCCTCTTATTGGGTGTTCCGAGATTGCAACTAGGACTTGTTACTATACTTACCTTGGGTTTATGTGCTTAGTGGCAGGCTCAACCTACCACTAATGCCCCCAATACTACCCTCTGGACTATGTTACGCACTGACTATCTCTACCTCTGGACCCCCCCCCCCCCCCCCCCCCGTCGCCTAGTTTAAAAACCCCTCTAACTTTTTGGCCATCTTTACTCCCAGCAGATCTTTACCCTTTTCATTTAGGTGCAGTCCGTTCCTTCTATAGTGCTGGTGACCGACTGAGAAGTCAGCCCAGTCCTCCAGGAACCCAAACCCTTCCTTACTACACCAGCTCCTCAACCACTTGTTTCCTTCCCTAATCTCCCTCTGCCTTTCTGGTGTGGCTCAATGTACCGGTAGTATTCCTGAGAATACTACCTTGGAGGACCTTTTCCTCAATTTAGCTCCCAAGTCCATAAAATCATTCTTTAGGACACTCCATCTGCCTCTGACTTTGTCATTGGTGCCACATGTGATAAAATAAAAGCTATTTGGAGGAAGCTTAGAGTTATGTTCCAGAATTTTGTACCAAACAATCCAGAACAAAACAGTGTTGCAGAGTGAATGAAACACAATTTATTTGAGCTTACTTTTTGATGCGGTTTTGCCAACAACATACTGGGGTGAGGTAATTATGAGAACCTGTTGTCTCCAACATTGCTTACCTTGAAAGGCAACAAACAAATATGAGCTATGAATTAGAAAGAAAGCTGACTGGAAACTCATCAAAATCTTTGGAAGCAAATCATCTGTACATGTTCCTAAAGAAAAATATGCAAATTGGTACCCTGTGCAAGGGAAGAAAGGAAGGCATATTTGTCAGCTACAGTGGGTCTCAAAAAGGGTTACAGAATTATGCATTCAAACACCAATACGGTAACAATCAGCAGAATAGTTTTTTTTTTTATCTGTTCCTGCCCGAAACGATAGACAAATGACAGCCAGACGGGACCGCTCTAGTTCTGGGTGGACGTCATATGATGTTCTCCCCAGAATACACCTCGTTCGGGCCCGAGTGCCGCACTGTGCAGCTGTGTCCACTGGACTAATCACAGCAGATCACACGACAATTGTACACAATGGATGGCCTCTATTCATGCCATTCATTGTGTACTATTAGTCACAGTGATCACAGGGTACAGACAGGGCCAATCACAACCCATCTGTACCATGTGATTAGCTGTGGCCATTCACAGCTAATCACAATACAAACTGAATAATTCAATTTCATTCAGAAAAGAATGGTTGCTTATAATAGTCAATATAACTGTTATAAGTGATCATAATGTGTAAAAAAAAATGTCTGATCACCTCCCCAGAGTATTACAATGTTACTATGGTAACACTGTCTTGCTCTAGTCACAGTATTTAAAAACTTAAATAAAAAAAACATAAACAAAAGGAAAAAAGTCCTATATATATATATATGTGTGTGTGTGTGTATATATATATATATATATATATATATATATATATATATATATATATATAAAAATATTCATTGGCAAACCAGTTATATGATGATGTTGTACTGCACTGGTGACAGTATCTAAGAAGAAAGAAAACTGTGGGGGAATAAAATGACATTCAAAAAACTCATGGTGCTTCTTACTAAATAGTTTGGACAGCCTACTTTCCAAAAAGGGATCATTTGGGGGGTATTTTTACTGTTCAAGATTGATCAATTTTCAGATATTTATACCATAGTTTGTGGACTCTAACTTTCCTACAGACTAAATAATATACACTGAGTTGGGTTCTTTTTACCAAAGAAATGTAGATGATTACATTTTGGCCTAAATTTATGAAGAAAGATCATTTATTTGCAAAATTTTATAACAAAAACAAAGAAAAGTTTCTTTTTCAAAATTTCAGATCTTTTTTCATATACTCTGAATAAAGTACAAGACTGAAGCGCTCGGTCTGGTAAAACTAGCGTTCGTAATGGAGATAGCACATTCGTCATGCTGCAAATTGAATAATCTTTTAATGCAGCACATTCTATTCTTCTTTATAATGCTAGAATAATGAAGTTGTTTTGCTGCTGATATCACACAGAGTTCTCACAAACTGATTTCTTTATTATTTTTCATGATCTCCTGAATAATATTTTTTATTTTTTTCGTCAGATCTCCATAATAATGTTTTGATTTTATTTTTATAGTGATTTTTTTAAATTATTGTTTTATCAAGATCTACTTCTTTTTTTTTTTTCTAGTGATCTCCATAATATTTTTTGTCGTTTTGTGTGTCAGGTTACCACAACACCATTATTATCTTGTATTTTTTAACCTCAGGGAGGTTGGTTGGTGTTGGTGTCCCTTTTTAATTTGACATTGCATTTTTGAAATGTACCTGCCTACTCACAAACAAACTGTCCTTTTTTATTTAAACCACATAGCCAATGATTTTTGTAAATAAATAGACATTTATTATGGGGTCATAACAAAATAAAGAGGAAGGCAACGCTGGATAAACTGGTGCAATTAGCGAAACCTTTGTACCCTAGGGCACACATCAACTATTTGACAGGCAAAATTGGTAGCCTGAGGGAGCACAATCTGGTCCAGGACTCCGAGAGCCCAGGAACAGCAGCAGGTGACATATATGTCCCCAGGCTGTGGTCTTACAACAGCCTGCGTCTTTTGCCAGACCAGACCAAACCCAGGCCATCACTCTCTTGTCTTCCTTCTACACTTCCTTCCACGCTTGCTTCCAGGCTGTGGCTCTGGTGTTGGAGTTGTGGCAGAAGGTGGAGGGGGTGGAGGAGGAGGATGGTCCAACTCACACAGGTTTTGCTTGTGAGTTCCCCCCTCAACCCCTTATTTAGGGCCATATATATCACTTCCTCACAAAGGAGGCGTTGGCCCACCTCCATTTCCTGCATTTTGTTGGCAGCCATGCAGGCATAGGCCTCAAGAAGACTGGGCGGGGTTCTGAGGGCCGCAGAAGCCTGCTGAATTAACTCAAGTGCTGACTCCTCCAGGCTCCTCCCCTTCCTGGGCCTTTTTTGATGAAGGCGGAGGGGAGGAACCTGGGATTCAGTCAGGCTACTGGGCCCGGTCACCTCCTGGCTGCCACTCTCCCCTGCCACCTCCTGGCTGCCATTTTCCACAGCCTCCTCGTGGCTGAGGCTTTCCTGTGTATTAAAAAGGGACATAGTTTTAGTTTATTGTTCATCAATCACACACAATTTTGAGAAATCTGTTTAACAATGCTATACCAGACTCAAGCTGGGCTCCTCCACATCTTCTTACTGGGTGGAAAGCCCAGGTTGGACGTCAGAAGCCTCAGCTGGGGTGGAAGGAAGAGTGGAAGGAAGGGTTAAGAGTAATGGCCTGATTTCAGTCTGGTCTGACAGATACCGCAGTCTGTCATAGTACCACAGCCTGGGTACATAAATGTCATCTGCTGCTGCTCCTGCTCTCATGGAATCCTGGACCTTCTTGCTCTCCCTATTATAAGTGCTCCTCAGGCCACCAATTTTGCACTTCAGTTAGTTAATGTCAGCTGTGGGGATCTGTGGCTTCACAAATTCCAGCAATTTATCCAGTGTGCCTTCCTCTTTAGTTTATTTATATAAAAGGTGTGTTTTGTCTGCCACAGACAGGGCAGCTCTCTGTACAAATCAATGAATTTGGGGAATAAATCATGATCATTGAACCGATCCATTTTATCTGCAAGACACAACACAAGACAAACCCTAATGTCCGGCTAAACTCTCCTAATCTTGTCCCAATATAGGCCTCAATCTATAAGCAGTATAGGCCACTGATGCCCCAAGTTAAAATTGTACCTTCGTTAGAACAATCAGCGCTTCCGCTACTCCTTCCTTTGCTCACAGATCATACGCACGACGCACGCATGTTCCACTTCATATACACTGTGCATGCGTTAAACTCCGCCTGCCCCTGACCTTCTTTCTAGTATTTTCCCTGCCCCTTTTCTTTCAGCGCAGTGGGAGAACACATGGCAGAGAAAGAACAAGTGCATGAAGACAGCAGCAGCAACGACAAAAGCCCGGAGCCACGAACCTCCCAATCCCAGAGATTTAAGGCCTCAAATATATCCTTTGTAGAGATGGTGGAGATGGTGGACATCTTGAAGAGCGCCGACTATGATGGGAAGCATGGACCTTACCCAAACCCAAATGTGAGAGAGGCCAAGATCATGACTAAAGTTGTGAAAAGTCTGCACAGGAATTTTGGGGTAAGACGATCCAAGGATCAATTGAGGAAACGCTGGTCAGACCTGAAATTGAGGGAGCAGAAGGATCAAGAAGGATCAAGAGAGTGCTGCAAAAAAGTATGTAGTTGTCGTGTGTTCCTATTATTATTATTATTATTACGTGCATGCTGCTCCATGTGCTTTTTTTTACTGTTGTACAGTGTAGAATAATTATATTAATTCGGCTTTATAATCAAGATCTGTAAGTATGCAGTCTGGGTTCCCTTTTATGCTTTGACTTTGAAAAAGCTCACTCAGCTCAGCATAAGACAAATCTTGAAATAGCTAGGTTGTGTGCATGTCATTTTTGTAACAGTTGTTCTACATGTGCTGAGTTAATGACTAAGGTCAGTAGGTCAGTGGTGTCACAGATAAGAATATACTGTGTCTGTCATAGACTTTATTGCAAAGATCTTTTTAAAAGTAAAAACATATATTATCTATAATATAGTTAGTTATTTGATATAGTTATTTAATTAGTTAGCTAGATTGAGTTTGTGTGAAGTAATATATGTTTATATGTATCCAATTATAGTTTAATATGCATTTGTAAGGTTTGGTACAGAATTGCATTTCTGTAGCTTAAAGAATATCCATTACAAGAATTCGGCCATTTGGAAAGGTCATTCACCTTTAGTTTTTTATAAGAATCTGTTGTGTGTTACTGACAATCAAAGAGGTTTAAGAGACGTGTCAGCTGTTGGCAAAGAGAATATTTAGAATAATCACGAATATGATCATTTCATTTTTAGTTCTAGCCGTATATGGCTATGGCTTTAGTCTGCTGACTGGTAGATTTGAAATAGTATAAAAACAGAGTGACACTTCACTTCAGGACGCACGACACACGCACCACACACTTCACTACACTTCACTACACGACACAACACAACACATGTCCTATACTCACACACAGAAGGACTTTGCTACTTTTTCACACACATAAAGAAGAAGAACACACGCATCCTTACTCTACAGATGACATATTGTTTACATTAGGCCTAAATACAGCCTACCTCACAAACAGCTGCTAGAGCGGACATCTCTCTGACATAGAGAAGAACAGACGGAGCTGAGACATCTCTTGAACCTTCTTGATACAAGATTTTGTTCCTGTTATTTTTGTTTTACTACATCAAGCTGTAAGAAGAATTTAACTTTGTATATATTTTCAAGTTGTTGCCAAGTGTGACCAAATAAACTCACACTTTGTTTTAAGACAGTCTGGCTACTGAACTTTTGAACAAAACGCCTAAGACACTGTTGACATAACACGTGTCTGTGAATAGAGAAGGTTTTACACCCTCTCCACATTTTTACATTGGCGACTGCCAGCCAGTCCAGTTTTTTTTCCCTGCTCCTTGACAAAGGGGGGGAGACTCACACATTTTCATGATTGATCAAGTCTCGGGAAAAAACGATCAAAGAACCTAGAAAGAGGCGTTTGTGTTCCATCAGACGAGGACGAAAGGTCCAAGGAACTGAGCCAGTTGAAGACGTGAAATTCTTCTAAATACGGTGAGTAAAAGTTATGGATTTTATTGATGAGTTAATTAGAGACAGTAAGCTAGAATTTAAAGATGTGTCTTATTATCCAAATGACAGTCATCTTTGGGCATATATGTACAAGGAATGTCTACAGGCTAATGTCCAGATAGACTCAGCTAGGTTTACTATAAATAAGCAGCGTAAAAAAATATCTAATATTTTAAAGCTTGTAAGTATATTTAACAAAATGATTCTTAATGTTGATTTACCTGCTAAAAATGTGTGTACATTACAGAAGACAGAATGTAACACTGTACAGAACACAGGGAAACATGAAAATTTGTCTCAAGATTCTCCTGACTGTCCAAATTGTGAGATTTTTTGTAATTATATAGAGAATCTTGAGGAACAAATTGACTCTAAAACAAATCTTTTGGAAAAACTACAGAATGACAGTAGATTGACACAGATTGCTGTACTAACTAAAGAAGACAAAAAGAAGGCCTCTACATCAAAAACAAAAGCTCCGTCTTCTTATATTCCCGATAATTCGGAAATAAATGAAGACACCGCTGAAGACCAAACAGAGGTTAGAAGAAAAAAATTACTTGACCGTGCAGCAAAATTAAAGTTACAAATACATGACCAATTAATGAAAGTTTTAAAAGACATCCCAGCATACGATTTAAAGGCGGATGCTTTTTATAACGCAGATATATTTGAGTCTTACACTGATCGGTACAACCTTAAAGACGAACAGCGTAATCATATATTTTATCTTTGGTTACCTGCACATTATGCTAGACGACTAACAAAGTCACCTATGATTGCTGACAATGGAGAGGAGATACATAGTGACGATTCAGACAGATTGCGACAATTGTTATTATGTACAACGGGTGAAGATGTTCCATCAATTGAAACACTTGACTCTTTACAGACTTCTGTTAATGAAGACCCATTTGCCTTCAAAATTAAATTCTCAAAAGCGTATAAAATGATTTTGGGGGTAGATGATGAAAGCGATTCAGGGATTATCAAAGCATTTGTAAAGAAATTTAAATATCTCGATCCAGCTTCATTAGCTATCGCACAAGAGAAAGATTCTTTATCAGAAGCGTCAAGTTTCATTGATAAAGTTAGAAGACAAATGAAACAGGGCAATCTTAAGTCTAGGATAGCTCTGGTTCAAAATGACACTTTTAAACGGAATAGTCAGACAAAAGACAAGACAGGATGGACAGCTAGTGGTAACTATGACAGGTGCAAGCAAGTGAAACAGAGAGAGCCCATCACTTGTTATTATTGCCAAAGACCAGGTCATTTACGTTATCAATGTAAAAAATTCTTAAGGGATGTGCAGATAAAAGATTCAAGAAATATAGGTAAAGAAAATGGACTTATACCTCTTGAACCATCTGCTCCTCCTCGTCCTAACGTAACTCAATCTTCTTCTCCTTATTCTCCTCTGATAAAACAAATCAGAGAATTGTCTATCAGCACTGGCATGAATGAAAAGCACTTGCAATCAACCAATGGTGATTCAAATGCATTATTGCCTACCCCATGACTACAAAATGATACAAGGGAAATAAAGTCTCATTATCTAGAATATGTTACACCAATAAGTCTAGATAAATGTGGACGCCCTTATATTAAAGCAAAATTAAATGGACAAAAGCTAAGTTTTCTAATCGATACAGGCGCTGAAATATCAATTACAGGTACAAAATTACCTCTTTTGACAAATGCAGCAATTTGTACAGTTGTTGGATTTAACGGATCAGGTAATTCAAAAGCTTCAAAGTGTAGAAATGTTTCATTTGAAATTCCTGATTATTTGGATACTGAGATTGACATTTGGTATTCTCCCGGTGCTGAGAATATAATTGGTACAGATATTATTCAACAAAGAGGTTGGATAATTGATCTAGGTAATGGCGTTATCTGGAAAGGTTCCATTAATCGTAAGCCTGTGGTAATTGACCCAGCAGATTATTGTGAAGTCGGCAGCATCTGTTTAGCAGAAGTGGTTACTGAAGACCATAGATGGCCAGATATTGGTGACAATCAAGATCTGGAACAATTGGTCAAATCTTACAAAAATCTATGGAGCCAAGGAAAAAATGAGGCAGGTTTATTCAAAGACATTGAGGTAGACGTGCAAGGGCGGGATCCACCAGCTCAGAAGCAATACAAATTGCCACCAGAGTCTATTGAACCAGTATCTATTGTTATTAAAGAACTTTTGCAACAGGGTATTATTAGGAAAACAAATTCAGTGACAAACAATCCGTTATGGGTAGTACCTAAACGAGATGACCCCAATTCTTTCAGGCTTCTGGTAGATCTCAGAATGCTGAATAAATATACCCCAAATTGTGCCCCGATAGTTGCAGAAACACCTGACATAATGTCTCGAATTGATGCTAAAGCCAAAGTTTTCTCTGTGCTTGACGTGGCAAACGGATTTTTTTCAATTCCTTTGACGAGATCCTGCCAATATAAGTTCGCATTTTCATTTATGAATGAACAATATACTTTCAATCGTCTTCCTCAAGGCCTGCATCTAAGTCCTAGCGTATTTCATCAAGCCTTAGCGAAAGTCTTATCAAAATTTTCTAGGCCAGACTGTATTTTACAGTATGTGGATGATATCTTGTTGTTATCGGAAAGTGAGGAAGAGCATTTGATCCTTTTAGCAGAATTGTTTGATCTGCTGCAAGATGCAGGTCTTAAGCTAAATACTCGTAAAGTACAGCTCATGAAATGCGAGGTCAAGTTTCTCGGTATTCAAATCAGTCCGGGTAAACGTCAACCTCTGCAAGAAAGGATTAATGCTATTGCTGCACTTCCTGTACCGACTACATTTAAAGCACTGAGACAATTCCTAGGATTAGTGAATCTTTCCAGAGAGTACATTGAATCATTTGCTGAGAAGGCAAAAAGTTTGTACGATCTTCTAAAGACCAATGAGGAAAATGGTTTTGGTCCTTGGACAGAAGTACATCAAAAGGCTTTTGAATCTTTGAAAAAAGATTTGCAAATAGCACCAGCCCTAGCTACAGTAGAAAGGCAAGCACCATTTGCTTTGCAGGTGTATACATCTGAAAATGCTATTTCTTCTGTGTTGCTTCAATTGCAAGGAGGAAATTGGAGAATTTTGGGATACTTCTCTAGGATTTTAACCCCAGTTGAGAGAGGTTTTGACACATGTGTAAAACAATTGGTAGGAGTCCACTATGCAGTAAAGGCAACTGAACACATAGTAGGATTTAACCAAATTACTTTACAAACACCGCATTCCACCCTGAAATTTCTTCTTGAGAAAAATATTCAAGGTGTTTCAAATCAAAGATTTTCACAATGGTTGTTGACTTTATCACCTAAACAGATCCAGGTTGACCATAATGCCAGATATGTACTCCCTCAATTGATGGAATATAATGGATTAGAACATGAGTGTTCATGTGAAGTCCAGGATGCCTATTCTCCTCTGTTTCGCAGAGAAGCAGAGAAGACTGATGAACCAGTGTTTGTGGATGGTTCACGTTACTGTATTTCAGGGGAGTATTTTTCAGGCTATGCAATCTGGTTTCCTAAAAGAGGATATGCCATACAACACAGACTTCCAGGACATTTTTCAGCACAAAAAGCAGAACTTTTAGCTGTGGAAACAGTGTTGGCAGTAGACAAGGAAGAGAACCAAGGTCCACTAGTAATTTATAGTGACAGTTCATATGTTGTGCGTTCTCTTACTGACTATTTGCCAATTTGGAAAAGAAGAGGTTTTGTTGATGCTTCAAACAAAGTTTTGGCACATAAAGAAATTCTAGAATCAATTTTTACACTTGCAGAGAAAAGGCCTTGTGCCTATGCAATTGTGAAGGTACCAGCTCATAAGAAAGAGAATGATGAAGTAAGCATTGGTAACAGAGCAGCTGACACATTAGCAAAAGAAGCAGCTGTCAATGAGCAGTCAGAGATTCCATCCGAGCCAGTTTCAGTGAGTGTAGTCAGAAAAACAGATACACAGGTCCCTTCTTTTGCAGATGAGCAGAAAAAGGATCATTCCTTATCTGCTTCTCAGATTGATTCAAATTCTTCCTTTGCTTATGAAAACGGGATATTGTGTCATGATTCAAATGGCTTTCTACGTCCTGTAATACCAAAACATTTACAAGGAGAGTTCACAAAATATAATCATGAAAGCTTAGGCCATGTAGGTAAGCAAAGATTGCTAGAGATTCTCAGAGAAAAGTTTTACTGGGAGAAAATGGAAGAAACTGTGGACAATATAATTCAATCTTGTCTTATTTGTGCTCAAGTGAATCCCAGACCTAAGGGACAAAAACCTCCCTTACAAAGAATTCCTCCAGCTAATGGTCCATGGTCTACATTACAAATTGATTATATTGGACCATTGCCTACAGGTAAAAATGGATTCAGGTTTGCACTTATACTGGTAGACGTCTTTTCGAAGTGGGTAGAAATCTTACCTACACGCACAGATGATGCATTAACAACTGCAAGAATGTTGGTTAATCATGTTTTTCCAACTTGGGGGATCCCAATGGACCTCAGTTCGGATCGAGGAACGCATTTTACAGGTAAAGTAATGCAAGCAATGTGCAAAATTCTGGGTATCCAACAAAGATTTCATGTTCCATACCATCCACAATCTGCAGGTATTGTGGAGAGAATGAACAGAACCATCAAATCCAGGATTGCAAAAATGTTACTAGACAGAGGAAGTACATGGGTAGATGCTGTACCGTTTGTTCTGATGAGCATACGAAGTACAACATCCTCATCTACTCAATATAGTCCATTTGAACTAATGACAGGTAGAAAAATGCCGCTTGTGTTTCCACATGAACCTTTTTTGTCTACTCCGCAAAAAGAAGCAATTGAGAAAACAAAATGGTTACAGATGTTGCAAGACAATCTGAAAACGATCTTGCCACATGCAGCTTCTCACATGCAGAAAATGATTCCTCCACACACCTCAAAATTTGAGGAAGGTGGACAGGTCATGATTAAAACTTTTCGAAAAACTGGACCATGGCAAAGTAATTGGGAAGGTCCTTATGAGATTTTGGATACACTAGGTGTAATGTTACAAGTCCAAAGGCCTCTCAATTCTGTGAAAAATGCACGGAGGCAACAAAAAATATGGGTTCATACTGATCAATGCAAACTGTTTATGCCAAGATAATGATACTGCTTTTCTTTTGCAGATATGGTATCTGGTAATCAAACATGGAGGAACAACAAGCTCCAAGAAGAAATTAAGAAAACATCTGAAAATCGGAAAGAAAGAAAATACATAAAAGGGGGAAAATTCATCATCTCAGGACTCCTTTTTCTGTTAATGACATTTTTCTTCATAAAAACTTACTTGACTTTTTCCAGCCCAGCAGAAGAAAACAAGACTGAGATTCTGCATAAAAGAGACTTGCAGCTATCCAGAAATAAGAGACACTTTCCCAGATATAGTGACTTTGACACAAGTAACGACATATATGGATACGCTTGTATAGGATATGGGGTTACTTGTTGCATGAATTTTTATTTTTTCCATAGTAACAATATTGAAATTTATGCTAGAATAGAATCCAAGACAAAGTTTGTAAAAATGCAAGGATCATATGTACATAATAATAAGACTGGTACATATGAGTGTAATTTAACAGATATGGGATTCTGGGTTATAGTTTTAAAAGGAAATGAATCTACAACTTGGACTGGTGATGTAACTAATGGTAAGATACATTCTGCTTCTGTAGGAGGATCCAAAACTGATATTTGGTTTCTAACACAATATTATTTACAGTTTGTAGATCCTGAACATTTACAAGTTACAGGAGATGAAAAAGGAGATGTAACTAGAACATGGGATTTTCAAATAGTAAGAGGTTTAGCTCAAGTTAAAGTGATGGTGATGATTACTGTTGTGGATTTGATTATTCCAGACATAAAAGTATCACCGCGGTCTCTTACAGTTACAGAAGGAAAGGATAATTTAATTTTAATGTGTACTATGCAAATAGATTTACCTCAGAATTCACTATTAACTTGGAAGAGAAATGGTGAGTTATTGGGTAGTCTTTTTCATAGGTCAGCTGATATTATTCATAAGGGTAATTTTGGTTATTTGGATTGGACAAATAATAGCTTGATTTATCATCATGCTAGTCCAAATCTAAATGACTCGGGTATATATGAGTGTTGCCTATCTTTGGAAAATTATCCTATGAAATGTGATAATGCAAATGTTGTAGTTTTATCCCCTGAAAAAACTAAGTGTACTAACGGAAAATTTATTTCCGCCAGTCCTTTTCAAATTAATCATTTCCAATCCAGACATCTATTAAGGGAAGGACGTTTTATGATCATACTTTGGAAATTTAACATTTCTGAATGGAAAATTTCATCAAGGTATCCTCAATGTCAAGAGTATTTAGTTAATATGGAATTGGGTATCGATAAATGGTTTGGAACAGATAGTAAAAATAATAACAGGAATAAACGAGGTATTGTAGAAGGGATTCTTGGAGGAGTGGGAACAATTGGTAGCATTACCAATAGTATGGATATTAATATGTTAAAATCTGATCTAGAAACAACAGGCTTAATGGGTAGTAAAAGTATTAAAGTTCAGAGAAATTTAAACCAAATATTAGAAAATATGATAATAAAGACAGCAACGGTTATAGGCCCATCTGTAGTCCATTTACAAAATATTACTTTAGATTTAATGAACAGCGAGCAACATTCCCATATAGCCAGAACATGTTTAGAGATACAGACAGAGTATTCTACCAATTTTAAAATAACAGCTCAAGCATTCCAAAGTGGAATAACTCCTTTAGGTATTTTACAAAGTTTACCTAATGAATATGTATTTGCAAAAAATCATACAGATTTATGGGTAAATAAATGGGTAGGATGTAATCAGCAGGAATGTTTTAGTACCTCAATGATTCCTATTGCAGGAAGGGAACAAATATTGGTTCCTATTACAGTCTTAGGATTACCAGTAAGTGATACTCAATTGTTATATTATAAATTGCAGTTTACAGATTTTGCTCTGGATAATAATTATTCAGAACCAGAACAACTTGATCTATCTTCCTGTTTACATTTTCAATCTAAAATACTCTGTTTGCCTAAGCAGGATAAAGGAATTTTTCATTCTTGTTTCCATAATCATTCATTATGTACAGCAAGAATTGAAAAAGTAAGAACTTCCTTTGACTTAGTAACTTCAGTAGGAAAAAGGAAGGTTTGCTTTCAAGTTATGACTAGTACTGAAACAGTTAAAGCTTTTTTCCTATCCTGCACACAAACAGAAATCCTAAGTCGAGGTTTGTATTGTATAGAAGGAGACCTTACAGGAATCAGTATTAATGGAGTTAGAGTAAATTTAACTAATATGCTTATGCGAAATGTGGGTGTTCTTCCTATACAATATAATATATCTCAAGTAGATGAATTCCCATGGAAGGAATGGGCAGACATCATACAAAAGGATAAGGGTTTATTAATTGCTTTATCTGAAGAACTTCAAAAAGCAGAAATAATATTTAAGCATGAACAGGGTAATCTGAAAGTGATAGAACATGAATGGTCTGAAATGTCAGCTAATTCATGGTGGTCAAATTTAAAAAAAACTGTATCAGTTTGGGGAAATACCTCAGTGACAACTGCTGCCGGAAATATATTATTGCATCCTATAGTTATTATATTTATTATCATGATATTATGTATTTTATTTCAAATCTGTATTATGGTTAGAATGAAACGGTTTTATAAATTGATTAAGGAAGAAATGAAAAAAGGTGAAAAAATTATGACAGGTATTTTTAGTCGGAAAATTACTTCTGGCTTATCTGATCCTGTGATTGGCTGTGGTACATCTGGAACAACTGATTCAAAATGTGTATGAAAGGGCCATAAATGGAGTGTGCGTGATTTAGTTAATATAATAAATTATATTCAGGGGGGATTGTAGAATAATTATATTAATTCGGCTTTATAATCAAGATCTGTAAGTATGCAGTCTGGGTTCCCTTTTATGCTTTGACTTTGAAAAAGCTCACTCAGCTCAGCATAAGACAAATCTTGAAATAGTTAGGTTGTGTGCATGTCATTTTTGTAACAGTTGTTCTACATGTGCTGAGTTAATGACTAAGGTCAGTAGGTCAGTGGTGTCACAGATAAGAATATACTGTGTCTGTCATAGACTTTATTGCAAAGATCTTTTTAAAAGTAAAAACATATATTATCTATAATATAGTTAGTTATTTGATATAGTTATTTAATTAGTTAGCTAGATTGAGTTTGTGTGAAGTAATATATGTTTATATGTATCCAATTATAGTTTAATATGCATTTGTAAGGTTTGGTACAGAATTGCATTTCTGTAGCTTAAAGAATATCCATTACAAGAATTCGGCCATTTGGAAAGGTCATTCACCTTTAGTTTTTTATAAGAATCTGTTGTGTGTTACTGACAATCAAAGAGGTTTAAGAGACGTGTCAGCTGTTGGCAAAGAGAATATTTAGAATAATCACGAATATGATCATTTCATTTTTAGTTCTAGCCGTATATGGCTATGGCTTTAGTCTGCTGACTGGTAGATTTGAAATAGTATAAAAACAGAGTGACACTTCACTTCAGGACGCACGACACACGCACCACACACTTCACTACACTTCACTACACGACACAACACAACACATGTCCTATACTCACACACAGAAGGACTTCGCTACTTTTTCACACACATAAAGAAGAAGAACACACGCATCCTTACTCTACAGATGACATATTGTTTACATTAGGCCTAAATACAGCCTACCTCACAAACAGCTGCTAGAGCGGACATCTCTCTGACATAGAGAAGAACAGACGGAGCTGAGACATCTCTTGAACCTTCTTGATACAAGATTTTGTTCCTGTTATTTTTGTTTTACTACATCAAGCTGTAAGAAGAATTTAACTTTGTATATATTTTCAAGTTGTTGCCAAGTGTGACCAAATAAACTCACACTTTGTTTTAAGACAGTCTGGCTACTGAACTTTTGAACAAAACGCCTAAGACACTGTTGACATAACACGTGTCTGTGAATAGAGAAGGTTTTACACCCTCTCCACATTTTTACATACAGTTTAAAATGGCAACTTTAAGGTTCGTGGGCACAGTAATCATTCGTAGTAAACATTGTTCGTTCGCCCACTAATACGATGTTTTTGGCAGATCCAGGTTAACTACATTTGTTCAGGCCTATTTGTCTTAAAAGAAGTTTAGTACATTGTTGTCTAGATGGGTTTGTAACTAGAATGAAATGCAAACTTGATTCAGTGTAAGGAGAGGACACTCAGCAGCTGTTTACACATCTGGACGCAGGAGCACTAGTGTGGGACACCAGAACAAATTTTTTAGGGTGTCCCACACAGGTGCTCCAGTGGATACTAGGGTTCTCTCCATGTGTGAAACTTTACCAAAAAAGGTAAATATTCCAGCTTTAAGAAAGGGAAAAAATCATGTCTTCAGCTTGGAACTCTGCCAAAACAGACAATTAGACGACACTTCCAAACAATGTTTCATATTACTATTTCTGCCCTCAAATATCTGTGTGCTAAGTATACCCTTTTTTATTCACATAGGGGAGAAAAGACTCAGGACATCAGAGGACACCAGGTAACCCACACCATAACCTGAGGATGTGGAAGAGGGAGAGGTTTATGAAGTGGGCGAAATAGTGACCACAACAGGTGAGTGTCTGAGACCACAGCTTCAGGTAATAGATGCATGCCTGCATATTTATAATACATGGTGTGTTTTTTTTATTTTAGGTGATGTGGATGTTATGGAAGAAGAAAGACATTTCACAAGTGCAAGTGCACAGATCCTCATCGGGGAGATCATGGTGTGCAATAGGGATTTACAGAAGATCAAGGAAGACATCAATGATGTTGAAAAAAGACTCAAAAACATAATTGATGTTTTAGGTAGAATCTAAAACACACCAACATTTTTCAAATTTTTATAATTTTTCTAACTTTTTAAAAAAATCTTGAAAGCCAAATTTTGGAGATGCGCACAGTGTGTCAACATGTGCTATCTGTCATCATGGGATATCAATGTACGCATTTTGTGGGTGCAACCCCTTCGCAACTAGAGTAGATGAGAGGAAGGGGTTGTACCCCTGAAACACATCCATTGATCCCCCATGATGGGAGCTAGCATATGTTGACCTTAGGCATGGGATCAGGAGGGAAATCCCCATTTTGACTCTTAATTTGTGTGCATCTTCAAAATTTGTCTTTCACAGGGGTGACATCACCCCATCTGATGAAGGCAATATCAACATAGTTCGGACATACTAATGTCTGATATTGCCTTCAATTTATCAAAGTTGAACTTTGTAAGTTCCTGAGTTGTGTATTGTTTTATGGTTTTAAACATGCCTGTTTACCACAAAAAAGGATATTTCTATTGTCAAAAAAAAAAAAAAAATGTATTCAAAGAATATGTTGGTTTGTTAAAAAACCCTTTTCTAACGCACATGTGTATGTGCACAGAGTAAAACATTTTCTACTCAACAATGTGTGGCTTCTTCTTTCAATGCTTAATAGCAGTTTTTTGAGTAAGTTGATGTTTACAGTGACAATGGGGGTTATTTACTAAAGGCAAATCACTACAAGTGCACTTTCAGTGCAGTTTCAGTGCACTTTTGCAGTGCACTTGTAGTGCAAAGTGGATTTTCCTTTAGTAAATAACACCCACAGTGCTTTATAATTTGCAACAATCAGGTCATTTTCGTCACTCCAAAAAATTAATTCATGGTGCTGAAAATGATGAATATTTTTATCAGTAATGCATTACATACATTAACAACAAAAACAAGGTGTGTGTGTGTAGCAGACCCACAACATAACAGTTAGCTGAAGAAGAGATTGTCACTTCATGTATCAAAGAAATTACGTTTGCACTATTGAAGAAAATGGCCAAAAAGAATAGGCCATTGGATAACCTAGGAGACAGCTAAAAGAAACACAAGCAGTAAATCAAAGGAAATATTATTTCAGTTTAAAATAAAAATTTATTTTAAAAATGTTTCTTAAACATTTTCTGGCATATCAATGGGCCCCCTACCCGCAAAGTACTCCATATATTTTAGACGGACCTCGCGGGCACTTCGGGGGGGCAAGCCAGGACGGCCAGCTTCAAGCGCCGTCAGGGTTTGGTCTTGAAATCCCACCTCAGGCCCAACTGAGGCCACATAGTTCATAGAATTTCTCCTTAAAAAGTTGTGGAGAATGCAACATGCAAGGATTATATTGTTAATTTTATATTTCACCATGTTGATTGGCGTAAAGAATAAGTGGAACCGGCTGGCCATTATCCCAAAAGCATTCTCCGCCACTCTTCTGACTCTGGCCTGCCGGTAGTTAAAAACCCTCTGGTCCGGGGTGAGGGTCCTCATCAGGAACGGCCGCATCAGGTGATCACCCAGCCTAAACGCTTCATCAGTGACAAAGACGAACAGCAGACCAGCCATGTTGTCTTCCGGAGGTGGCAATCCCAAGCCACCACTCTGGAGCCATCCATAGAACTCAGTCTGGGTGATGACTCCACCATCTGACATCCGGCCATTCTTCCCCACGTCCACATAGAGAAACTCATGTCACCGACACCACCGCCAACATCACAATACTATTAAACCCCTTATAGTTGTAATAGTATGACCCCGAGTTGGGGGGTGGAACTATGTGGACGTGTTTCCCATCTATTGCCCCTCTGCGGTTGGGAAAGTTCCACCTCTGGGCAAATTGAGAAGCCACAGTCTACCATTCCTGTGGCGTTGAAGGAAACTGTGGAGTGAAACAAGAAAAAAAATTAGTACTTTTGCACATAACATTGCAAGCAGATTAGACACAAACATTCTTGGCCAACATCAGTATAACATTTATTTGAAGGAGTATTTAAAGACAAAAATATAAGGTCCACTTATCAGATTCCTCACCCCCTCTGATGGCCCATTGTAAAAATTTTAGGGGGGGGGAGATGTTTTGGACAGGTAACCCTCTCCACTTCATTGAGAGCTGAATGCATACATAATGTGTGTTACTTTGGCCAGCCCCTCCTTACTTTACACTATTGGCAGCCCACTGGACAGGTAAGAAGTATCATAATCCAAAAATATAAATACACACTGTACACATTTAAGCACATTTTTACATTCTGCAATTACCTATCAAGATAATAAGAGAACAAAACTTTAAACAGTACCATTTGAAAGTATTCAGGCAGGCCCTTTTACTACATGCTTTGGTGAATTCATCCATAAATATGAACACATAAATATGAAGAGATAGGTATAGTGTGTATGGGTTTGGCAAAGTCAGCAGATAGAGGATTGGTATCGGTTGACTTAATGGTTGGGGGGAGGGAGGGTTCCAAATGAGTTTGGGACCCCCCAAAAAAAAGCCTCTGGCACGCTGCCTGAATTTAAGGACACAAATAACATTTGTACACATTTTAGGGGGTGTTTAGGGTAAAGCACTACTATGGAGCTGCCAAAATACATTGTTAATTGACTAGGCTAGGTGTGTATGGGCCCCAGGATAGCATGGGGAAGTTAGTGAAGGCAAATATGCATGAAGGACAAAAAAGGAACTTTAAAAACTTCCAGCATGCATGAGGATAAAAAGGACCTTCACAGCATATTACAATCATGGTAATTAGGGAATGATGAAAGAAATACAATACATTAGCAAGCATTAAATACATATGTGATGTTAAAGGAGAAATCTTACCTTAATATAGTCCTTCTGCAGGACCTGAATGATGGCAGAACAGGTCTCTGGAATAATAATCCCCAGAGCCTGGGGGGAGATGCCTGTCAAGAACTTGATGTCCTTCAGACTCCTCCCTGTCGCCAAGTACCGCAAGGTGGCGACTAGCCTCTGTTCAGGAGTGATGGCTTGCCATATGCAGGTGTCCTGCTTCGTAATATAAGGGGACAGCAAAGCCAACAGACGGTGAAAAACGGGATCCGTCATTCGGAAATAATTCCTGAAATCATCAGGATTATTCTCACAGATCTCCAGCAACAAAGGCATGTGAGAGAATTGGTCATGCTGGAGCAACCAATTCTTGGTCCATGAACTCCTCCCCACCCTGTTCATGGACTGGGCTCGGGTCAAAGTAAGAACACCAAGCCCCTGCACAGCACAAACTGTACGAGGAGTACATACACGCAACATGGCTTCAAAACAGACGGCTGGTCAGAACGAACTAACAGAAATCACTGAAAATCAGAAAGCCCTGAGAAGAGCGAGCTGAAAATGAAACAAGTGGACAAGAACGCACTGAAAATCAAATACGTAATATAAAAATTCGCAATGAAAACCAGATGCGAACTGACTACACGCACTGAAAACCAGATACGAACCCACAAGCACAAACTGGAGATCAGCAACAATCGTCTCTCACCAAACTTCTACTAACACGAGATAAACATGAGATTAGCAAAAGGAGCCCAAAGGGTGGCGCACTGGCTATTGAACTTCCTCTTTATAGTGCTGTCGTATGTGTTGTACGTCAGCGCGTTCTTGACGATCGGAATTTCCGACAACATTTGTGCCAACATCCGTCGGAAATAAATCCCAGGATTTAGTTGTCAGAATGTCCGATCGTGTGTACATGGCAAAAGTGTGATGAAAATTGGCCTGGGCAGGAAGAGGGTGAAAGTACCCGGTATTGAAGTAGTTAAATAGACACCTATGTGTCAAAAACGTCAAAAACTGACACAGTCAGATCCATCTGAACAACAACCTGAGCCCCACCAGTTCTGAAGTAACAGAACATCAATGAAAATGAAATCGGCATTGGTGATTTATCCTCTCAAAAGAAAGAATCTGAAGTGCCTACAACCTTAGTCAGAAAATATACGCAATCCAGTATCCCAGCTAGACGCTTGTCATATATGATTCATACAGCACCACAGCCTGAGCCAACGGCATAGAAAGAAATGAATAAGCTACCTGGTCATAAGAAGCAAAACTGGAATAAAGCTGCAGATTAAAAGATGACGTCTGTCAAACAGCTCCAAGCTTGGGAATTTACAGAATTTAGAAAAAGAAGATCTTCTATTCAAATGGACATAACAGACAAGCAGTGGAGGCACTTATTAGTTACAATCATTTTTTTTATTGAAAATGTTTCAATAAACAATACACAGTAGAACAGGATAACTTTAACCACTTCAGCCCCAAGCCTCTTTCTGAGATTTGGTGTTTACAAGTTTACAGATTTTTTTGCTAGAAAATTTCTTAGAACACCCTAGAGAATAAAATTGCGGTCGTATCAATACTTTCTGTTATAATGCATTTACACAGCAGTCTTACAAGCACACTTTTTTGGAAAAAGTACACTTTTTTGAATAAAAAAATAAGACAAAACTAAAGTTAGCTCAATTTTTTTTATATTATGAAAGATAATTTTACACCTAGTAAATTGATACCCAACGTGTCACGCTTCAAAATTGTGCCAGCTCCTGGAATGGGTAAACATCCCTTGTAATAGAAAAAAAGCATGACAGGACCTCTTGAATATGAGATCTAGGGTCAAAAAGACCTCAGATCTCATATTTACACTAAAATGCAATAAACAAAAAAACAAAAACAAAAAATGTTTAAAAAAAAAAAGTGTCTTTAAGAAATATGAGCAGAAGTGACGTTTTGACGTCGCTTCCACCCTACAATAGTATGGAGACGGGTGGGGGCCATCTTCCCCTCACTCATCTCCATACCTAACAACAGACAGGACCCGATCGCCTCTGCCGGCGGCTCAGGTAAGTGGTGGAAGGCACCGGAGCGCGGCGGGGGGGGACCCGCCAGGCCCGGATTTACTCCCTTTGCCGCCCCAAGACCGAGTCCTTCAATGCCACCCCCCCCACACACACACACGCACACACACCACCATTCTCGTCCTTTATCGATGACTGCTACAATAGAGCAATTAAAAACATATCTCCACACACGAAAACACTGAAAATACCTGGCTTTAATTGTACAGACTGAAAATACTCTGTAATGCAGAAAATGCCTTTTAAAGATTATAGCAGTAAGAAACTCCCTAATATTTTTTAGTTCTAACTTTTTTTTTGGCAAACTCATCGATAATATCTTTGTAGGACAAAGAATTTAAAAGTTCTGACTCAATAGGAAGTAAAGCTAAACTGTTAGGTCTTTCTTGACCCAAAGATGATCGTAAATAGTTCTTTATGCAAATACATTTCATTCATTTTTATGCACCACAGCTCAGTTGCAGTGCATAGAAACAGTATGCATTTTGCACCACACTGCTCAGCCCTTTTACATCAGTGTCCTCAGTCCCCCCTTTACATCACGACCCCCTTTTACATCAGTGTCCTTAGCCCCCCCTTATGTCACATCCCCCCTGCCTCATTACAAACCCCCCATTACAGACTGACCCATCACAGACTGCCCCCCCCATCACAGACCCTCCCATCACAGACTGACACCCCCAAATCACAGACCCCTCATTACAGACTGACCCCCCATCACAGACCCCCCCATTACAGACTGACCCATCACAGACCGACCCATCACAGACCCCCTCATCACAGACCCTCCCATCACAGACCCTCCCATCAAAGACCCTCCCATCACAGACCCTCCCATCAAAGACTGACCCCCCCAAATCACAGACCCATCATTACAGACTGACCCCCCATTACAGACTGACCTGACCCATAGCAGACCCCCCCATCATAGACTGACCCAAACCCATCACAGACCCCCATCACAGACTGACCCCCCATCACAGACTGACCCCCCCAATCACAGACTGACCCCCCCAATCATAGACTAAGCCCCCATCACAGTCCTCTCTCAATATATAACTCCTTTACAGCACAGCATTCCCCCCTCCCCAAAGAACCCTACCTTATTCACACAAGACATGGAGGCTGGCTGCTCTGTACAACGGGCGGGACTTTTTACGTTAAAAGTGAGTGATTTATTGCTGTTACCGCCCCGCTGCCTAGCAACCAATCACCCACTTCTTAACTTAAAAAGTCCCGCCCTTTGTCTAGAGCGGCCGCGCTTCATGTTTTGTGTGAATAAGACAGGCAGCGTGGGGAGGGGGCAGTGCAGTGATATTAGAGAAGGCACAGACCTGCTGCACCTGCCATGCTGCCAGGGCCGATCCTAGGGTCACAGACGCCTGGGTGCAGAAATATTTTTGGCGCCCCCACATGGGCGTGGTCATCTAACTCCTCCGCTTTACAAATGTTTCTATGGCAACGACTCAAACACAGAGATGCTCCCCTTAGAAGTCTTCGTTACCCTGGGATCCTCCCATGATCTCTTAACAATAAATAAAATACAGGAAGAGCGTACACTGAGACCTGAGATGGTCAGAGACTGCAATCATGGTACAGGAAATGGTCAGAGACTGCAAACATGATACAAGAGATGGTCAGAGACTGCAGACGTGATACAGGAGATGGTCAGAGACTGCAGACATGATACAGGAGATGGTCAGAGACTGCAGACGTGATACAGGAGATGGTCAGAGACTGCAGACATAGTACAGGAGATGGTCAGAGACTGCAGACATAGTACAGGAGATGGTCAGAGGCTGCATACATGATACAGGAGATGGTCAGAGACTGCAATCATAGTACAGGAGATGGTCAGAGACTGCAATCATAGTACAGGAGATGGTCAGAGACTGCAGACATAGTACAGGAGATGGTCAGAGACTGCAAACATGATACAAGAGATGGTCAGAGACTGCAGACATAGTACAGGAGATGGTCAGAGACTGCAGACATAGTACAGGAGATGGTCAGAGACTGCAGACATAGTACAGGAGATGGTCAGAGACTGCAGACATAGTACAGGAGATGGTCAGAGACTGCAAACATGATACAAGAGCTGGTCAGAGACTGCAAACATGATACAAGAGATGGTCAGAGACTGCAGACATAGTACAGGAGATGGTCAGAGACTGCAGACATAGTACAGGAGATGGTAAGAGACTGCAGACATAGTACAGGAGATGGTAAGAGACTGCAGACATGATACAAGAGATGGTCAGAGACTGCAGACATGATACAAGAGATGGTCAGAGACTGCAGACATGATACAAGAGATGGTCAGAGACTGCAGACATGGTACAAGAGATGGTCAGAGACTGCAGTTCTTATGGACGTTAGTAGATAATGGCCGATCGGCCCTCTCACCTGAACAAGCGATACAGCAACGGTTCCTCTGATCAGGAGGCAGCTCACTCTGAATTGCCCGTGGCGACTCCGCTGGGTAGTACCCAGATCTGTATTCCTGCAATGACTCCATTCCTTTCTCCGCCAGGCATGGCGCCAGGCTGTGTGGCTTTCCCACTGGGGGCGCAGGGAAGCGGGGTTCTCTCTCTAATGGTTTTCCCTCAGCACTGCCCTCTCCCTCTGGAGCCCTGGGTGTACTTTCCTGGGTGAAGACCCCCCAGGACAAACCACCCCTCCCTTCATTAGTACAGACCCCCCCAGGACAAACCCCCCCTCCATTAGTACAAACCCCCCAGGACAAACCCCCCCATTAGTACAAATCCCCCCAGGATAACCCCCCCTCCATTAGTACAAATCCCCCCAGGATAACCCCCCCTCCATTAGTACAGACCCCCCAGGACAAACCCCCCTTCATTAGTACAGACCCCCAGGACAACCCCCCCTTCATTAGTACAGACCCCCGGGACAACCCCCCCTCTATTAGTAGAGACCCCCAGGACAACCCCCCCTCTATTAGTACAGACCCCCAGGACAACCCCCCCTCTATTAGTAGAGAACCCCCAGGACAACCCCCCCATCATTAGTACAGACCCCCGGGACAACCCCCCCTCTATTAGTAGAGACCCCCCACTCCATTAGTGTACATAAAAACACCCGGGCGGCAGCTCGAGAGGAGAGGACAGTGTGCAGCCGCGCCGCCTGGGTGGAGAACAGATGGAGACAGGAGAAAACGTCAGGCATGGACGGACCGCCCCACCGCACCGCACAGCACAGAGAGCAGCTGCTCCGATCTCCGGCGGCTACTCTCCTTCTCTGACAGGAGGAGGGAGGGGGGACAGGCTTGAGCCTTGAAAAAACAGCGGCGGTGGCGGTGACCTGCGCCTCAGTCTGGACACAGAGAGGAGGAGGAGGCAGAGGAGCACTCTGGCGCTTCAGTGCCCCCACCTCTCTGGTGCCTGGGTGCACTGCATGCTACTATGTTAGTGTGAGGGGCGGCTGAGAAGTCGCCGCAGGAGCGGCGCCGCCCCTGCACCACTGCCGCCCCGAGGCCTGGCCTCGGTGGCCTTGTGGGAAATCCGGCCCTGGGACCCGCCACAGAGACCACTTTTATCTGAAAGCGGACTGCCCGCTGAACAAGAGGATACCGGGGTTATGGTAACTAGCTGCTGCCATAACAACGATATCCCTCTTCAAAGTACCGACATACAACGACGGCAGGAGGTCCGTAAGTGGTTAAAGATATGGAAATATTAGGCAAACTCCAGGTGTAAGTGCAATTGGTTAACATACAAGACATCTATATGCAAGCCTCCTTACTATGCACTGATAAGAGTTGCGTTGCACCCCAAACCATATTTGACTTAGAGCACCTTTAATCAAACACTGAGCTGCATTGGGGGAAAGATAGAAGAGAGTAAAATGAAGAAGATAAGCAATAAAAGAGACTATATGATGGAAAGGAAGGCAGGATTGGAATCAGAGAGGGGAGCTGGACCATCACGGATGTTGTCCATCACAGATTAGTTGCAGACATGTGCAATTCGTTTTGGCCTGAATATAAATTCGGACAAATTTTTGGTTATTCGGAGAGTGGGATGTATCCCACTCTCCGAATGAAATAGTAACAAATTTTGTTGAAATTCATTAAATTTAGTTTTGTGGGGGCGTGTCCTGGCAATGGAAGAGTGAGGATGTGCATTGCTGCAGCTCCGTCCCGCCGCCGCACCTGATCACAGCCATTTCGGGAAATATTACAGCCAGCCGACTTCTGACATGTCCCAGAGGCACCGGACATCCTCATATCCACAGCGGAGTGACCGATCCAGGCAGGGGCAACTGGATTCGTTCCTGTCCGGGACCCGGGTACAGAGCCGCGAGGCTGCAAAGATGGCGCCGACCGGGAAGGCCCTGAAATCCAGCAAGGCGCAGACTGCTGCTGCTCAGCCACCACAGACCACCTGATCCCCTATACCTTCTCCGGGTTCGGTGAGTGATTCGCTCCCCCCTCCTTCCCCAGGCTCTTCCGCTTCCATGGACAGAGGCCCTGAAGCCCCAGACCCCCTGGAGGACATGGATATCAGACGCCATATTTGGTCTCTCCCCACTAAGGATGACCTAGAAAGGTTTGCTGACAGGGTAGAGAAGGCCCTCAAGGAGGACATAGCACAACTGAAGGCAGACACCTCTCACCTGGGTGGCAGAATAGAAACTTTGGAACAAAGATTTGATGACACTCTCCCTGTTATTACCATGCTGCAAGATAAGTGCACCACACAAGATCATCAGATTGAGGCCTTGCTCTGCCAATTAGATGATATGGAAAATCGCAGCGGTAGGGCTAACATCAGGATCAGAGGCCTGCCTGAGGCGACCGGAGCCAAAGATATTGTACCAACCCTGGAGGGTATCTTCAGAGAAATGCTGGGGCTCCCAAACACAGTTGCTATCGAGATAGACCGGGGCATAGGGCCCTTAGGCCCCCATACCAAGACATGAATAACCCCAGAGATGTCATATGTAAGCTACACAAATACACATTAAAAGATCGCATAGTGCAGAAAATGCGAGGCAAGCCCTATTTTGACTTTGATGGTGCCCAGCTTGCATTCTACCAGGACATTTCCAGACACACTCTTATGCAGCGTAGGGCACTTCATCCACTGCTAGAAGCCATACAAGATGCAGGCCTGTCATACCGTTGGGGCTTCCCGTTCTTCCTCCAGGTGACCAAGGAAGGCAAAACTGTTACCTTACGCAACAAAGAAGACTTGCTGTACTTTCTGTCCTCACTGGGATTGGATCCTGTGGACTTTCCAGACTGGCGCGGTGCCTCGGACTTTCCGGCACTCAAACTTCCACTTTCCCAACCATGGATTCCGGCCCCCAGCAGGAACCGCAGAAGAGACCGGCGACGTCAAACGCCTAACACCTCACCAGGCCCAGCAACTCTGAGAGACTGATGGCCTTCCTTGGCCTGTCCCACCATGTAGGCCCTGTTTTTTCACTCTCCCTTGAAATACCTTCTTGCCTCCCAAACTCAATACTACTTGAGTAGCTGAGATGCTTTTGACCCAGTCCCGCCCTATCACTTTTAAATCTCTAACTCCGGTTAGATATAACTACCTGGCTGGACATAACCGATACATGCTAGGAGCACGTTCACTATTTGCCCTGGACATTACTTAAGCTCACTTAACTGGAGACATTATCCAACTTAATTCATCTGAATTTCCTCCCTATACTGCACATTATTAGGTGCGGTATACGGACGTGGTGATGCCCTCTCGCCTTCCCCCTTGTTGGCTCACGATCCCCCACATAGGCCAACCTTCGTAGTTTTTTTTTTTTTTCCCTAGGTTCTATCCCCCTTTTGGGACCCAGGGTAAGTGGTCTGATCCTCCCCCCTATAGGGGACGGGATTAAGAGCATAACCCTCAGATGTTATACAAGTCCAAGTGGCTTTGGATATGTTGTTCGTTATGTGTTTATCTCTGGTTTCTTATATCTTTGTCTTTCTTCTCTACTTCTCCCCGCCTTTCCTCTCTCTCTCCCCTCTCTCCCCTTCCCAGGAGTGATCCGTCGCATCGACTTTCGCACCAGGCGCACCGCCTACCGGACTGGTATGACCATTCTCAGACCTACATATGGCTACTCTACAGGTAAGCTCATATAATGTCCGGGGTCTTTGCTCCCCGTTCAAACGCAACAAACTATGGGGGGAGTTAAAAAGATTGAAGACTCAGGTGATCTTTCTACAAGAGACCCACTTCACACCCCAGTCGCTCCCCAAATTACCTACTCACCTATTTAATCAGTGGTTCCTTAGCAACTCCCCAGTGTCCAAGTCCAGAGGTACAGCCATTGCCATATCCAAATCATGCCCCTTTCAGCCCACTGACTATAAAACCGATCCTTTGGGTAGATACGTATTTTTGAAAGGCAAAATTGCAGATCTCACCTACATGTTTGCGACGATCTACGCCCCCAACGCCAACCGGCTCACTTTTATTGACACGACCCTGGATCAATTGGCCGAATTTAAAGATGGCCTCCTGATCGTAGGGGGGGACTTTAACATTAGCCCAGACCCTTTGATTGATACATCCCACGCGAGACCCCCACACTCATATACTTTTCTCAAGCACTTCCGTAAGACACTCCAATCTCACTGACTGATGAATAGCTGGAGAACGTTGCACCCAACAGATAGAGACTTTAGCTACTACTCCAAGGTACACAATGTATATACACGGATAGATCATATTTACGTAGACCCAAACGCCCTAGAACTTTTGCAAACGGCGTCCATTGGCAATATCACCATCTCTGACCACGCACCAATCACAATTGGCATTACACTACCCTCTGGTTCTCAGAGGGCCTGGACATGGAGACTAAACGAAAATTTACTAGACGACGAGGTAGTAGTGAAAGAGATCTCTAGCACATTAACCCACTACTTTAGAGAAAATCTGGCAGACGACACTGGAGAGGGAGTGGTTTGGGAAGCCCATAAGGCAGTGGTCAGAGGGGAACTGATTTCTAAAGGGGCTAAACTTAAGAATATGCTTCGAGCAGACTTCCAGAGAGTACATTCCGCTCTCCAGAAGGCTGAACTCCAACATAAGGCTTCAGGGGGTGCTGAGGCATTGAGGAAACTTACTGAGCTGAGGGAGTTGTTCCTACGTCTCTTAGATCGCCAATCCCGTAAACAATTTAGATACATGTCCCACAAATTTTATGAACAAGGGAACAAGTGTGGTCGCATGCTCGCTAGAGCACTCAGAAAAAAACAAGCGCAGACATACATACCAAAGTTACACTCAACCACATGGGACTTGCTAGTACAGTCTTCTAAGATTGCTGCGGGCTTCAGAGATTACTATGCTAATTTGTATAATGTAAACCCTGAGCTTCCAATTGACTCCCGTGACACTAAAAGGAAAGCAATACAGGAATACCTAGCATCGGCAGGCATCCCGTCCCTTACGGAGGAACAATGCTCCGATTTAGAATCGCCGATCACCCCGATTGAGCTGGGAGCGACAGTGGAGTCCTTGCCCAATGGGAAAAGCCCTGGCCCAGATGGTTTCACTAAGGCTTACTACAAAACCTTCTTCCCACAGCTAGTGGCTCCCATGTGCAAGTACTTTAACTCCATAGCAGGAGGCAGGGCCATCCCATCGGAGGCCCTGTTGGCTCATATTACTGTGATCCCGAAAGAGGGCAAGGACCCCACTGTCCCCCAAAGTTACCGCCCCATCTCCCTTCTCAATTTGGACATTAAAATTCTGGCAAAGATCCTAGCCAACAGACTTAAACACCTTCTGCCTGGAATCATCCACCTCGACCAAACAGGTTTCATCGTAGGTAGAGAGGCGCGGGATAACTACCTCAGGGCAATTCAGCTAATACACTGGGCCCATACCCGCTCAGACCCCCCAACCCTATATCATACTATCGACAGATGCGGAAAAGGCATTTGATCGTGTTGACTGGTCATATCTAGAGGCGGTAATCAGGTCCCTAGGGCTTGGGCCGAGGATGATATCCTCGATCATGGCTTTATATTCTACACCTTGTGCACAGGTGAAGGTAAATGGAACGCTCTCACCTAGTTTCCCAATCAGGAATGGCACGAGACAGGGGTGCCCCCACGCGCCCCTGCTATTCGCCCTGGTGCTGGAGCCATTGCTTCGCACTGTGCGAAATAATAGAGACATTAAAGGCTTGCAGGTAGGTAACACTGAACATAAGCTCTCGGCTTATGCCGATAATGTTTTATTCCACCTCTCGGACCCCCTGATTTCAATGCCTAACCTGATGAAGGAACTTAAGCATTTCGGATCTCTCTCCAACTTTAAGATAAATTACTCAAAATCAGAAATCCTGCCCATTCAGTTGCCTTCTCACCTATCCACATCTCTGCGAGCTGCATTCCCCTTTACCTGGACAGACTCATCATTGCGTTACTTAGGGATACAACTGACAAATAGATTTGATACCCTGTATGCGACTAACTTCCCCCCGCTGCTCATGGCGATTAAGAAAGACCTATCACACTGGACACGAACTGCCTTTACGTGGTTGGGACGGGTGAATATAATAAAAATGAACGTACTAAGGATACTTAGACGCCCAAAATCTGAAGGCGGTTTAGGGCTTCCCGACATAAGACAGTATTACAGAGCAATTGTCCTCCAGAGGATACTCAACTGGCGTTTCCACACCCACTCAAAGCTATGGGTTTACCTTGAAAAATGCCTGGCAGGCAGGAATTTATCCTTTGCCCCATGGTTGCTGAAGGAGCACAGAGGGCTGTCTGAAACGACTTCCCCGCTGACGGCACAGGTGCTCTCAGTATGGGATTGGATTAATCCACTCCTTAAAATTGCACCTCCTGTGTCCCCACTTGCTCCTTTGGGTGGATTCCTATGGTTCCCCCCGGGTGAGCAAATAGCCTTTTTTGAGCCCTTGGCAGTGGATGGAGACGCCAGTTGTGGCAAATTTATGAAAGAGGGTAAACTCTTGAGCTTCGAAGCCTTACAGGCTAAAAATCGAGGCTCACCAATGAATTTTTGGAGGTACAGACAATTACATCATTTTTTTGAGAGACACGGTCACACAATTAGAGATCCTCTATCCCTGACCACGTTTGAGCAACTTTTTGTGCAGGAAGAACCCGTCACCCATATGGTGTCAGAACTATACAAGCTACTAGGCTCGGCTGCCCACTTGCCCAAACCTATTTACATTAGAAAATGGGAACGAGACTTGGGGACCGAATTCACTGACGTACAACTGTCTCATCTATACTACCTTACACATTCGTCCTTCATAGACTCCAAAGTACAAGAAACAAACTTCAAGATAATGTCCCTCTGGTACCGGGTACCAGAAGATCTAGCCTGCATTTATCCAACCAGGTCGGATCCTTGCTGGCGAGGCTGCGGATATAAAGGCACGCTCACCCACATATGGTGGAACTGTCCTAAAATAGTACCCTTCTGGACTGATATAAAAGACCAGATAAAAGTAATAACAGGAATAGAGGTTCCTCTCTCTCTCCGATGCACTTCCTCTTACATATTCCCCCGATCTCACTCAACCAATATAAAAAAAATATACTGCCTCACCTTTTGAATGTGGCAAGGCGGCTGCTCCCAATATATTGGAGGCAATCCAAAGTCCCCACAAGAGAGGACTGGATCAAAGGGGTGAGTGCAGTCCGAGAGGCTGAGGAATGGTTAGCGACATGTAGAGGGTCCCGAGAACGGTTTCTCGGCATTTGGGCACCCTGGTCTGAATACACCACAGACTCTAGAGACATACCCTCCAGTCTAGATATTGCTCTATTGGAATTAGCAGACCCAACCCTCCGTGCTCGTAGGCAGTCTAGACCCTAGACGAAGGGGGTTCACCCCTCTAAACATATAGCTTCCCTTATCTTACCAGAGGTGGTGTGCTTGGAGGTGAAAGGGCTACAACCACTATCTGGAAAACAGGTACGTCTGGATTGCTCCCCTCCCCTGTTCCCCCCTCTACCTTCTTTCCTTTCTCTTCTCTCTTCACTGTCCCCCAATGTTTCAACGTTTATTATATGGCAATTGCAATGACCTTATATGCTATACTTCAAATGACTTACAGTTTAAATGATAAGGTGGTGCGAGATTGACGGTCGTATATACCTAAAGATACAGCAACCATGGGATAAGTCTCCAATTTTTAGGGAGTTACTTATAGGCTCGCTTGGATGGGTGGGGTGGCTCTTGGGTACCCCAGAATGTGTGGGGGGAGGAGTGAGGTTAGTAGGAGGCTTCACGGCCCCCCTCTCTCCGACCCAGCCACAGGATGGGGACCTAACCTTTAATGTGTTACTATAGGTGACCCTCTCTGGGTCGTCCCAGAAAAGGGAGCTGCTCCTGGGGGGGATTAAACGTGCCGTATCCCCCACCCATCCAATAAATGCACCCATACAATTGCTACCTGATTGCTGTTGGTAATCAACTAGCTGAAGGGAATTTGTCTCAGTCAATCCCACTTAAAAAACGCTAGACATGTTCTATTTTCTATGGTGTCTCTTTCTGTTTTTGTTTTTCTTATTATTTTTGTTTTTCTTATTATCTTTGTTCAATGATCAAACTGAACATGCCAGACCCTGGTGGGTCATTGATTTCACCATATTGTAACCTGTTGGACATGTCTTGTTCTCTGTTTTTTTCCTTTGATAACTAAAATAAAGATTATTAAAAAAAAAAATGTAGTTTTGTATATTGATTTTCGAACGAATTCCTAATTTTCAGAACGATTTAGGTTCAGATCGGTCAAAATCTGGTAGTTATGGAGCGGGTCGGGAAGCCACCTGCCGCGTCCTTAACAACCGATGACTCATCAGCTGTCAGTGGGGTTTCCCGCTGAGAGCTGAAATGTAAACAAAAGAATGCCGGCAATAGAAAATTCCGAAAAAAACAGCATGGGGTCCCCCCCACTCCATAGCTTTTAAGGGGAACACTACACCAAAAAAAAATGGCATGTGGTCCCCCCAAAATCCTTACCAGACCCTTATACGAGCCTGAAACATACCAAGCCACATGCCCTCTGCCCCCACCCCCAAACACCTTTTCCTCATGTTGATGGGGACAAGGGCCTCTTCCCCACAACCCTGGGCGGCGGTTGTGGGGTTCTGCGTACGGGTGGCTCATCAGAATCTACCCATTCACCAAACAAGTGTACAAAGTGAATAAAGACACAGGAGTTTTTGACAATTCTTTTATTAAAAAATAAAAAACAATTTTCCCCCCGTTGTAGATCCATCGTCAATCACGTTGCCTGCCACACCGCCAGACCCGAAAAAAAGAGAAAAAAACCTCCGGTCTCATCGAAGGCTCCCAGCCATCTGACATTTCTTAGGCTTGATTCACAACTAAACCGGCCGCGGAGCGCACAGGAACGATGTGCATCCCTGTTCTCAGTTTCAGGGACCAATCAGGGCCGAATCTTTGCCTGAATTCGGCCCTGAAACGGAGCCAAAGACGCACAGTGCGCTCCGCAGCCGCCCCAGAGAGAGCCAGTCACATTCTCCTGATATGCTAATTGGATGCGGGGAATCCCGCATCCAATTTGCATAGGTGTGAACCCAGCCTCAAATAACCAAGGGACGGAGTCACTCAACTGCATCATCTGGTGACCCCGCCCCTTGTGACATCAAAGGCCCAGCATGCCTCGGTCAATGACATCACAAGAAGGTGGGGCTATCCTGTGACATTGCCAGGTGGCCCCGCCCCTTAGCTATTTAGAAAATGTCAGATGGAGGAGCAGGCCGAAGGGCGGGAGCCTTTGGGTCCAACGTTGCGGCGGGCGGCGTCATTGACTTTTGGATGCACATCGGGGGACATTTTACTTTCTTTCTTAATAAAGGAATTGTCAAAAACTCATGTAGTGTCTTTATTTCCTGTCTGTAAAATTCCATTCTCTCACTGATCAGTCAACTCCGGTCATGTTGATTAGAAGACAGATTTATTACAAATGTATCGATACATAGGGGTGAACTCTGTTCACAGCAAGGAGTTCCATGCAGAGTCACACAGGAACCCTTTTACACATGTCATTTTATAGCAGTATTTGGCAAGCTGCCATTGGCTAAGGCACACTGGTGACTCATGGTGCATTGTCAGCTTTATTGTCAAATCCAGCGTGTCTTTCACAATATTTCCTATTATGGTAAACTTTTGCTAGTTCTTTAAATATTGTTGTATGTGTTGGTCAGAACTAAGCAGATTGCAGAAACAATAAGTCAGGGCCATTTTAGCTAGAAAAAAAGCATATAAGGAACAAGGCAAATGTCGATATCACCTGTAATTATTTGCATATTTCTTATCATTCCCTCCTCTGATATCTATATTTGCTTTCTCAATTTATTACTTCAGTGCAGGTCCGTTCCACAACTGGGTTTTCAGACCATACTTCATTGAGAGGAGTACTCGCATCATCATATATATCTTTTCCTTGGGGAACTGTGTGGTACATTATCCTGGTCATAATTGTCTCAATTAATCTTTGAGAGAGTCCTCAGATACAGGGAATACAACAACATTCACAAATGACTAAGATGGCTAAAACCACGGCAATAGAGATCAAACATGAGGTGGCAAGTCCAGTCCATTTCCCAAACCAACCTTCAAGCCAATTTGTGAATGAATCATTAATACTCGAGTTTTCTGCTAATTCATTCGATAAAGCTGTCAATCCTTTGAGGGCTCTAATCACGGTTCCTCCAGGAGCTGTAATGTTAGAAATAAAGGTGCAACACATACCGCCAAACATTTTACAGACCCCTCCTCTTTCTGCTAGGACCATATCTAATGCCATCCTATTCTACCATGCCGTCAGAGAGGTAGGGGCTAATTGCTCTGCCAATCCCTTAAACTGCATCCCTGGTGTAGTTTACAAACCTTTGTTGGTTATAGTATAAATAGTAAATCCAGTCAACATTTTTGTTTACTGTCATCCACCAGAGAAGAGACTCAAATCCAGCTGCCACTTGGTTCCTAGCCTTAAACTCGCTCGGCACTCCATGCGGAACCCCAATCTCATCTATGTAGATCTGGGGGCAAAAGACCCTGCAGGAGAGGTGTCTCTTCTGCTCCTCCGGTGACCCTTCTTCCAAGGGGACTCTGACAGTAAGCGCAGAGGCATTGCCAGCTGTACCAGGGCACAATCCCCTCGGGAATTGGCTGGGATTCTCGCTCTGGGCCTCTTATCTCCGCATAACCACCAGACATCTGCCCTCTGGGTGTCGTGCTCAACCCAGTTGTCACCCTCTCCCTTTACAATTTTGTTAATCCTCTCCATGCAGTAGTCAACCAGTAAAGACCCCAAATCTGTGCCACTCTCATTCCCCGGAAGTGCAAAACAAGTAAAGTTGCCAGGGTATGCCGTGACAGCAGGGTGTATCTGAGGTCTCTGAACCTGGGGAAACAACAAACTTAATGTATGACAGGGAGTGTTGGTGTCAGGTTTGTATGTTTTTTGATATAGCTTTAGCATACACCCTAAACCATCTGGATCTGTATTGTTATTTAAGGGAAAAGGCACTGTAGCCAGCTGGGGTCTGACCCCTGCACAGACCAAGCAGTTCTCTTTTTTAAGGGTGTTAGCAGTATATGTTAACCATTCAAGCCATTCATTCTTATCCTGGTATCCTGTTTCTAATGTTATAGCTTCTTCCACTGTGAGATTGCTGAATCTCACTGTGGGTCCTAATACCTCTACTTTAAGTCGGTCCTCATTATCTAATTCTTTCTTCATGTTTGTCTCATTCTTTGGTTTGACTTCAAGGAAGAATTTTCCCAAAGGATCAGTTCCTGATATCCAAACTCCTACACAATATAACCTCTGATCTTCTAGTTTGGGGTCCTTCAGGGAAATCAATAATATATTGCAATTCTTTGGTTCTGTACAGGGAGAGTGGGCTTCTTTTAGTTATGGTTAATCAATTCTTTAAATCTCCTGCTGCTGGGATCTCATATCCCCGATCCTGGGCTGCAGTTGTCCACATGACTGAATCCCAAGTAGTACACCCGGTAGTCACAGCCAGGTAGCACACGTATTTGTCTGCCCAGGTCAACTTGTTTGCTTCTACCTTATCTCCACAATCTGTCATCTGGCAGAAATCCACCTGTATAGTACTGGTGGTTCCTTCAACAAAGGTGAGGTTCAATGCTCTTCCTGTCTCTTCCCAATTGATTGGTTCCACTATCCTCCCGTGTCTCCTACCTCCCCGTATAGAGGCCTCTCCTAGATTCACCAATGCTCCCACAAGGAACAAAATCCCTACCATCCTATCTGAAGTGAGGGGGGCCTAAATAGGGCCTTTTCTTCACCAAGGTTGAGACAAGCAGACCTTTTATCTATTTACCTTTGTAGTTGGACTTTCCCCCTCCTTCAGTCTTTCTGTCCCTACTCTGCCTATGTTTACCTTTTTACAGTGGGATTGGTGAATCCAGATAGTCCTTTCAGCAATTCTTACTGCAGTGGGAGTAGTAAGGAGTACTTGATATGGCCCGTCCCACTTAGGGAGTGCCAATGCTTCTTTCTGATCACCCAGATGAGGACCCAGTCTCCGATTTGTACTTTGTCTTCTCCTATGGGCTCTCCTACTGGAATGGAACACTCTTGGTTAATTTGTTTCTGTTTTAATAACCTTGACATGTATTCTGCTAAGGTTCTCTCCCCTTCCTCTGTGTGGGTTTCATAATAAAGGTATTTTATAAGGTCTACCATACATAATTTCAAATGGACTCAGCCCCTCTTTAGTGGGGGTGATGTGCATGCTTAAAATAACTAGTGGGAAACAGTACATCCAATTTTTCCCTGTCTCTTCCATAGCCTTTTTTAGCTTGCTCTTTAATATCCCATTATGTCTTTCTACGAGCCCTGCTGACTGAGGGTGATATGCACAGTGATTCTTTACTTCTATACCCATCACTTCTGTTAGGTGTTTTATGGTCTGATTTACAAAATGTGGACCATTATCACTATAAATCTTTTCTGGTATCCCAAATCGTGGAATGATATCTTTTAGTAAGGCTTGGGATACTGTTAAGGTGTCAGCACTTACCAAACAATGATTCTTCCTTTCACATTTGTCTAATTCAATAAAATCCATGCAAATGTGTTGGAATGGATATTGCGGTGTGGGGAACTTCCCTTTCCGTGGTCTTATGCCTCCCTGAGCATTGTGTCTTGCACATATAATGCATTGAGAACAAAAAAGTTTTTTAGTATTTTGTGAAGTCATAGGCTGTACATACCGTATTTAACATCTGTCATCCCCCTGTTTGACATATGAGTTACTCCATGTTTCAATACTGCTGCATACCTAAATAAGGATTTTGGCAATACCAGCTTTCCTTCAGGTGATGTGTAGATGTTATCTATTATTGTGCAACCTTTTGTTTTCCAATATTGCTTCTCCCCAGGGGATACATTCTGCTGCATATCAGTAAGGACTGTATGATCTATCTCTATGATTTCCTGTTCTGTCATTATTTGATGTGTTTCTTGTGCCGCTATTTTAGCCTCTTCATCTGCCTTTTTATTTCCTTCCGAGATGAGCTCTGTATGTTTTGTGTGTGCTTGGCATTTGCAGATTGCAAGCTCTTTTGGTAACTGTATTGCATCTAGGAGTTCTAGAATGAAGTCCATGTGTGAAATTGGTTTACCACTGGAGGTGACCATCCCCCTGTTCTTCCATTGTTGTGCAAAAACATGTACTGTTGAAAATGCATATTGACTGTCAGTGTGTATGGTTACAGATTTTCCTTCTGATAGTATGCATGCTCTTGTCAGTGCTACAAGTTCTGCTACTTGTGCTGAATAATGTTTTGGTAATGGCCTAGCTTCCAAGATTTCATCCTGTGTCACTTCTGCATATCCAGTTACACTTGTGCCATCTGGATTTTTCGTACTGGAGCCATCAACAAAAAGTGTCATGTCAGGGTTAGATAACGGTACATCTTTCCAATCACTCCGTGGCAGTACCTTTTCAGCGATGGCAGTAATACAGTCATGTTTATGACCATCAGTAGGAAGTGGTATTAGTGTGGATGGGTTTAATGTAGTACATCTCTGTATTGTTAAGTGAGGTTGTGTCAAAAGTATTGTCATACAGGAAAGGTGTGGTGCTTGGCTCAAATGTGATATCTTTTATTGTAAAAGGATAACAGATACTGCATGTGGTACTTTGAGTACCAGCTGATGATATAGCACTATAGATGCTGAGGCCTTAACTGCTTCCGCTGCAGCTACCACTGCCTGTACACAGGGTGGAAGTGCTCTAGTTACACTGTCTAGTTTTGTAGAATAGTAAGCAATCGGCCTCTGACGCTTGCCATGTGACTGTGTAAGTACTGATGTCATGTGACCTTCCCTTGAGTCTACTGTTTGTTCAAAAGGTTTGTCATAGTTTTGTAAGGCTAGTACTGATGAGCTAGAAAGGACTTGTTTTAGGTCAGTAAAGGCTGTCTCTGTTTCCTCACTCCATTTTATAGCGTCCTTTGGGGCCATAGGGTTCCCATGTATGGCATGGACCAACGGGGCGCGGTCAGTAGTACCCGGGGATCCAAGCTCTACAAAAATTTGTCATGCCCAAAAAAGACATAATTTATTTCTTTGTTTCTGGCTTCAGCACCTGGAGAAGGGCTCAAATTCTCTCCTCATCCAGGTGTCGACCTTCTTTTGAGATATTATACCCTAAGTATTTGACCTTCTGTTGCCACAACTGAAGTTTAGTTTTATTTACCTTATGCCCTTGGTATAACTGCCTGGTTAACAGCTTGTAAATCCTGTACCATTCTCCAGCCTGTGGAAGGCGGAGCCTTCTTAACAGGAAAAAGAGGGGTATTGCAGGGGCTATACCCTCCTCTGCTTCCTTCTTAAGGGGGTATCTCCTTCATTACCTTTCACAAAAAACTTTACTTTCACATTTTTTTTTTTCATCGCTTTCAAATACTTCTCAGAATGCTTAACATATTGCAAAACATCTAAAACTGATGCAGTTCGGTAAGTAACCATGTTTTTAACAATGTAATCCTTATGATCCTGTTTTAATCCACTAACAAAAGCTATCATTAGCTGTTGTTGATATGCACTATTCACATCCTCAGCTTCGGGGAGCCCAGAGAACACTTAAAAAACTTCTTGTAGTTTATTTAGATAATCACTGACACTTTCCTTGTCATCCTGTACAGTCATATTAATCTTTTGCCAGTCAGTTCGTTATACCCATCGGAGATTGCATCTCTGATAGAAGGCAGTCAATCTGTCTGTCAAATCTTGGCTATCAAGGTCCAGTGGTTCCCCTCTTTGTTGAGGGGGCACTGTGGCTACACAGGGGTCCCAATTTCCCTTTACTGATGCCCAATCTGATCCTAGAACCCTCCTTAAGGCCCTTTCCACTTTGACCCTGTTTAGCCTATAACTGTTCCGGAGACCTTCCATATTTTCAATGATTTCTGGGGCCCCAAACTTAGGATATTTAATATGCTTGGTAGATTTCTGCACGTCACTCTCAGTCCATGGTCTAAAAACAGTCATAGTTAGGGGCTGACCATTTTGTCTACCTCTTTGTCCACTAGGGGCAGTTGGGCTTGGCATTTCTCTTTTGTTCTCCTTCCTTCTACTTTAATTCTAGCATGCTCAAACCAGTATTCCGCCATTTCTAATCCATACTTCTTTTTTTAATTTTTTTTTTTTATCTTTGGGTCCTAACAATTTAAGCTTATCCACCAACTCCTGACACCCTTTCACAGTTAGTTTAGCATTGAATCCTAACTTCCTTTCCCACTTAGCACAATATTTAACAGACTTTGGTTATTTGCTATGCATACATTTCTTATCTCCTTCTAATGGCGCATTAGGAACACAACAGCAGCATAAGGCACAAGACATTCTTTTACAGAAACTATTCCCCATGTCTCTGTTTTTTTTCCTTGAGTTTAGAATACAAGACTGGTAATTCTACTCTCGAACTTTGCCAAAATCTATATAAAACAGCAAAGTCCAAACTATCCAAACAGGAACTAGACATATATATACATACATACATACATATACACACACACACACACACACATATATACAAAAATAACTTATACCTTTACCATATATACTACAAAGTACAGTTGGTCAAAACAAACAGTATTACTAGTCTTCTGATCAGAATATTCTTTTTTTTTTTTTACACACACACACACACATATAAAAGAGGAAGTGCACTTAGGTGTCCGTGAGGGGGGGGGGGGGGGGGGTGGAGGAGTGAGTGAGTCCAGTTTTTTTCTTTTTTTTAACCACAAGTTTGAAGCCAGACAGATCATAAAGCGGGCCTTTTATCAACCTGTAAACTGTAAACCACCAGACTAGCAACCCTTGGATCACGGTAACGATAAAGAATATAAGAAAAGCAAAAATATCAAGACTCTCCACACTCTGGGGAGAACCAAAAAATAGGTAAAACCCGTCACTGCAGTAATGTTGTTCAGTGAAGTTATAAAGTTAGCAGTAAGGTTAAACATGAGGAGGAAAGAGTGAGAGTAATGCCCCGTACACACGGTCAGATTTTCCGATGGAAAATGTCCGATCGGAGCGTGTTGTCCGAAATTCCGACCGTGTGTGGGCTCCATCGGACATTTTCCATCGGATTTTCCGACACACAAAGTTGGAGAGCAGGAGATAAAATTTTCCGACAACAAAATCCGATCGCGTCAATTCCGACCGTGTGTGGCCTGTTCCGACGCACAAAGTGCCACGCATGCTCAGAAGAAATTCCGGCACGGAACAGCTCGTTCTGGTAAACTTAGAGTTCGCAATAGATACAGCACTTTCATCACGCTGCAATGTCAAAAATGGTTTAATACAGCGCACTCTCTTCTTCTTTATAATGTGACAAGAATATAGTAGTTTTGCTGCTCATATTCACACAGACTTCTCACAAACTTATTTCTTTACTATTTATCATGATTCCCTCAATATATTTTGATTTCTCACATCTGACAACATTTTTTTTTTTATTTTTTTTTTTTTATTGGTTTTAATGTAGATTCTTTTTTTGTGTTTGCATTTTTTTGAAGGGTGTTTTTTTTGGGGGGGATTTTGATTTGTACTCCCGAAAATGTTTGTGTGTGTTTTTTGTGTCAAGTTCCCACAACACCATTGATATGTTGTTCTATTTAATCTGTAGGAGATTGTTTGGTGTTGTTGTCCCTTGTTAATTTCACATTTTATGTTAGAAACGTACCTGAATTGTCACCAACAAACTGTCCTTTTTGGATGAAAACACACACAGGAGAGTAGAATTTACCTAAAAATTTTTTATTAATGGCTCACAACTAAACAAAGAGGGAGGCAACGCTGGAGAAACAGCAGAAGTGGGTGAAGCCTTGGACCCCCAGGGCACACATCAACTATTTAAAAGCAAAATTGGTGGCCTGAGGAGTCCTTATCTAAGGGAGGGCAGTCTGGTCCAGAAGTCCCTGAGATCCGGAAAGTAGCAGATGACATCTGTGTCCCCAGGCTGTGGTCATACAAGAGACTGCAGCTTTTGTCAGACCAGACTGAACCCAGGGTCATCACTCTCAGGTCTTCTTTCCACGCTTCCTTCCATGCGGTGGCTGTGGTGGTGGAGTTGTGGCAGCAGGAGGAGGAGGAGGAGGATGGTCCAACTCAACCACGTCGGTCTTGGGTGTTAGTTCCCCACTCACCCCCTTATGTAGGACTTTATACAGAAGGTCCTCACAGAGCTTGCATTGACCCTCCTGCATGCCCTGCAGTTTGGTGGCAGCCATGCAAGCAAAGGCCTCTTCAGGAATGGGTAAGGCTCGTAGGGACGCCGAAGCCTCCTGAATCAGCCTGAACGCAGAATCCTGCACGGGGCTCGGAGTCGTCTAACTGGCTCTTTTGTATGGAAGGTGGAGGGGAGGAACCTGAAATTCATTCAGGCTGCGACTGGTCCCAGGCTTCTCTTGGCTGACACTTAGCCCCGCCTCCTCCTGGCTGCCACTAACCCCCGCCTCCTCCTGACTGCCACATTCCACAACCTCCTCCTGGCTGAAGTCTTCCTGTGTATGAAAAAGGGACATAGTTTTAGTATTTTAGTCATCAATCACACACAATTTTCACCTCCTGACTGTTGCAAATTGAATGTTAACAAATATAACAGACTATCCTTCTGAGCCCAGCAGTTTTCATTCTTGTCCCAAATTTGGGTGCCCACTACTGTCTATTGATATGTAAAACACTTTTTGCAATCAGCAATTAGTGATCAATAATAACATCTAGTAAAGATCATTTCTTTATTGACCAGAAATCTGTAGAACAATGCTATACCTGACTCCAGCTGGGCTCCTCCACTTCTTCCTGGCTGGAAGGCCCAGGTTGGACATCGGAAGCCTCAGCTGGGGTGGAAGGAAGAGTGGAAGGAAGAGTAGAGAGGGATTCCCTGACTTCAGTGTGGTCTGACAGAAATCACAGTCTCTCATACTACCACAGCCTGGGGACATAAACGTCATCTGCTGCAGCTCCGGATCTCTGGGAATCTGTGACCTTCTTGCGCTCCCTAAGATAAGTGCTCCTCAGGCCACCAATTTTGGTTTTTAAATAGGGGATGGTTGCTGTGGGGACCACTGGCTTCACCAACTCCAGCAGTTTCTCCAGCGCTGCCTGCCTCTTTTGTTTATGATTATAGTGGGGATGTCTCACCTGCCACAGACAGGGCAGCTCCCTGTACTTGTCTATGAACAGGGGGAGGAAATTGTGGTCGTTGAACCCATCCATTTTCTCTGCAAGACACAACACGAGACAAACCCTAATGTCAGGCCAAACTCCCCTAATCTTGTTACAATATAGGCTTCCATTTCGAAGCAGTATAGGCCCAAGTTTAGATCCTACCTTCGTTATCACGATCGGCGCCTCCGATGCTCCTTCCTCCGCTCACAGATCGTATGTAAGACGCACGCGTGTTACGCTTTATACACACTGCGCATGCGTGTAACTCCGCCCGCCCCTGACGTTCTTTCTAGTCTATTCCCCGCCCCTTTTCGTTCGGCGCAGTGGGGGAAGAGCACATGGCGGAGACACAGCAGGATCGTGCTAATTGTAGCAACGAGGAGGAGGAGGAAAGGCCGGATCCGGACACGTCCCGATCCAGAAGGAGATTTAAGGACTCAAATATGTCCTTTGGGGAGATGTTGGAGATGGTGGACATCCTGAAGAGGGCCGACTATGATGGAAAGTATGGGCCTTACCGCAACCCCAGTGTCAGAAAGGCCAAGATCATGGCGAAAGTGGTCAGGAGTCAGCACCGGAAATTTGGGGTACGACGATCGAAAGATCAGCTCCGGAAGCGGTGGTCGGACCTCAAATTACGAGAACATGAGCAGTACAGAAAGATCCGGAGAGTGCTGCAAAAAAGTAAGTAGTTGTGCTGTGTTCCTATTCTTTTTGTCTTTATTACGTTCGTGCTGCTCCATGTGCTTTTAGGAACTGTTGTACAGTTTAAAATGGCAACTTTCATGTTCATGGGCACATTATTCGTTCGTATCAAACATTTTTCTTTCAGACTCAAAAATACCATTGTTTAGGCCATATGCATTTGGCCACCATTTTTACGCCCTATACTTGTCTTACAAAAATTGGGTTGTGTAGATGGCTTTGTTACTAGAATGAAATGCAAACTAGATTCTGTGTAAGGAGAGGACACTGAGCAGCTGTTTTCACATCTGGACACTGGAGCACTAGTGTGGGACCCCAGAACACCATTTTTATTAGGGGGGGCCACACAGGTGCTCCAGTGTATACTATAGGGGGGGGGCCTACATCTGTGAAGCTTGTACCAAACAGGTAAAGTATTGAAGCTTGACAAAGAACACTGAAAATGCTACATTTTGGAACTCTGCTAAAATTGACAATTGTACCCCACTTCCAAGCAATGTTTCCTATTTCTAGTTCTGCCATCAAATATCTGTGTGCTAATTATACCATTTTGTTTGACATAGGGGATAAAAGACTTGGAGGACACCCCTCATCCGAGGAGACCAGAGCCCCCCTCCCTCTGGAAGAAGGGGAAATCCCCCCAACCCAAGAAGAGCAGGAGGAGGAAGACGTGGTGGAACTAGTCACCACAACAGGTGAGTGTTTGCGACCACAGGCTCAGGTAAGAGATGGATGGCGGCATATTTTTGACACCTAATTTTTTTTGGGGTTCCTCTCTTTTTAGGTGATCGTGATGTTGTGGCTCCAGATCCTTTCACATCCGAAAGTGCCCAGATCCTGATCGGGGAGATCATGGGGTGTAATTTACAATTGGAAAACATCAAGAAAAACATCAATGATGTTATTCAAAAAAATAAAACATCATTGATGTTTTGGGGCGAGTTTAAAACCCCTCCAAATCACTTTCTTCTTTTGTGTGCTACAATGTGCAAAATGTTTTTGTGATTTTTCACAAAGCCAAATTTGGAGGATGCACACAGTGTGTCAACATGTGCTATCTGCCATCACGGGAGATCAATGGACGCGTTTTGGGGGTGCAACCCCTTCCTCAATAATAAAGTAGCGGTGAGGAAGGGCTTGCTCCCCCAAAACACGTCCCTTGATCCCCCGTGATGGCAGGTCGCACATGTTGACATTGGTAAATTGCTGTGCATCTTCCAAATTTGTCTTTTCCAGGGGTGACTTCACCCCATCTGAACGCAATATCAAATACAGTTCCTAAATACTCATGTCTGATATTGCCTTCATGTTCTCCAAAATGTGACGTTTGTAAGTTCAAGATTTGTGTCTTTCTTGTTGGTTTTACACATGCCTGTTTTATCTAAAATGGACATTTCTATTTTTGATAATGCTACCCCAAAAATTGTTATACAACAAACATGTTGGTTTGTTTGAAAAACCTTTGGTAAATGCACATGTGATTGTGCAGGTATAAAAAAGTTTGTTAAGCAAGAATGTGTGGATTATTGTCTCAACGCTACAACACTTTTGGGGTGATGTCATTGGTGTTTTCAGTGAAAATGGGGGTTATTTACTAAGGGCAAATCCTCTTGGCACTACAAGTGCAGTTTCAGTGCAGTTGCAAGTGCACTTGTAGTGAAATGTTTTTTTGCATTTAGTAAATAACAGCCAACAGTGCTTTGTATAATAAGGTTACACAATCACGACATTTTCTGGACTCAACACATTTCTGTCAGGGTCAGCTAAAACAAACACAAGCAGTAAATGTCCACAAAGAATTTCTTTTTTTTTTTCTATTATAAAAAGGCTTCACAGATTTGTGGCATATTGATAGCCCCCCTACCCGCAAAGAACTCCAGGTAGCGTAACCAGACATCACGGGCACTCAGGGAGGGCAAGCCAGGACGGCCGCCTTTCAAGCGCCGTCAGTGTTTCAGGTATCACTCCAGCCTCAGGCCCAACTGAGCCAGCATAGTTGGCCGAATGTTTCCTTAAAAAGTTATGGAGAATACAGCACGCCAGTATAATATGGTTCAGTTTATACTCCGCCATATGGATAGGTGTCATAAATAGGCGGAACCGGCTGGCCAGGATTCCAAATGTGTTCTCCACCACTCTTCGGGCTCTGGCCAGCCGGTAGTTAAAAACCCTCTGTTCCGGGGTGAGGGTCCTCATCGGGAATGGCCGCATCAGGTGGTCCCCCAGCGCAAATGCTTCATCAGCAACGAACATGAATGGGAGTCCTTCCACATTGTCCTCTGGAGCTGGCAAGTCCAAGCTGCCATTCTGGAGACACTTGTAGAACTCCGTCTGGGCGATGACTCCACCATCGGACATCCGGCCATTCTTCCCCACGTCCACATACAAGAATTCGTAATTAGCCGACACCACCGCCAACATCACTATACTATTGAACCCCTTATAGTTGAAATAGTATGACCCCGAGTTGGGTGGTGGGACGATGTGGACGTGTTTCCCATCAATTGCCCCTCCGCAGTTAGGAAAGTCCCACCGCTGGGCAAAGTGGAAGGCCACAGTCTGCCATTCCTGTGGCGTGGAAGGAAACTGTTCAGGGAAAAAATAAAACATTACTATTTTTGCTCAGAAACATGGCAAGCAGATTAGGCACAAACATTATGGGTCAACCTCCAGATAGCATTTAGTAAGGGGAATTTAACAACGCCAAAGTATAAGGTACACCTATCATATTCCCCCCCCCCCCTCTCATGGGCCATTTCTAACATTATGGGGTGTGTGGAAATCTTGGACAGGTAACCCTCTTCACTTCATTGAGAGATGAATGCCTAAATAATGGGTATTACTTGGAACAGCCCCTCCTTAGTTACACTATTGGCAGCCCACTGGACAGGTAAGAAGTGTCATAATACCAAGATATAAATACACACTGTACACATTTGAGGACATTTGGACATTCTGCTATTACCTATCAAGATAATAATAGAATACAAAAACTTTAAACAGTACCATTTGAAAGTATACAGGCAGGCCCTTGCACTACATGCTTTGGGGAATTCATCCATACATCTGAGCACAAAAGAGATGGGTATAGTGTGTATGGGTTTTGCAAAGTCAGCAGATAGATGATTGAGGATAGATAGAGAATTGGGATCAGCTGAGTTAGCAGTTGGGGGAGGGAGGGTTACTAAAAATGATTTGGGGAAACCACAAAAAAAAGCCTCTGGCACTCTGCCTGAATTTAAAGAAAAAATAACATTTCAAAACATTTTAGGGGGTGTTTGGGGTAAAGCACTACTATGGAGCTGATAAAATACATTGTTAAGTGACTACATGAGGTGAATATAGGGCCAGGAGACACCATGCTGGAGAGGTTATTGAAGGGCAAATATGTATGAAGGATCTAAAATAATAATTACATAAAAATCCAGCATGCATGAGGAGAAAGGGTACATTCACAGCATATTCCAATCATGGTAATTAGGGAATGAGGAAAGAAATACAATATATTAGCAAACATTAAAAACAATGAAATGTGATATTAAAGGATAAAAATCTTACCTTCATATACTCCTTCTGCAGAACCTGGATGATGGCAGAACAGGTCTCTGAGATGATGATACCCAGAGCCTGGGGGGAGATGCCTGTCGAGAACTTCAAGTCCTGCAGACTTCTCCCTGTCGCCAAGTACCGCAGGGTAGCGACCAACCTCTGCTCCGGAGTGATGGCTTGCCTCATGCAGGTATCCTGCCTGCTAATATAAGGGGTCAGCGAAGCCAACAGACGGTGAAACACGGCATCCGTCATCCTGAGAAAGTTCCTGAAATCATCAGGATTATTCTCACGGATCTCACGGAGCAAAGGCATATGAGAGAACTGGTCACGCTGAAGCAACCAATTCTTGGTCTATGAACTCCTCCCCACCCTGTTCATGGACTGGACTTGTGTCACACCAAGCCCCCACACAGCACGAACTCTACGAGGAGTACGCATATGCAGCATGGCTAGAAAACGGTCGGCTGCTCAGAACGAAGTAACAGAACGCACTGAAGAACAGCAAGGCCTGTGAAGAGCGACCTGAAAAACAGTAACGAACGAACAAGAATACAATGACTAACTAAAGTCACGCGGAACTTGCTTGCACGCACTGAAGAGCAGATACAAACCCACAAGCACAAACTGAACGGCAGAAAACGATCTAAAGGCCACGAGTCTGAAAAAGCGCGAATCGTCTCTCACCCAACTTTTACTAACACGAGATTAGCAAAAGGAGCCCAAAGGGTGCCGCGCTTGGTTCTGAACCGGCCTTTTCTAGTCTCGTCGTACGTGCTTGACGTCACCACGTTGTTGGCGATCGGAAATTCCGACAACTTTGTGCGACCGTGTGTACGCAAAACAAGTTTGAGCCAACATCCGTCGGAAAAAATCCTAGGATTTTGTTGTCGGAATGTCCGAACAAAGTCCGACCGTGTGTACGGGGCATAAGTCTCATAATTTAACAAATGCAGCAAAAGGAACAGTGCAGGAAATATTGCTCTCGAGAGAAAAAGAGAAAAACAATCGATCTATGGGGAAGTGTTTCTGAGCAAGTTAGATTGATTCCTGCTCGTATATTCACTTCCTCTTTTGTCCCAACCACCACTCAGTTAGAAAAAAAAACCTGAAATGGCCATTGTGACTCTCTGTAATCTATCCAGATTACTTGTAGTCACTACTCACAACAATTATCAATCATCTATCATCTTTCGGTACCTTAAATTTTTTGTAATCTGTCTCGGACAGCGGGCTACGTCTATTTACCATAGGCAACGTACCCAAGTGCCTCTGTCTTCGGCCCCTGTGTCACCTAGATCTTATACGATCAACTACAGTGCCAACATACTCACCTCGAGTAGAAGAGAAAAGAAGAGAAAAGAAAAGATCTGTCTTACCTTTCACAGACCCGGAGGACAGGATCAGAAATCCAGGAGTAGAAGTCAGGTGTGCATCCCGGAGCCGACCAGCCTCTTTTTACCACTTAACTTGAGTGGGAGGACCTAGGTCTCGGCGAGAGGGAGTCTAATACTCACCGATATTTTGGACGAAACCGTTCGATCCACCACCTAATCCTTACTTCCGGCTCGAAAGGACCATAATGTCTGTAAAATTCCATTCTCTCACTGGTCAGTCAACTCCGGTCATGTTGATTAGAAGACAGATTTATTACAAATGTATCGATACATAGGGGTGAACTCTGTTCACAGCAAGGAGTTCCATGCAGAGTCACACAGGAACCCTTTTACACATGTAATTTTATAGCAGTATTTGGCAAGCTGCCATTAGCTAATGCACACTGGTGACTCATGGTGCATTGTCAACTTTATTGTCAAATCCAGCATGGCTTTCACAATATTTCCTATTATGGTAAACTTTTGCTAGTTCTTTAAATATTGTTATAGGTGTTGGTCAGAACTAAGCAGATTGCAGAAACAATAAGTCAGGGCCATTTTAGCTAGAAAAAGAGCATATATGGAACAAGGCAAATGTCAATATCACCTGTAATTCTTTGCATATTTCTTATCATTTACTTTTTTAACTTTTTGGTGAATGACTGGGGGTACTATGTACCCCATTTTCATTCATGTGGGGGACTTCCAGATTCAGACAAGCCCCCCACCACAGACCCCCACAACCATCACCTAGGGTTGTGGGGAAGAGGTCCTTGTCCCCATCAACATGGGGATAAGATGCTTTGGGGTGGGGGGCAGAGCCCCAAAGTAGCCCCCCATGTTGAGGGCATGTGGCCTGGTATGGTTTAGAAGGGGGTGGGGCGCTTGCTCGCCCCTCCCTTTCCTGACCTGCCAGGCTGCATGCTCAGATAAAGGTCTGGTATGGATTGGGGGGGCATGCCATTTTTTAAAAACATTTGGCATGCTTTTTTTTCTGAATTTCGATTGCTGGCATTCTTATGTTTTACATTTCAGCTTCCCGGCTCGATCCTTAACAATCGGCTATTTTTCACACAGAAGTTAAATTGGTCGATAATTTTTCCACCGATCTGAATTCGAATCGTTTTGAAAATTCGTTAGAAAATGAATAAACAAATGGAATTTATTGAAACTAAACTAAACAAAATCTGAAATGAACCTATGAAACAAAATTAGCAACATAAGGAATCTAAACTAAATTAATTTTTCCTTTCTGCACATGTCTAATTTAGTTGTCCATAAAGAATCCCTGAAATCTCCCTAGAAAAACTGAGAGAACCATTGATATAAAATTAAAAAAAAAGAATTATTAACTTTGTCATGGAGAATGTGTACCAACATTTCAATAAAAAGTTACCATGACATTTTTTTTTAAACTTGTGTAGCTGTCAGGGTACCAGATAACCAACTCTGGCAATGTTCGGCTTGACTGCTGTGCACATAAAGGATATGTGCCTAAATTAGTTGAGGTTACAGATTTCGAAGAGCTTCATATGGATTCTTGGGGATACTAGAGCCTAGAACAGTATATACTTTTTGACAGACTCTGGTTCAAAAGCTTTGAAACTTCTTAGATTCTAAGGCAGGCTTCAGAACCATGAAAACTATGCTCCAAGGTGCCTTGAAAAAAATCTGGTCATACTATGGAGTGACATGTACCATCTAAGCAGTCATTTATAGTTGCTTCACTAAATAAGGAGTTCAGCGATCCGTGCACAGTCGTGCTCCAAGTCTGGATGGACTGGTGCGACTCAAAGGAACTACCCAAAAAAATGTTTGCATTGGGAAATGTAAAGTGGAAGACATATATAGTTACCCGAGTTAAAGGTGAGTTCAAGCATTTCAAAATGGATTGCACAGAGTATAAATTTAAAGATATCGAAACAACTCGGAGTAAGGAGTGTGGTGAGGAGATTATAATGAAGAGAAGCTTAGTATATCTTGCAAGTCAGACAACTGATAGAAGCTGTTTTTTCCCCACAACAAGAATCTGTGTTGCTCTTCTTATCAAAAGGGCTAGAAGGGGGTGTTAATGAGTGTCACAAGGGGCATTTGAAATTATAATAATCTGAGTCCTATATTTCTAATGAGTGTTTGCGCACTGGGTGATTTTTTGCATTAACCAGGAGTCATTCATAATACCATATCTATTACCAGAGCATCAACCTGGTATGCTTCAATTCTGACCCATAATGGAGTGTTGGAAGATACGTGGTAGGAAGTTAGAGACCAGCAACTGTAGCATTCACTATATTAGAAATATGGTAACATTACCTAGATTTGTCTTTTAGTAACTGAACATCCAGATGTCTAGCAAATGGACTCAATTTGAATTAAAATGTATACTAAGGCAAACAGCCCAATAAGTCAGTGAGCCAATGAGTTTTCAAAGCAAAAGCATGACCTCCTTAATTATACTTAATTACGCTAAAATAGCTGACTTGGCCATGAAAGAACTGACTCAACAACAAATACAGTGAAACAGCAAACCGTTTTATTGTAGAAAACATAACATGTTTAGTACATTATGTACAACACATCAACGTAAACCAAAACAAAGAACTCAACAAAAAATGAAAATATTAAAATTGTGGCAAAATCATTACAATATACACTATATTGTCAAAAGTATGGGGACACCTGCCTTTACACGCACATGAACTTTAATGGCACCTCAGTCTTAGTCTCCATAGGGTTCAATATTAATTTGCGCCCCCCCCCTTTGCAGCTATAACAGCTTTAACTCTTCTGGGAAGGCTGTCCACAAGGTTTAGGAGTGCGTCTATGGGAATGTTTGACCATTCTTCCAAAAGCATATTTGTGAGGTCAGGCACTGATGTTGGAGAGAAGGCCTGGCTCGCAGTCCGCACTCCAATTCATCACAAAGGTGTTCTATAGGGTTGAGGTCAGGACTGTGCAGTCAAGTTCCTCCACCCCAAACTCGCTCATCCATGTATTTATGGATTTTGCACAGAGTCCTGACCTCAACCCGATAGAACACCTTTGGGATGAATTGGAGAGAAGGCCTGGCTCACAGTCTGCACTCTAACATTCTCTAATTAGAATTCACATTTTATTTGTGCTACCATTTTAAAGATTTTGGTATTAGTCTTGCTGATCTCATGGTATTCATGTAGATCAATTGTATATGATTGCTATTATGCTTCCATTTTAGTCATTGGCCCCATTGATGTTTTTAATATATGTTTTCTATATTTGTTACTTCCGGAGTCAGCTCACTGTCCACAGAGAGACTTGAATGGACCTCTAGGGGGTAGTTTGGAGAGCATTCTACTTATTGACGTCAGTACATTGTTGCGCTATAACAGCAGTGATGCCTGTGTGGCATAGGCAAAATCACATGGTGGTCATGTGATCGACCCATTCAGGAAGCTCCGGGCAATCATGGTTGTACAGTGTTCAGAGCAAGGCTCACACTGTCCCTGGCTTACATTCAGTGCACATGACATCGGGTGACGTCATTGCGCCATGACAAGTACGTAGCCCATGTGATTCAAGGCGAGTCATGTGTTCTATCACGTGATCAGCTCAGAAGTTTTTTCATTGATGGACCATGTGGGAGCTACACTTCGCTGTTGCGTTTACATGGTTATGTAGCGACGTGTCCCTCCGCTGACCCTTTTTTATACAGAACTGCATGGTGTGACTTTGATCTGAGATCTGGGAAATGAGTCCTGGAATTTGCGCCAATGGCCACGTTTTCCGGGTCCTAGTATATAGGGCATAATTTCGCCCATTATCTGTATATGGGGGATTACACCTTATAGGATCCCACAATGAGGCATGAAGCTCACGCTGGGGGCCACCACTTTTAGTCAGTGATCACAGTTTTTGTGTACTTATCTGCCATTGATTTTTGTACTTTTTAACATTAAAAATCTCTTTTTTTTTACCTGCACCATATGGAGCTTTTTCCTTATTTTTATCTCGGTCTGAATGAGAAAACTACTCCATCCATCAATGGTCTTCAAAACTGACCCCTCATTGGGTTTTAATCCTTATTTTGTTTGGAGAATTGTCCTAGCCTTGGATATTCGGCTAAATCGCATTCCACGGATCCATTCCTGCTGATAGGCGGACCTATCGTATTCGGAGTTATCCCCTTCCATGTTCCAATCATATTCGAGTTGGCACCACTGTTTGATCACCAGTCTTCCGGCTGATACGAGTTTGATTGACCCACTGCCACTGGCAAGTGGGTCCACCCTGTCTGGTAAGAAGTATTTATCTACATCTTTCCATTAGATGTCCCTGTTTTGAATATTTCTACAGCTAGTTTCCCTTCTTCTCGCTGTATCATCTTTATTGAGGATTTCAAGTCAGCCATTTGATTGGACACACTTCTTAAGAAGTTCACTATTTTGGTGTTTATATTTTTCTTCACTATTTGGTCATTATTTTTCTGATCACCCCTTCATTGGACAAGTGATCATTCTATTCAAATGTCACTAGTTCACAACATTTATATATTACATGTTTGTTTTCATGTTTTGTATAATTTAACATTTTCAGTTCACTATAGATATAGTGTTTCATGAGTATATCTAGCGCTACACTCTCACATCTATTTGGGACTTTGTTTTAATGTTAGCAGCTTCACCCACATTGATTTGGTGCAGTAATTTCCCCATTTTCTCATACTGTTTATTTCTCAGCCTACATATTCTTCACTGGCTCATGCACGACAGTCTACCTGGCACCTAGCAAATTCCTGTACCAGTTTTTAGTCTGGCATTTAATGATTGATAGATGCCAGAAGAATAAAGGTGCACAAACTACTAGACCCCAGAAGGAGTACAAGCAAGAATGGACACGTGTTTATAATAAAAAATGAATTGTTTTATTATGTGGCAAGGATTCAATTATACAGAAAGTTAAAATATGAGCTCTGGTCAATGGTAACATTTTACATCATAAACACAATGTGTTATAGTTTACATTACACCATGGGATGCATGAGAAAACCCAGATGCATTTTGATCCCTATATTCATGGTCTTCTTCGGGGGGGTTGTTTGCATTCTACAAGATACATCAAAAGAAGTTTTTTTTTACCATTTTATATTTAAACATTTTACAACAAGAGTAGGAGATTACTTCATTTATATTATCATGTATGAACCATACATTGCTCTAAATTCATGATATTATATTTACCCCTCAGTTGGTGAAACTCGTATAACCAGAGACTTAAAAACAGTTGTAATGATCCAGGACCTCTGCATCCCTTCTCAATGTCCACCCAGGTGAGCCCCCAATCCACAAGGCTTGCAAGGAGCCACGTGTTGTGAACCCAAAGGGGGAGGGGGAAGGGGGAGTAAGGATAGAAACACCTGCAATTTATGATTTCAGAAATCAGAGCACAATAAGTAGATATCATTTTATATGTATATATATATATATATATATATATATATATATATATACACTAGTAATGACTCCTGGCTGTGGGTCCCACTAAACATGATAAGTCAACCTTATTAAGATCATTCTCTATTATAGTGTATTGCATGTTTAGTGAAATGCTTGTTATATGCATATGAGGCACTTCATTTGCAGGCTTTTGTCCCACCTTGCAGCGCATTCCAATCACGCCGAACAGCTTCCGCCCAGTGCTTATAGTATGTATTACTACGGCCGGGTGCTTTGATTGACATTCAAGTTAAGATGCCATTTCCGGTTTTCTCTCTCCCAGTGCGCCCGAGTGGAGGAAGCATGGGGAGTGGACTCCTCCACCGCCACTGCTGCCCACTGAAGGAGACACAGCAGGAGAGGACACCACAGCCAGGTAAGTGCCGGATCTCCCACAGAGAACGGGGGGGGAGGGGGGTTTGATAGGACAGAGAGTCTGCTTTATACAAAAACCAAAAAGAAGGGGGGGACTTTTGGACTTTATAGGCACAACTTCAAAACAACTAGTTATATAAAATCTAATTTTATTGATTTAGAAAAATACGTAGCAAAAAAAGGAAACAATATTAAAAACACAACATATGTATATATTCAGACAATTGCTATACAACACCATCTAGAGTATATCATTATTCGGACATCTGGATGGTCGCTCCAAATATAGATCAATCCGAAGAGGTGGTTAGATAGCAAATCCGCAATCAGCTCATGTCATATGATTGTTCGACGCTCGACATGTTTCGCGTGTGGGCCACGCTTCTTCAAGAGCGATGACAATGTATGTTGTAGCTATCAGAGTACATAACATTACAATTTTATGATTAGTATATACTTATATACATCTATATAGAAAAAAAAAAAGAGAGTCTGCTTTGATGGGACAGTGAGGCTGCGTTTGGTGGGCACAGTGGCTGCGTTTGATGGGCACAGTGGCTGCATTTGATGGGCACAGTGGCTGCGTTTGATGGCACAGTGGCTGCATTTGATCGGCACAGGGCACAGTGGCTGCGATTGATGCGTTTTTTTTTCCAAATTTTTCAGTTTGTTTGCGCCCCCCCAAAATTTTGAGCACCAGCCGCCACTGTTAAGGGTGTAATATAAAGAGCCAAACCTGGCAGCAGTACGGGCGCTCATATACTGTATAGGGTTCAAAATGAAATATTAAGCAGCCAATCTTTATGGAAGAGATTAGAGCAAGGTGTAAGAAAAAAATTGTTATACTATTAGTTCAACCAGTGCATTAGAGATGGCACTTACTAGTCTGCCTTCCTCCTATGGTGTGAGCGCTGTTAATCCTCCAGGGATAACCTGGAGATCCACTAGGAGGAAGTGACTGTTAAATAACCTCCAATCAGTATTGATTGGAGGGTGGCAGGTGGGGACTCCCCCTCCTCCCGGCCCCTCTATGCTGGTCCATGCCGCCTAATAGCGGCATCAGCGTGACCCCCTTGGCATTCTGGAAGACCAGAGGGCTCCAGCATCCACCTGCGTCCTCGCCGCAAGCTGCGTGATGTCAGTGCGTCACACACTCGCATGGCAGATAGCCGCGCATGCTCGTGGCGTCACAAACATGTCCGAGGCGATCACAGGACCCTGCCGGAATGGTGTGGGCTCCCCCAGGCTTAACTGCGGGAACACATTAAGGGAGAATCGTGTTATACACGTCTCCCCACCGTGCCAGGAAGCCGAGCAAAAGCAGGTGCCCACTCTTGTGGTGAAACCCAGAGGAGAATAAAACGGCCTGTCACAGGATATAATAAAAAACAAAGAAAAGTTTTTATTAAATTATGTAACAATTGCATAAAGAATGAGTATAGATGGGTGCATGTATGGTGTGGATGTTGTGTTCATGGAAATATCCCTGCTGTATATAGCATTGTGATTTTAGGTTGTGGTGCCCTATGAGGTCCACACTCATTACCCTTATGTGACCAGTGGTATACTTCATTCCTCCGTTGAGGAATTTGGTAAATATGATGTATAACTATAACAGTTGGCCCCCGTTGGGCTATTGTGCTTTCTTTTATATTTTGTAAAAGAGATTTGTTTATGGATGCATTTGTACTATCTGAACCTGTAAACTACTTTCTATCAAAACAAATAAAAAAACTATTTTGTAAAAAAAAACCAATTGCATAAAACCGTTTACATAGTATTATAATCTTAAATGTATCTTCATATAAAGTATTTGATTTTTTGATTTTTTTAACGAGCAATAAACAAGGTGCATATATCCAAAGTGGTGCAAAAAAAGGGGAAAGAAGTCTAGGAAAAAAAAAAAAAAATTTATATATATATATATATATATATATATATATATATATATATATATATATATATATATATTTATATTTATATATATATATATTTTGTTCAGTCCAGGAACAACTTTCCTGGGCTGGACATTGGTGGATCATTAAATTTATTATGGGTACTACATTCATTTTTCCCATCAATCAAGACTAGCTAGTTTTTCCTGATGCATAACCATTCAGGAAAGGTACATAGGAGATGGACTCATTTAGGCCTGGAAACGCAGTAGCCCGGAGTCCAAATATTCATCTTTGTCTGTGTTGGAGTAATGTTTTATTCCAATCACCTCCTCGATCTGGGATATGAATTTGATCCAGAACGGTGAAAGAAACTTTGGGCATGCTGTAATTATGCTGTAGGACTACATGTCTGCCCAGGGGAAGGTACTACATGAGGTTCGAACCTTTCTAGGTTCTACACCAAAATTTCTGCTTGGTCTTGCCTACATAAAAGGCCCCGCATTCACATGCTATCATATGGACAACACCGCGTGTTTGGCGAAATGCTTAGGATAAAAAGTTTGGCCATTTGGAAGAAGAAAGGTTTTTTTCCTTTCTAATTAAGGGACAATAGGCACAATGCCCACATAGGTAAGTGCCAAAATAAGAACGGTGTTGTTTATTAGGCATTCTCTAAAATTCACTTTTGATTAGCTTGTCTTTTAACGAAAGAGCTTGTCTAAAAGTAATTGGAGGAATATTGGGTAAGAATTGTGGAACCTTATAGTTGTCTGTGAGTATGCTTCTGGATGAATTCTCTGATTTGTGTATGTTATTGAGAAAAACGCGTAACTATGCGCATGAAGTCGGCATTCTTGTCACCCTTTGATTTATTTTTGAACAGAAGATCTTCAAGTGGTTGTTGGAGGGTCTTGTTGTAGGCTTTGCGAAGGCAGCAACAGCTATAACCTCTTTCAAGCAGCCTGTCTTGAAGTTTTCCAGCTTCTACTTTAAATTGATATTTCATTGGAACAGTTTCTTCGCAAGCGAAGGTATTGTCCATAGGGGATTGACTTTTTGAGGGGGATTGGGTGAAAGCTATCTGCATGTAACACTGTATTTCTAGCAGTACTTTTTCTATACAAGTTAATATTCAAACTTCCTGTCTGGTTATGGTCTATTCGAACATCTAAGAATGTATTATTGACATTAATGCAATGCAATGCAAAAATTCAAGAAGAGACTCTTCAGAACCTTCCCATATGATGAAGATATTGTCGATGTACCTGAGCCATGTAGAAATATGGCCCAGGTACTTGACAAGATCCTCACCACCAAAAAGGGACCGCTCCCACTCCTCCAGGTACAGATTGGCGTAGCATGGGGCACAGCATGTTCCCATCGCTACGCCCTGCACATGGAGGTAGTGGGAGCCGTCAAAAGAAAAGTAATTGTGATTCAGTATATAGTGCAATCCATTCAAAATTAAGTCATTGAGTGCCTTATCATATCTGGAACCTTGTTGGAGTACTTTCTGTACAGCTAGTAATCCTTTCCCATATGGGATCGAGCTATACATAGCCTCAATATCAATGGTGACCATTATGGAATGTTCAGATAATGTTAGTTGATTAATGGTTTGCAAAAAATGGATTGTGTCCTTTATGAATGAAGGTAAGGCTACCACATAAGGTTGCAGATATGAGTCAAGTTTTCAGAGATGCCTGTGGGACAAGTGGGATTTTTGCGAATTTTGGGCAAACTGTAAAAAGTAGGTATTTTAGGATGCTTTGTGCTAATGAACTCATATAGATCTTTGTTGATTGTCCCTTTTCCATGGGCATTATCAACGAGACTATAGAATTGTTGATTAAATAAATCTATGTACCTAAAGGGAATCATTTTATACCAGTGCTTGTTGTCCAGGATTTCCTGGCACATTTGCTTGTATGTGGCGTTGTCCATTAGGACAACATTACCGCCTTTATCCGATGGTTTCATTATAAGCAATTCGCAATTCGTTATTACGTAATGATTCTAAGGCTTGGTTTTTGTCTACAGACAGATTGCGTGGGGTGTTTTTATTGCAGGGTATTTTAGCAATATCTTTAAAAGTTTGTTTCAGAAAAGTGGCCACACAGGGATTAGTATTTCATGGGGGAAATTTTGTAGAGGGTTTTTTCAGTAGGGTAATGGGGTTTTCAAACTAATCGATCAATTCTGTTTAAGTCGAATTGATCGATTAGGTCGTCTGAATTACTCTCCTGAAAGAGAAGGGTTAGGTCACGTAGGGCCTTAAATCCTCTCATGCTAAATTTTGACCAATCTGTGGCATCTAAGTCTCTATTGCTCGTTTCGTATTGGCATTTTAACATCAGTTTCCTGAAAAAAAGATGAAGGTCAGTCACAAGTTCAAAAATATCAAAATTATGTTGAGGACAAAAGCTCAAACCTTTAGATAGTAGCTGGGTTTCCGCTTGGATTATGGGGTGTGAAGAGAGGTTAATGACATTTAGTGGTTGTGTTACGTCTGAGTTATGCCGTGTACACACAATCAAGTTATGCTGTGTACACAAATCATCCAAGGTTTTTCCGACGGAATTCCGCTTAAGCTTGGCTTGCATACACACGGTCACACAAAAGTTCTCTGAACTTTCGACCGTCAAGAACGCGGTGACGTACAACACATACAACGGCACTAGAAAAGGGAAGTTCCATACGAAGCGCCCCACCCTTTGGGCTCCTTCTGCTAATCTCGTGTTTAATTCGTGTTAGTAGTTTGGTGAGAGACGATTCCCGCTTTTCAGCCTCGTGCTTTTCCAATCGTTACTGTTTCAGTTTGTGCTTGTGGGTTCGTATCTGTTCTTCAGTGCATGTAGTCAGTTAGCATCTGGGTTTTAGTACGTATTATTATAGTACGTATTTTTTTTTTCTCAGTGCGTTCTTGTCCGCTCGTTTCTGATTTTCAGCTCGCTCTTCTCAGGCCTTTCTGTTTTTCAATGCTTTCTGTAAGTTCATTCTGACCAGCCGACCGTTTTGAAGCCATGTTGCGGTTACGTACTCGTCATAGACTTTGTGCTGTGCGGGGGGCTTGGTGTTGGGGTTCTTGCTTTGACCCAAGCCCAGTCCATGAACAGGTGGGGAAGAGTTCATAGACCAAGAATTGGTTGCTCCAGCGTGACCAAATCTGTCATATGCCTTTGTTGCGGGAGATTCAGGAGAATAATCCTGATGATTTCAGGAATTTTCTCCGGATTACGCCGTTTTTCACCGTCTGCTTTGCTGTCCCCTTATATTACGAAGCAGGACACCTGCATGTGGCAAGTCATCACTCCCAATCAGAGGCTCATCGCCACGTTGTGGTACTTGGCAACAGGGAGAAGTTCTAGGACCTCAAGATCTCCACAGGCATCTCGCCCCAGGCTCTGGGGATCATTATTTCAGAGACCTGTTCTGCCATCATACAGGTTCTGCAGAAGGATTATATTAAGGTAAGTTTTCTCCTTTAACATCGCATTCTATGTATTTCATGTTTGCTAATGTATTGTATTTCTTTCATTATTCCCTAATTACCATGAATGTAATATGTTGTGAATGTCCCCTTTGTCCTCATGCATGCTGTAAGCTTTTAATGCTCCTTTTTTGTCCTTCATGCATATTTGCCTTCACTAGCCTCCTCAGCATGCTATCCTGGGCCCATACACACCTAGCCTAGTCACTTAACAATGTAAATTTGTCAGTTCTATAGTGGTGCTTTACCCTAAATACCCCCTAAAATGTGTACAAATGTTATTGTTGTCCTTAAATTCAGGCAGAGTGCCAGAGGCTTTTTTTGGGGTCCCAAACTTATGTAGGACCCCCCCCAAAATTTTTTACAATGGGCCATCAGAGGGGGTGAGGAATCTGATAAGTGTACCTCATCTTTTCGTGTTTAAATACGCTTTCAAATAAATGTTATACTGATGTTGGCCAAGAATGTTTGTGTCTAATCTGCTTGCAATGTTATGTGCAAAAGTAGTAATTTTTTTTTTTTGGTTTGACTCCACAGTTTCCTTCAACGCCACAGGAATTGCAGACTGTGGCCTTCCAGTTTGTCGACCATTGGGACTTTCCCAACTGCAGAGGGGCAATCGCTGGGAAACATGTCCACAACGTCCCACCACCCCACTCGGGGTCATACTATTTTAACTATAAGGGGTTTCATAGTATCGTGTTGATGGCGGTGGTGTCGGCGACATATGAGTTTTTATATGTGGACATGGGGAAGAATGGACGGTTGTCAGATGGTGGAGTCCTTGGCCAGAGCGAGTTCTACCAATGTCTCCAGAGTGGTGGCTTGGGATTGCCACCTCCAGAAGAGAACGTGGAAGGACTCCCGTTTGTGTTTGTCGCAGATGAAGCATTTGGTCTGGGTGAACATCTGATGAGGCCATTCCCCCAGAGGACCCTCACCCCGGAGAAAAGGGCTTTTAATTACCGGCTTGCCAGAGCCAGAAGAGTGGTGGAGAATGCGTTTGGTATAATGGCCAGCTGGTTCTGCCTATTCCTTATGGCAATAAACATGGCAAAGTATAAACTGAATTACATAGTGCTAGCGTGCTGTATTCTCCATAATTATTTAGGAAGAAATGGTCCAAATTATGTGGCCTAAGTTGGGCCTGAGGCCGCAATTCAGGACATAAATACAATGACGGCCCTGGAAGCTGGCCATCCTGGCTTGCCCCCCAAAGCGCCCGTGATGTGCGGCAAAAATATCTGGACTATCTTACGGGTAGGGGGGCCATTGCTATGCCAGCAAATTTTTGATCCTTTTATAAAATAAAAAATTATTTTGATCTGAAATCATCTTGAATTTGATTTACTGCTTGAGTTTCTTTTAGCTGTCTCCTAGGTTCTCCTAGTGCACTTGTAGTGCCAAGTGGATTTTGCTTTATTAAATAACCCCCATTGTCACTGTAAACACCAACTTAATACAAAAACTGATATTGAGCATTGAAAGAAGAAGCCACACAGTTGAGTATAAAAACTTTTACACCGTGCACATTCACATGTGCGTTCTAAAACATTTTTCCACCAAAAATACATCTTTGTTTAATTAAGTTTGACATTTTTGTTTTATATTTTGCAATAACAGGCATGTTTCAAACCATAACATACACAACTCTGGAACTTACAAAGTTCAACCTACAAAAAGTGAAGGCAATATCAGACATTAATATGTTAAAACTGTGTTGATATTGCCTTCATCAGATGGGGTGATGTCACCCCTGTAAAAGCCAAATTTTGAAGATGCACAAAAATTGGGATTCAAAATGGGTATTTCCCTCCTATTCCCATGCCTAATGTCAACATGTGCTAGCTCCCATCATGGGGGATCAAAGGATGTGTTTTGGGGGTGCAACCCCTTCCTCTCACCTACTTGAGTTGCAAGGAAGAGGTTGCACCCACAAAAAGTGTACATTGATATCCCATGATGGCAGATAGCACACGTTGACACACTGGGGTTGATTTACTAAAGGGAAAAAGACTGTTGCCCTCTGCAAGAGCAGTTGCTCCAAAGCTTAGTAAATGAGCAGAGGCTCTGCTGACTTCCAGCATCCAATCATATGCAAACAAAAATGCTGTTTTTTTTAATTTTCCTTGCACAGGATTGGGTACTCTTTGCAAAGTCAAGCCTTACCTCATTTACTAAGCTCTGGAGCAATTGCCCTTGCAGAGGGCAACTGCCCTCTGCAAAGTGCACAGTCTATTTGCTTTTAGTAAATCAACCCCATTGTGTGCATCTTCAAAATTTGGCTTTTAAAATGTATTAAAACTTTAGGAAATTTCTCTCAAAAATTATAAATTGGTGTCATTTTGTTGTTATTTAGATTGTCCCTAATACATCAATCATGTGCTTCAGTTTTTGTTCAACATCATTGGTTTTTTGCTTGATGATGTCTAAATCCCGACTACACACTATTATGTCCTGGATTAGCATTTGTGCACTTTCACGTGTGAAATGCAAATCTTCTTCCACAACATGCACATCACCTAAAATCAAAAAACACACCATGTATTAGAAATATGCAGGCATACATCTATTACCTGAAGCTGTGGTCTCAGACACTCACCTGTTGTGGTCACTATTTCAACCACCTCTCCTTCCTCCACATCCTCTGGTTGTGTGCTGAGTTCCTTCTTTAGTAGGTGGGGGGTCCCTGGTGTCCTCAGACGTCCCGAGTGTTTTCTCCCCTATGAGAATTTTAAAAAAAGGTATACTTAGCACACAGATATTTGAGGCCAGAAATAGGAATATGAAACATTGCTTGGAAGTGTGGTACAATTGTCTGTTTTGGCAGAGTTCCAAGCTGAAGACATTTTTTTTCCCATTCTAAAGCTGGAATACTTACAGTGGGGCAAAAAAGTATTTAGTCAGCCACCAATTGTGCAAGTTCTCCCACTTAAAAATATGAGAGAGGTCTGTAATTATCATCATAGGTATACCTCAACTATGAGAAACAAAATGTGGAGCAAATCCAGACAATCACATTGTCTGATTTTTGAAAGAATTTATTTGCAAATTATGGTGGAAAAAGAAATATTTTGTCAATATCAAAAGTTCATCGCAATACTTTGTTATATATCCTTTGTTGGCAATGACAGAGGTCAAATGTTTTCTGTAAGTCTTCACAAGGTGGTCACACACTGTTGCTGGTATGTTGGCCTATTCCTTCATGCAGATCTCCTCTAGAGCAGTGATGTTTTAGGGCTGTCGCTGGGCAACATGGACTTTCAACTCCCTCCAAAGGTTTTCTATGGGGTTGAGATCTGGAGACTGGCTAGGCCACTCCAGGACCTTGAAATGCTTCTTATGAAGCCACTCCTTCGTTGCCCGGGCGGTGTGTTTGGGATCATTGTCAAAGATGAAACGTGGCTGGGTCTTTCAACATAACGCCCTTGCTGATGGGAGGAGGTTTGCACTCAAAATCTCACGATACATGGCCCCATTCATTCTTTTATGTACACAGATCAATCGTCCTGTTCCCTTTGCAGAGAAACAGCCCCAAAGCAAGATGTTGCCACCCCCATGCTTCATAGTAGGTATGGTGTTCTTTGGTTGCAACTCAGCATTCTCTCTCCTCCAAATACGACGAGTTGTGTTTCTACCAAACAGTTCTACTTTGGTTTCATCTGACCATATGACATTCTCCCAATCTTCTTCTGGATCATCCAAATGCTCTCTAGCAAACCTCAGACAGGCCCGGACATGTACTGGCTTAAGCAGGGGGACACGTCTGGCACTGCAGGATCTGAGTCCCTGGCGGTGTAGTGTTTTACTGATGGTAGCCTTTGTTACGTTGGTCCCAGCTCTCTACAGGTCATTCACTAGGTCCCCTGTGTGGTTCTGGGATTTTTGCTCACCGTTCTTGTGATCATTTTGACCCCACGGGGTGAGATCTTGCGTGGAGCCCCAGATCGAGGGAGATTATCAGTGGTCTTGTATGTCTTCCATTTTCTAATTATTGCTCCCACAGTTGATTTCTTTGCACCAAGCTGCTTGCTTATTGTAGATTCAGTCTTCCCAGCCTGGTGTAGGTCTACAATTTTGTTTCTGGTGTCCTTCGACAGCTCTTTGGTCTTCACCATAGTGGAGTTTGGAGTGTGACTGTTTGATGTTGTGGACAGGTGTCTTTTTTTTTTTTAAACTTTCTTTATTGTTGTCCATCACATCTCAACATATACAGTTCAATACAAATTTGTTGATGACAAACGTTTTCTCATATCAACATTAGCAATGACCTGCATATTTCTAGAAACATAAATAAAGGATAGGAGGAAATGACAAAGGAAAAAGAATAAGAGGGGAGGTAAATAGACTAGGGCTGTGTTAAGATATCTATGAGATCTTGAGAATGTGTGCCTTTAGTGGAACCAGTACACGTTGCATTGAGCTCTTCAAGTCTGCGGGGGTGGAAACCAACTGTAGCCACCACCCACCACAGATCCCACAACCTGAGCTATAGTGATCTCCCAGACCGGGGGGAAGGAGCCGCGGTAACACGGGGCCTCCACCACCCGGGGCGCCCACCAGAGGAGGGGGGCACAAGGTCTCCATCTGTCCTCCCCCGGCGCACCCCCGAGCCACAGGCCACCCCCGCCCACACGGCCCCCCCGGCTAGGGGAGCATCTCTTTTTCGTTTTTACCTGGTAAGTTATAATTGTTGCTAACATTCTGTGCAATCAATACACAATTCTATTAATGACATTGCTTGATAGAATAGGAAGAGTAGAGAAAAAAAGGGAGAATGTAGAAGGGAGGGGAGGGGTAATATGAAGAGTAGGAGGGGGAAGAGGGGTACACAGGATCACACCTTGTTTCCACGTGCATCTCCGATCGTCCACTCCGGACTATCCGCCACCAGGCAGCCCCCTAGTTCTGGCAAGGACACATGTTTTCGTATGCGGTCCGTACTTCGGTCTTTGGGAGAAACCGTGGTGGAGACTATTCAGGGAGGGCACGATGACCTAATGTGGGATCTGCTAATTTTAGTATGGACACGTCCAGGCTAGAAGGTACATAAGAAGTGTCTTGGAAGTGTTCTTGCCATATTGACCATATTGCTGTGTGCTTTGCTGTAGCGCCTTTGCCTGCTGCCACCCATTCCTCTGCTTCCCTTATTTCGCTAACCCTGCGTATCCACTCCTCTTTGGTCGGTATCTGCTCTTTCTTCCAGAAGATAGGCAGTAGACGCTTAGCAGCATTTAGCAAGTGAGGTAATGCGCTTTTTTTGTAGCAGCTAACTGGTACAGGAGGGATATGCAGGAGGAAATGTTCCGGGGAGAGGGGAATCTCTATCCCCAGAATATCTTTAATCTGGTCCTTAATTGTCTGCCAATATATCTTTATTCGTGGGCACTCCCACCACAGGTGTAAGAGGGTGCCTCAGCCTCCGCATCCCCGCCAGCACAAGTCTGAACTAGCAGGATAAATCCGTGCCATGTCAGATGGGACTCTGTACCAACGTGCTAATAATTTGTAATTTGTCTCCTGCATCTTAGAGTCCAGTGAGCTGGAGTGTGTGAATTGATACATACATGTTAGCTGAGACTCGGAAAACTCCTTCCCAAGGTCTCTCTCCCACGCTCTTATATAAGTAGGTTTGGAGGCCGAGGCCGAGGACCCCAGTAATTGGTAAAGTTCAGAGATCATGTGGGGGATCGGTTCTTCCACTATAAACATTCCCTCAAAAGGCGTGAGTGTGGAGATATCTCTGATAGAGCTACCGTGAACTGCAAAAAAATGGTGCAATTGTCTGTACTTCCAGAAATTTAGGTGCGGTCTGCCTGGTCTATTTCCCAGAGACTCATAGGGCAGGAGTCTCCCACCTCTCAGTAATTTGCCACAACTGGCGTTTTTGTCATCTACCCAGGCCTCAAAGAAGCCTGCACGTTCCCCCGGCGGGAACCAGAGGAATCCGCCCAAAGGTGCCAGCGGGGACACAGGGGGGGCTAAATTCAGCCTCCGGTTTACTCTGTCCCAAGTGTCAAGTGTGGATATCGTTAACGGGGACGTAGATTCCGATAGACCCCTGTGTTCCCGCGAAAGCCACAGGGCGTAGGATAAGTTTCTGCCTGCCATGTATTTTTCCATAGTCACCCACAATTTGGAATGTCCATGGAAGTGCCAATTCAGAGTTCTCTGTAAGGCGATGGCCTGGCAATATCGCTGTAAATCCGGGACTCCCAGTCCTCCATGATGTTTCGAACGTCTCAGCACCTTCATAGCAATCCGCGGTTTCTTTGAATTCCATATGAAGGTGGTGATCAAGTTGGATACTTGTTTAAAAAAAAGTTTTGGGCAGGTGTATGGGGAGCATCTGCATATAAAACAGAATTCTGGGGAGAACGTTCATTTTTATTATGTTCGTCCTGCCTATCCATGTAAAGGCTGTCCTCGTCCACCGTGTTAAATCTTGTTTAATTTCAATCAAGAGTCTGGGGAAGTTTGTGTTATACAAAGTGTCAAAGCTGTCCGTCAGTTGTATACCTAGGTAGCGTAGAGAAGAGTTAGTCCACGTGAAAGGGAATGCAGCTTTTAAGCTATTTGTCATGGGGGTAGAGAGATTAACAGGCAGAATTTCTGATTTATTGTAGTTGATCTTAAAATTAGAAAGTGTACCAAAATTTTTGAGTTCCCGCATCAGGACCGGCAACAAGATCAGGGGATTAGTTAAATGAAACAATACGTCATCTGCGTAGGCTGAGAGTTTGTGCTCCACAGCTCTTACAGTCAGTCCTGTAATATCTGTATTTGCTCTCACTCTTCGTAGCAGTGGTTCTAAGGCCAGGGCGAAGAGGAGGGGGGAGAGTGGACACCCCTGTCTCGTGCCGTTCCCGATCGGGAACTTGGATGAGAGAATTCCATTAACCTTAACCTGTGCGCTAGGTTCTGAATAAAGGGCCAGTATCCAAGCTAGCATATTTGGGCCCAACCCCATTGAGGTTAATACCTCTCTGAGGTAGGACCAGTCTATGCGATCGAAACGCCTTCTCGGCGTCGGTGGAGAGTATTAGATAAGGGAGAGGTATCTCTTTAGTTTTGGCCCAATGTATTAGTTGAATCGCACGTATTGAATTGTCTCGCGCTTCGCGTCCTACAATGAAACCCGTCTGGTCTAGGTGTACTAAAAGGGGGACAAGATGTTTCAGTCGGTTTGCGAGAATTTTCGCCAGGATTTTTACGTCCATATTCAATAAGGAAATGGGGTGGTAACTCTGCGGGACAGTAGGGTCTTTGCCCTCTTTCGGTATAACCGATATGTGTGCTAAAAGGGCCTCGGGTGGGATTCTACATCCCTTTACTAGGGAATTGAAATATTTACACATATGGTTCGTAAGAAACGGGGAGAATTTAGTATAGTATGCTATAGTAAACCCATGAGGGCCTGGGCTTTTCCCGTTGGGTAAAGATGTGATGGTGGACTCAAGGTCAGTGGTGGTGATAGGGGATTCTAGGTCAGCTAATTGGTCTTCAGTCAGGGAAGGCAGTCCATTAGTGGATAAGTAGTCTCTAATTTTAGTCAGTCTATTTTCTTTAGCTTCTGGGGTTGTGTTCGCATCTAAATTGTAGAGTTCGGTGTAGTAATCACGGAACCCCTCTGCTATCTTGGAGGAATGGAATGTCATTTCACCCGTAGAGGAGCGAAGTTTGTGTACTTGCATTTGGGCCCGTTTTGCGCGAAGCGCTCTTGCCAGCATGCGTCCGCACTTATTACCATGCTCGTAATATTGGTGGGATAGGTGTCGCAGTTGTTTACGCGCCTGTCGCTCTAACAGCTGTGAGAATGTGTCTCTGAGTTCCGTTAGTTCTCGTAGGGCTTCTGGGGTACCCCCTGCTTTGTGTTTAAGTTCCGCCTGCTGGAGTGCACTAAGAACTCTGTTATAGTCAGCTAGCCGTTCTCTCTTTAATCTAGAACCTTGTGCAATAAGCTCGCCTCTTACAACGGCCTTGTGACATTCCCATATTGTACCCTCACTCAAGTCTCCTAATGTATTCTCTCGAAAGTAATTTTTTATCGTGTCTGAGATCTGGGCTTCCACTACAGGGTCATCTAATAAATATTTGTCGAGGCGCCAGTTCCACGTTCTGTGGGAGTCTATTGGAATGATGAAAGAAGCCTGAATCGGGGCGTGATCTGAAATGGTTATGTTTCCTATGGAAGAGCTTTGGAGGAGCTCCAAGGTCGGGCGGTCGAAGTAAATCAAATCTATACGTGTGTAGACATTGTGTACCACTGAATAGTAACTGTAGTCCCTCTCTGTGGGGTGTAGGGCCCTCCAGCAGTCAACTAAGCCCACCGCCTGGAGGGACTTTCGGAAGTGCCTAAGGAATGCATGTGAATGTGAGGGCCTGCTATGTGAAGTATCCAGGGTTGGGTCCGGGCTCACATTAAAGTCGCCTCCTAAAACTAGGGACCCCTCTCGGAACTCCTCTAGTTGCTCTATGATTGAGTCAAGGAAGGTCAGTTGGTTCATATTGGGGGAGAAGATATTGGCGAAGGTGTATTTAGTACCCGCAATGGTCCCTTTCAGGAAGACATACCTTCCCAGGGGGTCGGTCTTAGCGTCTAAGTATTGGAAGGGGCAATTTTTGTGGATAGCTATGGCAGTGCCTCTGGACTTGTTAACCGGGGAGGTACTATGGTACCACTGACTATAGATGTGTGTCGGTAGCTTGGGTATGGAATGGTGTGTGAAGTGCGTTTCCTGTAGGAATACTATCTGCGCCTTGAGTTTTTTCAGTTCCCACCACAGCTTACTCCGCTTACAGGGTGAGCAAAGACCACGGACATTATAAGAGATTACCTTAACCATTGTCATTGAGGAATGGTGTTGTAAGTCGGCTGCAGTCCCGGGGGCGTAGTCCGGAGCGGGTGCCAGCAATCGGGTAAATCCTGCTAGGGAAGGAGAGAGCAAGATAGAGGCCAGGCAGAAAAAGAAGAATAGGGGAGGAAAGTGAAAAAACAAGGTTAAAACAAACATTAACATCAGCATAACCATAAGCAACATTTAAACTCAAAGAGAACCTAACAATGGTTCTGTATAGGCACAGACTGGGCCAAATGTGCCCCCTTTTCTCAGGGGACCCATTTTGTCCAGTTCTGGTATCCCAAACGAGATTAATACCCAAACGTGGGCAGCCTACTGGGGGAACGTGGGCCGACATGAAGGGGAGAAGGGAGAAAGGGTCCGCCCCGCTCCCACCTCGTAAGTGCTGCTTTGTGACCCAATGATCGAGGGGATAAATGGCATAATAGGGGTTAGGGGGATTGTATAATTGTGGAAGTCCCGGGGAGGGCAAAATTCGCAACTAAGGAGATCTGGAAACAGCCTCAAACTGTGTCTCTCTAGGATGCGGGCAGAGCCTTGTCCATCTTTATGGTGTCAAAGTTCGTTATCGGAACCAAGTCAGACCAGGCACGGAAACGATCAGTATATAAGGAGAGTTCCAGATCTGCTGATGATCTGATAATAAAGGGTGCCTCCAAAAAAGGGGGAGTAATGACTCAATTCGGGATCTTAGCGTTACCATCAGTCTCTTAATGTAGAGGGGCCAGGGGAAGCATCTGATTCTTGCTGGTGGCGACTGCGTCTTCGGCCTCGGCGTTGTGGCATCTGCGTCCAGGGCTGGGGGAGTTCTATGTTTGGAAAGTTCACCGTCACAGGGTCCCATCGCCAGTCCGGAAAGTCAACTTTACCAAGTCCCAAGGCAGAGAGAAAGTGAGGGAGGTCATCTCTGGTGCGCAGGGTGGCTGAGCGTCCATCTTTAGAGGCTTGTAAGTAGAAGGGAAAGCCCCAGCGGTACGTAAGTCCTGCTTTCTGGAGGGCCAGCACGACAGGTTTTAGGGCTCGACGTTGCATTAGCGTGCGTCTGGAGATATCCTGGAAGAAACAGAGGTGAGCGCCATCGAAATCAAAATAGGGTCTGTTGAGCATCTTTTGCATTATTCGCTCTTTGAGAGTATGTTTATGCAATTTGCAGATTATGTCCCGTGGGTTGTCAGCATCTTGGGATGGTGGTCGCAGGGCGCGGTGGGCGCGGTCAATCTCAATGGGTTCTGTGTCTGATAGGCCCAGGATCTCCCTGAATATGCCTTGCAAGGAAGGGATACTATCTGTGGGGGCTGTTGCTTCTGGCATACCTCTAATACGGATGTTTGCCCTCCTGCTGCGATTTTCAAAATCGTCATGTTGTGCCAATAATAGGTCCAGCTTTTGATCTTGGGCTGCACACCTTAGCTGTAATGCTGACATGTAATGCCGACATAGTAGGAAGAGCCTCATCTAACCTTTGCTCTATAGTTTCCACTCTGTTGCCCAGGTGTGTGGTGTCCTCCTTGAGCTGTGCTATATCCTCTGTAAACGCCTTTTCCACCCTGGCTGTGAATCTTTCCAAGTCCTCTCTAGTGGGGAGGGACCAGATGTGCTTCTTAATGTCCCCATCCTCCATAATGTCAGCAATGTCTGATCCCCCTGCTCTGGACACAGTGGATCCCGGAGATGTTGGGGGTACAGAGTCACTCACTGATCCGGGTGATGGCTGTGGGGATAGCGCGGGTGGCGTGGTTTGCCTCTGTGCCGGCGCGTGTTGTTTCCCCGTCTTGCCGACCGGCGCCATCTTGGATTTTTCCGGGGCCTTGCCGCGGTCCCGGAAAAGTATGAATCTAGCTGCCCCCGTTGAGTGTTCTCTGTCCCGGAGTTATGGGCTGTGTTCTGCCGCCTCTGTGACATGTCCTGGGCCGTGTAAGGGCCCAGGATCGTGGGTATGCTGCTGGGTAAGTAGCGGTGGGAGCGGAGCGCGGACCAGAAACGTCCTCACAGCTCCATGTTCAGGACACGTCCCCGACAGGTGTCTTTTATACTGATGACAAGTTCAAACAGGTGCCATTAATACAGGTAATGAGTGGAGGACAAAGGAGCCTCTTAAAGAAAAAGATACAGGTCTGTGAAAGCCAGAAATCTTGCTTGTTTGTAGATGACCAAATACTTATTTTCCACCATAATTTGCAAAAAAAATCTTTCAAAAATCAGACAATGTGATTGTCTGGATTTTTTCCACATTTTGTCTCTCATAGTTGAGGTATACCTATGATGACAATTACAGGCCTCTCTCATCTTTTTAACCACTTGCCGACCGCCGCACGCCGATGTACGTCCAAACTTTGGCGGCGGATATCGTTGTTATGGCAGCAGCTAGCTGCCATAACCCCGGTATCCCCGTTTTCGTGCGGTGGTCAGCTTTCAGATAAAAGTGGTCCCTGCGGCGGATTCGCCACAAGATCACTTTTATCGGTGGTGGGAGAGGGCCCCCCTCCCGCCACGATCTGGTGCCCCCCGCCACTTACCGGAGCCGTCGGTAGCAGCGGAGGCAATCGTGTCTGTCTCCCTTCTGTGCCTGGAGGCGAGTGAGGCTAAGATGGCGCCCACTCGTTTCCATAACACGCCTCTTAAAGGCACATTTTTTTCAATGTCATTTTTTTTAATTACTTTTTTTTTTATTGCATTTTAGTGTAAATATGAGATCTGAGGTCTTTTTGACCCCAGATCTCATATTTAGAAGGTCCTGTCATGCTTTTTTCTATTACAAGGGATGTTTACATTTCTTGTAAAAGGAATAAAAGTGACAACATTTTTTTTTAAACAGTGTAAAAATAAATAAAATAATGTAAAATAAATAATAAAACAAACAAAACATTTTTTAAAAACCCCCCTGTCCCAACGAGCTCGCGCGCAGAAGTGAACGCATACATGAGTAGCGCCCGCATATGAAAACGGTGGTCAAACCACACATGTGAGGTATCACCATGACTGGTAGAGCGAGAGCAATAATTCTAGCCCTAGACCTCCTCTGTAACGCAAAACATGCAACTTGTAGAATTTTTTAAACGTCACCTATGGAGATATTTGAGGGTAAAAGTTTGACGCCATTCCACAAGCGGGCGCAATTTTGAAGCGTGACATGTTGGGTATCAATTTACTTGGCGTAACATTATATTTCACAATATAAAAAAAAATTGGGCTAACTTTACTCTTGTCTTATTTTTTTATTCAAAAAAGGGAATTTTTTCATAAAAAAGTGCGCTTATAAGACTGCTGCGCAAATACGGTGCAAAAAAAGTATTGCATTGACTGCCATTTTATTCTCTAGGGTGTTAGAACCCCCAAACATTATATGTTTTTTTCTAAGTAATTTTCTAGCAAAAAAACCTGTTTTAAACACGTAAACACCTAAAATCCAAAACGAGGCTCGCCCTTAACCACTTCAGCTCCGGGATTTACCCCCTTCCTGACCAGAGCACTTTTTACAATTTGGCACTGCGTCGCTTTAACTGCTAATTGCACGATCATGCAATGCTGTACCCAAACGAAATTTGCGTCCTTTTCTTCCCACAAATAGAGCTTTCTTTTGATGGCATTTGATCACCTCTGCGTTTTTTATTTTTTGCGCTATAAATGGAAAAAGACCGAAAATTTTGAAAAAATATGATATTTTCTACTTTTTGTTATAAAAAAAATCCAATAAACTTAATTTTAGTCATACATTTAGGCCAAAATGTATTCGGCCACATGTCTTTGGTAAAAAAAATGTCAATAAGCGTATATTTATTGGTTTGCGCAAAAGTTATAGCGTCTACAAACTAGGGTACATTTTCTGGAATTTACACAACTTCTAGTTTATGATTTCCTATGTCATTTCTTGAGGTGCTAAAATAGCAGGGCAGTACAAACCCCCCCCCCCCCCCAAATGACCCCATTTTGGAAAATAGACACCCCGAGGAAATTGCTGAGAGGCATGTTGAGCCCATTGAATATTAATTTTTTTTGTCCCAAGTGATTGAATAATGACAAAAAAAAAAAATTACAAATAGTTGTCACTAAATGATATATTGCTCACACAGGCCATGGGCATATGTGGAATTGCACCCCAAAATACATTTAGCTGCTTCTCCTGAGTATGGGGATACCACATGTGTGGGACTTTTTGGGAGCCTAGCCGTGTGCGGGGCCCCGAAAACCAATCACCGCCTTCAGGATTTCTAAGGGCGCAAATTTTTTATTTCACTCCACACTACCTATCACAGTTTTGAAGGCCATAAAATGCCAAGATGCCCCCCCCCCTAGACACCCCAAGCTATTTGCCGAGAGGCATGTTGAGTCCATGGAATATTTTATATTTTGCCACAAGTTGCAGGAAAATGACAAACTTTTATTTTTTGCACAAAGTTGTCACTAAATGATATATTGCTCACACATGCCATGGGCATATGTGGAATTACACCCCAAAATACATTCTGCTGCTTCTCCTGAGTACGAGGATACCACATGTGTGGGACTTTTTGGGATCCTAGCTGCATACGGGGCCCCGAAAACCAATCACCGCCTTCAGGATTTCTAAGGGCGTAAATTTTTGATTCACTGCTCACTACCTATCACAGTTTCGAAGGCCATAAAATGCCAAGATAGCACAAACCCCCCCCACCCCAAATAACCCCATTTTGGAAAGTAGACACCCCAAGCTATTTGCTGAGAGGCATGGTGAGTATTTTACAGCTCTCATTTGTTTTTGAAAATGAAGAAAGACAAGAAAAACATTTTTTTTTCTTTTTTCAATTTTCAAAACTTTGTGACAAAAAGTGAGGTCTGCAAAATACTCACTATACCTCTCAGCAAATAGCTTTGGGTGTCTACTTTCCAAAATAGGGTCATTTGGGGGGGGGGGGGGTTGTGCTACCTGGGCATTCCATGGCCTCCGAAACTGTGATAGGCAGTGAAGAGTGAAATCAAAAATGTATGCCCTTGGTGGGCGTAAAGCCGGTGCTTGGTTTTCGGGGTCCCGTACGTGGCTAGGCTCCCAAAAAGTCTCACACATGTGGTATCCCCGTACTCAGGAGAAGCAACAGAATGTATTTTGGGGTGTAATTTCACATATTCCCATGGCATGTTTGAGCAATATATCATTTAGTGACAACTTTGTGCAAAAAAAAAAAAAAAAAAAAGTGTCTTTTTCCTGCAACTTGTTTCACAATATAAAATATTCCATGGACTCAACATGCCTCTCAGCAAATAGCTTTGGGTATCTACTTTCCAAAATGGGGTCATTTGGGGGGGTTTTGAGCTGTCCTGGCATTTTATGCACAACATTTAGAAGCTTATGTCACACATCACCCATTCTTCTAACCACCTGAAGACAAAGCCCTTTCTGACACTTTTTGTTTACATGAAAAAAATATTTTATTTTTGCAAGAAAATTACTTTGAACCCCCAAACATTATATATTTTTTTAAAGCAAATGCCCTACAGATTAAAATGGGGAGTGTTTCATTTTTTTTTCACACAGTATTTGCGCAGCAATTTTTCAAAAGCATTTTTTTGGGAAAAAACACACTTTTTTAAATTTTAATGCACTAAAAAACACTATATTGCCCAAATGTTTGATGACATAAAAAAGATGATCTTAGGCCAAGTACATGGATACCAAACATGACATGCTTTAAAATTGCGCACAAGCGTGCAGTGGCGACAAACTAAATACATTTTTAAAAGCCTTTAAAAGCCTTTACAGGTTACCACTTTAGATTTACAGAAGAGGTCTACTGCTAAAATGACTGCCCTCGATCTGACCTTCGCAGTGATACCTCACATGCATGCAGGGCTGGACTGGGACAAAAATTTGGCCCTGGACTTCACCCAGACTGGCCCACTTTGACAGGTCTCTCCCATGCCGGCTTGCCACCCAAGCCCCCCCCCCCCCACTAGCTATTAGCCTTTTACATTATTTCTCTTATAGGCAGTATCAGTGGGGAAGCTAGACATTATTTCACCTGGGGCAAAGAATCAGTTTGGCGCCCCCCCAATGGAACAAGATTAGGCAGGAAAGTGAGGCCGCCCTCCTTCCAGATCGTATGATGAGCGTTGACTCCTGAGCATCATGTCTGTATTCAGGCGCGCTGCATAACTAGCCAGGGAGAGGAGGTGAGCACTGCGGGGGGGGACAGAGGACTGGAGGGAGGCAGCGGTCCACTGTCACTGAAATCGGCCCACTGAGCCATCGGCCCACCGGGAAACTCCCTGTAGTCCCAATGGCCAGTACATGCCTGCATGCATGGTGCAATTGCTGTTTACATTTGGCGCCAGGCTGACGCTTGCGCTCGCCTTTGCGCGAAAGCAAGGGGGGACAGGGGTGCTTTTTTTTTTTTTATCTTGTTTTTAAGCTGTTCCTTTCATTTTTTTTGTATCATTTTTATTGTTATCTCAGGGAATGTAAATATCCCCTATGATAGCAATAAGTAATGACAGGTACTCTTTTAAAAAAAAATTGGGGTCTATTAGACCCTAGATCTCTCCTCTGCCCTCAAAGCATCTGACCACACCAAGATTGGTGTGATAAAATGCTTTCCCAATTTCCCAATGGCGCTGTTTACATCCAGCGAAATCTAAGCCATGAAATGCTCGTAGCTTCCAGTTTCTTAGGCCATAGAGATGTTTGGAGCCACTCTGGTCTCTGATCAGGTCTATGGTCAGCTTGCTGAATCACCGGCTGCATTCTCAGATTCCCTGTTGGGACAGGAGAGCCAGAGAAAAACATGGAAGACGGTGGGGGGGGCATTCCTTTCCACGGCTGAAAAGAATGATACCAAGATGATACCTAAACCTGCAGGCATCATTCTGGTATAACCACTCAAAGTCCGGCAACATACCAGTAAGTTGCTGGTCCTTGTTGGGCATATATTGTAAACTTTTTTTTTCATGCAGCCTGTGGGCTGAACGAAAAAAAGAGATTGATCGGTGGGTGTGCCCACCATTAGAATACCTCCCTTCATCCACCCACTTCAAATGATGGGCATACATGCACCGTATATATATGCCGAAGCATGGGGGCATCCTCCCGCAAAAGTTAGGAGCAAATCGCTCCTCCGCCCTCTGCTGCCCCCATGCTTCGGCATATATGCTGAAGTATGTAACTGTGGTGGTGAAATCACCTCCGACAGCGCTGGAGTCACGGCTTTATGTATTGTGGGAGCAAACGCTGTTGCTGTCAAGATAAGTAAATCCGCGCTGCAACTGAACGGCGTGCCTGCTAAGCAAATGATGGTTAACAATAAAACAAAGTAACATTACAATATAACAGTAAGACTTACCATACCTGCAAAGCAAATACAAAAAAAATAGTAAAAAATAAAACATTTAACGCAACCTGTGCCTAAAATATATGTATATGCCGAAGCATGGGGGCATCCTCCCGCAAAAGGGAGGATGCCCTCCGGAGAATCACCTCCGACAGCGCTCGAGTCACGGCTTTATGTATCGTGGGAGAAAATGCTGTTGCTGTCAAGATAAATAAATCCGCTTTGCAGCTGAATGGCGTACCTGAAAACAAAAAAATGGTTAACAATAAAACACAGTAAACAGTAAAGTATAAAAAAATAGCATATCTGAAAAGCAAACATGGTAAAACATAATAACAATAAAACATTGCAGAATAGAATACAGTAAAAAGAGCAGAACAATAGAGAGACAACAGAGAGAGAGAGAGAACAATAAAACGACAACTATTTTTGTTTTTTTATTTTATATATTTTTTTGTGTTTTTATTTTTTTACTTTTTTTTTTTTTTTTTTTACACTTTTTTTTTGTAACTATGACTTTTGTAACTGGTACCAGGTTTGGGTCTCTCAAAATGCGATGGCATCTTGGGAGACCCTGTGTTAGTGTGCCTAGTCTGTGCAGTGCTGTACCCTACGCTAATACTCAACTAGTGAATGGTAGCGTTCAAAACATTCACCAATGCAAAGACCAGGATTGTTAGGACAGGAGGGACAATAATACCGGGTGTCATGCCTATATCCACGCTTGCTGCAGACACGACATCTTTGTTGGGGGGCTCGTTGGGTAGGGGTACTCGGGAGGACATACGGAAAATGCCGGCTTACTGCATTTGGTTGGGGAAGGTGAGGTGGAGCACCGTCTGGGAACAGAAGGGCTCTGACGATCTCTTCCTGGAATTTAAGGAAGGATCCAGTCCGTTATGAAGCTCTGTATAGCACATGAGCATTCAGCAAAGCCAATTGAAATAAATGAACAGACACTTTTTTGTACCAGCGTCTGGCCTTACGGGCAACTAGGTACGGCGCCAACAACTGGTTGTTGAGGTCCACCCCTCCCATGTTAAGGTTATATTCGTGGACACAGAGGGGTTTCTCCACAACACCAGTTGCCGTAGGAGTTTGGACCGTCGTGTCTACATGAAGGGAGGTAAGAACGAAAACATTCTTATTATCCCTCCACTTCATAGCGAGCAAGTTATTACGCTTCAAGCAGGCTCTCTGCCCCAGCCTAAGACGGGAATCTACAAACCGCTGGAGAAAGCCCCGGTGATTAGGTCGCACTGTGCCACATGCTCCAATCTGTTGATCAAAAAGGTGACTAAAAAGTGGCACGCTCGTGTAATAATTGTCCACGTACAAGTGGTACCCCTTTCCGAATAAGGGTGACACCAAGTCCCACACAATCTTGCTAGCATTTCCTATGTAGTTAGGGCAGTTTGTCGGCTCTACGTGACTATCTTTGCCCTCGTAAACCATAAAACTACATGTATAGCCTGTGGCCACAGAGCTTATACATCTTGACCCCGTATCTGGCACGCTTGCTGGGAAGGTACTGTTTGAATGACAAGCGGACAGAAAACTTAATCAGGGACTCATCAACGTAGACAACTTGATGGGGAGTAAACAAGTCTGCAAAACATTGGTTGAAGTGGTTTATGAGGGGCCGAAATTTTAGAGCCGATCGTATCCAGGGTCTCCACGAGGACGACAGAGTTCATTGTTGTTGAAGTGGCAGAGAACAAGGGCAGTGAATTGGGTCAGTGGACCAATATGACTGCAACTCACTCTTTTTAGTTATGCCCATGTTGAGGGAAAGGCCCAGAAAGATCTTAAATTCGGAAACCGTAATTGGTTTCCAATCTCTGGCAAGGGAGGACTGGGGAATAGTGGCAATGTGTTGACCAGCATATAAATTGCTTTGGTCCACGAGATCTTCGGTGAAAAACAGCGAATAAAAATCAAATGACGTAAAATCAACTGTTTCCATCTGAATGCCGGGTTGGCCAGTGAATGGGGGAAGTATGGGTGCTGCAGAAGTGGTGGGTTCCCAATTAGGATTGGCGAATGCAGCAGGAAGGGCACTATGGGCACGACGGGCCTGTGTTCGTCTTCTTGGTGGCAGCGGGACACTACTTGTGCTTGCCCCTCACCAGCTTGAACTGCACTTATGTGACTCGCCACGTCACCAAGTGTTACTGCAGTGCTGGATGTACGACCAGGGTGTACTAGGTCACTGGTGCTTGCCAGTTCACCAGAAGGAATAGCAGCGCTAGTACTGCTCTGCTCCATACGAGGGACCTGCGATTCTTGCACCTCAACAACAGAAGAAGAAGATCGGAGTCTGGTACGCCTGACCTTGGCAGGGACCACAACTCCGTCGTCAGAGCTATCTGTCATGGAGCCGCTGTCCTCTACATGATCGTATTCTGAGCCTGAATCTGACAGATGAGTGACTTCCTCTTCACTATCTGTCATGCTCAGAAATGTGTAGGCCTCTTCACTAGTGTACCTTCGATTTGCCATTTTGGGCTCTAAATTTAGTGGTACACTAGTGAGACTCACAGGCAAAAAAGCTCCTGTTAGCGACTGTATCAAAACGCTACCAACAAAAACTGTTAGCGATCGCAGGGATCAGGCCTGACTCTGCGAACGCTGCAGTTATGTGTGTTTAGTGTTTTGTAAGTGACAGTGATCGATCGATACTGCATTTGGGTTGGCTGGGCTGGGTTGGGCCGAGGGGCAAAACGCAGTTGCTAGCAGGTATCTGGGCTGATCCGACTAACACTGCATTTTTTGGAACCCTAAACTGCTGGGGACGCTAGTATAGATCAGATCAGATATTGATCTGTTCAGATACTATACCACTAAGGGAGGTGTATGCTGCGTGCGTGTGCATGGGTGTTAGCGGTACTGGTGCTAACCTGACGCTGCCTGGGGCGACGCAGACCTTATCTGACCTTAAAACTTAACATATCACCGCCGGTCAATCAGGGGGTTAAAGTTTTATTAGGTAATAAACGGCGGGTGCTCTGAAACTATAAAAAATAAACTAACCAGCGTCACCCGTAACACTTATACGGTGATCACTGGTGAAAGGGTTAACTAGGGGGCAATCAGGGGGTTAAAACCTTTATTAGGTAGTATATGGGGGTCAATGACGCTATAAAAAGCTGATGGCGAACCTATATACTTACCTCCCTAACTAGCGTCACCTGTGACACTAATACAGTGATCAGAAAAACAATCGCTTAGTGACACTGGCGACGGGGGGTGATCAAGGGCTTAACCTTTATTAGGGGGGGTTGGGGGGTATCCTAGACCTAAAGGGGGCTAACCCTAACTGCCCTACCACTTGTAACTGTCACAAACTGACACCAATGCAATAATTAGAAAAAAAATTAAAAATTGCTATTGGTGTCACCGTGACAGGGGGTACAGGGAGGTGATCGAGGGGTGATCGGGGGGTGATGGGGGGTGAAATGTGTGCCTGGAGTGTTCTACTGTTAGTGTAGTGTTTGGTGCACTTACTTGATGTCTTCTCTCCTCGGCGCCGAAACGAAAAGACCAGCTCGAGGAGAGATGACATCACTTCCTCTGCCGCTGTTTACATTACAGCAGCAGAGGAATATTGTCATTGGCTGGGAGTGATCGTGAGGGGGTGGCCACGAATGGATGGCCTCTCCCTCAGCTCTGATCGCTCGGGGACAGATGCCGACCGCCTCGGGCACCGGGGGGTGTCCGATCGGAACCCCGCCCACGGGAAGCAAGTAACGTACCCATACATTACTTTGCCTGCCTGTGCCATTCTGCCGCAGTATATCTGCGTGAGGCGGTCGGCAAGTGGTTAAGTGGTTAAGTGGGAGAACTTGCACAGTTGGTGGCTGACTAAATACTTTTTTGCCCCACTGTACCTTTTTTGGACAATATTCACACATGGACACACCCCTAGTATCCCCTGAAGCACCTGTGTGGGACACCCTAAAAAGTTTGTTCTGGTGTCCCACACTAGTGCTCCTGCGTCCAGATGTGTAAACAGCTGCTGAGTGTCCTCTCCTTACATTTCACAGAATCAAGTTAGCATTTCATTCTAGTTACAAACACATCTAGACAACAATGTACTAAACTTATTTTAATACAAACAGGCATGACCAAATGTAGTTTTTTTTTGTTTAATACATTTTTATTAAAGAAAAATATAGCAAATATATAAATACAGCACAAAATAGAAAACAGTTCTATTTGTACAATAACATAGAATACAGTACTCATAGAATCCACCAATTAAGAAATTACAGTAGGTACCTCCAGGAAGATGCATAGAGTCAACGTAACAACTAATTGGACACAAGATGTTAACTAGGTGAGCACTATAGTTCAAACATAGTTGAGTAGGACATATTGCTTTGGTTTAATAAAGATATACATTAAGAAAGAGTAGTGGTAGAGAAAGAAAGAATAAAAGAGAAAGAAAGTGGGGAAGAAGAAAAGAGGAGGAAATGAAGGAAGATATGTTAAAAAAAAAAAAAAAAAGGGGGTGGGGGTGGGAGAGGATAGAGAGTTGCCGGCATGCAAGACCATGTATTGAGTGGAGCGGAGAATTAGCATAATTAGGTGCTAGATGGCTAAGCTAGAGTGTTAGGTTTAAGGGGTTTGAGCAATAAGATTTGTATATGTGGCGGTAGTCTGAAATTTTGTCCAAGGCTCCCAAATTAGGGAATGACCAAATGTAGTTAACCTGCATCTGCAAAAAACATTGTAATATTAGTGGGCGAACGAGTGATGTTTACTACGACCAATTACTGTGCCCACGAACCTGAAAGTTGCCATTTTAAACTGTACAACAGTAAAGAAAAGCACACGGAGCAGTATGCAAGTAATAATAATAATAGGAACACAGGACAACCACTTACTTTTTAGAAGCAGTTTCTTGATCCTTATGTACTGATCCTGCTCCCTCAATTTCAGGTCTGACCAGTGTTTCCTCAGTTGCTCCTTGGATCGCCGTACCCCAAAATTCCTGCGCAGACTTCTCACAACTTTAGACATGGTCTTGGCCTTTCTCACATTTGGGTTTAGGTAAGGTCCATACTTCCCATCATAGTCGGCCCTCTTCAAGATGTCCAGCATCTCCACCATCTCTACAAAAGCCATATTTGAGGCCTTAAATCTTCTCTGGGATCGGGACTTTTCAGGCTCCGGCTTTCCTTGTCGTTACTGGAATTAAGCACCTGCTGTGTCTCCGCCATGTCCTCTCCCACTGCGCTGAAAGAGAAGGGATGGGTAATATTCTAGAAAGAACGTCAGGGGCGGGTGACGCGTGTGGGGTTTCATGCATGCACAGTGTATATAAAGCGTAACGCGTGTGCGTCGGACATACGATCTGTGAGTGGAGGAAGTGCTGATCGTGAGAACAAAGGTAACATTTTAACTTGGGGCATCAGTGGCCTATACTGCTTCTAGATTGAGGCCTATATTGTGATAAGATTATGAGAGTTTAGCCTGACATTAGGGTTTTTCTCTTGTCTTTTCTTGCTGAAATAATGAATCCGTTCAAAAAGCCAGAATTTATGAGCCAGTTTATAGATAGGTACAGGGAGCTGCCCAGTTTGTGGCAAGTCAAACATAATTTATACCATAACAGACCAGCTAGGAAGGCAGTACTGGAGAAACTGCTGGAATTTGTGAAGACGGAGGTCCCCAACGCAGACAGCAATTTTTTGGACAGGAAAATTGGTAGCTTGAGCAGCACATACAAGAAGGAGCGTGATATGGTCCTGGCATCCCAGAGGTCAGGAGCAGCAGCAGAGGACGTGCATGTACCCAGTCTGTAGTACTACAACAAAATGCATTTTCTGGAAGACCAGACTGAAGTGAGGGCATCACTTTCCACACTCCCTTCCACCCCAGGTGAGGCTTCCAAGGACCAACCTTGGCCTTCCAGCCAGGAAGAAGTAGAGGAGCCCAGCTTGAGGCAGGTATAGTATTTTTCTACATATATATTGTCCTAAAATTATTGATGCTAACTAGATGTTATTATTGATAAGAAATTAATGATTGAACAAAAAGTGTTTTACATATCAATAGACAGTAGTGGCCAAAAATGATTGAGACAAGAATGAAAAATGCTGGGGTCAGAATGATAGTCTTTTCTATTTTTTTTTGTATAATAAGTTTTTATTTTTAGAACAAGACATTACATGACATGTCCAACAGTGCAAATCCTGTAAACAATGGCCTCGCAGGGTCATTTCAGTAACAATATGCAATATGTGGGTTGAACAAACACATACATTACTATTAATCTAATGTAAAGTGCTCTTCCAGGGATAACTCTGTGGGACCCGCCAAGGGAGTAATCAGGAGCTCTGGAAGCCCCATGTTTTCATGAAGTATGCAAATGAAGCGGGGCCCGCCTAAGGGCTCTTGAGGGTGTGTTTAAGTTGGGGGACTCTCTGGAATGTGCGGGGTACATAGCCCGGTGGCCCACGCCCGGGGCAGGAAGGGGGGGCTCAAAACCTCCATCAATCCGCCTCCCGCTCCCACGTGGGCCCCCGCGACCCCGCAACAGTGGTTTATTCATGTAAAATTTATCTGGCTCTTGGAAATCCAGAGATCTCCCCCAGCGGATTTCGTTTCTATATTGAACAACCCATACTTAGCTGTTTCCCATGAGTTTCCCTAATATTAAACCTAGTCTTTTCTATTTATTAACATTCAATTTGCAACAGTCATGAGCTGAAAATTGTGTGTGATTAATGAAGCAAAAACTAAAACTATGTCCCTTTTTTATACACAGGAAAGCCTCAGCCAGGATGAAGATCTGGAATGTGGCAGCCAGGAAGTGGCAGGGGGAAGTGGCAGCCAGGAAGTGGCAGGGGGAAGTGGCAACCAGGAGATGGTAGGGGGAAGTAGCATCCAGAAAGGGGCAGGGGGAAGTGGCAGCCAGGAGGAGGCCAGGACCATGGACTGACCCAATCCCAGGTCCCTCCCCTCCGCCTTCTACCCAAAAGGCCCAGGAAGGGGAGGAACGTGGAGGAGGCAGCACTTGCCCTCATTCGGGATGCTCATGCGACCCTAAGAGACCCCCCAGTGTTCAAGAGTAGCAGCGAAAATGCAGGAAATGGAGAAGGGACAATGCCTCTTATGTGAGAACAGAATTTTACAGACCCTAAATAAGGGATTGAGTGGACAAATGACAGAAAATACACACCTTTCTGAGTTCATCCATCCTCCTCCTCCTCTTCCACCTCCTCCTCCTCCTCCTCCTCTTCCACCTCCTCCTCCTAAACCTCCTCCACCTCCTGCCACAACTCGACAAACAAAGCCACAGCGTGCAGGGAAGCATGGAAGGAAGACAAGAGAGTGATGGCCTGGGTTCAGTCTGGTCTGACAGAAGACACAGGCTGTGGTAGTACCACAGCCTGGGGACATATATGTCATCTGCTGCTGTTCCTGATCTCTCGGAGTCCAGGACCAGATTGTGCTCCCTATTGTATGGACTCCTCAGGCTACCAATTTTCATTTTTAAATAGTTGATGTCTGCCCTGGGGTACAAAGGCTTCGCAAATGTCTGCAGTTTCTCCAGCGTTGCCTTCCCTTTTTCTTTTGTTATGACCCAGAATAAATGGTAATTTTGTTTTCAACAAATACTTGGCTATGTGTTTTTATTAAAAAAGAACAGTTTGTTTGTGAGTAGGCAGGTACATTTCAAAAATACAATGTCAAATTAACAAGGGACACCAACCTCCTTGAGGTTAAAAAAATACAAGATAATAATGTTGTTGTGGTAACCTGACACACAAAAAAAGTAAAAAAATTATGGAGATCACTAGAAAATAATTCTAAAATAATCAAAAAAAAGGAGATCTTGATTTAAATATAAAAAGGAAAATAACTTACTAAAAAAATAATTCTAAACATTATTATGGAGATCTGGCTTTAAAAACTAAAAATATTATTAAGGAGATCACAAGAAATAATAAAGAAATAAGTTTGTCAGAACTCTGTGTGAATATCAGCAGCAAAACAACTTCATTCTTCTAGCATTATAAAGAACAAAAGAAAGCGCTGTATTAAAAGATCCAAAAATTGACAGCATGACAAATGTGCTATCTCCATTACGAATGCTAGTTTTACCAGACCGAGCGCATCCGTCTCGTACTTGATTCTGAGCATGCGTGTTTTTTTGTGCGTCGAAATAGCATACACACGAACGGAATTTCGGATAGGAATGACGGGAACATAGAGAACCTGCTCTCAATCTTTTGCTGGCAGGAATTCCACCAGCAACAGTACGATGGAGCACACACGGTCGGAATTTCAGACCAAAAGCTCACTTCGGACTTTTGCTGGCGGAATTTCCGATCGTGTGTACGGGGCATAACATGCGGTTCCATTCCTTTTCCTCCCTTGTTGGTCGGAGGGGAGCTTACTCCCCGTGTGAAGTTTAAAGTTTCTGAGTTACTGTACATTCAATGGGATTGGATGCTCTAATGGAGACATTGGGAGCATCCAAGAGCGATGAATCAGACTCTCCCATTACTGCATTTGAAGGCTGCCCGACTCTCAATAAAGAGGAGAGGTGTTCATTGGGGTTCGCATGATGAGAATAGTTAGAATCAGTGTCCACAGTACATTTTTTGTTATCTTGTTCAAAGGAACCTCTATTGTTCCCGCTTCTTTTTTGCCATCCACGATCTCAATTTTTTGGACCCTGACTTTGTTTTTTTGTTTTTTGTTCCAAAAGTTTTTATTCAAGAAATAATTATACATGTGATGGACAAATGACAGATACAAACTTAGTAAGTGTTTACAAGCATAACATTAGGCAAAAAAAAAAAAACAAAAAAAAAATGGAGATCATTAAATGAGATGTTAAAGCAGTGGAATCATGGAGCCAAAGCTATCATGCGAGAAGCAAACATTTCTTCATAAATCGCTTAAGATGTCTATGATTAATTATCTGGAAGATCTAGTGGCCTAGAATATATTGAAACCATCTCCTAAAAATGAAATGTAACTATAGACAATGTTAACTAAATTGTGATGGTGGTAAGAGGGTGTATCCGTAAGTTGTAGAAGGACTGGGGCATAAGCCCTCCCATCCCTTGCACCCCAAACGGGAGCATACTGTGCGAGGGAGGAGAGTATTAATAACCTGATGTGATCTATAGTCATTATTGGTCCTTAATGTTGAACATTTTCCCTCTTAATCTAAGGAGGCAAGTGATAAGAATATGTCCGTAGAAATTTGGGAGTTTGAATTAAGGGGAGGGGAATTCTAGAGCAATCGTAGGTGTTGGTTTTCAAAACAGGAAGGAGATCTAATGTTTGAAAGAATGGGTGTGTATTCTGCATGATCCAAGCGAGAATTATATTTAAGATGAGGATATCGGATGTTGTCTTGACATGTGTGTCGTGGGGGAAGAAAAATAAAGCGAATAGGCATGGGCAAGGGTATGGTGGGATTGTCGGACACTCCAACCGTAGACCGGAGTAAATAAACTAGTGTAGGTGTCAATGGGTTCTAGATGGGAGCCTAGGTTGTGGATCTGGTAATAAAGTCAAGAACTTTTGGGAGTCTTGGAAATGATGCCAACAAGCCCAAGTATTGCGATATTTCGCTGGGTTTTCTTTAGCTTGGTTTATTAAGTCCTCCATTTCCGCTATTTTTTCCACCCGTTTCAGCCAGTCAGATATTTTGGGTGGGTTAGTGTCTTTCCAACGTAATGGAATACATTGCTTAGCTGCATTGATGAGGTTTAGTGCTAGAGATTTTCTGTAGGTGGATTGTGGCAGAGATGTGTGGTGTAACAGATATTGGGCAGGGGTGAAATCTAGGTTGTAGGTGCTAATGTGAGTTATCAAGTTGTGTACCTTTTCCCAAAATGGTTTTATGAGAGCACAGTCCCACCAGATATAGAGAAGAGAGCCCACCGTAGAGTTACATCTCCAGTACATCGGAGAGGAGGTAGGATGAAATATATGTAGACGTTCGGGGGTGCGGTACCATCTTGAGTACAATTTATAATTGTTTTCCTGTGCTGAGACGTTGATAGAGCCTTTGTGTATATGCTCATAAATACTCTCCCATTCCTCTTTGGGGAGATGTAGATTAAGCTCACTCTCCCATCTCTGATTGACCGCGCTGGACTTGTGGTCTGTCTCACCGAACAATATGGAGTAGATGGTCGAGATTAAGTGACTTTGAGGACTTGTAGAGGAGCATAATGCTTCCAAAGGATTTTAATCCCTGCACCATTGGGAGATGGGATTAGTACTATTCAGAAAGTGTCGTATTTGTAGGAAAGTGAAGAAAGGGATGTCATTATCAGGGAGTACAGAAGGCAGATCTGAGAATGAGATGATTGAGCCATTGCAAATAAGTGATGGGCTCTTAATGTATGTGCTGTTTTAGTGAGATGGGCATTGTTTTCTAGTAGGCCTGGGGGAAAATCGGGATTGCCAATCAGAGGGGTCATTGGGCCTGGAGAAGGTATTAATTTGAGAGAGTGTCACGTGTTTCTGAATTTGTTCAGGGTAGGTCCTGTTAGTGGATGTGTGGAGTGTCCATCCATGGAACATGGGAGAGAGGGGTCTGGGTACAGGAGTCCTCGAGTGAAATCCAGTCTTTAGATTGCGTGTGAATATGCCAGTCAATCAGTCTGGTAATGTGGCAAGCAGCATGGTATTTGTGGATATCCGGTAGGCCTAATCCACCTTTAAGTTTGGGGAGAATCATTCTATCCCATCTGATTCTGGGTGATTTGTGGGCCCATATAAATTTTCTGCGAAGTCTTTTGTACTTAATAAAAAACGTCGGAGGAAGTTTCATTGGGACAGCCTGTAAGATATACAATATGCGGGGTAAGATGTTCATTTTTAAAATGGCAATTCTCCCGAACCATGAGAACTGCCTGGATGACCATTTGGTGAGATCCGTTTTTATATTTTGTAGTAAGGGAGTGTAATTCTTTTCGTAAAGCTCCGTTAATTTGGAGGGTATTTGAACACCCAGGTATGTGAGGGCTTGTGGTTCCCAACCGAAAGGGAAATTAGCTTGGCATTGGGAAACTAACGTTGGTGAGAGGGAGATGTTAAGGGCTTTAGATTTTGTGAAGTTTATTTTCAAATTGGATAATTTCTGGAAAAGGGTAAAATCCATGTAGAAGATTGGGTATAGTGATTAAAGGGTTAGAGAGAAAAAGAAGAATGTCATCGGCGTATGCAGCTAGTTTATAGTGTTTTCCTGTCTGATATCATTGCCCGTTATATTAGGGTTGGTTCTAAGTTTATGTAGTAGAGGCTCTAATGAGAGTACAAATATGATGGGGGATAGCAGGCATCCTTGTCGAGTGCCATTCGAGATGGAGAAGGCGTCCGACAGGCGGCCATTAACCCTTATTCTGGCAGTGGGGGCGGTATATAATGCCAAGATCATTTGGCGGAATTGTGGAGGAAACCCCATAGCCTGTAGCACTGCTATTATGTAGTCCCATGCCACCCCATCGAACGCCTTCTCTGCGTCAAGAGACAGAAAGAAACCCTGTTTGGAAGAAGTTGAGAGCCAATGGTGAATGTTGATAGCTTTTATAGTATTATCCCTAGCCTCCCTGCCAGGGATAAAGCCAACCTGGTCTAATGAGACCAGATTGGGGAGAAAAGGGAGTATACGATTGGCCAGGATTTTAGCATACATTTTTATGTCGACATTTAGGAGTAAAATGGGTCTGTAGTTGGATACTAACGTCTTGTCTTTGCCTGGTTTGGGTATGAGTGTGATGTGTGCTTCTAAGAGGTCTTTATTTACTTGTGTTGGAGAGGAAAGCGCATTAAAGGTTTTAGCTAGATGGGGAATAAGTATATCATGGAAAGTCTTATAGTAACTCACAGTCAGACCGTCTGGACCTGGGCTTTTACCCGTTTTAAGTTGTTTCAGTACCGCTGAAATTTCCTCTGTGCTAATAGGGTGATCTAGACTTGCCGCATCTTCTGGTGTGATAGAGGATGGGCAGTGTAGTGTCAAGAAATCTCTAAATGTATCTTGTCTGTCTGAGTTGGTTCCTACCTCTGCGGAGGAGGGTAGATTATAAAGTTCGGAAAAATATTTGACAAATCGGGTGGCGATGTCTTCTGACGAGACTAATGAAGTGCCGGAGGGATCTCTGATTGTGTGTATGGTATGTGATGCTTTCCTGGATTGGAGTGCTCTGGCAAGCAATTTGCTGGATTTGTTCCCAAACTCATAGAACAGTTGTTGTGTTAAGATGTATTTGCGCTTTACGGATTTACCTAGTGCTTCAAGGAGTTCTTCTCTAGCTTTGATGAATTCTACGAGGGATGTAGTGGCCATTGAGAGTTTATGTGCCTGTTCCAGAGTAAGGATTTTTTCTGACAGCGCGGCAATGTGATTCCGCCTCAGTCTGTTTCTGTTGGCATTCAGAGACATGATTTCACCTCGTATAACGCATTTATGGGTTGCCCATATGCTTGATTGTTTTGCGTCTGCAGAGACGTAAAGTATTGTATGAGGCGTGTGTTGAGTTTCTGAGTGATATCAATGTCTGTTAGGTTTGAATTATCCAGGCGCCAGATCATATTTGTGGGTCTTACTGCCGGCAAGTCTAAAGAGATTGAGACCGGGTTATGGTCAGAAAGAACCGAGGCCTTGGAGAGAAGTGGCAAGTCTGTTTGGGATATGAAGAAGTGATCGATTCTCGTGTATTTATTGTGAGGGGAAGAGTAGAACGTGAAGTCCCTCTTGTTCGGGTGTAGAGTTCGCCAAGCGTCATGTAGTGTCAAATCTCGGAGATGTTTTTTGATGGCTTTAAGGGCTCTGTATGGCAAGGAGGATGTACCTGTGGAAGAATCTTGTGAGGGGGAAAGGGCTACATTAAAATCTCCTCCTAAAATGAGGATGCCTGAATAAAATTCAGTCAGTAGTTGGAGCGTTTCACGGAAGAATGGAACTTGTTTCGTGTTAGCTGCGTATAGGTTTGCTAGCGTAATGGGTTTGTTATGCAGAGTCCCTTTGAGGAAGAGATATCTACCATTAGTGTCTCTCTTAACCTCCCACACTTGTAAGGGGCAGGTCTTAGCTACCAGATTTGAGACACCTTTCGTTTTAGATTCTTCATTGGTGGCATGGAAGGCCATAGGGAAGTGGTGGTTTGAGAGTTTTGGGATATTGTCAGAGTGGAAGTGAGTCTCCTGGACAAATGCTATCTGGATTTTGTTTTGCTTTAAGGAGTGTAGTAGTTGCGATCATTTCTCGGGTATATTAAGCCCGTGCATATTTAATGAGCTAAATTTTACTTGTGAATTAGGCGGAGATCTAGTGTGTCTCTGTGTGCCGCGGGTTGGAGTGTCCGTCCGTAAGGGAGTGGGGGGGAGTCCATTTTTAGTTATTGGATTGCTAGTGGTTAGCTACTGATGTTGGGTAAAGCGAGTTAGGGGATGACCGTCCTTTTAATGAAGCAAATTGTGAGGGGGTGTGGTGGGGGAGTACTGGAGTAACCTCCTCTATTGGGAGAGGGTAATTTATACAGTGTGTCGTCAATGGAAGCTGCTCTGAACTCAAGGTCCGAACAGTTCCACTGCACTGTGTGGGGGTTGGAGAGTACCTAGCTCAGAAGACTGTCCCAAAAGCGAGCAAGCCCACCGTCACCAATCCTTGAAGCGGGCCAAAGAGGGAGAGTAAATGTCAGAAATAGTAAGAAATATCTGTTATGAGGAGTGATGTATGAATTGTTGAAAAGTGGGAAGGCAGGTAAGAGAACAGGAGAAAGTTAAGGAAGCCATAGGGCCCCACATTAAGAATGTATGTACTTGAGGATGCTATAATGTTATATCACAGCAGAGAAAACCGTTAGTGGTGAGAAAGAGCACCATTCTTGTGCGTGTGTGTGTAGAGAGAAGTCGATCTTGGTTGAGTGATAGTTTGATGTTATTATGCATGTCAGGATCCATAAAATAAAATACTTAAGCATATTAAGAGAACAATAAAACAGAACATAAAAGAAATCTTAAATTGGAACCAAAACATTCCTGAGTTAGAAGGATCTGCAATCAAGAATTACCTGTGACTTAACCAGAACCCTATATGAAGCTGTGAATAACTAAATTCTTTAACTTGGTAATAACTTGCCTGCCTTGCTGTCGTCATTTTCCAATTCGTGTCAATTGGACATTTGTTCTAATGGGCAACCGTTGAACTGTATATATTCTGCTGAGAAATTCCACTGAGAAATAGGCGGTAGTGGAGACTAAAGAGCAGACCTCCATTCCCAAGATCTGTGAACTGTATAGAACTGCCGAGTGTCTGAAGAATAAATTGAGGTATCTCTACTTATAAATATAAGGAGCTCATACCTTTTAGTCGTTTACATTACGGGATTAGAATAGTGATATCCAGACAGCTCAGGTGCCTTATGGTCCCGTGTTCTGTATGTGCCCTTCTCCCAGATGTGTGTCCCTAATCTAAGGGGAAGTGATGTCCTATAGACTACCCCAGTAGAGGTGTATTTCTGCAGCCGGTCACAGGTAATTCTGAGAGGGCATGAATCATATCATGAAGGGCTTTCAGGGAGTTTAAAATTTTTGTAGTGCCACCTGAGTTTTTCCAACAATATGTGGGATCCTCATAAACAGAAGTATCGCTTATTATGACACATTAGGGGTATTAAGCGTCATTAATAAGGGTGAAAGCAGGGTATATATGTATGTGGCGCCAACTGTTAGATAATGCCATCTTATATGTCAGATAGGGAGTGGTGAAGCCCTCAATTCTCAATGCTGTGAGTTGGCGTCAGAGGCATGATACCTAGATTATAAAGCAGCATACTGGGATAAGCAATCCTAAGTCAGAGTAATGTTAAGACTATCTATTATTGTAGAGGTGAGGTTGGACATCCCAAGAAGCAAGATGTAATCCCACCCATTCAATCACATACCGGTATGTCTATTAAACCTTACCCATACCGAAGCAAGCCCATGTAGTACAATCTACTGATGAAATATTAAGTTAGTTAAGAGGGTAGCGACATTTAGGAGGATAAAATGTCAGTCATTACTGGGGCCAGAGTGTTCCGGAATATGAAGCAGGCGATGCTGAAAATAAGTAGATATACAGCAAACAAAGTGAGAGTGAGTGGAAGAGTCATATGATAGATTATCATTCTCTATAGATGTCTGAGAGTCAGTTGTTGTGCAAGCTGCGGCAGGGAGGTAATGAAGGGTGAGAGCGCCAGCAGTCCTTATATCTTTCCCAGCAGAGTCAATATGTGGCTAAACCTTGTTGTTTTGCTCACAGTTTGCAGAGTTCTATGTTATTTAGCGACAGCAAGGCAGATAGGTAAAATTAAAAACAACTTAACTGAAAGTATAGGATCTGGAGTTGTACCGCTACTTGGCATCCAGCGACTGTGAAAGGATTCAGTGTGACGGGTGTTCTACATATTCCCGCCTGGCTCTCCGAGATCGTGGGGAGGTGATGGGGCTGGTGCCATGGAGCGTACCATGACGCAGATTGCGTCTTCTAGTGCTTGAAGGGGATCTCCGTCCGTGAATCCTTACTTCTTGTGCCTCCATCGGTTCTTCTTGTGGCGCGATTTTCCTTGCGGTCGGTTGGCGGAATTCCGCGTACCATTCAGGTACCTCCACTAGGGGGATATCCAGAGCATCACAGAATGAGTGTAGGTCTTCTGGGACTTTTAGCAGTGCTGTGCGTCCTAGATGAGTGGCCGAAAGGCAGAAGGGGAACTTCCACCTATACTGAATTCCTCTTGTGCGTAAGACATCCAGTATTGGTTTAAGGTCCCTACGATGTTGTAGCATGATACTGGATAAATCTTGAAAGATCTGGACTGTATGTCCTGCATGTAGTAATTGCTGTCTGCCTCTAGCTTGCCGTAGGATTTGTTCTTTGAGTCTGAAATCTACAATGCAGCATATTATATCCCTTGGGGGGTCCGTGTCCCTGCCTTTGGGACGTAATGCCCTGTGTATTCTTTCCATGGGGATCTGTGTCAGAGGTGGCCTGTTCAGTAAATCGTTAAACAGGCTGGTGACAGCTGAGGAGATTTGATCTGTAGTTATATATTCAGGCATTCCTCTAATCCTGAGGTTATGACGACGTCTCTATTGTCGAGGTCTTCGACATGTCTCTGGATGTTTCTCAGTTGAAGGGTGTGAGTGTCAATCCTTCTAGTGGCTTTATGCAGCACCTGATCGTGTTTTGCCGTCACTTGTTCTACCTCAAGAACCCTGTCAGACAGCATATGAATGTCAATGCGCAGCTCTACAATGGCCGCTGACAGGGTGTCCTTTATGTCGGCAGCAATTGTCCTCAAATCATGAATGTTAAGGTATGGCTGGGCGGAAGCACCACCGCTATCCAAAAGCGCCGGAGCGGATTCTTGAGGTACAGGAGGGAGACCTGTCTGTGGTGGGTCCGAGGTTTGAGGTGGCCTGTGGCGGGAGAACGCCATGTTGCCTCTTTGTGTCCGGAACATCTCCGGGATATTCTGGGTGATTCCCTCAGTGTGCACTCTCGGTGAGCGGGATCTAGAAGCAGAAGATGTTCTGGAAGCTGTCCCCATTGTAAGAAGCTATTTCAATCCGACAAAAACCTCCGTTATTAAAGTAAGGGGATTTTGTAGATTGCTCTCCCATTCCTTTTAGCATTCATCCCCTATTTGTTCCATATTAGGAAAAATCTGGATGCGTAGCCCATATGGGTTGATTTTTTCTTTGTAATGATCAAAGGATTTAATGTGCCAAAAGAGGGATGACTTTTTTTCTAAAATTCTACTCAGTTTTTGAACAAGGGAAGAGATCTGTGTCTCCACTTGATAGCCCTGTTCAAAATCAGTTTCATAGCCAGACATTAGGTTAGCCCATTCTTCACCTTGGAAGCTGCCAGGTTTGGCTCTTTATATTACACCCTTAAGATCAAGGTAATCATTACAATTATTCACACTTGCACCATTTTATTCACATATTGCAGTATCAACACTGGCACACATTCCCTTCCCACACCATTTACTCTGAGCTGCATTTTTTTGCTAGCACACACATATCATTATTGCACCCACACTCTGTATTTCATTTACTTTTCAGCAACTCACTAATTAGCCGTGCACCAATTCTTTCTCTTCTTTCTTTCACAATCCACATAGCATCTCACTAGCTTATACACCTGTTTTTTGCATTTTATTATCGTAATCATGATAACACAATACATTATTCCCCCTTATGGACTCTTTATTAATTATAAGGGTAAATTGAAATAATTTCCTTTTCAACAAAAACATAACAAGCATTTCACTAAATATGCAATACACTATTAGTTTTAATAGAGTTTGAATAGAGAATCATCTTAATAAGGTTGACTTATTATGTTTAATGGGACCCACAGCCAGGAGTCATTACTAGTATTTCGTTATATATATAAAAAATGATATCTACTTATTGTGCTCTGATTTCTGAAATCATAAATTGCAGGTGTTTCTATCCTTACTCCCCTCCCCCCTTTGGGTTCACAACACGTGACTCCTTGCAAGCCTTGTGGATTGGGGGCTCACCTGGGTGGACATTGAGAAGGCATGCGGAGGTCCTAGATCATTTGATGACAACTGTTTTTAAGTCTCTGGTTATACGAGGTTCACCAACTGAGGGGTAAATATAATATCATGAATTTAGAGCAATGTATGGTTAATATATGATAATATAAATGAAGTAGTCTCCTACTCTTGTAATATATTTAAATATTAAATGGTAAAAAAAAACTTTTTTTGTATATTGTAGAATGAAAACAACCCCCTCATGCAACCCATGGTGTAATGTAACCTATAACACATTGTGTTTATGATGTATTATGTTACCATCAATTTTGGTGACCTCGCTTTACGTGTATAGACCAGAGCTCCTATTTTAACTCTCTGTATAATTGAATCCTTGTCACATAATAAAACAATACATATTTTATTATAAACACTTGTCCATTCTTGCTCCTAAAAACCTGTGGGGAATTTTTCCATGTTTTCTGCCTATAATACGGCTTACCTGTAGCTACCCTGGATATCTCCTAAACCCGCACTGAAGCAATGGCTCGTTTGTTCTGTTGCTTCAGCTAGTGTGCCATTACCGGCGGGAGTGACGTCATCGTGGCTGCGGCCAATCACAGCACCCTCGATACCCGGCAGTAACTTGGGGAGCGATGTCGTCAGCCGGAGCTGTGTACTGGGGCCACTGTGGGGGCTTCGATCTAAGGTGAGTATTTCATAATGAGTTAGTGTGCTATGCATACTATCTCATTATGCCTTTGTCTTGCAGGTTTTTTTTTTTTTTTTTTAATGGGTTTACAACCACTTTAAGCATGAGAAGTTATCTGGAAAAAATGTTATGCCTCCCAGGAACTTTTTCCTGCATTTAGATGTTCCTGCATTAAAGTGGGTCTAGCCATGTCTACCTGCATTTAGTCATGTTGAGTTTTTTAATGGATCCTGGACACACAGAATTATATTTTTTTAAGGGCCAGTTCACACTGCATGCAGTACAGTGCGTTTTTTTTCTGCATCAAAAATGCATAGAAAGTTGGTTAATTGGTTTCCAAAATAGTTCACACCAGTGCAGTCAGTTCCAGGGCTTTTCAGTTCCAGAAAAAAAAGTGGAACATACTGCATTTTTCCTGCACTGGATTGTCCGGGGACGCAGTAAAATGCATCAAAAACACTGGAAAGCATCAAAATGCACTTGAACACATCAAAGGCGCACTGGACCCTAGTATAGTCGGGGGGGGACGAGGAAAAAAAAGAAAAAAAAACACCTGGAATGCATCCGGAAAGGCATCAGAAACACACCAGGGCTTATCAAAAATGCGCATGCAGAAATGCTTCGAACGGATCTGGAGTGCGTTTTTGTGGTGTGAACCGGCCCGTAGGCTACTTTCTCACTGAAAGCACCTGGCGTTAGTGATAAAGTGACGCTAGATTTAGTGGCGCTTTACTGTCATTTTAGCCGTGCTTTTCGTCTGCTTCAGCAGCGCTACCCATTCATCTCCATGGGCAGGGGTGGTTTAGGAGCGCTCCCAACCCCCCCAAAGATGCTGCTTGAAGGATTTTTTCTAATGTCCCGCAAGTGCACCGCCCCTGTGTGAAAGCACTCAGGCTTTCATACTGGGGAGGTGTTTTTCAGGCGCTATTTCTAGTGCTAAAACTCCCAGGGCAGTTTTTTCCACTGGGCACGCTGGGCAGTTGCCTGGAGGGCCCCATCCAGGGCCGATCCTCAGCGCTGCAATCTGCTGCTTAAGTTGACTGACTGCACTGGTTGCTCACTTGCTAGAATCACCGGCCGCCCGGCGTCTAGCTAGCAACCAGTGACGTCAGTCAGAGGCCGCGGCCGCCCCAGCATTCATAGCGCGCCACGGCCGCCCCTAGTGGCTAGTGAACAAGCTCGGCCCACCTCTGCCATGTTCTTCAGACAGCGTGGAGCGGAGCGGAAAGACAGCCCTTAGTAGCTGACGCTGCCTTGCTCTGCTGTGAGTGACACACTGTACTGCACCAGGCCGGCGGCCTCAAGTAAGTCTAACACTGTCTACTTAAGTAAGTTCAAGTTGTGCATCAAACGCAACCACTGTCTGTGCCCCTCAAAAGCTGCCACTGTGCCCATCAAACACAGCCACTGTGCCCATCAAAGCTGCCACTGTGCCCATTAAAGCTGCCACTGTGCCCATTAAAGCTGCCACTGTGCCCATCAAACGCAGCCACTGTGCCCATCAAACACAGCCACTGTGCCCATCAAAGCTGCCACTGTGCCCATCAAACGCAGCCACTGTGCCCATCAAACGCAGCCACTGTGCCCATCAAACGCAGCCACTGTGCCCATCAAAAGTTGCCACTGTGCCCATAAAACGCTGCCATTGTGCCCATCAAACGCTGCCACTGTGCCCATCAAAAGTTATATTGTCAAAACGTTGTGTTAATGTTTAAACACTGATTTTGTTGGAAGTACCAATAAATATAGCCTTATTGATAATTTGCATTTTTATTCTCGTGCGTGATTGTGTAGACAGGGCCCCAGTGCACTGTATTGCCTGGGGGCCTATAATGCTCTTAAGATGGCCCTGAAAACTCCTCAGTGTGAAAGTAGCCTAAAAGCAGCTAAACTGACCACAGGTTAATGCTTAGTGTGAATGACACGACTGAGAGAGCATTATATGCATTTAGAAATGTCCTCTAAATGCATATAAAACACAGGCAAAAAAAAAAAAAAATTCCTTTAATTCCTTAAAGAGAACTTATAGCATATTTATGTTTTTATTATGATTTTTATGTACTGCTGAGCCTTTTTCAAAAGGTATATGTAGCAATAACTCTCGGTGGAGCTGCTGGTTTAAGCGGGCCTGTTACCTTCACTCTCCTTCCCTCTGTTTCACCGACACCGGGTCTAGGGTTCCGTTGAGTTTACCTCTGGACGATACACGCACCAACACTTGAGCACGTTTTCAATGCTTTATTAAACAATTTACTCAGGAAGTAGCAGGAAAGAGGCAGAAAGTAAACTGCAGAAGAAACTCAAATATCTTTTTGTAGGATTCTTGGCAAATGTCCTGGTAGAATTCGGATATTACAATAGAATGCGCTCCCCTCGTGGGACACACTTTTTGCTCGCCTGGATAGGCCTCTCTCACTTGCCTAGCAGCCAGTACGTAGCACGAACAAAAGTCTCTGCCACAGACTTGTTTGAGATAAACCCGTACGATCCTCTGCCACAGGATGTATTGGTTATTTTCCTCTAATGAACATCAGTCACAGTGCTTGAACCTTTAAGCCAACCCGGCAACACTATGCTGTATAGTTACTTTAGGATACGTCCTCCAACCGAGTCACCAGGCCCCTCTCCAGACCAGCACTCTGCATGATCCTTCCATGACGGGTCCTCCCCTGGGATCTCCTCGGTTGTCCAGCTTCTTCACTCGGGATAGACAGCTCAGGACCATTCCTCGGCTGCTGTGGTAGGCCCCCAGACAAGCTGCTGGGCCCACCCCTGTGCCGCAGCGACGTGGGCCTCCGTAACGGAGGACCACGAGGTAGCTCTCTAACGCATACCTGTCGGCCAGGAGGGCCAGCAGGTGGCTGTAAAAAGACCCCAAAATATGGCGTCTGTCCCATAAATACCCTCGCCCAGAATGCAACTCGGAGGACCACCTCCACCGAGTTGTCTCCGGGACAGAAGAGCATCCATACGCTTCGACACATTGCCTTTCCAACACTAACCAGTGATAACAGCGACACCCACGCAACGCCAGCCAAGCTGGAACAGAGGCAAACCTAACCTTTTTAACGAACAAGTTACTAAATTTACCTAACATATGGTAGATCGCAAATCTACCAGCGCTACATATAGAGAAAGAGAAGTAACACATAAGTAAATTGAGCATTCTGGCCATTTTGTCGCACAGCTCTGTGCTTCTCCAGTCTCAGCTTCTCTGCTGAACTAGTTCCTTCAGTCACCAGACTGGACCTCTGTGTACATACAGACTGTCGTTACTTAGCTCAGACACACCGCTCTGTTCGCAGACTACCAATGTTCCTGCAAACCTCCAATGCTCAGTGGCCTTTCTATGTAAGCTGGAGCTACCTAGCTCTACACAACTGATCTGGTATCACATAATGCCGCTTACACACGACCGGACTTTACGGCATACTTGGTCCTGTGGACTCTGACTGACTTTACGACGGACTTTCCGAATGAACGGACTTGTCTACACACGATCAACCAAAGTCCGATGGATTCGTACGTGATGACGTATGACCGGACTAAAACAAGGAAGTTCATAGCCAGTAGCCAATAGCTGCCCTAGCATCAATTTTTGTCCGTTGGACTAGCACACAGACGAGCGGACTTTTTGACCAGACTCGAGTACGTCAAAAAGATTTGAAACATGTTTCATTTCTAGGTCCGTCAAACTTTTGGGGAAAAAAAGTCCGCTGGAGCCCACACATGATCGAATTGTCCGACGGACTCCGGTTCGCCGGACCAAGTATACCGTAAAGTCCGGTTGTGTGTACGCGGCATAAGAGTAATCACTGACTAGAAAATGCTTTCTTTTATGAGCAACATCCACCTGACTCCAATCAGTTTCACATACCTCCCTACATTTTGAGATGGGAATGAGGGACACCTACTAGCAAATGTATGTAGGCATAGGACACGCCCCCGCCACACCCCCTTAAAGGAGAATTAACCCCCCAAAAAAGGTTAATTAAATCCACAAGTGCTTTTTTTTTTACCACTACTATTCCCTTATATTGGCTTTTAAAATACAAATGCAGCAATTTAGAAATTGGATGAAACACTTTTTGAAAGATCAAAAGTGCATTTTATATACAACTATATAGATCAGACCAAAATGAGGGACAAATGAGGAGGAATGAGGGACAGAGGGACATTGCTCCACATCAGGGACAGTCCCTCGAAATCAGGGACAGTTAGGAGGTATGGTTTCACACCTGTTCAGGAACCCTTTACCTGCCGAAATAGACACTACTTGCATCTTTGGGCCTCCTTCACACATGTTACCTTACCAGGGTCATCAGAACCAGTGTCCCTATTGCAAAATTCCACCTCTATTATTCTGGGGACAACTCAAAATTTGGGATAATATTTTCCTTTCACTTTCCATAATATTAAAAATAACAAATAGAGAGGGCACAGGAAGCAATAACAACAGGTATTCTAATCCATCCCCACTCTATCCAAAATTTTAAAAAGGTTTTAACTTTAGTTTTAAGCTGGCCATACAATATACAATTGTCTTATTCAATTTTCTTTAGATTTACCTTCAACTATGTAGTGCATGGGCCTGCATGATTGCAAACAAATAGAAAGTGTTTAAGTTTGACCTCGTATTATATGGTTTTGGTAAATCTAAAGAAAAATAATGCAAGAAAATTGTATAAAATATGGCCAGCCTTACTTTACCCGGCTCACACAGATAAACTGCAGCAGAATGGCTCTCCTGGGCAAAATCCTGTATGGGTACGTCCTTCCCTTTAGTGGCCACCAGAGGGCGTGTGTTATCACGTGCACGAGCGCCAGCACTGGGATTTGTGTGTGTAAACACACAAATCCTTGTTCTGTCAGGGCAGAGGAGACAGATCGGTTCTTCCTACCAAGTAGGATGAACCGATCTGTCTCCTCCACTAGTAAGTCACATCCCCATACAGTTAGAACACACTGAGGGAACACACATGTAACCCCTTGATCGCCCCCTAATGTTAACCCCTTCCCTGCCAGTGACATTTACACAATAATCAGTGCATTTTTATAGCACTGATCGCTGTCTAAATGTCAATGGTCCCAAAATGTCCGATCTGTCCATCGCAATTTCGCAGTACTGCTAAAAATTGCAGATTACCGCCATTACTAGTAAAAAAAAAAAAAAATGCGCAAACCAATCAATATACACTTATTGTGATTTTTTTTTTTTTTTTTTACCAAAAATATGTAGAAGAATATATAAAGGCCTAAGCTGATGAAGATTTTTTTTTTTTTTTTTTCATGGGGGATATTCATTATAGCAAAAAGTAAAAAATATTGGTTTTTTTCAAAATTGTTGCTCTTTTTTTGTTTATAGCACAAAAAATAAAAAAATGCAGAGGTGATCAAAGACCACCAAAAGAAAACTCTAGTTGTGGGAAAAAAGGACGCAAATTTCATTTGGGTACAGCATTTCATGACAGCACAATTGTGAGTTAAAGCGACGCAGTGCCAAATTGTAAAAAGTGCTCCGGTCAGGAAGGGGGTAAAATCTTCCGGGGCTGGTGGTTAAGATGGCAAGTCAATCTCACCCGTCAAGCTCCTTCCTTTAGACCCCTTTCAAACTGGGGCGGTGCAGGCGTTAGCGGTAAAGCATCGCTAGTTTTAGTGGCGCTTTACCTCTGTTATAGCGGTGCTTTTTGGCCGAAGAAAGGGTTAATAGCAGCCGCGTTGAGGCGCTACGGCAGCCCTGCGCATTCATTTCAATGGGCAGGGAATTTTTGGAGCGCTGTATACACCACTCCCTCAGCACCACAAAGATGCTGCTTGCAGGACTTTTTTTCCCATCCTGCAAGCGCACCGCCCCAGTGTGAAAGCCCTCGGCCTTTCACACTGGGGTGGCTTGAGAGGCACTTTACAGGCACTACTTTTAGTGCTAAAATGTCTGAAAGCGCTTTTCGGGCACTTTAACGCTAACAATAGCGCTTGTAAAGTGCCCTTCAAGCCTCCCCAGTGTGAAAGCCTGAGTGCTTTCACACGGGACGGTGCGCTTGCAGGACTGGAAAAAAAGCCCTCAAAGTAGCATCTTTGGGGCAGTTTGGGAGGGGTTTATACACCCCTCAGGGTAATGACAGAGATTATGGGCACGGCATGGCTGCAGAGCCAGCTCGCAGCCATGCAGGGGACGGCTGCTGCGGTCTCCAGCGGGTCACAGACGCGGCGTGCTCGGCGGGCTATTACCCTCAGACACTGCCGGCTCCACCGCTATTGGCGGGAATCGGGGTCGTTGCTGGGAGGACACCTCGGCGGGGGCAGGGGCGGGGCCAGACGGGATGGCAGCGCAGCACATCCCCACCCCCGGCTTCCATTCGTGCACAGACCAGGGGGAGTGCAGCACCATCCCTGGTGGATGTTTCACCAGAGATGGCGGCTCAGTGGGGGAGGAGTCGCACTGGAATGGGCCCATACACCAGGGCGGCCGGTGTCACCCATGCACCCGGATCGAGCCGGGATCCAAGGGCCACAGTGGAAGGGAGGAGAAGCAAGGCCCCTCCCACCTCCAGGGGGGTGAAGAGGTCACACACCGCCATGGCCGGGACCAGCAGTCCCGTGGGCCAAAGGCGTAGAACAGAGGGCGAGCATCCAGTGCCTTATGTGGCTGGCAATTCCTCGCCAGTGCAATCTCCAGGTGGTCTCCAAGAGTCATCCTGCTCGGAAGGTGAGCTGTCCAGTGAGGAGGAGGTCATCGCCCCGAGGAGGTCGGCTGCGGTGGATTCTGGATTGACGGCTGTGGGACCACGTCCTGGTGGGCCCGGTAAGTTCATGCGTAATGTTGATGCTTCTTTTCAATCTTCTCCTGTCCCTGTGTCTGGGTCCAGAGGTGGGAGGGCCCCGGGGAACATGTCCATTCAGCATCAGGGAGTGGGGTCTCTCGCCCCCCTCGGTCATCAGGCGTGGGGTCAGTCACATCTGGGGAAGTCACGGGCGTGCAGGACCTATTGGTGGGGCTACGGTCATTGGTGTAGCGTTTTGATGCAGGCGCACCGGCGCGATGTCAGCTGGTGTAGGCCTGGGTTTCAGATGCGGGTCAGGCAAGGGCCCCATCGGTAGTGGGTCAGGTACAGGGAACGGGACAGGGGTTAGAAGTGGTGGTGTCACCAGGGGATTCGGTGGTTCAGGAGTCAAGTGCCCCTTCCCCTGCGGTTCCCGCAAAGGAGGTTAATAAGAATACTGAGCTGGTGCAGATGGCCAATTCGGCCAAGTGCGAAGTATACGTCTGCTTTGAAGGCCCCCTGGGGGCTCATTTCAAAGTTGAGGTGAGGGAAAAGATCTGAAAAGGGGAGTATGTGGAGATCTTCACGTTGCTCCCCCTGGAAAAGTTTAACCTGGACAGGGTTACGCCGGAGGAATCAAAAAGGAAGACGGGGAGAAGCGGCGGTGTAGGTTGATTCCGGAAACGTTTAGTAATTGGTTGCAGGCATTAGCCATTTTAGCTAGTGTCATTGGTGGAAAAGCACTGGAGAATTACTTGCCATTGTTTTGTTATCTGGACTCCATTGGCGAGGCCCAGAGGGTGTATGGTTGCGATATGACGAACAATTCTGTCAGAGCAAAGCATTACACCCTTTCCTGCGTTGTTTGTAGATAAAAATTATGTCTCCACGAGCCTCTACGGCGTTTTTTCAAGCGGGGGCCTGGAGTCCAAACACCCCTGGACAGCCGACCACAAAAAAATCGGGGTCAGTGCTGGCAATTCAACAAGGGTTCTTGTAGGTTCGGCACCAACTGCCTTTACAAACATGAATGCTCACACTGCGGAGGGGCTCATCCCTTGTCTCGCTGTTTTAAGGCCGGGAAATCCCATACTGGTGATACTGCAGGTAAGAGGCCGGACGCCGGTGAGGGCGGACAGGATGTCCCCCTTTCTAAATAAATATCCGGACCGGCAGGCCGCTCGGTTACTAAGAAAGGGCTTATGGAGGGCTTTGTTATTCTGTGCTCCCTTACTCGGATTCCCCCTGTAGCGGACAACCTGAGATTTGCTAAGGAACACTCTGAAGTGGTTTCTGAGAAGCTTGCTAAGGAAGTGTACTCGGGCCGCATGGGAGGCCCCTTTCCGCTCCCCCTTTGGGGAATTTAGTGGTGTCACCATTGAGTGTAGTTCCGAAGAAGGAGCCCAATAAGTTCGATACACCACCTATCGTTTCCAAAGGGTGGGTCTGTTAACAATGCCATCAATCCCGAGGCATGTGCAGTATCATATACTTCGTTTGATGCTGCTGTGTGTTGGGTTCAGTGATACGGCAAGGGGACCCTTATGGCCAAAACGGATATAGAAGTGGCCTTTCGCTTACTCCCGGTTCACCCACGCAGTGTTCATCTCCTGGGATCGGCCGACACGACTGAGATCACTTCACCCAAGCATTTTATCAGACTGAATAGGGAGCATAGGGACAACCTGCAGGTTTGGCAGGCACTTCTGGATGAGTTAAATGGGTGGTCCATCTGGATGGAGGCGCCGGCCAGCAACTATGATTTGGAACTCTTTACGGATGTGGCTGGTTTTACCGGGTATGGGGCATTTTTGGGGGGTTGGTGGAGTACGGAGCGCTGGCCCAAAGAATTGCAGGAGGCAGGATGATTAAAGAATTTGGTGCTGCTGGAACTCTTTCCAGTTTTGGTTGCCTTTGCACTTTGGGGGAAGTCCTATGCAACAAGGAGGTACGGTTGCATTGTGACAACCTGGTAGTGCAGGTTCTTAACTCGCTGTCAGAATCCTCCCCTCCGGTCATACGTTTGTTGCAGTACTTAGTTTTGTGTTGTTTATGGCAAAACGTTTTCTTATATGCTGTGCACATTCCTGGAGTGGAGAATACGGTGGCTGACGCTCTTTCCCGTTTTCAGTTTGACAGGTTCCGGGAGTTGGTGCCGGGTGCAGAGCAACACAGAACCCCTTGTCATCTTTACCTATGGCAGGTTGCGTTGGAATCGCCTCTGGTCAGATTCGAAACTCCTTGAGTGAGTGGACTTGGTCATTCTATTCTAAGGTTTGGAAGGACTGGGAGGCTTTAACCCAGCAGTCAGGCTGTGGGGGTGATAGTGGGGAGACGAGCCAGTTACTCATATACTTTATTTGCAAGTGTTTTGCAGAAGGGATATCCATTTCAGCCATGCAAAGAAAATTGACTGTCATGGCTTTCTGGTTCAAAATTCGAGGCATGCCTGATTTTACCAAGGACTTTTTGGTAAAACAGGCATTGAGAGGTTATAGAAGGGGCGCTTGGTGGCCAGACAGCCGCCGGCCTATCACATTTGATATTTTACATGCTTTGTTTTTACAGATGGCAAGCTTGTTCATCGGAGTTCGAGACGGTACTATTCCAGGTGGCATTTGCGTTGGCATTTTATGAAGCCCTCAGGGTGGGGAAACTGGTCAGCCCTTCCAAGGTGGCACAAGGGGGTTTGTCGGTGGACGATGTCCACTGTGACGACTCGATGGTCAGGCTTTTCATCCGCAGTTCAAAGACAGATCAAGCCGGCAGGGGGGCTCACATTGAATTGCGCCAAATACAGGGTTCCTTCACATGCCCTGTAAAGACGTGATGGCTTACTTACGGCTTCGCTCAGCAGTGGCTGGATTTTTTCTGATCCATTCTGATGGTTTGGCTTTATCTAAGTTTCAATTTATTTCATTACTGCTGTGCTGCCTTCGTCTGCCGGAGTTGAGGCCAGTAATTTTTCATCGCATTCATTTAGGATTGGGGCAGCCAATGAGGCTGCCCGGTGGGGTCTTGACAGCGCGGTAGTTAAGCATATTGGTAGGTGGGAATCTGACAGATTCAAAATTTACGTTCACCCCCATTTGATTCAATAGGGATTGGTTGTTTTTTGTTTTTTTTAAATTAATAAATAAACACAAAAAAAGAGAAGGTGGGGGTTATGTGTCCGCTTTTTTGTTTTGTGTTTATTTCCATGATCTGTTGAGTAGTAGTGGTGGTAAGATAGTGATGGGTGTGTGTGTGCTATGTTTCACTTTTTCTTTCAGATCATACTTGCCTCGTTTTGATCCTGGGCCATTCTTTTGTTCATTGAGGGGCAATGAGGGCTGATGTCAGGCCTAATGGCCGACAATTGGGTTTCCCATGAGCAGAAGTTAGCATCCGGTGGATTGGAATTCTGGGGATGTTATGGAGCAGGGTTGTGCCGGAGGTTAACAGGATATCCAGGTGGGATAGGCCCCCAGATGTATTGGTCATACATGCAGGGGTTAATGACCTGGGGGTTAGATCCACTAGGCACCTGATAGGGGACATAGAATTTGACGTGCTGCGACTGCAAGCGGCTTTCCCACACACGATAGTGGTATGGTCGGAGATGGTGGCCTGCACCCACTGGCGTCTTGCCCAGTCGGTGGCTAAGATTAACAGGGCCTGAGTTAAGGCCAATAAAGAGGTTGGGAGGTTCGTTGCCAGGAATGAGGGTCTTGTGGTCAGGCATAAGGAGCTTGAGTTCGAGACATGGAGATATCTCCGTGGGGATGGAGTTCACCTTAATGAGGTGGGTACGGACCTGTGGTCCTTAGGTTTACAGGAGGGAATACAGTGAGCAGTTCATTGTTAGCTGGGAACAAAGGTGTGAGGCTTCACACTTTGCGCTGTGGCGGTTAGGTCTTTGGAGACATTTGGAAGTAAAATGATGGAATTAAAGGTTTGGGACACATCTGAGGTATGGGTCCCCGGTGAATGCCAGTTACGTGGTTAACTGGGAGTTTATGGTTGGGACACATCTGAGGTATGGGTCCCCGGTGAATGCCAGTTACGTTGTTAACTGGGAGTTTATGGTTATCTGCTGAAGGTGGTTCGTCCCCGAGTCGGATGCAAAGCGACAGGGACCATAAATGGTTAAGCAGATATAAGGTAAAGAGTTGGATACGTAGTGCCTCCAAGGATCGGCAACCAAAAAGTTTATGCTTTGTTTTGGTTTATACTGTTAATTATTTTATTTAATAAAGGGGACGTAAACGGCCAGTTTTATCCCAACCTTTGTTGTCAGACTATTTTTAGTAGCAATAATAAGGGGCTACAATATGGGTCAAAAGTTATGGGTATTAGTGGTAAAATATAAGACAGTATACATAGGGGTCACCTTTTCATGTATATTTAAATCTGCCACCTTCATTACAAGCCCTTTCAAACCAGCGCCTGCAAGTCAGGGAGTGGAGTCTGGGGCGGTGCAGACATTGCAGGGTTAAAGCGGAGTTCCAAATGTTTTTTAGTTTATTGAAGTCAGCAGCTGCAAAAAGTGTAGTTGCTGACTTTTAATAAACACACACTCACCTGTCTCACAGTCCAGCGATGTGGCCGCCCGGAGCTTTGCTCCTCTCCCCCCTCTTCTCCGCCAGCACCGTCATAGCCACTGTGGGCACCCACAAGTCAGGGAGTGGTGTCTGGGGCGGAGCAGATATTGCAGGGTTAAAGCAGAGTTACACATGTTTTTTAGCTTATTAAAAGTCAGCAGCTACAAAAAAGTGTAGTTGCTGACTTTTAATAAACACACACTCACCTGTCCCACGGTCCAGCGATGAGCCTCTTGCCTACAGATTATGGGCCCTGTCATTTGGGGTACCCTTGAGTTGTTGTTACTTTGGCTTCGGGTCCTTGTCCCCCAGGACACACAGACTCTGGGGACCCTGTATTTGCCATATTAGCAATAGTGACTGAGTCATACTGTTGGGACTCATACTGTGAGGAGATGCTAATGTCATCAATTCCACTCACCTGTCTGATGTCTGCTATAATGTGTTTAATGTAAATGAGTCTAGTCTGGCTTACCACAGGTTCTAAGGGTAATTCACACATCGTTTTTTGTTCTAATTAACCCTGTGTTGATGTTTATGGTAATGAGCTAGGAGACGTAGTCACCTAGTCTGGGTAAATGATTTAGTAAACTAGCTCATGTTAATTAGGTTACAGTTGTATTGTTAGAGTAATATGAGCAGGAGGGGGGAATCTCCTCTAACGGCATATAAAGTCTTATAAATTTGATTCTAAAATAAACAGTCCATGTTAGCAGTGAAACAAGTGTCGCCTTGTTTTGTGCTTATGAGCGGTTGGAATATCTTATATCTGTATCCAGACTGGGAGGAATTGGTATACTGTCGAAAACACTCAAGCGGAGTGTGGGACGTTCCGTGACAGTCCCCAACTCACAGGCACCCCCACCCAGCCGGCAAGGGAATTGAGGAGACGATGCAGCGGAACCAGTGCTGCTGGAAAAATATAATTGATTACTTGCCGTGTGTAGTGCATGACATGGCACAGCCACAGTGGGTTCCCCTTCCATTGGGGCCCCGCACACTTCTGTACACAGGATGATACAGCCTATTTTTTACTGTGCACCGGTCCAAATCATTTGGTGGAGAGGAGATTATCGTGGGAGTTGTTTTTCAGGGGTTGGGCTTGGCCCCTTAGTTCCAGTGAAGGAAACTCTTGAGGTGTCAGCATACCAATACGTTTTGGACAATTTCTTGCTCCCAACTTTGTGAGAACAGTTTGGGGATGGCTCTTCCTGTTCCAACATGACTGCGCGTACCAGTGCACAAAGCAAGGTCCACAAAGACATGGATGAGCGAGTTTGAGGTGGAGGAACTTGACTGGCCTGTTCAGGGTCCTGACCTCAACCTGACAGAACACCTTTGGGATGACTTAGTGCGGTGACTGCGAGCCAGGATTTCTCGTCCACATCAGTGCCTGACCTCACAAATGCGCTTCAGGAAGAATGGTCATACATTCCCATAGACAGACTCCTAAACCTTGTGGACAGCCTTCCCAGAAGAGTTGAAGCTGTTATAGCTGCAAAGGGTGGGCAAACTCAATATTGAACCCTACGAACTGAAACTGGGATGATAAAGTTCATGTGCATGTAAAGGCAGGTGTCCTATTACTTTTGGTAATGTAGTGTATGTTGACACGTAAAAAAAAAAAAAAAAACAGATTGTTGTTTTAGTACATCTGACGTTACTCATTTACTTGTTCACAGGTATCTGCATCGGGTTCTGCCAACTGTAATCTTTTACCTTGGCATAGGTTTATTGTCTGATAAAGGCTATTGACTTTTATTACTTGATTGCTGAAAGCACAATAGTACTACAGGAGATAGACATGAGAATACTTTCCTTTCTTTTTTATGGCTTTGTTACAAATGTAGCTCTACCTCCATAGGAGCTGCTGGATAGGATAGGTTCTCTGTTCTTTGCTTTGACCTCCTCAATGACTTCAGCCCCTCTGACATACTAGGTTAGGTGAACAAAGCTTGCATTATCACAGAAACCACTGAAGGCAATATCAGGCACACAGTAATGATGCTGGGTCAGGAAACTGACACTAGTCGAATTAGAAAAAGCAAGTCTCAATATTTTTTCACACACTATGATTAGTAATGATAAAGGTATGAAAGTAGATTATAAAAAGAACAGTGCAGCGCTGGATATATATCCCAAATGTGAAATGTGTTGAATCAATATATCAATAAGTAAAATGACAACAACAATTAGTGACAACCAATAAAAATATATATCAACCGGTATACCGTTAATCAACCATAATAGATTATATAAAAGTGAAAAACAAATATAAAAGGGTGAAGGTAAAAAAAAAAGTCCCAAAAAATGTTGGTGTTCAAATATGGAATCCTGGATCTATGTTCCACCACAGGTGCTGCCCACCACCTAGTGAATAATATTGGAGGCTTACCAGACAGCCTGCGACCGCCCTTATTAAGGGGGGTCAAAACAGGCTCAGTAGAGATATGTAGACCTCAGAATGTGTCCCGCAGGGAGCTCTGTGGATGTTTCTCCAGCCTCCTTTCAGGAGGGCTAGCCAGTGACACCAAGGTACAGTCCAAAGAATGCAATCCCGGGGGTGTTCCTTATATAGCAGTCACGGTTTTGTCTCCAGCAGAATCCAGCAAGGGTTACTTGCACTCGCTCTTTCAATGTAAGCTTTGGACTCTATGCTCCACGTTCAGTGTACGCTCCGGCTCCCCAGCCAGGTAGAGTGAAGGGGGAGGAGGACCAGCCAGGTAGAGTGAAGGGGGAGGAGGACCAGCCTGGTGGAGTGAAGGGGGAGGAGCCAGGGGGAGGTCTCAGACATCTGAGGAGACCCCACCTTGGGATAGTGACCTGGAGACCTTTGAAGGGAGCTGGAGCGTATATGGAACATGGAGCATAGAGTCCAAAGCTGACACTGAGAGAGCGAGTGCAAGTAACCCTTGCTGGATTCCGCTGGAGACAAAACCGTGATTGCTGTATAAGGAACACCCCCGCGATTGCATCCTTTGCACTGTACCTTGGTGTAGCTGGCTAGCCCTCCTGAAAGGAGGCTGGAGAAACATCCACAGAGCTCCCTGCGGGACACATTCTGGGGTCTATATATCTCTACTGAGCCTGTTTTGACCCCTCTGAATAAGGGCGGTCGCAGGCTGTCTGGTAACCCTTGCTGGATTCCGCTGGTGACAAAACTGTGATTGCTATATAAGGAACACCCCCGGGATTGTATCCTTTGGACTGTACCTTGGTGTCGCTGGCTAGCCCTCCTGAAAGGAGGCTGGAAAAACATCCACAGAGCTCCCTGCGGGACACATTCTGAGGTCTACATATCTCTACTGAGCCTGTTTTGACCCCCCTGAATAAGAGCGGTCGCAGGCTGTCTGGTAAGCCTCCAATACTATTCACTAGGTGGTGGGCAGCACATGCGGTGGAACATAGATCCAGGATTCCATATTTGAACACCAACATTTTTTGGGACTTTATTTTTTACCTTCACCCTTTTTATATTTATTGTTTTTCACTTTTATATAATCTATTATGGTTGATTAACCGTATACCGGTTGATATATATTTTTATTGGTTGTCACTCATTGTTGTCATTTTATGTATTGATATATGGATTCAACACATTTCACATTTGGGATATATATCCAGCGCTGCACTGTTCTTTTTATATCTACTTTCTGTGCCCTTATATCGGGGTTATAGTGTTCAGCAGCAGGATTCCTTTCATGGTTTTTATTTGATATTTATTTGCAATAATACTTTTTCACGTATTGTGTATGCACCTAGCGCAAATCTTTTTTATATTTTATGAAAGTAGATTAGCAATAGTAATAGTACAATGCAACATAGTGTAAGATCAGTAGTCAGCAATGGGTATAGGATAACGTTATGCATAAACAGTAGCAAGATTATCGTAAGTGCAGCAATGGACAGTAATATAGATATTAAAAGTGGTATAGCATAATCAAACATACAGACCATAATATCCCACTAAACAGCGCTATTGTTGAACAGAAATAAACATGCATGCGGCCAACAGCACATGAAAAAAAGTCCTTTTTATAAAAAGCGGTGATAGATTCAGAGTGTAGTTCAGACAGTGTCCACCAGGTGTTTGTATTGCTGATTCTCAGTGTGCACCTTCCACCAGTCAATCAGATCCCACCATGTGATGACACACTCCCCTCAGGGGGTTAAACTCACCAGAACTGGGTAGTATTTAAGCCTTCAAGAACAAAAACAGCCAAGCCATACACTGCTGCAACCATCACTTCGAAGGATTCTCAGATGATCAAGGACCGAAATTAAATCAACAACAAAAGAAAAGGGTACATAGCATAATCCTGTTTATTGACAATAGATCCCGTCACATCACACATAAAAAACCCCCCTTCAATATAGGTTCGTACATTAACATGCAATCAACTAAGCACATCAGAAGGCTTTTACTTCACCGCAGGAGATAAGCCAGCGGCTCAGCTATCCAGGAGCCGCTATCCATTTCCTGGTTCTCGGTGGAATGCAAACGTCACTTTCAGCGTCGTGTAAGCCACGTCCTGACGCGTTTCGTCATATCCTGACTTCGACAGAGGGTGTGGCTACACGACAAACACACGGGCTTAAATTGTACCACCTCCACCTCTTAAGCCAATCACAATGTAAACGACGTGACGGCTGGTGCACGCCGTCCGCCGAGGTAAACAAAGGCGGCTTAATACAGGAGGGGAAGAGGGACATTTCGCCATACTGCACTTATTGTAGCATCAAAACAAACTATGCATATCCATATACCCACTAGCCAAATAGGCTAGAATCTGGGTGTATACATAGCCACTACTTATTATGTTATATTATTCTTCATGGGGCTACAGCTTATATATATGTGCAAAATACCGCATATTAAACACACAAGTGCAGCACTGTAAAATACAACATATGTGGTCTGCTAAATATCAGCGCCAACTTCATTAACGTATATTGAACGGATTATTGCATATGATTCAATATTGTTCCGTCATTTAAACATTACTCAGTAAAAAAATATATAGTATTTAACAGGGAATAAGATTATTGTCATAATCATATTTTCAAAATAAACGACCTATTAAAAAATATTTTTTCACAAGATAATTCATACTCATTGCTGCAGTGAAAAAATTAATCATTAAAATCCAATACATTAATTACAGTCCCAAAAATAACTAAAACAGCTGCATAAAACATACTTCCACATAGCTAGACACAGCCAATGTGTGAACATTAAATAAATATAAATTTTCCAATATAGATAAAAAGGGAGCAGCGTATATTCACAAAGGAGGAATAGAGCAGAACCAGTATAAAACAATATAAAAACATCCATATAAAAACACTCCATATAGAAAAAAAATTCATATAGAAAAATTATTCACATAGAAAAAAAATCACATAAAAAGCGATTCATATAAAGAGTGATTCACATAGGAAAATAAATTTGGAAGGTCAGTAATCGCTTATGAAGCAGTTGATGTCTAGATCCACATTCAGCCCTTTAGGCGATAATGTGTCTGCCAGAAAGATCCATTGGGTCTCTCTCCTAGATAGATCGCGGACAAGGTTTGAGCCCCTCCAATTTGGTTTTAAATGGTCAATGCCCCAAAATTTGAGGCCTGAAGGGTCCTGATTATGTTTTAATTTGAAGTGGAGTGAAACATTGTGGTCTTTAAAGCCTATTTTTATATTTGTTATATGCTCTGCAATCCTGACTCTTAAAACTCTCTTGGTACGTCCTATATAAATGTGCCCACATGGACATTGCAGAGCATATACCACAAAGGGAGTATTGCAAGTAATAAACTCATTGATGGCAAATTCTTTGTTATTCGATGTGGATATGAAACTTTCCAAAGCCCTCATTGGTCTATCAACTTCCCTACATGCGCGACACCTCCTGCAACTAAAAAAGCCTTTTCTATCCCAAAAAGTAGGGGGCCTGGAGGGAGGGTCCAACACCTTCCGCACTATTTTATCCGCAATGCTCTGGGACCTTCTATAGATAAACTTAGGCCTACATGGAAGAACCGTATGCAACACTTTGTCCATACGCAAAATGTGCCAATGGGTATTAAAGATATCTTCCACCTCCTTGTATTGGGAGTGGAACCCGGAGATGAAGCTCCATTCATGATTATCCATATTCTGAACCACTGGCCCCTCCTCTAAAAAAGACTCTCTGGGTTGCACTGCCAACTCCTGAATAATGGAGTCCAATGCTTCCTCACGATAACCCTTTTCCATAAACTTTTTCTTTATAATTTGGGCTTGCAGTAAAAAATCAACTTCTTCCGAACAGTTCCTTTTTACTCTGGTGAGTTGTCCCTTAGGTATATTTTTTAACCACTTAGGGTGGTGACCACTATCAACGGGTAGGTAACTGTTGGCATCCCTTTATTCAATCATTCAACATGATGATGCCCTTCTAGCTCTTAACTGGCCTTTATGCCAACGTGAGGATTTACCGCATAACCAAAAAGTTTTCATCAGGAATGCCCTAGATTTTTGTTTAAGCCATAATTTCTATTGGTTTGATGGCCATTTCTTTTCCCAGTGTAGAGGCGTCGCTATGGGGGCCAAATTTGCCCCGAGTATAGCAAATTTGTTTATGGGGGAGTGGGAGGATAAAGTGATTTTTTCTACCACTCGCACCCAGCTTTTGCTATACAAAAGGTATATTGACAACCTGTTTTTTATCTGGGAAGGGTCAAGTGAGAGTTTACAAGAATTTTTGAAGGAACTTAATTCTAATGCCAATAATATTAGACTGACTAGTGAGTTTAGTCAGAGTGATATTCATTTTCTAGATGTGAGTATCTTCAGGCAAGGAAATAAGTTGGGAACCAGGGTTTATTTTAAACCTACAGAGTCCAACAGTTACCTACCCATTGATAGTGGTCATCACCCTAAGTGGTTAAAAAATATACCTAAGGGACAACTCACCAGAGTAAAAAGGAACTGTTCGGAAGAAGTTGATTTTTTACTTCAAGCCCAAATTATAAAGAAAAAGTTTATGGAAAAGGGTTATCGTGAGGAAGCATTGGACTCCATTATTCAGGAGTTGGCGGTGCAACCCAGAGAGTCTTTTTTAGAGGAGGGGCCAGTGGTTCAGAATATGGATAATCATGAATGGAGCTTCATCCCCGGGTTCCACTCCCAATACAAGGAGGTGGAAGATATCTTTAATACCCATTGGCACATTTTGCGTATGGACAAAGTGTTGCATACGGTTCTTCCATGTAGGCTTAAGTTTATCTATAGAAGGTCCCAGAGCATTGCGGATAAAATAGTGCGGAAGGTGTTGGACCCTCCCTCCAGGCCCCCTACTTTTTGGGATAGAAAAGGCTTTTTTAGTTGCAGGAGGTGTCGCGCATGTAGGGAAGTTGATAGACCAATGAGGGCTTTGGAAAGTTTCATATCCACATCGAATAACAAAGAATTTGCCATCAATGAGTTTATTACTTGCAATACTCCCTTTGTGGCTTATGCTCTGCAATGTCCATGTGGGCTCATTTATATAGGACGTACCAAGAGACTTTTAAGAGTCAGGATTGCAGAGCATATAACAAATATAAAAATAGGCTTTAAAGACCACAATGTTTCACTCCACTTCAAATTAAAACATAATCAGGACCCTTCAGGCCTCAAATTTTGGGGCATTGACCATTTAAAACCAAATTGGAGGGGCTCAAACCTTGTCCGCGATCTATCTAGGAGAGAGACCCAATGGATCTTTCTGGCAGACACATTATCGCCTAAAAGGCTGAATGTGGATCTAGACATCAACTGCTTCATAAGCGATTACTGACCTTCCGAATTTATTTTCCTATGTGAATCACTCTTTATATGAATCGCTTTTTATGTGATTTTTTTTCTATGTGAATAATTTTTCTATATGAATTTTTTTTCTATATGGAGTGTTTTTATATGGATGTTTTTATATTGTTTTATACTGGTTCTGCTCTATTCCTCCTTTGTGAATATACGCTGCTCCCTTTTTATCTATATTGGAAAATTTATATTTATTTAATGTTCACACATTGGCTGTGTCTAGCTATGTGGAAGTATGTTTTATGCAGCTGTTTTAGTTATTTTTGGGACTGTAATTAATGTATTGGATTTTAATGATTAATTTTTTCACTGCAGCAATGAGTATGAATTATCTTGTGAAAAAATATTTTTTAATAGGTGGTTTATTTTGAAAATATGATTATGACAATAATCTTATTCCCTGTTAAATACTATATAATTTTTTACTGAGTAATGTTTAAATGAGGGAACAATATTGAATCAGGGATGTTTTATATGCAATAATCCGTTCAATATACATTAATGAAGTTGGCGCCGATATATAGCAGACCACATATGTTGTATTTTACAGTGCTGCACTTGTGTGTTTAATATGCGGTATTTTGCACATATATATAAGCTGTAGCCCCATGAAGAATAATATAACATAATAAATAGTGGCTATGTATACACCCAGATTCTAGCCTATTTGGCTAGTGGGTATATGGATATGCATAGTTTGTTTTGATGCTACAATAAGTGCAGTATGGCGAAATGTCCCTCTTCCCCTCCTGTATTAAGCCGCCTTTGTTTACCTCGGCAGACGGCGTGCACCAGCCGTCGCGTCGTTTACATTGTGATTGGCTTAGGAGGTGGAGGTGGTACAATTTAAGCCCGTGTGTTTGTCGTGTAGCCACGCCCTCTGTCGAAGTCAGGATATGACGAAACGCGTCAGGGCGTGGCTTACACCACACTGGAAGTGACGTTTGCGTTCCACCGAGAACCAGGAAGTGGATAGCGGCTCCTGGATAGCTGAGCCGCTGGCTTATCTCCTGCGGTGAAGTAAACGCCTTCTGATGTGTTTAGTTGATTGCATGTTAATGTACGAACCTATATTGAAGGGGGGTTTTTTATGTGTGATGTGACGGGATCTATTATCAATAAACAGGATTACGCTATGTACCCTTTTCTTTTGTTGTTGATTTAATTTCGGTCCTTGATCATCTGAGAATCCTTCGAAGTGGTGGTTGCAGCAGTGTATGGCTTGGCTGTTTTTGTTCTTGAAGGCTTAAATACTACCCAGTTCTGGCGAGTTTAACCCCCTGAGGGGAGTGTGTCATCACATGGTGGGATCTGATTGACTGGTGGAAGGTGCACACTGAGAATCAGCAATACAAACACCTGGTGGACACTGTTTGAACTACACTCTGAATCTATCACCGCTTTTTATAAAAAGGACTTTTTTTCATGTGCTGTTGGCCGCATGCATGTTTATTTCTGTTCAACAATAGCGCTGTTTAGTGGGATATTGTGGTCTGTATGTTTGATTATGCTATACCACTTTTAATATGTTTGATGTTTAAATTTTAAACAGCTGTTTTTTTATCCTATTTCTTTTTCCCTGCCTCTTTGTACTTAACAAATTGGACGGTTATACTGTATTCATTTGTTCCAATTGTTGTTTGCGGTTGAGGCTACATCTTGTCCTGGCGCTGAGTGGTGTGATAGAGGGCCCGTATTAACACCGTTCTGTCCACAGTAATATAGATACATTTACTGCATTCAGGAGATTATACTGACAAAGTGCAATAAGGGTGACTATGCTAGGCCTAGGCTAACTGGACAGAGGTACCCTTTATGTGAGTAGTAGATAGGGAGGCTTGTAGAATGGCTTTATAAAGGGCATTTCTTTACTGTGTTCTTCTGACGGCTATTGTTGGGGCCACTAAGCAGTGTTGGTGCGCTTTTTTTATAATGAAATTTTTATTAAATTTTTAATTTACAACAAACCACACAATATTATAAAAATAAATAAATGAGAAAGTAAACCATTATCTATATACTTCCATCCTTAATCCTCTATCTTAGGTCTTTTTCCCATTTATATAGGTCAACTTCTATGCTATATATAAAACCAGCCAAACCACACCCACCCATACAAAACAAGACAAAACAAAACAAAAAAGGAAAGGGGGGTGGGCAGGGAAGAGACCAGGCGATGTAACCATGCAAAAGGCATGAAGAAAGAAAAGAGAGAGAGAGAAATGAAAAAGAAAGGGGATGGTTTAAATTGAGCAAACGGAAAAGATCCTCTCTTCCAGATGAAGGGTCTACAATCTTTCCCAAATTTAAGTGCTATTGTGTGTCTATTATGAGTGTAGTATTTTATGTGTATGTGTTTTGTTTATCCATGTGTACTTCATATAGGGGGTGGTTAAGAGGAAAGGAAAAAAAAATTAAAAAAAGGACAGTAATACATTTACTGCATTCAGAAGATTATATTGCCAAAGTGCAATAAGAGTGACTATGCTAGGCCTAGGCTAACTGGACAGAGGTACCCTTTATGTGAGTAGTAGATAGGGAGGCTCGTAGAATGGCTTTATAAAGGGCAGTTCTTTACTGTATTCTTCTGACAGCTATTGTTGGGGCCACTAAGCAGTATTGGTGCACTTAACGACAGTCTTGGTGAACCACCATACAGTGTAGCTGCTGTGTAGTAATTGTCCTGCTTCCTGTTTCTCTGCTATCAGTGTGCAAGTATTGGGCAGTGCGCCCTCTCACCAGTCCCCATGGTGAAGTTGTAGATTTACACTGTAGAAAAGGGACCCAATTTGCCACTGCATATGGCTCCAGTGATCAGAAGTGAAGGTAGAGTGAGAGATCACTCCAGTCTCCCTACAGCAAGGGTGAGATTGATTTAATCACTGCGGTCTGTGCACTGTCACCACTATTAGGCCTCAAGCTCCCGTCCCCGTCAGTCCAGTCTACTGCAGAGATGTGTGCACAGGTTGATGTGCTCACATGGTCTCCCATGCTGCTAAGAGGAAACGTTTTTAGTGCAGTCCAGTAAAAGCTATTCAATTACTCCCCCTCTCCCTCCTATGGGAACTAAGAGTCAATGAGTCTCATTGATGTCACAGACTTCTATGATCCTCAGTGTTCTACATAAAAATTCATAGGCTTTCCTGGCTATAGCTCACCTTCTGCTGACTGGAGAGGATAGTGCAACACAACATCATCCAGCAAAGTGGTATAAAGTTAAAGTTAAACTGACTGTAAAAAGGACAGTGTCTCGTTCTCCATGTTTCTGTAGTCCAGCACCTGGCTACACAGATATTGTGTGTAATATTTCAGGATAACAATTTATTCTTTCTATTCATTAAAACTGTATTTCTGGGGTGTCCAACCTTATGAAGAGCATGGGGCACTTAAGTAATTTAGTAACCGGTCACAAGCCATACATTTCATTATGGCCTGCGACTTGTTACCAAATCACTTAAGTCATTCAGAAATGGTTCAGAATTTGGAGTATTTTATTTTGAACAGCATAATGAAGATTTTAAACAACAATCAGGATCATTTTCCATGGGACCAATCCCTGTTGGATGTTTACCCACTGTTTCATCACAATCACAAAAATTACATATTTAATAACCAGATCACCATTAATTCTTCTCTCGTGCTCAGGTGTGATCAGCCCAAAAAACAGTGTTGCAGCCTTCACTTTATCAGGATTTTTGCAGCTATGCCTTGATTTGCCAAAACAAGGACTGTGGACAAGATAAACAAAAAACAACAGACCAGAGAAGCGCATGCCCTAGTAGTGCAATAAACTTCAAGCAAAGATAAAATGACATAATACACTCACATGCTCCCTGCAATAGCACCAAGCTCATCACATAACTGTGAGAATTCATTTTCAAAACCCCTGTATGGATGCCACAAGATGTCATTCACTCAGCTAAAGGCTCTTCTCCCCATGTTTTTGTGTTAGGAAAGAAAGAGAAGAGCAGGGAGCCAGCCGCAATAGCAGCTTGTTTATGAGGACCGCCGGTATTATGGAGGACCAGCAAACATTCAGTAGAGCGGCGTGCGCTTGAATGTGTGGGTTGCCATAGGTTTGAGGTCATGGGCCACATTTGAGCATGCCTGATGTATTTTAAACAAATGTGTGACATTACAACTCTAATTGTATTATGTGTTGCTGGTCCTTGAATAAATTATTTTTGTTAGGCTTGGCTTAAATAAAACTGTAATGGTTTTGAGTCCATTTTGTTTCAATTTTTCCAGGTAATTCCTTTTTCAATGTTATGTTTAAGGCCTTGATCACACAAGGGTACTTAAGCATACAGCTCTGTAAGGATAGTATTTCCCCTCATAGGGATGCACAGGTGTTTTTGGCATCCCCGTGCAGGCATGCTCATTCATGTCACTCAACAGGTCAGCTACACTGACACAGCCACTGCTCCCAATTTGATACCCATGCACACACTTAGTTTTAGTTTATTTCGAACATGTAAAGAAAACATAAAGAATAAAAGAAGTAATCATTCAGTAGTAGACAATCACAAAACAACTAATTACAAGGGAAGAGATAAAAAGAACTATAAACAATAATTTAGTTTACATATCAGAAAAGGAGTGCCTGCAAGGGGATGCACAAAACACCTGTGCATCCCTGTGCAGGCAAGCTTGGCCCTCGCATATGCATATGCTTAACCACTTACCCACTGGGCACTTAAACCCCCTTCCTAACCAGACCAATTTTCAGCTTTTTTTTAAAATGACAATTACTCAGTCATGAAACACTGTACCCATATAAAATGTTTGTCCTTTTTTTTCACACAAATAGAGCTTTCTTTTGGTGGTATTTAATCACCGCTGCGTTTTTTATTTTTTGCGCTATAAAAGAAAAAAGACCGAAAATTCTGTTAAAAAAATGCCTTTTTTTCCCACACAAATAGAGCTTTCTTTTGGTGGTATTTAATCACCACTGCGTTTTTTATTTTTTGCGCTATAAAAGAAAAAAGACAGAAAATTCGGAAAAAAAATGCATTTTTCTTCGTTTCTGTTATACAATTTTGCAAATTAGTAATTTTTCTTCATAAATTTTGGCCAAAATTTGTACTGCTATATATCTTTGGTAACAATAACCCAAATCTGTGTGAAAGTTATAGCGTCCAAAAGCTATGGTCTCTGAAAATTGATCACACCTGAAGTACTGATGGCCTATCTAATTTCTTGAGACCCTAACAAGCTAGAAAAGTACAAAAAAACAAACAAATCACCCCTTTTTGGAAAGTAGACATTCCAAGGTGTTTAGTAAGAGGCATGGTGAGTTTTTTGAAGTTGTAATTTTTTTCCCACAATTCTTTGCAAATCAAAATCATTTTTTTTTCCCACAAAATTGTAATATTAGCAGGTTATTTCTCACACACAGCATATGCATACCACAAATTACACCCCAAAACACATTCTACTACTCCTCCTGAGTATGGGGATACCACACATGTGAGACTTTTACACAGCCTGGCCATATACAGAGGCCCAACATGCAGGGAGCACCATCAGGGGTTCTAGGAGCATAAATTACACATATCATTTCTTGACTACCTCTTGCACTTTTGAAAGCCCTGGAGCACCAGGACAATGAAAACACCCCAAAAATGACCCCATTTTAAAAGAAAACACCCCAACGTATAATCTATGAGGCATAATGAGTCTTTTGAACATGTCATTTTTCTCTACGTTTTTGGAAAATGGGGAAAGAAAATAAAAAAAGCTTTTTTTTTTACACAAAGTTGTCCATTTATACAACATTTCTAACACATAGCATGTACATACCAAAAATTACACCCCAAAATAGATTCTCCTACTAATCCTGAGTACGGCGATACCACATGTGGGAGAGTTTTCCACAGCTTGGCCACATAGAGAGGTCCAACATGCAGGGAGCACTGTCAGGTGTTCTAGAGGCATAAATGTCAAATCTAATTTGACTACCTATTACACTTTTGTGAGACACTGATAGGCACTGTAGTCTCATGGATGTGGCATGGGTGAGCATGGCTGGGTATGGCTAAGTATGGCTGGGTATGGCTGGGTATTGCTGAGTATGGCTGGGTATTGCTGGGTATGGATGGGATGGCTGAGATGGATGTATGGATGGGTGGCTGAGTATGGATGGATGGCTGTGAGTATGGATGGGGCTGAGCATGGATGGATGGGATGAGTCCTGCAATGGGCACAGAGCAGCACTATGGGCACTACATATTCAGCCCACAGCGCTGCTGCACCCAATCTCTCCCCTCTCCTCTCACACTGTACCAATCGGTACACAGAGGGGAGAGAGGAACCGGACATGATGCCGGTTTGTTTACAAGTGATCGCTCCGTCATTTGACAGAGCGATCACATGGTAAACGCCCGCTGTCAGTGGCCATTTACCATGATCCTTGATGTGCTGGGTCTTCGGGACCTGGCGGTCATGGATACTCCCATGTGCGTGCCTCAGGGGGCGTGCAGGAGCGTGATTCTGGGGGGACGTCATGGTACGCCCTCCCAGAGTTATCGAGCCACGCTGTAGCCGTCATTCGGATGACCTGGACACTTGTGGACATCGCTGGACAGAGATAGGGCTCAGGTAAGTATTAGGGGGGCTGAGAGGGGCTGCTAGAATGCATTAAGATAAAAAAAACTTCTGATTTTACAACCAGTTTAAGTACGCCAGTGTGAACAAGGCCTTATTTCTGTTTTTACTATTTACAACAAAAAAAAAATCCTTTAGTTTACAAATAAATGTATAATACAGGTTGCATCCATGACACTGGTTTTACAGAGAATTAGCAGAAAGCAGGGTTTGACAAGAAGAGAGTAATGCTGAGACTGTTCACTTTCAGATTTTCTCTAACTGAAACTTCATGGGGTCCTACATGAACAGAACAGACAGGTTGTTGAGTCACTCTTCTGACATACTCGGTAATAAATATATTTCTCATACTTGAGGTCTGTTCAGCAAAGCAGTTTCAGTGGTAGCCTTAAGTACCAGGAAAACATCTCCTATGCCAAGTTTACATGCAAACAGTAAATAAATAATAAAAACTAGTAAGGATTAATTAAGAGGCTAAAGATTTAAAAAAAAAACAGTCCTTGTTCATGAACTTTCTGTGAACGGAGGGGTGAATATCCCCAGAGGGGACACACACTACAATAAATAAAATCTTTACCACCCTATTAAAAAATATGTTTTATCTTTACATACACGTTAAGGTATGTATGCTTTAAATGTTTTAAAAATCGGTGTGGAGAGAGGTGCAGAGAGGGAGGGTGTAGAGAAGACCACGATGGAGGGGGCGGGGGTTCAGACCTGGAGTTGGGCTTTAAGTTTACTTTATGGAAAGTTAAGGTTACAGGGAGGGTAGTTATGAATGTTATGTCCCTTACACACGATCGGACTTTACGACAACAAAACCGTGGAATTTTGTTCGAAGGTTGTTGGCTCCAACTTGTCTTGCATACACACGGTCACGCAAATGTTGGCCAACAATTACGAACATAGGACCGTACAAGACGTGCAGCAAGCCGATAAAAAGGAAGTTCAAAAGTCATGTGATATCTCCATTACGAACGCTAGTTTTACAAGACCGAGCGCTTCCGGCTCGTACTTGATTCCGAGCATGCTTGACTTTTATGCAATGGACTTGTGTACACACGATTGGAAAGTCCGACAACAAAAATTTGTTGGCGGAAAATTTGAGAACCTGCTAGCCAACATTTGTTGGCGGAAAAGTCCGACAACACATGTTCGATGGAGCATACACAGGGTCGGACTTTCCGCCAACAAGCTCACATCCAACATTTGTTGTCGGAAAATCTGATCGTGTGTACGCGGCATTAGTGTTATAGGGAGGGTCAGGATTAAAGTATCAGGATTAAGGTAATTATTATTGAGGGTTATTGAGTGGGTCGGTGTTAGGATTACATGGAGGAGTAGTATGAGAGTCAAGGTTAGGGTTGCAAAGAAGGTTATTGGAATGGTTACTGTTAGGGTCACATGAGAGATGGTGTAAAGGTTAAGGTTTGGGGTTACATGTATGAAAATTGTGAGGAGTATTTTTACTTAAATAATACTTATATAATTTAAAATGATATAAGGGTATTCTTTTTAGTGCATACAGCATATCAGACAGCTAAGGAGTTGTCACTGACATAAAAATGTCAGCTCTTGTGGCGTTCAATCCTTGGATCTAAGCTAACACAAGCCTTGGATGATCATTATTAGAAATAGGTTGGGCACCAGGTCACACCACCATTGTCATTTGCCTGTGTTTGCCACCAAAGCTCTACCTGTACTGCACTCATAGTGGCCCTTCACACCTGTACATATGTACATGTAAAACTGATATACTGTATTGAAGCTCACTGATTGGTTGTGGCCACTCTTTAAAACATTAATGAAATTATAAATGAATCGGCCACATTGACCTCTTCCCACACCTACCGCATCTAATGTATCTAAACACAGACATTATATCAAATGTTTTGAGATCTTTTAACTGCTTTGGCCTATACAAGAGTCATAATTTTCACATTTATTTTGTGCAGGCAGGTAGGGTATGCATTACTGCACATTTATCAGCACCTGCTATAAAGAAGAATGGACTGCTCCTATCCCTGCCCATTTTATGAGACTGTTTTACTTATATTTTCAGTTACTTGTTCAAGTACACCTGTAAAATTAACCTGATTGGATTAGTGGAATGTCAGCTTATTCTCACAGTGCAGTATGAAGTAAACGGATGCCTCAAAAATTGATAGACTTGAAATTGTAAATGGCATGGAATGTCCTCCAATTATGATCAACATGTACGTGTATGTTGTATGTTAGTCAGTCCTCTTAAATTAGTCATGGCATCATTTTACTTCTGCTGTTGCCATTACTTACTTAGAGATAAGCTGAAGAAAGCTCACATATGCATTTAGGTGTTGCATACTCATAAGTCATAAAAAGGCTCTTTCATGATGAAATATTATGTAAGAAATGACTGTGGTGAATAATTGCATCACAATTACTAAAAAAACATTGATGACAATTTGATTATATGTATTATTATAAGTTATTTCTGTTCAAGGAAGCCAAGTATTTTGACCAGAATAGAATCTTCTAAAATAACAACAACCTTGTGATGCTCACTAGGGATGAGCTTCGTGTTCGAGTCGAACCCATGTTCGACTCGAACATCGGCTGTTCGATCGTTCGCCGAATTGCGAACGTTATGGGCCGTTCGCGCTAAATTCGTGTGGCGCGTCACGGCCCATAATTCACTGCGGCATCGCAGTGCATTGCTGGCTGATGATTGGCCAAGCATGCACTATGACCCGCATGCTTGGCCAATCACAGAGCTGTCAGTAGAGAGAGCTGTAATTGGCCAAAGCCAGGGTGGCTTTGGCCAATTATGGCTCAGGGGATTTAGTACACACCCCACACTATATAAGGCCGCCTGCACGGCGGCCCTGTGTAGTGTGTGTTCCGGTGTGCTGAGAGATAGAGAGAGAGAGAGACAGTGTCATTTGATTTGAGTTAGATAGATTAGGCAGAACAGTCAGTCAGTTAGCTGCACTTACAGTGTATTGTGTATATATATGCATCCCAGGTGTTGCATATATATATATACACTGTATTCAGTTTAGCTAGATCCGTTCCTGTTATCTTCTATCTAGACTATTTACATTTAATGCAGTGCGTCCTGCTCACAGTGTTCAGCTAGATCCGTTCCTGCTATTTACATTTAGTGCAGTGCGTCCTGCTCACAGTGTTCAGCTAGATCCGTTCCTGTTATCTTCTAGACTATTTACATTTAGTGCAGTGCGTCCTGCTCACAGTGTTCAGCTAGATCCGTTCCTGCAATTTACATTTAGTGCAGTGCGTCCTGCTCACAGTGTTCAGCTAGATCCGTTCCTGCTATTTACATTTAGTGCAGTGCGTCCTGCTCACAGTGTTCAGCTAGATCCGTTCCTGCTATTTACATTTAGTGCAGTGCGTCCTGCTCACAGTGTTCAGCTAGATCCGTTCCTGCTATTTACATTTAGTGCAGTGCGTCCTGCTCACAGTGTTCAGCTAGATCCGTTCCTGCTATTTACATTTAGTGCAGTGCGTCCTGCTCACAGTGTTCAGCTAGATCCGTTCCTGCTATTTACATTTAGTGCAGTGCGTCCTGCTCACAGTGTTCAGCTAGATCCGTTCCTGCTATTTACATTTAGTGCAGTGCGTCCTGCTCACAGTGTTCAGCTAGATCCGTTCCTGCTATTTACATTTAGTGCAGTGCGTCCTGCTCACAGTGTTCAGCTAGATCCGTTCCTGTTATCTTCTAGACTATTTACATTTAGTGCAGTGCGTCCTGCTCACAGTGTTCAGCTAGATCCGTTCCTGCAATTTACATTTAGTGCAGTGCGTCCTGCTCACAGTGTTCAGCTAGATCCGTTCCTGCTATTTACATTTAGTGCAGTGCGTCCTGCTCACAGTGTTCAGCTAGATCCGTTCCTGCTATTTACATTTAGTGCAGTGCGTCCTGCTCACAGTGTTCAGCTAGATCCGTTCCTGCTATTTACATTTAGTGCAGTGCGTCCTGCTCACAGTGTTCAGCTAGATCCGTTCCTGCTATTTACATTTAGTGCAGTGCGTCCTGCTCACAGTGTTCAGCTAGATCCGTTCCTGTTATCTTCTAGACTATTTACATTTAGTGCAGTGCGTCCTGCTCACAGTGTTCAGCTAGATCCGTTCCTGTTATCTTCCTACTGACAGGCAGGCTTGTCTGGTTACAGTATATAAAGCTACTTGAAGAAAATTACAGGTGTTCTATCCCAGCTTAGTGCAGCTACAGGCCATTAGTATGTCTGGAAGGCCAAGAAGGAGAGGCAGACAGTCACAAGCCAATAAGAGAGGGCAAGCAGGCTCTGTGTCTAGTGCTGGTCGTGGAGACGGTGCATCCTCATCAGCACGTGGCCATGGGACACGCTTGGCCTTTTTTTCGGCAGCTGGCCATGTTGAGCCGCAACATGCGGAAGACTTGGTCGAGTGGATGACCAAGCCGTCCTCATCCTCCTCATCCTCTCTCACCCATGCCCAGGGTGCTTTGTCTGGCAAAGCAGCGGCCTCTTCCCTCAGCTCAATGTCATCAGTGACTCCTTCCCTAGCTCCACCATGTCCTCATGAGGATTCCCTCGAACTGTTTGACCACAGTGTTGGGTACATGCTCCAGGAGGATGCCCAGCGTTTGGAAGGCTCTGATGACGATACTGAGCTCGATGAAGGCAGTAACATGAGCGCGGACAGAGGGGGTGCCCAAGAAGGACAGCAATCTGGCAGTCATGCTCCCCCTGCTGCAGCATACTGCCAGGTTTGCTCCAGTGATGAGGAGGGAGGGGATGATGAGGTCACTGACTCAACGTGGGTGCCTGATAGGAGAGAGGAGGAGGAGGAGGAGGAGGAGGAGGAGGAGGAGGCGGCAGCACATCACCAACGAGGCAGGATGCCCTCCAGGGGCCAGCCTAAGGGCAGCACATTGACTGCATCACACCCCAAAGCTCCACATGTGCAGGGCGCTGCAGTCTCTGCGCGTTATTCAAAAAGTTCTTTGGTGTGGGCCTTTTTTGAGACGAGTGCATCAGATCGCACCGCTGCTATTTGCAACATATGTCTCAAGCGTATCTCGCGTGGCCAAAATATCTCCCGCTTGGGTACCACATGCTTGACCAGACATATGTTGACCTGCCATGCAGTTCGTTGGCAAGCGTATCTAAAAGACCCACACCAAAGAACAAAGAGGATCTCTCCTTGCTCCTCATCAGCTGAGATTTCCAACCCCACTAGACCTTCAGTCCTCTCTGAGACCTGCAGTGAGAGGAATGAAGGTGTAGAATTAGGTGTGTCACAGCCAAGTACTTGTGGGCAATCTGCTTTTGGTACACCGACGTCAGATTGTACCAGGCAAATTTCCCTGCCCCAGCTGCTGCACCGCCGAAAGAAGTTTGCTCCCAGCCATCCACATGCCCAGCGGTTGAATGCTAGCTTGGCAAAATTGCTAGCACTTCAACTGCTGCCTTTTCAGTTGGTAGACTCTGCCCCCTTCCGTGAGTTTGTGGAATGTGCGGTTCCTCAGTGGCAGGTACCCAAACGCCACTTTTTCTCACGGAAGGCGATTCCGGCTCTCTACCGGCATGTGGAAGGCAATGTCCATGCCTCGCTGGACAGGGCGGTCAGCGGTAAGGTGCATATTACCGCTGACTCATGGTCCAGCAGGCATGGACAGGGACGTTACCTAAGTTTCACGGCGCATTGGGTGACTCTGCTGGCAGCTGGGAAGGATGCAGGACAAGGTGCAGTAGTGTTGGAGGTTGTTCCGCCACCACGCCTCCAAAATGCTGATTGTGACACACCTCTCTCCTCCACCCCCTCCTCTTCTTCTTCCTCCATGGCCTCTTCCTCGGAACCAGCGGTGCTCCGTAGGCGTTCAAGGGGCTACGCAAGTACGCAGGCCAAAAGATGCCATGCGGTGCTTGAGCTGGTGTGCTTGGGGGACAGGAGCCACACTGGGGCAGAGGTTCTGTCAGCTCTGCAGGGGCAGGTTCAGAGGTGGTTGACGCCACGCCAACTTAAGGCAGGAATGGTGGTTTGCGACAATGGCACCAACCTCCTCTCTGCCCTCCGACAGGGACAAATGACCCATGTGCCCTGTTTGGCTCACGTCCTTAACTTGGTGGTGCAGCGGTTCTTGGGCAGGTACCCGGGCTTACAGGATGTCCTGAGGCAGGCCAGGAAAGTCTGTGTGCATTTCCGCCGGTCATATAATGCCAGTGCTCGGCTGACGGACCTCCAAAAGGAGTTTAACCTGCCCAAGAACCGCCTAATCTGTGACATGCCCACCAGGTGGAACTCAACGTTGGCCATGCTGCAGCGGCTGCACACGCAGCAGAGGGCCATCAATGAGTACCTGTGCGACTATGGCACCAGGACAGGGTCAGGGGAGCTTGGTTTTTTTTCCCCACGCCAGTGGGCCATGATCAGGGATGCATGCACTGTCCTGTCACCATTCGAGGAGGCCACGAGGATGGTGAGCAGTGACAGTGCATGCATCAGTGACACTGTCCCCCTTGTCCACCTGTTGGAGCACACGCTGCGTGGAATAATGGACAGGGCACTTGAGGCAGAACAGAGGCAGGAAGAGGAGGACTTCCTTAGCTCTCAAGGCCCCCTTTATCCAGACAGTGTTCCTGCGTGCCCGCCGATCACACAGGAAGAGGACGAGGAGGAAGAGGAGGAGGAGGAAGATTGTGTCAGTATGGAGGTGGAGCCTGGCACTCAGCATCAGCAGCAGTCTTTAAGGGATCAGTCCCAAGAAACACATGGACTTGTACGTGGCTGGGAGGAGGTGGCTGCGGACCATGTCGTTCTTAGTGACCCAGAGGACTCCGGACCGAATGCCTCAGCAAACCTACGCTGCATGGCCTCCCTGATCCTGCAAAGCCTGCGTAAGGATCCTCGTATTCGTGGTATCAAGGAGAAGGACCAATACTGGCTGGCAACCCTCCTTGATCCACGTTACAAGGGTAAGGTTGCGGACCTTATCTTGCCATCGCAGAGGGAGCAGAGGATGAAACATCTTCGGGAGGCCTTGCAGAAAGGTCTGTGCAACGCGTTCCCAGAGACTGGGAGGTTACAAACTCCTGTTTCTGGACAACGTGTTGCTGAGGCTTCGGTCAGTCAAAGAAGGAGCGGTGGAGAAGGTGGCCGTCTGACCGATGCGTTCAGACAATTTTTTGGTCCGCAGCCCCAAGGTATGATCGGTTCCAGCAACCATCGCCAGCGTCTGTTTTACATGGTGCAGGAATACCTAGGGGCAAGATCAGACTTGGACACCTTTCCCACCGAAAATCCTCTGGGTTACTGGGTCTTGAGGATGGATCACTGGCCAGAGCTTGCACAGTATGCAATTGAGCTACTGGCCTGTCCTGCATCCAGCGTTCTTTCGGAACGCACATTCAGTGCTGCTGGAGGCGTGGTAACCGATCACAGGGTGCGTCTGTCCACCGACTCGGTCGATCGGCTGACCTTCATAAAAATGAATGAGTCTTGGATCACCACCAGCTACCAAGCACCTGATGCTGATGTAACCGAATAATTTTTTTTGAAATCTCAGATCCCTTCAAAGACTGCCTATGCTGATGCTGAGTGACTATCCCTGAGTAATTATCCTCTTCCTCCTCAATCATCACGCTGATAGCTTGTAAGAACATTTTTGGTTCTGGGCGCCACCACCAGTGCCTAAGGCACAATTTTTCAGCCCCTGTTTAACAGGGGTGTGTAATTACAATTTTTGATGTAATACTTTGCAGCAGGGCTCGTTCCTGCATTCCAACTAGAGTGTCTGTGAGGGGTTGCAGTGTTGTGGCACCAGCACCAGTGCCTAGGGCCCAATTTTTCTGCCCCTGTCTAACAGGGGCGTGTAATTACAATTTTTGATGCAATACTTTGCAGCAGGGCTCGTTCCTGCGTTCCAACTAGAGTGTCTGTGAGGGGTTGCAGTGTTGTGGCACCAGCACCAGTGCCTAAGGCCCAATTTTTCTGCCCCTGTCTAACAGGGGCGTGTAATTACAATTTTTGATGCAATACTTTGCAGCAGGGCTCGTTCCTGCGTTCCAACTAGAGTGTCTGTGAGGGGTTGCAGTGTTGTGGCACCAGCACCAGTGCCTAAGGCCCAATTTTTCTGCCCCTGTCTAACAGGGGCGTGTAATTACAATTTTTGAAGCAATAATTTGCAGCAGGGCTCGTTCCTGCGTTCCAACTAGAGTGTCTGTGAGGGGTTGCAGTGTTGTGGCACCAGCACCAGTGCCTAAGGTCTAATTTTTCAGCTCCTGTTCAACAGGGGCATGTAATTACAATTCTTGATCTAATATTTCACAGCAGGGCCCTGTGAGGGCTTACAGTGTTGTGGCCACAGCAACACCTAAGGCCCAAATTTCTGCTGAGTATATAGGGCAGGACCCTACTTTCAAACATCTAACTTACAAACGACTCCTACTTGCAAACGGAAGGAGACAACAGGAAGTGAGATGAAATCTACCCCTAGGAAGGGAAATTCTCTCCTGTAAGAGTTAATATGGGAAAACAAGTTCTCCTTTCCACTGATGCTTTCCAATCCTTGTTCCACAAAAAAACCCAAATTTTCAAAAAACATTTTTCATTGGGACAAAAAAGTGAGGTGAAATCTTCTGAAGAGGAGGAAAGACAGCAAAACAAATGTCACAGGGGTGATAACCCTTCCCTATGTTTTCCAAAAAGCTTAGAAAAGATTTTTTGGCTGGAGCTAAACACGTTAAAAATGTTCAAAATTACAAACAGATTCTACTTAACAACAAACCTACAGTCCCTGTCTTGTTTGCACCGCCTGTATACTGCTGTTCAGAGTATATAGGGCCTGGTGGCCCCACACCTTTCCTTATTTTAATTTGGGTGCGGGGTTCCCCTTAATATCCATACAAGACCCAAAGGGACTGGTAATGGACTGGGGGGTACCCATGCCGTTTGTCTCACTGATTTTCATCCATATTGCCATGACCCGACATGACATTAAACCCGCAAGCAGTTTTAAATGAGATTTTTTCCTTTAAAAATGACATTTGGTGCAGGGACTGTTCTAAACATGGGAAACACGCGTCACTTTACAGGCATACTATAGACACCCCCCAGGTACGATATTTAAAGGAATATTTCACTTTTTTTTTTTTACTTTAAGCATCATTAAAATCACTGCTCCCGAAAAAACGGCCGTTTTTAAAAGTTTTTTTTGCATTGATACATGTCCCCTGGGGTAGGACCCGGGTCCCCAAACCCTTTTTAGGACAATACCATGCAAATTAGCCTTTAAAATGAGCACTTTTGATTTCGAACGTTCGAGTCCCATAGACGTCAATGGGGTTCTAACGTTCGTGCGAACTTTCGGTCCGTTCGCGGGTTCTGGTGCGAACCGAACCGGGGGGTGTTCGGCTCATCCCTAATGCTCACCTTTGCCACACTCCCCCACCACTCCATTGGTAGCCCTCAAAAAATATTCAGTCTTTCTAGGTATGGAGAAGAAGATGACCTCCTCCTCTATTGCAGTGCTTGATGCTAAGAGACCAGTCGCCAGGCCTAACACAGGAAGAATAAAGAATTTAACCTTGTGTAAGCTTCAATAGCATTTGATACCGAGCTTACACAGGGTTTTAACTCCCATCTTTGATGGAACAGAGTAGCAGGGTATGGTGGAGAAGGTAAGTATCACAGGCTGTGAGTTGTTTTTACAGGACAATTCTACATAGCCTCTTTAAAATATACAAGTAAAGCAGGGGTCTCCAAACAGATATCTACAGGATTGCATCTGGCCTCCTTCTAGGGTCAGGCCCCCCGCTGCGCTGTGATCATCCCGTCAATTATTTGCTAGATCAGCTGATGCTCTAGCAACTGATAACATGCTTGTTCCCACGCTGTACTGTCCTTATTCAAGTCAGTTGGTTGCTAGGACCGCAAACATCCTAGCAACTGATGATGTGCTTACCGCAGAAGGAGGACGGACCTTTTTAGTCCATACCTATTCCCCATCCCAGTTCCTGTCCTGCTGCTACATTAACTACAGCCACGCTGTAAGCAAGGTATTGGCAGACCACTGATATGGAATCTGATGTAAGGGCGGCAGCTCTGATGGGGCTTTTGATAGGGACCATGATGTAAAAGAGGCTCTGATGGGGACTCTAACATAGGGGAGACTCTGATGTAAGAGGGGGGCTCCTAAGGTAGACTCTGATCTAAGGGGGCTCTGATGGGGACCCTTATGTAAGGGAGGACTCCTAAGGGAGACTCTGATGTAAGGGAGGATCTGATGGAGACCCTGATGTAAAATTGGTCATAGATGTATGGAAACTCAGTTGATTCAGCAGGAGGGACTGGTTGAATTTCTATCCATCTTTGGTCATTCTGACTTGAGAGAAGTTGATCTAATGATAGATCTATATGCATCATTCCTCAACACACCCTTCACAACCCATCAGGAGCCAGTGGGGGGGGGGGCGAGATGTACCTCCCCTACCAGAGCCTGCTGATCAGGGTGTCCTGTGTAATGGACAGTCCACTGTACATTCCCGTACAAAGTGCAGGAATCAGGGCAGTGGCAGCTGGTGCTCCATCGGTCGGGGGGGGCGGCAGACAGACCTGACCACAGACATCCCCCCTGTTGCTGCAGCCTGCCAGCCCACATTTACCCCCCCGTCGCTCCAGCCCGCCATCGCACGCCATACACCCCACCCCCCCACCCCTATACTTACCCCATGAAGGTCACGGTGTAATACTTCAGGGAATGAACTATGTTGGGTTGTGTGGATCACAGCTTCGGAAGTCTATGAATACTATATTCTTAACAGTTAACTTTAACCTTAACAGCTATCAGGTAGGAAGACTCAGATAAGTTTGGAAATACAATTGGTTTTATTTAGAGTTGTAATACACAGCCACGACGGGGAGCTTCAGAGGCAACTTAAGCTTAGTAGCACTACACAGGAATAAAGTTTATAGGAAACGTAAAGATACTTGCAGTGAGTGGATTCCTGGAGATGGGGTCACCCAGTGGCTTCTTGAGAGATGTACTGGTCTCCTATGTGGAAAGGAACAGGTAAGGTTTTCTTCGGGCAAAGTAAGTAGACTGAGGATAGGGCAGAGGAGAGTCTCTGACTACTAGAGAGGAAGGGGCTCTGTCCGGCCCAACAAGTGGAAGTTGGAGGGGCTCTGTCCAGCCCAAAAGTGAGGTGGAAGACGGGGCTCTATCCGGCCCAAAAGTGAGATGATAGTCGGGGCTCTGACTGGCCCAAAAGAGAGATGGTAGTAGGGGCTCTGTCCAGCCCAAAAGAGAGATGGTAGTCGGGGCTCTGACTGGCCCAATAAAGAGAGATGACGGCAGTCTTCTGTTGGAGATCTTTACCTGGCATCAGGTTCTTAGCACGAACGTCAAGCAAAAGGCGTTTAAATAGGGACAAGAGGAGGAGCCGGGTGATGTCGTTGTGATGTCATCAATCTGCAAATGAGTTTGTGGAGATATCAGAGCTCCCAGTGGAAAGATAAGAATATTGCAGGAGAAATGTCGGAGCCTCCAGTGGAGGGATAAAGACATTTCAGGAGAAATGTCGGAGCCTCCGGTGGAAGGATAAGGACATTACACACGGCTGAGGCTTCCCGCCCTCTGTCTCCTCCTTGTCTCAGCTATCGCTTCTCCTCCTGACCAATCGGGTCTTCAGACTCCCGGCCAATGGGGTCTCAGGACCCGCTTCTTGATTGGCCAGGAGGAGAAACAGGAAGACATTAGCAAATATTAATTCGCTAATGTCATACAACAGGGTGGGCTCAGTGCTCTGCGCCCTAAGCCCACCCTTTTTTGAAGCCATTTAGAGCCTCTGGCTCTAATCATGTGCTTCAAAAAAAGAAACAACATTGAAATCCATGCTTCTGGTGCCCTGCATGTAGATTAGGGTCCAGGCGAATGGATGAGCGGCCTCCACTGAATCAGGGTATGTAATGTAAGAAATGCAGCAACCATAAGTGTGCAACAGTAGTCAGGGTTATGTAACATACAGCACAGCAGAGTATGGTGGTCAGTGGTATTTATTTAACAAACATCATGTGATCAGGAATAGGTCAATTCAGTGCTTGTTAGTATATTCAGCAAATGTACACTTTAGCTTTTACATGCCTTTTCACAGGCACATAATACATACTAAAGCAATTACTTGTTTGTGCACATTTTTTGCATACATACATATCCTTTAGACTTAAGATATAGCGAGTTTATTTTACTGTTTTCAAAATTTCATGTCATACTTGAAAATTAATATCGTTAAATAGAGTGTATGCGTATATACATACAAACTGTATTTTTTTTTCTCTTAAGTACTTAAGAAATAGAAAGGGAATAAAAAGGGCACAACAGACCAGGTATGAAAGGTACACCACTTCTTGTTTCTTAGCAGAGACAGGACTGTCTAATTTATTTGTTTTGCACATACTTCTAATAGACATGCTTACATTGCTGGGTTTTCTTAAGAGAAAGCCTAGCGTGCTTTGCAAACAGTTTTATGTAAACAACCTGTATTAAACATTCTTACAATGTATTTGTTAGAAGAGGTCTAAAAAAAGAGGTAGAAATCTGAAAATATTTCACAAATTTACAAATATCCTTGTACCATGGAACACCTTTCCTTACTCTTGCACCCTTTTCCTTCTGTCTTTGATCTCATCTTGGTTTTATTTTATTTTTAGCTAAATCTATCTATAATAAATATACAGTCAGTTATGATTGCTCATTGATTGCTTGGGTGCCCGATTATATTTTTAAAAAAGGAAAAAAAAAAATAGAAGTGTTCATTTAGAAGAACAAATTAACAGAAAGGCGGATTTGAATTTATTTGTATCTCTAGATTTAAACTAACTGAACCCAGTTTGAATAAATGTTATTACTGGAAGGCACACCCGATGGTGGCAAATAGAAAGGCCCATGACAATCTGGTCACTGAGCTAGACTTGCTCTCCTCCGCCCAGGCTGAAAAGGCTTTGCGCTGGACCAAATATAAATTTTATAGTAGCGCAAACAAACCTGGTCCTATGTTGGCCAGGAAACTTAACTCGGTGGGGCGCCCATGTAAGCCAGTTCGTCTGCAGGTACAAGGAGGTGGATTCACCTCGGACCCGTCCAAGATAGTCTCTGGTTTTGCTTCCTTTTTGTCATTTCTATACAGCAGACCCGTTGCTTTTGATCTGGACAAGGCTGAGAGCTTTTCTCAAACGTTTAGTCTTCCTTCGCTGTCCTCGACGGCCCAAGACACCCTGAACGCACCTATCTCTGAGCAGGAGCTCGCGCAAGCTCTCAAATCTCTTAAGCAGTCCAAGGCCCCGGGCCCGGATAGCTTCACCGGTCTGTACTACAAAACATTTGCACCCTTACTCATACCCTACCTGACTTCTTATTTCAACTCTTGCCATGATGGCGCATGGCCCTCACCATACTCACTTAAGGCTCACATTTCTATGATCCCCAAGTCATCTGAGGAGGCCACTGATCCGCAATCTTTTCGTCCTATTTCTCTGTTGAATGTTGACCTGAAGGTTTTGGGGAAAATTCTAAGCACATGGGTCAACAAATACCTTCAGGTCCTCATTTCACAGGGACAAGGTGGGTTTTGTGCCTGATCGTCAAGCAGGGGATAACATCCACAAAGTAATCCACCTTCTCTATATCCTCCGCCAGCGTAAAATCCCAGGCTTTTTGCTCTACCTGGATATTTACAAAGTGTTTGATTCGCTTTCTTGGGACTACCTCCAATATGTTCAGACCCGGTGGGAATTTGGGACACACTTCCTATTGTGGATCCATGCCCTCTATTCCTCACCATCAGCATCCGTAAAATATGCAGGCTTCTTATCCGACTCATTTCCTATATTTCGGGGGTACTAGGCAGGGCTGCCCCCTGTCTCCAGCGCTTTTTATCTTGGCGCTGGAGCTGTTGGCAGTGGCGATCAGGGCTAACGTTGACATTTCGGGAGTCCCTTATGCTGGAGCCCAGTATAAGGCCAATTTTTTTGCAGACGATGTGCTTCTGATTCTGTCAAACCCACTCATCTCCCTTCCCAACCTGCAACTTGTGTTAGACCGATTTTCAGCCATCTCCGGCCTTTAAATTAACTCTTCCAAGACCACAGCCCTGAATGTCAACCTCCCTATGGATATGGTGCAGCGTCTTTAGGTGTCAAACTAACGCCTTCCTACTATTCTTTGTTCTCCGCCAACTACTAACCCTTGTTGTGTACCTTGACCACCCTTATGCATTCATGGCAATTTCCTACCCTTTCATGGATAGGAAGGCTCTCGGCAGCTAAAACGACGTTCCTGCCCAAAGTTCTTTATTACTTTCGCACTCTGCCAGTTAAAGTGCCCTCTTTCTTTCTTCAACTTTTGCAGAACAGGATCCTCCAATTTATCTGGGCGCATAAACGTCCTAGAGTCCCTAGATCTACTCTTTATACCTATAGACTACAAGGAGGCCTGGGGGTCCCCAATGTCTCCAACTATTATACAGCGGCGCAGATTTCCCCGTTGACCACGCTCCACGCGACCACAGATGTTCCTCTGTGGGTGTTACTTGAATTGCCCAACTGCGACTTGTCCTCTCTCCAAGCTCTGCTCTGGCTCCCTCATAAATTACGCCCCCCTCTTTGAGCCCTGTGTTGCTGCATGGTCTGCAGATTTGGGACTCAGTTCGCTACTCTGGTAATTTGATGTCCTCCTTTTTACCTCTACTCTCCATCACTCACAATCCTCTTTTCCCCCCAGGCCTTGAGGAGCCTCAGGCATTCTCTTGGTGGCTCTCGTATGGCTACCCACGGGTTCAAAACTTTCTTTCCTCCTGCTCCTTTCCTTCCTGGGAGACCATCCGAGAAACACACAATGCACCAACTAGAGAGCATTATCGGTTCTTTCAATTAAAACACTGGATTAGTGCCTTGCGCCGCACGTCCACTTACCCATTTCAAAAGACTTTTTTGAACACACATGTCAGCATGACCCTGGGACTCCCAGCCTCATCTCAGCTATCTATGCATCCTTGAATGAACGTCCGTCATCAGCACCCTCTCTTATATGGCCCAATGGGAAAGGGACCTCCAGGCTCCCATAGACCTGGAAGACTGGAGTAAGGCCTGGAAAATGGTAGCCAAATGCTCATTTAATGCAAACACCCTAGAAGTAGCATATAAGGTCCTATTCCGATGGTACTGGGTCCCGGCCCGCACAGCTCAGGCCTTCCCGGTAAGTACTGATAGATTCTTCTGCAACTGTGGACAGCGGGGTGATGTCATATACACCTGGTGGTCCTGCCCAAGACTGGTGGGGTTTTGGTCTAGAGTTTTTTACTGCAGACACTTTTCCATATAACAGTCCGAAGGGATGCTAAGCTAGCCCTATTACATTGTCCAATACCTGGTTTGTTCGCTCCTCAGCAGAAGCTGGCCACGTACCTCTTTATAGCGGCTAAACGAACTATAGCTCAAGCCTGGAAGACCCAACGAGTAGCTTTCCAAGGGGTGAGGACACGCATGACTGCTATGCTACTTCAGGAATGAATGTCCAGTTTTGTGAATGATTCACATGCCAAATTTCTCAAAATTTGGGAACCATGGATCTCTTATGAGTTTCCCACACTTCAAGAATCCTGTTTGGGCCTTGCCTGACTTCCTTCATGTGAGGCGCCCGTGTCCGAGATCTCCCATTCCCTTTCCCCCTCTCCTATCTATGACCCCCTTCTCTCTGCTTTTTTGCTCTTCTCGCATTTTTTTCTGGTTTCTCACTATTCTGACTCCTATCGCTGCCTTCTATGGAGGGGGGGGGGGGGTTGCTGGAGAAGAGCCTCCCCTTTGGCGATGAATTTGGGGACAGGGCACTTTATGCAGTAGTCATTTTTTTGATACCAACCCCTATTTTCACTATGTTATAGGATAATTGTGAACGATATTGATCTTTGGTAATTTTTACATGTCTCTAGCCCCTGCGTGGGCGATTAATGAGCTTGTTATATTTCTCTTGTTTACCCAAAAAAAAAAAACATATTGAAAAAGAATAAATGTTATTACCAATCTCATAATCCTAATGAGTTTCTATACTGACAGTGAAGTTACTGAATGTTTTTTGCAATGTTTAGTAATAACTGTGATCCCTCCTTGGCCAGCCCCACTCTGTTTTACAAAATGCCAGATACTTATATGATCACAGCATTTTTTAATGGGCACATAGGGGTTGATTTACTATATGCACTTTGTTGCAGTGAAAAGAAAGTTGCAGCTCGCAAGGGAATTTTCCACAGAGCTTCACAAACTTTGGTGAAATTTCCCTTTGCAAAGATTAACCAATCACGTGCAAGGACAATTTAAAAAAAAGACAACATTTTTTCATGTACATGATTGGATGATGGAAGTCAGCACAGCTCTGGGGAAAATTATTTTTCAAAGTGCAACTTCCCTTTTAAATAAAACAGTCTATTTGCATATTCTATTCGATTCAAGCCCATAATGTTAATATGGGCTGAACTGGCAGAGTTGAAGAGCTATAGACCCAGGTTTGGTCACTGACTTGCACTATACAATAGAACTAGAGAAATGTCAAGAATCCAAATAGATGAAATTGCTACCTTAAACATGTATTGAAATATATGCAAACCAAGAATCCCTGTTTTTTTCCCCCTAAAGGTTTTATATAAATATGTAAGGATTTGTAGTAGTGTGCAGAGGATTCAGAATCTTCATTGTTAACATAGGGTCACACTCTCTAGCACCTTACATATGCAAGCTATTTTGGATTTAAGAATGGGCAACACTTGTATGTGCCCGCATTTCATGTGGGGTTCTCATGGCCTCGAGGCCATTACCACCTGCACATCAGCACCAGCTTCTTCCACTATCAGACTTCAGATACAGTGCCACTTCAGAGCCAAGAGAGGGCTTCCCTTGGGCAACTTCTTGACTTTGATCACATGACCCAGCTGAGTGGAGGCCTTACTCTCACAATGCATTGCTACTGTATCTGAGGTCTGGCGAATGGAGTAGAGGAGAGCTCTGTATAGTTGGGAATTTAGGGTTGACAGGAGAGAGCTCTGTACTAGGGAAAGGAGATTTTTGTTAGTAGCAGGAGAGACCTCTATACTGGGGAAGGGGGATTGGGGCAGAACTCTGTACTGGGGGAATTTGGGGGAGAGCTCTCTACTGGAGGTATATATGAGGGTGGGGGTATTTTTGTTGTTGTACACTGATATGTGTGTTACCTACTCCTGCACATTATTGCATACTTACCTGTAGGTGTGTCCTCCAGTGATGTGAAGTTTTGAGCTCCTTGACAGCTGCTGTCATTTCTATCCCTTCTTCTTCTGAGTCCAACCTCTTCTTGCTGTGCATATTGGAAATGCAGTGATTATGCAACTCCAGCTCATGCACAGTGGTGTTATATTAGCTTGGCACCAGCTATATTCTTAGCTTCTTTCCCATTTTTTTCAGCAGAAGAGATATTTTAGGTCTCTTCTAGCAAAATACCCCATCTGCTGGCAAATATTTGTCATTAAAGTTTAGTTATGCTTCAAAAGCCAACCCAAAATGTGATAGAGCAGAAAACGGATAAATGTTGCCTAGACAGAACTCTGTTTACCTTAGGTGGGCTGTCGCTCTTCTGTGAATAGTTTCACTCCAGTAATCTTGTCAGACAGACTTTTGTCTCTGCAGTAGACATGTGCACTGCCGAAAAAATTAGTTTGTTTTCGTTTCATTTGTTTGTTTTTTTTTTCATTTTTCGGGTCATTTGTTATGATCGCAATTTGAAAATTTGAAAGAATAACTAACTAACTACCTAACTAACTAATAATAACTATTAAATGATAGGTACTGTATTGGAATTTCCTTTCAAATGTGGCTGTTAGTGAACGTAAGGAATACAAATGTATCCAAAGTTACGAATTAGCCGAAATACTGAATGCCGCATCCGAACAAATGGAACGGAACAAATTAATAATAAATATTATTATTATAATAATTATAATTATTGTTATTTATTATTATTAATTTGTTACGTGTCATTCGTTTAGATACGGCATTCGTTATTTCAGATAATTTGTAACTTTGGATAAATTCGTATTTGTTACATTCAGCAACAGCCAAATTTGAAAGGAAATTCCAATACCTATAATTTAATAGTCAGTAATAGTTAAGCTATTATTAGTTAATTATTATTTCAGATGTTTGAATTTCAAATTTCAGAATTTCTGAAATTTTGAATCTACAAATGTACAATTTTTCTAATATTCAAATATTCGAATTTACGAATATTCAGAAAAATCCGTTAAACAGGTTTTCGTTAATTCGGATATTTCCGAATTAACGAATTTGTCGAAATTAGTTAGAAAACTAATTCGGAACTAAACAAATTGTACATGTCTACTCTGCAGCATTATATCAATTCTATAAAGCAGTTTACTCTCTGCAGTAGCTGATTCATTAAACTATCAGTGGTGAGCACAGTTTTCTCTATACACTTTGTACACAGTGCAGATTCCTCCCTCATTTTATTTCCTCCTCTGGTCAAATGTTTGTTTGTTTTTTATCCTATAGTGTTAGGCTATTTTCAATATTTGTCAAACTTTCTTTAACTCTTCTGGTTGTATGGCTTTTTTTTGTATTAGGACAGAAGGTTAAGGAATGTTACCTTGGCCCTGGAAAATATAACAAATAGAAGCTGACATTTCACACATATTACAAACATTATGGGTGTTATGTGTGACTTTTCCACACATTTTATATAAATAGGCCTCTTAAAGTATGTATGGCTCGACCTTTTCCTTTTAGCTTTGAATAGAGTAGGGAGAGGTCAGACCCATATCAGGTAATTTTTTTGTCTGTGCACTGCTGGAGAGATTTCCCCGCACTTCCTGTCCTGGATATGGAACAGCAGATGCGAGGAAATCTCAACAAAGTGAGAGACCCCATTATAAGAATTCCTCTCACCCCCCCCCCTACTGAAAACTAAAATGTTTTGCATTTACATATACTTCAACAGCCTTTAAAACATGAAAAATAGCAGATCCCATCCTATGATGTAGGTGTACCTAGGCACTCCTGTGTCTCAAAAAATTTGAAGTGAGATAAAATGATGTCACTATTGCTCTGCTCACTCTTTACATTGCTAGAGACAGCTGCAGTAGGAAATCTCTGTTTCTGCTTTATTCATTCTGTTTATTTGTGCTTTATGCACCTCTTTTGCTGCTGCTTGATTATTCTTCCAACAGTCATCAGATCACCAGTCATTATGTGGGGGTCAGCTTTAACATGAGGAAGCTAAACCCTACCAACCCTACCTTTGACCAAGATGGCCATCTCCACACACAGACACAGGCATTGTAAGTTAGTCCTAGGCAAAAGATCAGCTTACTGAGAAACCACATGTAGTACAGGCTAGACATGTGAAATTTGATTTGGTCTGAATAAAATCTCAGACAAATTTTTGGTTATTCAGAGACTCGGAAGTATCTGAATCTCCAAATGAAATAGTAACGAATAGTAATGACTTTTGTTAACCACTTCAGCCCCGGAAGGATTTACCCTCTTCCTGACCAGAGCACTTTTTACAATTTGGCACTGCATTGCTTTAACTGCTAATTGCGCGGTCATGCAATGCTGTACCCAAACAAAATTTGCGTCCTTTTCTTCCCACAAATAGAGCGTTCTTTTGATGGTATTTGATCACCTCTGCCATTTTTATTTTTTGCGCTATAAACGGAAAAAGACCGAAAATTTTGAAAAAAAATGATATTTTCTACTTTTTGTTATAAAAAAAATCCAATAAACTAAATTTTAGTCATACATTTAGGCCAAAATGTATTCGGCCACATGTCTTTGGTAAAAAAAAAATGGCAATAAGCGTATATTTATTGGTTTGCGCAAAAGTTATAGTGTCTACAAACTACGTTACATTTTCTGGAATTTACACAGCTTTTAGGTTATGACTGTCTATGTCATTTCTTGAGGTGCTAAAATGGCAGGGCAGTACAACCTCCCCCAAATGACCCCATTTTGGAAAGTAGACACCCCAAGGAAATTGCTGAGAGGCATGTTGAGCCCATTGAATATTAATTTTTTTGTCCCAAGTGATTGAATAATGACAAAAAAAAAAAAATTACAAAAAGTTGTTACTAAATGATATATTGCTCACACAGGCCATGGGCATAAGTGGAATTGCACCCCAAAATACATTCTGCTGCTTCTCCTGAGTATGGGGATACCACATGTGTGGGACTTTTTGGGAGCCTAGCCACGTACAGGGCCCCGAAAACCAAGCACCGCCTTCAGGATTTCTAAGGGCGTAAATTTTTGATTTCACTCCTCACTACCTATCACAGTTTTGAAGGCCATAAAATGCTAAGATGGCACAAACCCCCCCCAAATGACCCCATTTTGGAAAGTAGACACCCCAAGCTATTTGCTGAGAGGCATGTTGAGTCCATGGAATATTTTATATTTTGATACAAGTTGTGGGAAAGTGACATTTTTTTTTTTTGTACAAAGTTGTCACTAAATGATATATTGCTCAAACATGCAATGGGCATATGTGGAATTACACCCCAAAATACATTCTGCTGCTTCTTCTGAGTACGAGGATACCACATGTGTGGGACTTTTTGGGATCCTAGCTGCATACGGGGCCCCGAAAACCAATCACCGCCTTCAGGATTTCTAAGGGCGTAAAGTTTTGATTTCACTCCTCACTACCTATCACAGTTTTGAAGGCCATAAAATGCCCAGATGGCACAACCCCCCCCCAAATTACCCCATTTTGGAAAGTAGACACCCCAAGCTATTTGCTGAGAGGCATGGTGAGTATTTTGCAGCTCTCATTTGTTTTTGAAAATGAAGAAAGACAAGAAAAAATTTTTTTTTTCTTTTTTCAATTTTCAAAACTTTGTGACAAAAAGCGAGGTCTGCAAAATACTCACTATACCTCTCAGCAAATAGCTTGGGGTGTCTACTTTCCAAAATGGGGTCATTTGCGGGGGCTTTGAACTGTCCTGGCATTTTATGCACAACATTTAGAAGCTTATGTCACACATCACCCACTCTTCTAACCACTTGAAGACAAAGCCCTTTCTGACACTTTTTGTTTACATGAAAAAATAATTTTTTTTGCTAGAAAATTACTTTGAACCCCCAAACATTATATATTTTTTTAAAGCAAATGCCCTACAGATTAAAATGGTGGGTGTTTCATTTTTTTTTTCACACAGTATTTGCGCAGTGATTTTTCAAATGCATTTTTTTGGGAAAAAACACACTTTTTAAAATTTTAATGCACTAAAACACAATATATTGCCCAAATGTTTGATGAATTAAAAAAGATGATCTTAGGCCGAGTACATGGATACCAAACATGACATGCTTTAAAATTGCGCACAAACATGCAGTGGCGACAAACTAAATACATTTTTAAAAGCCTTTAAGAGCCTTTACAGGTTACCACTTTAGATTTACAGAGGAGGTCTACTGCTAAAATTACTGCCCTTGATCTGACTTTCGCGGTGATACCTCACATGCATGGTGCAATTGCTGTTTACATTTGACGCCAGACCGACACTTGCGTTCGCCTTTGAGCGAGAGCAGGGGGGGACAGGGGTGCTTTTTTTTTTTTTTTTCTCTTTATTATTTTTTTTCTTTTTTATCTTATTTTTAAACTGTTCCTTTCATTTTTATTTTTTTTAATCATTTTTATTGTTATCTCAGGGAATGTAAATATCCCCTATGATAGCAATAGGTCTGTTAGACCCTAGATCTCTCCTCTGCCCTCAAAGCATCTGACCACACCAAGATCGGTGTGATAAAATGCTTTCCCAATTTCCCAATGGCGCTGTTTACATCCGGCGAAATCTAAGTCATGAAATGCTCGTAGCTTCCGGTTTCTTAGGCCATAGAGATGTTTGGAGCAACTCTGGTTTCTGATCACCTCTATGGTCAGCTGGCTGAATCACCGGCTGCATTCTCAGGTTCCCTGTTGGGACAGGAGAGCCAGAGAAAAACATGGAAGACGGTGGGGGGGGGGGATTCCCTCCCACTGCTTGTAAAAGCAGTCTAGAGGCTAATTAGCCGCTAGGATTGCTTTTACATGAAAGCCGACCGCTGGCTGAAAAGAATGATACCAAGATGATACCTAAACCTGCAGGCATCATTCTGGTATAACCACTCAAAGTCCAGCAACATACCAGTACGTTGCTGGTCCTTGTTCGGCATATATTGTACACTTTTTTTTCATGCAGCCTGTGGGCTGAACGAAAAAAAGAGATTGATCGGTGGGTATGCCCACCATTAAAATACCTCCCTTCATCCACCCACTTCTAATGATGGGCATACATGCACCGTATATATATGCCGAAGCATGGGGGCATCCTCCCGCAAAAGTTAGGAGCAAATCGCTCCTCCGCCCTCTGCTGCCCCCACGCTTCGGCATATATGCTGAAGTATGTAACTGTGGTGGTGAAATCACCTCCGACAGCGCTGGAGTCACAGCTTTATATATCGTGGGAGCAAACGCTGTTGCTGTCAAGATAAATAAATCCGCGCTGCAACTGAATGGCGTACCTGCTAAGCAAAGGATGGTTAACAATAAAACAAAGTAACGTTACAGTATAACAGTAAGACTTACCATACCTGCAAAGCAAATACAAAAAAAATAGTAAAAAATAAAACATTCAACGCAACCTGTGCCTAAAATATATATATGCTGAAGCATGGGGGCATCCTCCCACAAAAGACAGGAGCAAATCGTTCCTCCACCCACTGCTGCCCCCACGCTTCGGCATATATGCTGAAGTATGTAACTGTGGTGGTGAAGTCACGGCTTTATGTATCATGGGAGCAAACGCTGTTGCTTTCAAGATAAATAAATCCGCTCTGCAGCTGAATGGCGTACCTGAAAACAAAAAAAAGGTACCAACAAAACACATATGTGAAAAGCAAACATGGTAAAACATAATAACAATAAAACATTGCAGAATAGAATACAGTAAAAAAGAGCAGAACAATAGAGAGAAAATAGAGAGAGAGAGAACAATAAAATGACAACTATTTTTGTTTTTTTTATTTTATATTCTTTTTGTGTTTTTATTTTTTTTATTTTTTTTTTATTTTATTTTTTTTTTACACTTTTTTTAGTAACTTTAACTTTTGTAACTGGTACCAAGTTTGGGTCTCTCAAAATGCGATGGCATCTTGGGAGACCCTGTGAAAGTGTGTCCTAGTCTGTGCAATGCTGTACCCTATGCTAATACTCAACTAGTGTATGGTAGCGTTCAAAACATTCACCAATGCATAGACCAGGATTGTCAGGACAGGAGGGACAATAATACCGGGTGTCACTCCTAAATCTGCGCTTGCTACAGACACGACATCTTCTTTGGGGGGCTCATTGGGTAGGGGTACTCGAGAGGACATAAGGAAAATGCCTCTCATGCAGCCGGCTTACTGCATTTGGTTGGGGAAGGTGAGGTGGAGCACCGTCTGGAAACAGAAGGGCTCTGATGATCTCTTCCTGGAATTTAAGGAAGGATCCAGTCCGTCCTGAAGCTCTGTATAGCACATGAGCGTTCAGCAAAGCCAATTGAAATAAATAAACAGACACTTTTTTGTACCAGCGTCTGCCCTTACGGGCAACTAGGTACGGCGCCAACAACTGGTCGTTGAGGTCCACCCCTCCCATATTTTGGTTATATTCGTAGACACAGAGGGTTTTCTCCACAACACCAGTCGCCGTAGTAATTTGGACCGTCGTGTCTGCATGAAGGGAGGTAAGAACGAAAACATTCTTATTGTCCCTCCACTTCATAGCGAGCAAGTTATTACACTGCAAGCATGCTCTCTCCCCCAGCCTAAGACGGGAATCTACAAGCCGCTGGGGAAAGCCCCGGCGATTAGGTCGCACGGTGCCACATGCTCCAATCTGTTGATCAAAAAGGTGACTAAAAAGTGGCACGCTCGTGTAATAATTGTCCACGTACAAGTGGTACCCCTTTCCGAATAAGAGTGACACCAAGTCCCACACTATCTTGCCAGCGCTTCCTATGTAGTCAGGGCAGTTTGTCGGCTCTACGTGACTATCTTTGCCCTCTTAAACCATAAATCTACATGTATAGCCTGTGGCCCTGTCAGAGAGCTTATACATCTTGACCCCGTATCTGACACGCTTGCTGGGAAGGTACTGTTTGAATGACAAGCGGACAGAAAATTTAATCAGGGACTCATCAACGCAGACAACTTGATGGGGAGTAAACAAGTCTGCGAAACGCTGGTTGAAGTGGTTTACGAGGGGACGAATTTTGTAGAGCCGATCGTATCCAGGGTCTCCACGAGGACGACAGAGTTCATTGTCATTGAAGTGCATGAACCGCAAAATCTGCTCGTATCGTGCCCTGGCCATGGAAGCAGAGAACATGGGCATATGGTGAATTGGGTCAGTGGACCAATATGACCGCAACTCACTCTTTTTGGTTATGCCCATGAGGAGGGAAAGGCCCAGAAAGATCTTAAATTCGGAGACCGTAATTGGTCTCCAATCTCTGGCAAGGGAGGACTGGGGATTAGCGGCGATGTGTTGACCAGCGTATAAATTGCTTTGGTCCACAATAGATCTATAGAGATCTTCGGTGAAAAACAGCGAATAAAAATCCAGTGGCGTAAAATCAACTGTTTCCACCTGAATTCTGGGTTGGCCAGTGAATGGGGGAAGTACGGGTGCTGCAGAAGTGGTGGATTCCCAATTTGGATTGGCGAATGCAGCAGGAAGGGCACTATGGGCACGACGGGGCCTGTGTTCGTCTTCTTGGTGGCAGCGGGACACTAGTAGTGCTTGCCACCTCGCCAGCTTGAACTGCACTTATAGGACTCGCCACGTCACCACGTGATACTGCAGTGCTGGATGTATGACCAGGGTGTACTAGGCCGCTGGTGCTTGCCAGTTCACCAGAAGGAATAGCGGAGCTAGTACTTCTCTGCTCCATACGAGGGACCTGCGGTTCTTGCACTTCAAGGACAGAAGAAGATTGGGGTCTGGTACGCCTGACTTTAGCAGGGATCACAACTCCGTCGTCAGAGCTATCTGTCATGGAGCCGCTGTCCTCTACAGGTTCGTATTCTGAGCCTGAATCTGACAGATGAGTGACTTCCTCTTCACTATCTGTCATGCTCAGAAACGTGAAGGCCTCTTCACTAGTGTACCTTCGATTTGCCATTTTGGGCTCTAAATTTAGGGGTACACTAGTGAGACTCACAGGCAAAAAAGCTCCTGACTGTTAGCGACTGATTCAAAATGCTACCAAAAAACTGTTAGCGATCGCAGGGATCAGGCCTGACTCTGCGAATGCTGCAGTTATGTGTGCTTAGTGTTTTGTAAGTGTCAGTGATCGATCGATACTGCACTTGGGTGGGCTGGGCAGGGCTGGGCCAAGGGGCAAAAGGCAGGTGCTAGCAGGTATCTGGGCTGATCCCGCTAACACTGCGTTTTTTTGGGGACCCTAAACTGCTGGGGAGTATAGATCTGATCGGATCAGATATCGATCCGTTCAGATACTATAGCACTAAGGGAGGTGTATGCTGCGTGCGTGGGTGTTAGCGGTACTGGCGCTAACCTGACGCTGCCTGGGGCGACGCAGACCTTATCTGACCCTAAAAACATAACTTATATCACCGCCAGGCAATTAGGGGGTTAAACCTTTATAAGGTAATAAATGGTGGGTGCCCTAAAACTATAATAAACTATAAAAAACAAACTAACTAACCAGCGTCACCCGTAACACTTATACGGTGATCGCTGGTGAAAGGGTTAACTAGGGGGCAATCAGGGGGTTAAAACCTTTAGTAGGTAGTATATGGGGGTCCCTGTCGCTATAAAACACTGACGGCGAACCTATATACTTACCTCCCTAACTAGCATCACCAGTGACACTAATACAGCGATCAGAAAAAACGGTCACTTAATGACACTGGCGACGGGGGGTTATCACGGGGTTAACCTTTATTGGGGGGGGTTAGGGGGGTACCCTGGACCTAAAGGGGGGTACACTAGACCTAAAGGGGGCTAACCCTAACTGCCCTAACACTTATAACTGTCACAAACTGACACCAATGCAAAATAAAAAACTGCTATTGGTGTCAGTGTGACAGGGGGTACAGGGGGGTGATCGGGGGGTGACTGGGGGGTGAAAAGTGTGCCTGCGTGTTCTACTGAAAGTGTATTGTTGGTGCACTTACTTGATGTCTTCTCTCCTCGGCGCCGGAACAAAAAAAGACCAGCTCGATGAGAGATTACATCACTTCCTCTGCCTCTGTTTACATTACAGAGGCAGAGGAAGATCCTCATTGGCTGGGAGCGATCGCGAGGGGGGGCCACGAATGGATGGCCTCCCCCTCACGTCTGATCGCTCCCAGACACAAGCCAACCGCCTCGGGCACCGGGGGGGGGGTCCGATAGGACTCCCCGCCCGCGGGAGGCAGATCACGTACAGGTATATGATTCTGCCTGCCCGTGCCATTCTGCTGACGTACATCGGCATGAGGCGGTCGGCAAGTGGTTAAAATCCATTTCAAATTTGTTTTGTTTATTCATTTTCTAACAAATTCCACCTTTTCAGAATAATTTGAATCCAGATCGGTCGAAAAACTATCTGCCGATTCGAATTCTGTGTGAAGAAATAGCTGGTTGTTAAGCAGCGGCCTAGAAGCTGGCTGCCTGTGTCCTTAACAACCATGACTCTTCATTTGTCAGCTGGCTTCCCACTTGACAGATCAATGTAAAGAAAACAATGCCGGCAATAGCCCGGTAATAGAAACATTCATACCAGACCCTTTTCCGAGCATGCAGCCTGGCAGGTCAGGAAGGGGAGGGGATGAGCAAGTGCCCTCCCCCTCCTGAACCATTCCAGGCCACATGCCCTCAACATGGGGGGGTGGGTGATTTGGGGGCAGGGGGGCTCTGCCTCTCCACCGCCAATGCACCTTGTGCCCATGTTGATGGGGACAACAACCTCTTACCGACAACCCTGGAACCCTGGGCTGTGGTTGTCGGGGTCTGCAGGCAGGGGGCTTATCTTGCCCTCCCATGTGAATGAGTATCAGGTACACAGTACCCCTACCCATTCACCAAAAAAGTGTCAAAAAGTAATAACACAAGAGACACTTTTTGATAAATTCTTTATTAAAAAATACAAAAATAGTGTCCATTGGTGTAAATCCATCGTCAATCACACCGCCCACTGGCCCGGAAAAATAAATAAATGAAAAACGCTCTCCTAGGAGGCCTCCCGCTGTATGCCCGCTCTGCACTTTGACATTCCTTATATAGGCATGGGGCGGAGCCACTTGTCACCCTTCTGCCACCGGGTGACGTAGCCAGGTGGCCCCACGCCTTGCCTATATAAGAAATTGCAAAGTGCAGAGCGGGCATACGGCGGGAGGCCTTCCAGGAGGTGAAAGCGTTTTTTTTTTTCGGGTCTGGCGGGCAGAGTGATTGACGATGGATTACATCGAGGGACGCTATTTTTTTTATTTTTTAAAAAAGGATTTGTTAAAAACTGTCTCTTGTCTTTATTACATTTTGGTGAATGGGTAGGGGTACTATGTAACCGATACCCATTCACATGGGGGGGAGAGATCTGGGGCCCCCTGGTTAAAGGGGGCTTCCAGATTCCGATAAGCCCCTCAGCCGCAAGGTTCTTTGGGTGGGGAGGCAGAGCCTCCATAATTTTTGCCAGGGGTTGTACATTTTCTAACGAATTCCAACTTTTTAGAATGATTAGAATTCGGATCAGTCGAAAAATGATCGACCGATTTGAATTCCAGGTGAACAAATAGCTGGTTGTAAAGCAGCGGGCCTGGTAAGCTGGCCGCCCGCTCGCGTCCTTAACAACCATGAGTCATCATCTGTCAGCTGGCCTCCCCACTGACAGATGAATGTAAGGAAAACAATGCCAGCAATAGAAAAAAGTAAAACAAAACGGCGTGGGTTCCCCCCAGTCCATACCAGGCCCTTTGGGTCTGGTATGGATTTTAAAGCGGTTGTATTGCCTTGATGACTTTTACCTACAGGTAAACCTATAATAAGGTTTAGGAGATAATTACCCTGCATGCAGCTGTTGATGTCAGTGGCGCACAATAAACAACTGAAGGAACATCCTCAGGGACTGGTGATTCCATAATATTTGCCAGGGGTTGTATAAAGGTAACACATTTTAATGAAAACTAAATGAATTTTAATGAAAACAAAACCAAACTAAATGAATTCTGAAACCAAACTAAACAAATTCCATAACGAAACAAAATTAGTAACATAACGAATCTACCCTAAACGAAAACACATTTTTCCGTTCTGCACATGTCTAGGACAGGGACAGGTTTCTTCCATGCAAGGGTGCCGTACTGCACCCCCATTTTCTGCTCCTAATGCATGCCATAAAATGGGTGTAGTACCTTGTGCCCATTCTTTTTCCCTTGCTCCAGCTGTCCATGGTTGGTATGAATTGCCTATTGCTTGCTTTCTAACAGCATGAAGGTAGCTGCATTGTGTGTTTTGTGTCAGCAGTGGGTAGATAGGGTTGAGAGTGGGCATGTTGGAGTTTACCCTTTAAAGTGTAGGTCAAGCTAAAAACAATTTCCTTTTTTTAAGACAAAATAAAACAAACCGTGTTGTGCTGCTGGAACTGAAATAAAATGAAATAAAACCCTTTACTGAACTCTGTGTCTTGTATCAATAATTATCCATGTGTTACTTGTATATAACTATACAAACAAAAAAATATTATACATGAAAAAATATTTGAAAATCTCAGTCACGTAAAACTGTGTCAACGGTGTCCATAGAGTGATGTTAAACAGTCCCAATGGTGATATTATTGCCAATAATAAGCTCACAATGACAGAAACTCACAGTGATATAACACTCTTCGGTTCGTGCATAACACTTCCTTGGAACCGATCCCAAAATCCAAGTGCTGCAAATATTTTCTACACTGTGCACCACCACCTTTAAGTGAATGGGTGTACTCTCACCTTCACTTTGTTTTGACCTATAGCATAAAATAGGTCATGCTTCGCCTCCCATGTCTCAAGAATAGGTTGGTAGGCTCCCAGCATTATATAAGCACAATTGATGGTTTCAAAGTTGCTGTACTTTTAAGATCTGTATCCACCATTGTGTTACTCTGTAAGGTGCGGGCCGCCTGGACTCAGCCTCACAGAGCACCAGGGCCCTGCCACCTTCCTTTTCCAGGCTGCACTCATGTCTTGGCGGCTTCCCGGTTTGCAGTACTTTGAGGGGGTACAGAGGACAAGCAGCCTTGGCTTCCAGGAAAGACCTCTATAGAAATTCTTCATAAGTTCTTAGAGTTTTTAGGTATAAGGTTGATGAATATCAGAGATCATGCAAAACTATGGATTTTATTTTTGCCCCATCTTGCTTGTTTGTCATTAAACTGGAAGCCACCAATTTTCTGATGACTGCTAGCTATAAGGGTGCTCAAACACAATGCACACCTTTACATTTATCAAAAGTATGTAGTATGAGGATAAACCTAAACAATATACTCAATTTGGATCCAATCATGCCAGTCCTTACATTGTATGGTACTTGGGGGAGCTAAAAGGGACTGCATGCTCAGATTGTGTAGTGCAGTGGTATCCAAACTACAGCCCTTTGCTTGCCTTATTCTGACCCTTGGGGCACTTTTCCTCACACTAATACCAATGGTGGGTCACTAAACCTCCCACTGATACCAATGGTGGGGCATTAATCCTCCCACTGATACCAGTGGTGGGTCACTAATCCTCCCACTGATACCAATGGTGGGTCACTATTATTCCCACGGATACCAATGATGGGACATCATTTCTCCCAGTGATAACAATGATGGAGCACTATTCCTCCCACCGACACCAATGATAGAGCACTATTCCTCCCACTGATACCAATGACAGAGCACCATTCATCCCACTGATACCAATGGCGGGTCACTAATGCTACCTTCTGAAACCAATGATGGGTCACTAAACCTCCAACTAATACCAATGGTGGGTCACTAATCCTCCGACTGATACCAATGGTGGGTCACTAATCCTCCGACTGATACCAATGGTGGGTCACTAATCCTCCGACTGATACCAATGGTGGGTCACTATTTTTTTCAGAGATACCAATGATGGAACACTATTTTTCCCACGAAAACCAATGATGGAGCACTATTCCTCCCACTGATGGAGCACTAGCCCTCCCACTGATACCAAAGATACATTGTTTTCTTCCACTGCTGCCAGGACAATTTCTACTCCCAATGGTTACAGCCCGGCCCCCCTAAAGTCTGAAGGACAGTAAACAGGCCCTTTGCCTAGAAAGTTTGGAGATCCCTGGTTTAGTGTATGGTCAGCTTAAAACCACAAATCCTGGTAGTCAGCATAAAAGGAGACATACTGCACTGCCTGGGAAGCCTCCAGTTCTCTGTTCTCCTCTGGTCCAAGCTAGCTCTACATAAGTGTGCATCAGGGTCACCTTTTGAAACCTATGGAGAAGTGCATGTTGTGAGTTTATGTCCTAGTGTCTCTAGGCATCTGGATTAAAAAGCATCCCAGAATGTCTTGCCAGAACATAAACAAATATTTCTAATGGTTCCTTCATGTTGTAGATGACTTGTGCTTGTATCTAACCCCAAATCTGCTCCTGCTCTATGTATTCTGTGACGGTATGAGAGGTAATGGACAATAAATATATTTCACCTCACATGCGTTCTGCTGTAAGAGAATGAAGCAAAATCCGGCCCGGGTTTTCCAGCTTCTGTGGCAGGCTTGGTTCCGGTCCGGAAGTTGTGGTCCACTTGAGTCCATGCTCAGGTGGACTTTAAATGACGGGGGGGGAGAGAGAGAGAGAGGCGGGGACCACACCGTATAGAGAGGTGACTACTGTATAGTTTAGCGCCAGATGGCAAGGATTTGTTTTACTAATTTTTTAGTTGTTTTCATTACTTTGCAAACCTCTGCTAAATAAGCCTGGAAACCCACCAGATTTTAAAGAAATTGCCTGCGCACTGACCTTGTTTTCCAGAAAAGGTGATCCCCATGAGCTAATCTCCCACGCGTGGTGGACTCAGCGGGCAGTTTCTAAAGATGGAGGAGATGTTAAAGGCCCTGCTACAGACAATTTAAAAAACAATTTACTGTTTTAGGTAGTAAAATGCGGAGAGGACGAGGTAGAACAGCTGCTGGTTCCCAAACCCTTCCGCAGGGAGGTGCTAGACCTGGCCCATGGTCATGTAATGGGGGGACATCTCGGTATCGAAAAGACCAGGGAGAGAATTGCCCAGAGATTTTTCTGGCCCGGGTTGTATACAGATTTCAGGGAGTTCTGTGAATCATGCCCCGAGTGTCAAATATTGGCACCGTCACCCCATTTTGGCAGTCCACTTGCCCCTTTACCAATAATCGAGGTCCCTTTTGAGAGGTTTGGCATGGACCTGGTGGGGCAGGTAGTGAAGTCTGCCCGGGGGCCCCAGCATATTCTGGTAATCTTGGACTATGCAACGCGCTATTCTGAGGCCACACCCTTGTGTAACACCTCCACTAAGGCTACCTCCAAGGAGTTAGTCCAGGTGTTTAGTCGAGTGGGGATCCCAAAAGAGATCTTAACCGATCAGGGCACCCCATTTATGTCCAGGGTTACCATGGAACTGTGTAAACTATACAAAATCTCCCATCTCCATACCTCTGTCTACAACCCCTAAATGGATCGTCATGTGGAAAGAATTAATAAAACTTTGAAAAGTATGCTGAAAAAGGTGGTCGACAAAGATGGGAGAAATTGGGATTTTTTGCTACCATATCCCATGTTTGTCATACGAGAGGTTCCGCAGGCATCCACAGGCTATTCCCCTTTGAGCTCTTGTATGGTAAACATCCCTGGGGGCTGCTCTATGTCGCCAAAGAAACATGGGAAGGAGAGGCCACTCCATATAGAAACATCATAGAGCATATCTCCTTGATGCAGGATCGAATCGCAGCTGTCCTGCCCCTGGTACGAGAACATATGGAGCAAGCCCAGGAGGCCCAGAGGAGGGTCTATGATCGGGGTGCCAAGGCTTGTACTTTCAGCCCTGGAGACAGAGTGTTGGTACTGGTTCCCACGGTTGAAAGTAAGTTCCTAGCCAAGTGGCATTGTCCCTTTGAGGTTGTCGAAAGGGTAGGGGAGGTAAACTACAAAGTCTACCAACCAGGGAAAAGGAAACCACAACAAATGTATCATGTGAATTTCTTAAAGCCCTGGAAGGACAGAGAGACTTTAATGGTCGCATCCCTGCCACCAACAGACAGAGTACCGGTGACACCTGACGTCCCCTTAATGGATTCCCTGTCTGTGGCACAACAAAGTGACGTTAGGGGGTTTGTGTACAAAAATAGAGACTTTTTCTCCCCCTTACCCAGACTGACCAATGTGATCTAGCATGATATAGTGACAGAATCAGGGGTTTGCGTAAAGCCATATAGAATCCAAGAGGCCAGGCGAGAGGCAGCCGCAAAGGAAATCAAAAATATGTTAGAGCTGGACTTGATAGAAGAGTCCCACAGTGATTGGTCGAGCCCCATAGTGCTGGTCCCAAAACCCGATGGCACTATGAGGTTTTGTAACAACTTTAGGAAATTCAACAGTGTGTCCAAGTTCAATGTATACCTGATGCCTCGGGTTGACGAACTCGTGGACAGGTTCAAACAGGCCCACTACATAACACCTCCAGATCTAATGAAAGGCTATTGGCAAATACCCCTGAATCGGCCAAGAAGAAGACTGCCTTTTCCACTCCCGAGGGCTCGTTTCAGTACAAGCGGATGCCTTTTGTTCTGCATGGGGCCCCTGCATCATTCCAGCGACTGATGGACAAAACTTTGAGACCACATTGCTCGTACGCAGCCGCTTATTTGGACGATGTGGTGATCCACAGCCCAGATTGGGAATTGCCCCTGCCCCGAGTACAAGCAGTGGTAGTTTCCCTCAGGAAAGTAGGTCTCACGTCCAACCCTGGAGGAGGCCAAATACCTTGGGTATGTTAGAGGAGGCCAAATACCTTGGGTACGTTATTGGTCGGGGAATGGTCAAGTCCCAGACCAATAAGATTGAGGCAATTCAAAAATGGTCCCAACCGGTAAACAAGGAACCAGTTCGGGCCTCCCTGAGCATTACGGGGTATTACAATTGTTTTATTTGGTGTTCAACTTTGCCACCATTGCCGCCCCTCTGACCGATCTGACAAAGGGTAGAGAGTCGGTCATGGTTAAATAGAATCCTGAAGCTGACGAGGCGTTTCAGAACTTAAAGCAGACCCTTTGTGACCCCAAACTTCCACAAAGGAGGTTGTGGTACAGGCAGATGCCTCTGAGGTGGGCCTAGGTGCTATACTATCCCAGAACAGAGATAGTGAGGAGCACCCGGTTGTATACCTGAGCCGAAAACTGAACAGGCATGAAAAAAACGATGCCATTGTCGAGAAGGAGTGTCTCGCTATTAAATGGGCCTTAGACTCCCTGAAGTATTACCTGTTGGGGAGGTCATTTAAGCTGGTCACCGACCATGTTCCCCTAAAGTGTATGTGTGACAACAGGGGAAAAAATGGCCACGTGACAAGATGGCTTTACAGCCTTTTAAGTTTACAGGAGAGAGAGACACCGTATAGAGAGGAGATTACTGTAAAGTTTAACGCCAGATGGCAAGGATTTGTTTTACAAATTTTTTATTTGTTTTCATTACTTTGCAAACCTCTGATAAATAAACCTGGCAACCCATCAGATTTTAAAGAAATTGCCTGCACGCTGACCTTGTTTTCCAGAAAAGGTGATCCACACGAGCTAATCTCCCACAATTATTACCTGTAACACCAGTTATTACCTCTGCCTTAGCTTTGGTTCCTCTGTTTATATTTTTGTTCCTGCTGCATGTCTACCTTTGCCTGTGGTGTGCCTGACCTTGCTCTCACAACTAGGGATGGGCCGAATGGACCCGTTTGGTTTGCACCAGAACATTTTAAACACTGTGAAAGTTCGGACTCGAATAACGAGCTCCATTAAATTCAATGGGACCCGAACATCAAAAATCAAAAGTGCCCATTTTGGAGTCTTATGCCGTGTACACACGATCGGACTTTTCGACAACAAAGGTCCGACGGAACGAATCCGTCGGACAATTCGATTGTGTGTGGGCTTCATCGGACCTTTGCTGTCAAAAAATCAGACAGACTTTAGAAATAGAACATGTTTCAAATCTTTACGCCGGAACTCCGCCGGACCCAGTTCCTATCGAAAAATCTGCTCGTCTGTATGCTGGTCCGACAGACAAAAAAACTACGCATGCTCTGAAGCAAGTATAAGACGGAAGCGCTCGGTCTGGTAAAACTAGTGTTCGTATTGGAGCTAGCACATTCCTCACACTGCAAATTCTGTGATCATTTAATGTAGCGCATTATTGTCTTTTTTATAATGCTAGAAGAACAAAGTTGTTTTGCTGCTCATATTCACACAGAGTTCTCACAAACAGATTTCTGGATTATTTCTCCTGATCTCATGAATGATATTGTATTTTTTTAAAAGCCCGATCTCCATAATAATGTTTACAAATTTATTTTTTGAGTCATCTTTAATTATTTTTGATTTCATCAAGATCTTTTTTTATGATTATTTAAAATTTATTTTCTAGTGATTTCCATATTTTTTTTGTGTGTGTCAAGTTACCACAATAACACTAATAATATTTTATTTTTTTGTGTGTCAAGTTACCACAATAACATTATTGTTTTATTTTTTTTGTGTGGCAAGTTAACACAATAATGCCCTGTACACCTATCGGACATTGATCGGACATTCCGACAACAAAATCCGATCGTTCTGAACGCGGTGATGTAAAACCTGTACGTTGGGACTATAAATGGGGCAGTAGTCAATAGCTTTCGTCTCTTAATTTATTCTGAGCATGCGTGGCACTTTGTGCGTCTGATTTGTGTACACACAATCGGAATTTCCGACAACAGATTTTGTTGTCGGAAAATTTTATAGCAAGCTCTCAAACTTTGTGTGTCGGAAATTCCTATGGAAAATGTGTGATGGAGCCTACACACGGTCGGAATTTCCTACAACAAGGTCCTATCACACATTTTCCATTGGAAAATTCTATCGTGTGTACAGGGCACTACATTATATTTTTGTTTTTTTTGGAACCTCAAGGAGGTTGGTGTCCCTTGTTAATTTGACATTGTCTTTTAGAAATGTATTTGAATAACAACACATAGGCAAGTATTTTCAGAAAATAAAATATCCATTTATTCTGATTAACAAAATAAAGATGAAGGCAACGCTGGAGAAACTTTCGGAATTTGTGAAGCCTTTTGGCCCCAGGGCACACATCAAGTCTGTGGAAAAGAAAATTGGGATCTTGAGGAGTCCATATAATAGGGAGCACAATCTGGTCCAGGAATCGCAGAGATCAAGAGCAGCAGCAGATGACATATATGTCCCCAGGCTGTGGTACTACACCAGCCTGCGTCTTCTGTCAGACCAGATTGAACCCAGGTCATCACTTTCTTCTCTTCATTGCAGCCTTCCCTCCATGCTGCCCTGCAGCTTTCCTTGGAGGCTGTGGCTCTGGTGGTGGACTTGTGGCAGGAGGAGGATGAGGAGGAGGAGCTTGCTCATATATTTGGCTGTTGGCAGTTAACTCGCCCCTTGTGAAGGACATCACAAATAATTCTTTCACAGAGGAGGCGTTGGCCCTTCTCCAATTCGAGCAACCTGCTGGCTATATAGCAACCATAGGCCTCTTCAGCTTCGGGGGGGCTCCTGAGGACATTCGTAGCTTCTCTAATGAGGCGCAGTGATGCCTCCTCTGTCACCGTCCCCTTCCTGGGCCTTTTTGTATGAAGGCGGAGGGGAGGCACCTGCGATTGGGTGAGGCTCCTACTGGGCCTGGCCACCTCCTGGCTGTCACTGGGCCCGGTCTCCTCCTGCCTGCCACTTTCCAGACCCTTGTCCTGGCTGGGCTCATCCTGTTTATAAAAAAAGGGACACATTTTTAGTTTTTGGTTCATCAATCACACACAATTTTCAGCTCATGACTTGCAAATTCAATGTTAATACATATAAAAGAGTATCATTCTGACCCCAGCGTTTTTTCAAGCTGGTAACAAACATTTTTGGCAGCTACTGTCAATTGATATGTATACATAATTTTTGGATAAAATCCTTAATAGGTAATCAATTATAACATCTAGTTAACATTAATAATATTAGGACACTAAATATGTCTAAAAATAATATACCTGGCTCCAGCTGGGGGCATCTGCTTCTTCCAGGATGGAAGGCCCAGGTTGTTCCTCGTCAGCCTCTGCTGGGGTGGAGGGAAGGGTGGAGGGAAGGGTGGAGGGAAGGGTCGAAAGAGATTCCCTGGCTTCAGTCTGGTCGTCAAGAAAACGCAGTTTTTCGAAGTACCACAGCCTGGGTACATACACATCATCTGCTGATGCTCCTGATCTCAGGGAAGCCTGGATCTTGTTATGCTCCCTCCTATACATATTCCTCAAGATCCCAGTTATACGTTCCAAAATCTTCATGGTTGCTTCTGGGATCAAAGTCTGCACAAACTCCAGAAGTCTCTCTAGTGTTGTCTTCCTTACTGGTTTGTTGTAATATAACTTGTGTTTGACCTCCCACAGATTGCTCATCTCCCTGTACTTGTCAATAAATTGGGACATGAATTCAGGGTCCTTAAACTTATTATTCATTTTTTCTGTAAGACGATACACAAGACAAAAACACTAATGTTAGCCTAAACTCTCATAATCTTATCCCAACATAGGCCTCAATCTTTAAGCAGTATAGGCCACTGATCAAATGTTCCAAATATTTTAAAAATTACCTTCGTTTCGGACGCTCGCTATTTCCGTTCTTCTTTCCTCCGCGCACTTACGGCACATGCGTGTTAGCTTTATATACACTGCGCATGCGTGAAACTCCGCCTGCATCGCCCGCCCCTGTCATTCTTTTTCACGAATATTCCCCGCCCCCTTCTCTACGCACAGAACGTACATACGGCACATTCATGTTAGCTTTATATACACTGCGCATGCGTGAAACTCCGTCTGCGTCGCCCACCCTTGACGTGGCTTTTGAGGAAATGGTGGAGATGGTGTACATCTTGCGGAGGAACGAGTATGATGGGAAGCATGGACCGTACACCCAGCCGAATTTGCGCAAGGCCAAAATCATGTCAAAAGTTGTGAAGACTCTGCAGCAGAAGTTTGGGGTACGCTGTTCCAAAGACCAATTAAGGAAACGCTGGTCCGACCTTAAACTGAGGGAGCCAGATCAGTACAGAAGAATAAAGAAAGTGCTTCAAAAAAATAAGTACTTGTCATGTGTTCCTATTCTTATTATTAACTTGCATGCTGCTCCATGTGCTTTTCTTTACTTTTGTACAGTTTTAAATGGCTACTTTCATGTTCGTGGACACAGTATTTGTTCATAGGAAACATCGTTCAAAGGAAACATCGTTTGATAATATATATGATGTATTTCGTTGATACAGGGTGTTAACTACATTTTGGTATTGCTAATTTGTCTTATTAAAAGAAGTTTGGGGCATTGTTGTCTAGATGTCTTTGAAACTTGAAAGAATTGCAAACTTGATTAAGTGGAATGTAAACACTCAGCAGCTGTTTACACATCTGGACTCAGGAGCACTAGTGTGGACACCAGAGCACATTTTTTAGGGTAACCCACACAGGTGCTCGAGTGGATACCTGGGGTATCTCCATCTGTGAAACTTGGCCAAAAAAGGTAAGTATTCCAGCTAGGTAAAAAAAAGGGAATTTTAATCATGTTTTCAACTTGGATCTCTTCCCAAAAAGACAATTGTACACCACTTCAAAGAAATGTTTCATATATCTATTTCTGGACTCAAATATCTGCGTGCTAAGTATACCTTTGGTTTCATTCTCATAGGGGAGGAAAGACTTTGACAACAGGATCCCAGGGACCCCTGACCTCGACAGCCTGAATGGCAAGTAAGCCCCGGCCCCCCGAGGATGTGGACAAAGGAGAGGTGGAGGAAGTGGGCGACATGGGCACCGCACCAGGTGAGTGTCTGACACCCCAGCTTCAGGTAATCTATGTATGCCTGCATATTTCTAAATACATGTTTTTTCATCAATTTTAGGTGATGTGCTGGTTGTGGAAGGGGAAGCGGTGGAACCATTTTCCACCGACAGCGCCCAAAGACTCATTGGCCAGATCATGGCCTGGAATGGGGAGATTAATGCCATGCGCAATAGCCTGGACATCATGCACAATCGGCTGGACATCATGCAGCAGGAAATGAAGAACATGATCAATGCTTTGGGGAGAATTTAATCCCTTTTTCCCTAAAATGAAATCGATCATGTTCTTCATTTCCTTTTTAGATTACCACATTCTGTCCTTTCATTTTTTACAATTTTAAAAGCCAAATTTTGAAGATGCACATGGTGTGTCAACATGTACTATCTGCCATCAGGGGATCTCAATGTATGCTTTTTTTGGGTGCAACTCCTTCCTCATAATGCTAGTAGGTGAGAGGAAGGGATTGCACCCACAAAACACGTCCATTGATCCCCCATGATGGGAGAAAGCACATGTTGACATTACCCATTTGGAATCCCAATTTGTGTGCATCTTCAAAATTTGGCTTTTACAGGGGTGGCATCACCCCATCTGATTTAGGGCAATATCAAGACATCTTTGACACTATAATGTCTGATATTGCCTTCATTTTCTAGATGTTGAACTTTGTAAGTTCCAGAGTTGTGTGTATGTTATGTTTTAAAACATGCCTGTTTGTAAAAAAATAAATAAATAAAAAAAAGTTTAAAAAAAAAATATATATTGTTAAAAAAAGAAATATATATTTAAAAAAATATATATAAACGCAGATGTGAATGTGCACAGATTAAAAAGTTCGCTAATCAACAATGTGTGGCTTCTTCTTTCAATGCTCAATACCAGTTTTGTAAGTAATTTTGTGTTTACAGTGACAATGGGGCTTATTTACTAAAGAAAAATCCACTTGGCACTACAAGTGCACTAGGAGAATCTAGGAGACAGCCAAAAAGAAAAGCAAGCAATAAATACATTTTGAGATTTTATCTGATCATTATTTTTTTATTAATAAAAATCAGACATTGTCAGGCATTGCAATGGCCTCCCTACCCGTAAAATAATTAACATATTTCTCCCTAACTTCATGGGCGCTTTGGGGGGCCAAGCCAGTACAGCCAGTATCCAGGCCCGTCAGAGGATTGTCTGTAAGTCCGGTCTCAGGTCCAACTGATGCAATATAATTTCTTGCATTTTTTCTTAAAAAATTGTGCAGGATGCAGCATGCTAGGACAATATGATTAAGTTTGTAGTCCGCCATATGAACTGCTGTCAGAAACAGGCGGAACTGGTTGGCCATTATCCCGAAGGCATTCTCCACAACTCTACTTGCTCTGGCCAACCGGTAGTTAAAAACCCTCCTCTCCAGGGTGAGGGTCCTTTGGGGGAAAGGCCTCATCAGGTGCTCGCCCAGACCGAAGGCTTCATCTGCAATGAAGACAAAGGGGAGTCCTTCCATGTTATCCGCATCAGGTGGCAATCCCAGGCCACCACTCTGGAGATGCTGGTAGAACTCCGTCTGGGTAAAGACTCCATCCGGCCATTCTTCCCCACGTCCACATACAGAAATTCATATTGTGCAGACACCACCGCCATTAACGCGATACTATGAAACCCCTTATAGTTAAAATAGTATGACCCTGAATGGGGTGTTAGCACGATGTGGACGTGCTTTCTATCTATAGCCCCTCCATAGTTGGGAAAGTCCCAACGGGTGGCAAAATGGGATGCCACAGTCTGCCATTCCTGTGGCGTTGAAGGAAACTGGGGAGTGAAATAAGAAAAAAAAATATAAGTGCTTTTGCACATAACATTGCAAGCAGATTACACAAAAAACATTCTTGCTCAACATCAGTATAACATTTATTTTAATTATTATTTAAAGAATAAAATATAAGGCCGACTTATCAGATTCCTCACCCCCTCTGATAGCCCATTGATAAAATTTAAAGGGGGCCTATAAATTAATTTAAGGACACACATACCATTTGGACACATTTTAAGGGGGGGGCTTATAAATTAATTTAAGGAAACACATACCATTTGGACACATTTTAAGGGGGGGGGCTATAAATGAATTTAAGGACACACATACCATTTGGACACATTTTAAGGGGGGGGTTATAAATTAATTTAAGGACACACAGACCATTTCAAAACATTTTAAGGGGGTGTTTAGGGTAAAGCACTACAATGGAGCTGACAAAATACATTGTTAAGTGACTAGACTAGGTGGATATGGGCCCAGCATAGCATGTTTTGGAGGTTAGTGAAGGCAAATATGCAGGAAGGACAAAAAGCTTTAACCACTTGCCGACCGCCTAACGTAGATATACGTCGGCAGAATGGCACGGGCAGGCAGAATCACGTATATATACGTGATCTGCCTCCCGCGGGCGGGGGGTCCGATCGGACCCCCCCCGGTGCCAGCGGCGGTCGGCATCTGACTGGGAGCGTCGGGAGGCGAGGGGGAGACCATCCGATCGTGGCCCCCCCCTCGCGATCGCTCCCAGCCAATGGGAATCCTCCTCTGCCTGTGTGTAGTTTCACACAGGCAGAGGATGTGATGTCATCTCTCCTCGGTCTGGCAGTTTCCGTCCCAGCGCCGAGGAGAGAAGACATGTAAGTGCACACAACACAAACACACACAGTAGAACATGCCAGGCATACCTTACACCCCCGATCCCCCCCGATCGCCCCCCGATCCCCCCCCAATCACCCCCCCCCCCTGTCACAAACTGACATTAGCAGTATTTTTTTTTTTTTCTGATTACTGCATAGTGTCAGTTTGTGACAGTTACAGTGTTAGGGCAGTGAGTATTACCCCCCTTTAGGTCTAGGATACCCCCCTAACCCCCCCTAATAAAGTTTTAACCCCTTGATCACCCCCTGTCACCAGTGTCACTAAGCGATCATTTTTCTGATCGCTGTATTAGTGTCGCTGGTGACGCTAGTTAGTGAGGTAAATATTTAGGTTCGCCGTCAGCGTTTTATAGCGACAGGGACCCCCATATACTACCTAATAAATGTTTTAACCCCTTGATTGCCCCCTAGTTAACCCTTTCACCACTGATCACCGTATAACTGTTACGGGTGACGCTGGTTAGTTCGTTTATTTTTTATAGTGTCAGGGCACCCGCCGTTTATTACCGAATAAAAGTTTAGCCCCCTGATCGCCCGGCGGTGATATGCGTCGCCCCAGGCAGCGTCAGATTAGCGCCAGTACCGCTAACACCCACGCACGCAGCATACGCCTCCCTTAGTGGTATAGTATCTGTACGGATCAATATCTGATCCGATCAGATCTATACTAGCGTCCCCAGCAGTTTAGGGTTCCCAAAAACGCAGTGTTAGCGGGATCAGCCCAGATACCCGCTAGCACCTGCGTTTTGCCCCTCTGCCCGGCCCACCCAAGTGCAGTATCGATCGATCACTGTCACTTACAAAACACTAAACGCATAACTGCAGCGTTCGCAGAGTCAGGCCTGATCCCTGCGATCGCTAACAGTTTTTTTGGTAGCGTTTTGGTGAACTGGCAAGCACCAGCCCCAAGCAGTGTCAGGTTAGCGCCAGTACCGCTAACACCCACGCACGCAGCATACGCCTCCCTTAGTGGTATAGTATCTGATCGGATCAATATCTGATCCGATCAGATCTATACTAGCGTCCCCAGCAGTTTAGGGTTCCCACAAACGCAGTGTTAGCGGGATCAGCCCAGATACCTGCTAGCACCTGCGTTTTGCCCCTCCGCCCGGCCCAGCCCAGCCAAGTGCAGTATCGATCGATCACTGACACTTACAAAACACTAAACGCATAACTGCAGCGTTCGCAGAGTCAGGCCTGATCCTTGCGATCGCTAACAGTTTTTTTGGTAGCGTTTTGGTGAACTGGCAAGCGCCAGCGGCCTAGTACACCCCGGTCGTAGTCAAACCAGCACTGCAGTAACACTTGGTGACGTGGCGAGTCCCATAAGTGCAGTTCAAGCTGGTGAGGTGGCAAGCACAAGTAGTGTCCCGCTGCCACCAAGAAGACAAACACAGGCCCGTCGTGCCCATAGTGCCCTTCCTGCTGCATTCGCCAATCCTAATTGGGAACCCACCGCTTCTGCAGCGCCCGTACTTCCCCCATTCACATCCCCAACCAAATGCAGTCGGCTGCATGAGAGGCATTTTCTTTATGTCCTCCCGAGTACCCCTACCCAACGAACCCCCCCAAAAAAGATGTTGTGTCTGCAGCAAGCGCGGATATAGGCGTGACACCCGCTATTATTGTCCCTCCTGTCCTGACAATCCTGGTCTTTGCATTGGTGAATGTTTTGAACGCTACCATTCACTAGCTGAGTATTAGCGTAGGGTACAGCATTGCACAGACTAGGACACACTTTCACAGGGTCTCCCAAGATGCCATCGCATTTTGAGAGACCCGAACCTGGAACCGGTTACCGTTATAAAAGTTAGTTACAAAAAAAAGTGTAAAAAAAAAAAAAAAAAAAAAAACACATACAAAAATATAAAATAAAAAAAAATAGTTGTCGTTTTATTGTTCTCTCTCTCTCTATTCTCTCTCTATTGTTCTGCTCTTTTTTACTGTATTCTATTCTGCAATGTTTTATTGTTATTATGTTTTATCATGTTTGCTTTTCAGGTATGCAATTTTTATACTTTACCGTTTACTGTGCTTTATTGTTAACCATTTTTTTGTCTTCAGGTACGCCATTCACGACTTTGAGTGGTTATACCAGAATGATGCCTGCAGGTTTAGGTATCATCTTGGTATCATTCTTTTCAGCCAGCGGTCGGCTTTCATGTAAAAGCAATCCTAGCGGCTAATTAGCCTCTAGACTGCTTTTACAAGCAGTGGGAGGGAATGCCCCTCCCCCCCCAACGTCTTCCGTGTTTTTCTCTGGCTCTCCTGTCTCAACAGGGAACCTGAAAATGCAGCCGGTGATTCAGCCAGCTGACCATAGAGCTGATCAGAGACCAGAGTGGCTCCAAACATCTCTATGGCCTAAGAAACCGGAAGCTACGAGCATTTTATGACTTAGATTTCGCCGGATGTAAACAGCGCCATTGGGAAATTGGGAAAGCATTTTATCACACCGATCTTGGTGTGGTCAGATGCTTTGAGGGCAGAGGAGAAATCTAGGGTCTAATAGACCCCAATTTTTGCAAAAAAGAGTACCTGTCATTACCTATTGCTATGATAGGGGATATTTACATTCCCTGAGATAACAATAAAAATGATTAAAAAAAAAAAAATGAAAGGAACAGTTTAAAAATAAGATAAAAAAATAATAATAATAAAGAAAAAAAAAAAAAAAAAAAAAAAGCACCCCTGTCCCCCCTGCTCTCGCGCTAAGGCGAACGCAAGCGTCGGTCTGGCGTCAAATGTAAACAGCAATTGCACCATGCATGTGAGGTATCGCCGTGAAGGTCAGATCGAGGGCAGTAAGTTTAGCAGTAGACCTCCTCTGTAAATCTAAAGTGGTAACCTGTAAAGGCTTTTAAAGGCTTTTAAAAATGTATTTAGTTTGTCGCCACTGCACGTTTGTGCGCAATTTTAAAGCATGTCATGTTTGGTATCCATGTACTCGGCCTAAGATCATCTTTTTTATTTCATCAAACATTTGGGCAATATAGTGTGTTTTAGTGCATTAAAATTTAAAAAAGTGTGTTTTTTCCCCAAAAAATGCGTTTGAAAAATCGCTGCGCAAATACTGTGTGAAAAAAAAAAATGAAACACCCACCATTTTAATCTGTAGGGCATTTGCTTTAAAAAAAATATATAATGTTTGGGGGTTCAAAGTAATTTTCTTGCAAAAAAAAATTATTTTTTTATGTAAACAATAAGTGTCAGAAAGGGCTTTGTCTTCAAGTGGTTAGAAGTGTGGGTGATGTGTGACATAAGCTTCTAGATGTTGTGCATAAAATGCCAGGACAGTTCAAAACCCCCCCAAATGACCCCATTTTGGAAAGTAGACACCCCAAGCTATTTGCTGAGAGTCATGTTGAGTCCATGGAATAATTTATATTGTGACACAAGTTGCGGGAAAGAGACAATTTTTTATTTTTTTTATTTTTTTTTGCGCAAAGTTGTCACTAAATGATATATTGCTCAAACATGCCATGGGAATATGTGAAATTACACCCCAAAATACATTCTGCTGCTTCTCCTGAGTATGGGGATACCACATGTGTGAGACTTTTTGGGAGCCTAGCCGCGTACGGGACCCCGAAAACCAAGCACCGCCTTCAGGCTTTCTAAGGCCGTAAATTTTTGATTTCACTCTTCACTGCCTATCACAGTTTCGGAGGCCATGGAATGCCCAGGTGGCAAAAAAAACCCCCAAATGACCCCATTTTGGAAAGTAGACACCCCAAGCTATTTGATGAGAGGTATAGTGAGTATTTTGCAGACCTCACTTTTTGTCACAAAGTTTTGAAAATTGAAAAAAGAAAAAAAAAAAATTTTTTTTTCTCGTCTTTCTTTATTTTCAAAAACAAATGAGAGCTGCAAAATACTCACCATGCCTCTCAGCAAATAGCTTGGGGTGTCTACTTTCCAAAATGGGGTCATTTGGGGGGGGTTTGTGCCACCTGGGCATTCCATGGCCTCCGAAACTGTGATAGGCAGTGAGGAGTAAAATCAAAAATGTACGCCCTTAGAAATCCTGAAGGCAGTGATTGGTTTTCGGGGTCCCGTACGCGGCTAGGCTCCCAAAAAGTCCCACACATGTGGTATCCCCATACTCAGGAGAAGCAGCTAAATGTATTTTGGGGTGCAATTCCACATATGCCCATGGCCTGTGTGAGCAATATATCATTTAGTGACAACTTTGTGCAAAAAAAAAAAAAAAATTTGTCACTTTCCCGCAACTTGTGTCAAAATATAAAACATTCCATGGACTCAACATGCCTCAAAGCAAATAGCTTGGGGTGTCTACTTTCCAAAATGGGGTCATTTGGGGGGGTTTTATGTCATCTGGGCATTTTATGGCCTTCAAAACTGTGATAGGTAGTGAGGAGTAAAATCAAAAATGTACGCCCTTAGAAATCCTGAAGGCAGTGATTGGTTTTCGGGGCCCCGTACGCGGCTAGGCTCCCAAAAAGTCCCACACATGTGGTATCCCCATACTCAGGAGAAGCAGCTAAATGTATTTTGGGGTGCAATTCCACATATGCCCATGGCCTGTGTGAGCAATATATCATTTAGTGACAACTTTTTGTAATTTTTTTTTTTTTTTTGTCATTGTTCAATCACTTGGGACTAGGGATGAGCCGAACACCCCCCGGTTCGGTTCGCACCAGAACCCGCGAACGGACCGAAAGTTCGCACGAACGTTAGAACCCCATTGACGTCTATGGGACTCGAACGTTCGAAATCAAAAGTGCTCATTTTAAAGGCTAATTTGCATGGTATTGTCCTAAAAAGGGTTTGGGGACCCGGGTCCTACCCCAGGGGACATGTATCAATGCAAAAAAAACTTTTAAAAACGGCCGTTTTTTCGGGAGCAGTGATTTTAATGATGCTTAAAGTAAAAAAAAAAAAGTGAAATATTCCTTTAAATATCGTACCTGGGGGGTGTCTATAGTATGCCTGTAAAGTGACGCGTGTTTCCCATGTTTAGAACAGTCCCTGCACCAAATGTCATTTTTAAAGGAAAAAATCTCATTTAAAACTGCTTGCGGGTTTAATGTCATGTCGGGTCATGGCAATATGGATGAAAATCAGTGAGACAAACGGCATGGGTACCCCCCAGTCCATTACCAGTCCCTTTGGGTCTTGTATGGATATTAAGGGGAACCCCGCACCCAAATTAAAATAAGGAAAGGTGTGGGGCCACCAGGCCCTATATACTCTGAACAGCAGTATACAGGCGGTGCAAACAAGACAGGGACTGTAGGTTTGTTGTTAAGTAGAATCTGTTTGTAATTTTGAACATTTTTAACGTGTTTAGCTCCAGCCAAAAAATCTTTTCTAAGCTTTTTGGAAAACATAGGGAAGGGTTATCACCCCTGTGACATTTGTTTTGCTGTCTTTCCTCCTCTTCAGAAGATTTCACCTCACTTTTTTGTCCCAATGAAAAATGTTTTTTGAAAATTTGGGTTTTTTTGTGGAACAAGGATTGGAAAGCATCAGTGGAAAGGAGAACTTGTTTTCCCATATTAACTCTTACAGGAGAGAATTTCCCTTCCTAGGGGTAGATTTCATCTCACTTCCTGTTGTCTCCTTCCGTTTGCAAGTAGGAGTCGTTTGTAAGTTAGATGTTTGAAAGTAGGGTCCTGCCCTATATACTCAGCAGAAATTTGGGCCTTAGGTGTTGCTGTGGCCACAACACTGTAAGCCCTCACAGGGCCCTGCTGTGAAATATTAGATCAAGAATTGTAATTACATGCCCCTGTTGAACAGCAGCTGAAAAATTAGGCCTTAGGCACTGGTGCTGGTGCCACAACACTGCAACCCCTCACAGACACTCTAGTTGGAACGCAGGAACGAGCCCTGCTGCAAATTATTGCTTCAAAAATTGTAATTACACGCCCCTGTTAGACAGGGGCAGAAAAATTGGGCCTTAGGCACTGGTGCTGGTGCCACAACACTGCAACCCCTCACAGACACTCTAGTTGGAACGCAGGAACGAGCCCTGCTGCAAAGTATTGCATCAAAAATTGTAATTACACGCCCCTGTTAGACAGGGGCTGAAAAATTGGGCCTTAGGCACTGGTGGTGGCGCCCAGAACCAAAAATGTTCTTACAAGCTATCAGCGTGATGATTGAGGAGGAAGAGGATAATTACTCAGGGATAGTCACTCAGCATCAGCATAGGCAGTCTTTGAAGGGATCTGAGATTTCAAAAAAAATTATTCGGTTACATCAGCATCAGGTGCTTGGTAGCTGGTGGTGATCCAAGACTCATTCATTTTTATGAAGGTCAGCCGATCGACCGAGTCGGTGGACAGACGCACCCTGTGATCGGTTACCACGCCTCCAGCAGCACTGAATGTGCGTTCCGAAAGAACGCTGGATGCAGGACAGGCCAGTAGCTCAATTGCATACTGTGCAAGCTCTGGCCAGTGATCCATCCTCAAGACCCAGTAACCCAGAGGATTTTCGGTGGGAAAGGTGTCCAAGTCAGATCTTGCCCCTAGGTATTCCTGCACCATGTAAAACAGACGCTGGCGATGGTTGCTGGAACCGATCATACCTTGGGGCTGCGGACCAAAAAATTGTCTGAACGCATCGGTCAGACGGCCACCTTCTCCACCGCTCCTTCTTTGACTGACCGAAGCCTCAGCAACACGTTGTCCAGAAACAGGAGTTTGTAACCTCCCAGTCTCTGGGAACGCGTTGCACAGACCTTTCTGCAAGGCCTCCCGAAGATGTTTCATCCTCTGCTCCCTCTGCGATGGCAAGATAAGGTCCGCAACCTTACCCTTGTAACGTGGATCAAGGAGGGTTGCCAGCCAGTATTGGTCCTTCTCCTTGATACCACGAATACGAGGATCCTTACGCAGGCTTTGCAGGATCAGGGAGGCCATGCAGCGTAGGTTTGCTGAGGCATTCGGTCCGGAGTCCTCTGGGTCACTAAGAACGACATGGTCCGCAGCCACCTCCTCCCAGCCACGTACAAGTCCATGTGTTTCTTGGGACTGATCCCTTAAAGACTGCTGCTGATGCTGAGTGCCAGGCTCCACCTCCATACTGACACAATCTTCCTCCTCCTCCTCTTCCTCCTCGTCCTCTTCCTGTGTGATCGGCGGGCACGCAGGAACACTGTCTGGATAAAGGGGGCCTTGAGAGCTAAGGAAGTCCTCCTCTTCCTGCCTCTGTTCTGCCTCAAGTGCCCTGTCCATTATTCCACGCAGCGTGTGCTCCAACAGGTGGACAAGGGGGACAGTGTCACTGATGCATGCACTGTCACTGCTCACCATCCTCGTGGCCTCCTCGAATGGTGACAGGACAGTGCATGCATCCCTGATCATGGCCCACTGGCGTGGGGAAAAAAAACCAAGCTCCCCTGACCCTGTCCTGGTGCCATAGTCGCACAGGTACTCATTGATGGCCCTCTGCTGCGTGTGCAGCCGCTGCAGCATGGCCAACGTTGAGTTCCACCTGGTGGGCATGTCACAGATTAGGCGGTTCTTGGGCAGGTTAAACTCCTTTTGGAGGTCCGTCAGCCGAGCACTGGCATTATATGACCGGCGGAAATGCACACAGACTTTCCTGGCCTGCCTCAGGACATCCTGTAAGCCCGGGTACCTGCCCAAGAACCGCTGCACCACCAAGTTAAGGACGTGAGCCAAACAGGGCACATGGGTCATTTGTCCCTGTCGGAGGGCAGAGAGGAGGTTGGTGCCATTGTCGCAAACCACCATTCCTGCCTTAAGTTGGCGTGGCGTCAACCACCTCTGAACCTGCCCCTGCAGAGCTGACAGAACCTCTGCCCCAGTGTGGCTCCTGTCCCCCAAGCACACCAGCTCAAGCACCGCATGGCATCTTTTGGCCTGCGTACTTGCGTAGCCCCTTGAACGCCTACGGAGCACCGCTGGTTCCGAGGAAGAGGCCATGGAGGAAGAAGAAGAGGAGGGGGTGGAGGAGAGAGGTGTGTCACAATCAGCATTTTGGAGGCGTGGTGGCGGAACAACCTCCAACACTACTGCACCTTGTCCTGCATCCTTCCCAGCTGCCAGCAGAGTCACCCAATGCGCCGTGAAACTTAGGTAACGTCCCTGTCCATGCCTGCTGGACCATGAGTCAGCGGTAATATGCACCTTACCGCTGACCGCCCTGTCCAGCGAGGCATGGACATTGCCTTCCACATGCCGGTAGAGAGCCGGAATCGCCTTCCGTGAGAAAAAGTGGCGTTTGGGTACCTGCCACTGAGGAACCGCACATTCCACAAACTCACGGAAGGGGGCAGAGTCTACCAACTGAAAAGGCAGCAGTTGAAGTGCTAGCAATTTTGCCAAGCTAGCATTCAACCGCTGGGCATGTGGATGGCTGGGAGCAAACTTCTTTCGGCGGTGCAGCAGCTGGGGCAGGGAAATTTGCCTGGTACAATCTGACGTCGGTGTACCAAAAGCAGATTGCCCACAAGTACTTGGCTGTGACACACCTAATTCTACACCTTCATTCCTCTCACTGCAGGTCTCAGAGAGGACTGAAGGTCTAGTGGGGTTGGAAATCTCAGCTGATGAGGAGCAAGGAGAGATCCTCTTTGTTCTTTGGTGTGGGTCTTTTAGATACGCTTGCCAACGAACTGCATGGCAGGTCAACATATGTCTGGTCAAGCATGTGGTACCCAAGCGGGAGATATTTTGGCCACGCGAGATACGCTTGAGACATATGTTGCAAATAGCAGCGGTGCGATCTGATGCACTCGTCTCAAAAAAGGCCCACACCAAAGAACTTTTTGAATAACGCGCAGAGACTGCAGCGCCCTGCACATGTGGAGCTTTGGGGTGTGATGCAGTCAATGTGCTGCCCTTAGGCTGGCCCCTGGAGGGCATCCTGCCTCGTTGGTGATGTGCTGCCGCCTCCTCCTCCTCCTCCTCCTCCTCCTCCTCCTCCTCCTCTCTCCTATCAGGCACCCACGTTGAGTCAGTGACCTCATCATCCCCTCCCTCCTCATCACTGGAGCAAACCTGGCAGTATGCTGCAGCAGGGGGAGCATGACTGCCAGATTGCTGTCCTTCTTGGGCACCCCCTCTGTCCGCGCTCATGTTACTGCCTTCATCGAGCTCAGTATCGTCATCAGAGCCTTCCAAACGCTGGGCATCCTCCTGGAGCATGTACCCAACACTGTGGTCAAACAGTTCGAGGGAATCCTCATGAGGACATGGTGGAGCTAGGGAAGGAGTCACTGATGACATTGAGCTGAGGGAAGAGGCCGCTGCTTTGCCAGACAAAGCACCCTGGGCATGGGTGAGAGAGGATGAGGAGGATGAGGACGGCTTGGTCATCCACTCGACCAAGTCTTCCGCATGTTGCGGCTCAACATGGCCAGCTGCCGAAAAAAAGGCCAAGCGTGTCCCATGGCCACGTGCTGATGAGGATGCACCGTCTCCACGACCAGCACTAGACACAGAGCCTGCTTGCCCTCTCTTATTGGCTTGTGACTGTCTGCCTCTCCTTCTTGGCCTTCCAGACATACTAATGGCCTGTAGCTGCACTAAGCTGGGATAGAACACCTGTAATTTTCTTCAAGTAGCTTTATATACTGTAACCAGACAAGCCTGCCTGTCAGTAGGAAGATAACAGGAACGGATCTAGCTGAACACTGTGAGCAGGACGCACTGTACTAAATGTAAATAGTCTAGCTGCCTGACCGTGGTACTAATAGGATCAAATAGAACACCTGTAATTTTCTTCAGGTAGCTTTATATACTGTAACCAGACAAGCCTGCCTGTCAGTAGGAAGATAACAGGAACGGATCTAGCTGTACACTGTGAGCAGGACGCACTGTACTAAATGTAAATAGTCTAGCTGCCTGACCGTGGTACTAATAGGATCAAATAGAACACCTGTAATTTTCTTCAGGTAGCTTTATATACTGTAACCAGACAAGCCTGCCTGTCAGTAGGAAGATAACAGGAACGGATCTAGCTGAACACTGTGAGCAGGACACACTGTACTAAATGTAAATAGTCTAGCTGCCTGACCGTGGTACTAATAGGATCAAATAGAACACCTGTAATTTTCTTCAGGTAGCTTTATATACTGTAACCAGACAAGCCTGCCGGTCAGTAGGAATTTAACAGGAACGGATCTAGCTGAACACTGTGAGCAGGACGCACTGCACTAAATGTAAATAGCAGGAACGGATCTAGCTGAACACTGTGAGCAGGACGCACTGCACTAAATGTAAATAGTCTAGAAGATAACAGGAACGGATCTAGCTGAACACTGTGAGCAGGACGCACTGCATTAAATGTAAATAGTCTAGATAGAAGATAACAGGAACGGATCTAGCTAAACTGAATACAGTGTATATATATATATGCAACACCTGGGATGCATATATATACACAATACACTGTAAGTGCAGCTAACTGACTGACTGTTCTGCCTAATCTATCTAACTCAAATCAAATGACACTGTCTCTCTCTCTCTCTATCTCTCAGCACACCGGAACACACACTACACAGGGCCGCCGTGCAGGCGGCCTTATATAGTGTGGGGTGTGTACTAAATGCCCTGAGCCGTAATTGGCCAAAGCCACCCTGGCTTTGGCCAATTACAGCTCTCTCTACTGACAGCGCTGTGATTGGCCAAGCATGCGGGTCATAGTGCATGCTTGGCCAATCATCAGCCAGCAATGCACTGCGATGCCGCAGTGAATTATGGGCCGTGACGCGCCACACGAATTTAGCGCGAACGGCCCATAACGTTCGCAATTCGGCGAACGATCGAACAGCCGATGTTCGAGTCGAACATGGGTTCGACTCGAACACGAAGCTCATCCCTACTTGGGACAAAAAAAATGAATATTCAATGGGCTCAACATGCCTCTCAGCAAATTCCTTGGGGTGTCTACTTTCCAAAATGGGGTCATTTGTGGGGGTTTTGTACTGCCCTGCCATTTTAGCACCTCAAGAAACGACATAGGCAGTCATAAATTAAAGGCTGTGTAAATTCCAGAAAATGTACCCTAGTTTGTAGACGCTATAACTTTTGCGCAAACCAATAAATATACACTTATTGACATTTTTTTTACCAAAGACATGTGGCCGAATACATTTTGGCCTAAATGTATGACTAAAATTGAGTTTATTGGATTTTTTTTAGAACAAAAAGTAGAAAATATCATTTTTTTTCAAAATTTTCGGTCTTTTTCCGTGTATAGCGCAAAAAATAAAAACGGCAGAGGTGATCAAATACTATCAAAAGAAAGCTCTATTTGTGGGAAGAAAAGGACGCAAATTTCGTTTGGGTACAGCATTGCATGACCGCGCAATTAGCAGTTAAAGCGACGCAGTGCCGAATTGTAAAAAGTGCTCTGGTCAGGAAGGGGGTAAAACCTTCCGGGGCTGAAGTGGTTAAAGGATTACAGCATGCATGAGGACAAAGGGGACATTCACAGCATATTGCAATCATGGTAATTAGTGATTGAGCAAAGAAATACAATACATTAGCAAACATTAAATACAATAAAATGTGATGTTAAAGGATAAATCTTACCTTAATATAGTCCTTCTGCAGGACCTGAATTATAGTAGAACAGGTCTCTGGGATAATGATCCCCAGAGCCTGGGGGGAGATGCCTGTCAAGAACTTGAGGTCCTGCAGGCTTCCATTCGCCAAATACCACAACGTGGCGACTGGCCTCTGCTCCGGAGTGATGGCTTGCGTCATGCAGGTATCCTGCCTGCCGATATAACGGGTCATCCAAGCCAACAAATGGTGAAAAATGGGGTCCGTCATCCTGAGAAAGTTCCTGAAATCGTCAGGATTATTCTCACAGAACTCACGAAGCAAAGGCATGTGAGAGAATTGGTCATGCTGGAGCAACCAATTCTTGGTCCATGAACTCCTCCCCACCCTGTTCATGGACTGGGCTTGGGTCAAAGAATTAACTACAACACCAAGCCCAAGCAAAGCATGATGAGTACGTACACGCAACATGGCTTCAAAACGGTCTGTGAAGAGGGAGCTGAAAATCAGCAACGAGCGGACAAGAACGCACTGAATGAACAAATGCGAACTGACTACACGCACTGAAAAGTAGATAAAAACCCCACAAGCACAAACTGAACAACAGTTAAACGATCTGAAAAAACACGAGTCTGAAAAACGCGAATCGTCTCTCACCAAACTTCTACTAACATGAGGTAAACACGAGATTAGCAGAAGGAGCCCAAAGGGTGGCGCACTTGCTATTGCACTTCCGTTTTATAGTCCCGTCGTACCTGGTGTACGTCACCGCTTTCTAGAAGGTCGGACTTTGGTGTGATCATGTGTAGGCATATCCCATTTCAGCGGAACTCCAGCAGAACTCCGTTGAAAAGTCGTTCGGAGTTGAGTCCGACGAAAAGTCCACTTGTGTGTACACAGCACTATATGCAAGTAATTGGGCATACAATGGTTATAGGGGTCCAGGTCCTGCCCTGGGGAGACATGTATCAATAAAAAAAAAAAGCTTGTGAAAAACACAATTTTTAAATGAGCGGTGATTTTTTGATTCTTTAAGTGAAAGCATAAAAATGAAAAATTCCTTCCAATATAGTGCCTGGGGGGTCCCCTTAGTCCAGCATCTGAAAGTTCCTCCTCCCACCCAAATACTACTCCCAAGGGTCCTGGGGTTGAAAAAAAATCACTTACAGATTGATGCATGTCTTCCTCTTCTTCGAAGCCAATGAAAGTGCCAGAATCCTCCTCCTCATCCTCCTCCCCCCCTCTTCCTGTGTGTTCTGTGACATAGGAATGATGGTGTCTGGATAAAGTGGGCCTTGAGAGGAAAGGTCCTCCTCTTCCTCCTGCTGTTCTGCCTCCAGTGCCCTATCCATGATGCCACGCAGAGGAGGCTGCAAAAAGGTAATGACTCGGTATCGCAGGGGCAGAATGAAGTGGGTGAGGAGGAGGAGAGACAGATTTGTGCCCTTTTTGTGTGGTTTTTAGGTGCTCTTACCAATGGGCTGAGTAGTTGGATGTTAAATGGCTTGTTAAGCACGTGTTACCCAAATGGTTGGTGTTTTTGCCACATTTGATGTGCCTTATGCCTCGTACACACGAGCGGACTTTGCAGCAGACTTGGTCCGACGGTCTTTCCGCCGGACTTTTCAGCTGACTACTTGAACGGACGGACTTGCCTACACACGACCGGACTTTCCGGCAGGCTAGGTCCGCCCGTCTTTCCGACGGACTTTCGCCGGAGTTACGGCGGACTTTCAGAATGAACGGACTTGCCCACACACGGACAAGTCCGTTCATTTTGAACGTGACTCGGGTACGATGGGACTAGAAAAGGAAGTCAATCTTTCTGCTTTTATCGGCGAGATTGACACCTTGCGAGCCCCGTCGCGGGTCATACCAGGCCCTTAGGTCTGGTATGGATTATAAAGGGAAGCCCCTACGCCGAAAAAATGGTGTGGGGTCCCCCCTACAATCCATACCAGACCCCGATCCGAGCACGCAGCCCGGCGGCTCAGGAAAGGGGGTGGGGACGAGCGAGCCCCCCCTCCTGAACCGTACCAGGCCGCATGCCCTCAACATGGGGGTGGGTGCTTTGGGGGAGGGGGCGCCCTGCCCCCCCTGTGATGTTTTAGGGGGCGTGGTCACCAGGTGATGTTGACCACGCCCCCTAAAACGTCACAGTCCCAGCATGCCCAGGGACTGTGACGGCATAAGGGGGCGGGGTCTCTGCCTATATAAGTCACAACGGAGCGCTCAGGGAGCAGTCCAGCCGGAGAGAGCGTTGTGTCAACATCTGGAGCCGGCAGAAGAACTGGAACACCGGGAGAAGAGGCCAGAGAGAGCAGAGATGAATCAACCGGATGCCGGGAGAAGAGGAACCGAAGGGACCCCCGTAGCCGGAAAAAGACCCCCGAAGCCGGAGGAAGACCCCCCGGAGCTGTTTAATAAATTATTTTAAAAACCTGTGTAGTGTGTTTTATTATTGACACTTTTTCCCTAGGTAAATGGGTAGGGGTACCATGTACCCCAATACTCATTCACATAGGGTGGGGGGCCGGGATCTGGGGGCCCTCTTATTATAGGGGGCTCCCGGATTCTGATAAGCCCCCCGCCCGCAGACCCCGACAACCAGCGGCCAGGGTTGTCGGAAAGAGGCCCTTGTCTTCATCAACATGGGGACAAGGTGCTTTGGGGTGGGGGGCCCCACAGGGCGCCCCCTTCCCCAAAGCACCCACCCCCCATGTTGAGGGCATGTGGCCTGGTACGGTTCAGGAGGGGGGGCACTCGCTCGTCCTCACCCCCTTTCCTGACCGTCCGGGCTGCGTGCTCGGATCGGGGTCTGGTATGGATTTTAGGGGGGACCCCACGCCGTTTTTTAGGCGTAGGGGGTTCCCTTTAAAATCCATACCAGACCTAAGGGCCTGGTATGCCCCGCGCTCGCCGCAATAGGAAAATTTGTTTTTCCTATTGCAGCGAGCGCGAGATGCAATACCCTTCCCTTGCGTCGTATCTGGTCCATCGGACCAGCACACAGACGAGCGGGCTTTCCGTCGGACCAGCATACAGACGAATGGACTTTCCGTCAGAAACGGTCCGACGGAAAGATTTAAAACATGTTTTAAATCTAGGTCCGGCGGACTTTTGGGGAAAAAAAGTCAGCCGAAGCCTACACACGATCGGATTGTCCGGCGGACTCTGGTCCGCCGGACCAAGTATGCCGGAAAGTCCGCTCGTGTTTACGCGGCATTAGACACATTTGCAGATAGCAACAGTGCGATCTGCTGCAGATGTGCTGAAAAAGGCCCAGACAGCTGAGCTTTGGGGAGTGGGCCGGGAGATGACAGCTTCAGAATGTGATGGAATAGAGTGGCTGCTCTATACTCTATACTCTTTCTTGATGTCGGCCTCCTTGGGGTTGTGCCGCCTCACCTTCAGTTTCCTCCTCTGCTCTATCTGGCACCCAAACCGCATCAGTGACCTTATCACCATCATCATCTCCATCTCCTCCATCTTCATCATTACCATTGGAGACAACTTGGCAATACGCTGCGGCTTGGGGAACATCAATGCCAATTTGTCTACCAGTGTTCCTCCCTCTCTCTAGGCTCATGTTCCTGTCATCCTCAACCTCAGAACCAACATCTGAATCCAGTAATGGCTGGGCATCATCAAGGAGCAAGTGGCTGACGCTGTGGTCAAATAACTCAGCTGACTCCTTAACGGCTGATGTTGGGACTATGGCAGGAAAAGATCTGGACAAGGATTCAGGTTTATCCACTCTGGCAACTGCAGGGGACTGCACACTTGTCTCTACTTGCGTGACAGAGGATGAGGAGGATGAGGAAGGTTTAGTAAGCCAGTCCACCACCTCCTCTGCATGCTGTGGCTGGATAGCACAGGCAAACTCACTAAACAGAGGAAATGATGCCCTGCCTGAGGACTGACCACCACGTCCACCTTTGCCTGTGGACACATTTGTTGCTGGCCCCCTTACAGTGCCAAGGGAATGTCTGCCTCTCCTTGTTGCCCTCCCAGACATTATTGGGAGGGAGGGGGTGGTACTTATAAGCAAATGTAAAGAAGAAGTTGAAATCTGTACAGAGATGCACTTTAATTTGAGTACTCACACTACACAAACACCTCTTTACAATAATTAAAGTGTACCAGACACTCCATGGATACACTATAATATACTGCAATATAATGCGCCAAACGTACAGAACTATATGGCTTAAACTGGCAGTAACGCACACAAAATAATATGGCGTTAAACTGTCATCAACAAACGCAAAACAATATAGCGTTAAACTGGCAGTAATGCACACAAAACAATATGGCGTTAAACTGGCAGTTAGGCACACAGAACTATATGTGTTAAAATGGCAGTAACACACACAAAAGTAAATGGCGTTAAACTGGCAGTAACGCACGCAAAACTATATGACGTTAAGCTGACAGTAACGCACACAGAACTATATGGCGTAAAACTGGCAGTAACGCATGGAAAACTATATGGCATTAACGCACACAAAACGATATGGCGTTAAACTGGCAGTAACAAACGCAAAATGATATGGTGTTAGACTGGCAGTAATGCACAAAATGAAATGGCTTTAAACTGGCAGTAATACACACAAAACAATATGGCTTAAACTGGCAGTAATGCACAAAACGAAATGGCGTTAAACTGGCAGTAACACACCCAGAACTATATGGCATTAAACTGGCCGTAACGCACACAAAACAATATGGTGTTAAACTGCCAGTAACGCACACAAAACTATTTGGCGTTAAACTGGCAGTAATGCACACAGAAGTAAATGGCATTAAACTGGCAGTAACACAGGCAAAACTATATGGCATTAAACTGGCAGTAACGCACACAGAACTACATGGAGTTAAACTGGCAGTAATGCACACAAAATAATATGGCATTAAACTGGCAATAATGCACACAGAAGTAAATGGCGTTAAACTGGCAGTAATGCACGCAAAACTATATCGCATTAAACTGGCAGTAACGCACCCAGACCTATATGGCGTTAAACTGGCAGTAACGCACACAAAACTATATGCGTTAAACTGGCAGTAACGCACACACAAGTAAATGACGTTAAACTGGCAGTAACACACAAAACAAAATGGCGTTAAACTGGCAGTAACACACACACAGAACTACATGGCGTTAAACTGGCAGTAACGCACACAGAACTATATGTGTTAAACTGGCAGTAATGCACACAGAAGCAAATGGCTTTAACTGGCAGTAACGCATGCAAAACTATATGATGTTAAGCTGACAGTAACGCACACAGAACTATATGGCGTAAAACTGGCAGTAACGCATGCAAAACTATATGGCATTAACGCACACAAAACAATATGGCATTAAACTCGCAGTAACAAACACAAAATGATATGGCGTTAAACTGGCAGTTATGCACAAAACAAAATGGCTTTAAACTGGCAGTAACGCACACAAAACAATATGGCATTAAACTGGCAGTAATGCACAAAACGAAATGGCGTTAAACTGGCAGTAACGCACACAAAACTATATGGCATTAAACTGGCAGTAACGCACCCAGAACTATATGGCGTTAAACTGGCAGTAATGCACCCAGAACTATATGGCGTTAAACTGGCAGTAACGCACATGGAACTATATGCGTTAAACTGGCAGTAACGCACACGGAAGTAAATGGCATTAAACTGGCATTAATGCACAAAACTAAATGGCGTTCAACTGGCAGTAACGCACACAGAACTATATGCGTTAAACTGGCAGTAATGCACACAAAACTATATGGCGTTAAACTGGCAGCAACGCACACAAAATTGTATGGCGTTAAACTGGCAGTAACGCACCCAGAACTATATGGCATTAAACTGGCAGTAACGCACACAGAACTATATGCGTTGAACTGGCAGTAACGCACACAGAAGTAAATGGCATTAAACTGGCATTAACGCACAAAACGAAATGGCGTTAAATTGGCAGTAATGTACACAAAACTATATGATGTTAAACTGGCAGCAACGCACACAAAACTATATGGTGTTAAACTGGCAGTAACGCACACAAAACTATATGGCATTAAACTGGCAGTAATGCACACAAAACCATATGGAGTTAAACTTGCAGTAATGCACGCAAAACAACATGGTGTTAAACTGGCAGTAACGCACACCGAAGTAAATGGCATTAAACTGGCAGTAACGCACGCAAAACTATATGGCATTAAACTGGCAGTAACGCACACAGAACTACATGGCGTTAAACTGGCTGTAACGCACACAAAATAATATGGCATTAAACTGGCAGTAATGCACACATAAGCAAATGGAGTTAAAGTGGCAGTAACGCACCCATACTTATATGGCATTAAACTGGCAGTAACGCACACAGAACTATATGCGTTAAACTGGCAGTAACACAGAACTATATGCGTTAAACTGGCAGTAATGCACGCAGAAGTAAATGGCGTTAAACTGGCATTAACGCACACAGAACTATATGCGTTAAACTGGCAGTAACGCACACAAAACAATATGGCGTTAATCTGGCAGTAACACACACAGAAGTAAATGGCATTAAGCTGGCAGTAACGCACACAAAACTATATGGCATTAAACTGGCAGTAACGCACACAGAACTACATGGCGTTAAACTGGAGGTAACACACACAAAACTATATGGCGTTAAACTGGCAGTAACGCATGCAAAACTATATGGCATTAAACTGGCAGTAACCACACAGAACTATCTGCGTTAAACTGGCAGTAATGTACACAAAACTAAATGGTGTTAAACTGGCAGTAATGCACGCAAAACTATATTGCGTTAAACTGGCAGTAACGCACCCAGACCTATATGGCGTTAAACTGGCAGTAACGCACACAGAACTATATGCTTTAAACTGGCAGTAATGCACACAGAAGTAAATGGCGTTAAACTGGCATTAACTCACAAAACTAAATAGCCTTAAACTGGCAGTAACACTCACAGAACTGTGTGTGTTACTGCCAGTTTAACGCATATAGTTCTGTGTGTGTTACTGCCAGTTTAACGCATATAGAACTACATGGCATTAAACTGGCAGTAACGCACACAAAAGTATATGCATTAAACTGGCAGTAACGCACACACAAGTAAATGGCGTTAAACTGGCAGTAAAACACAAAACAAAATGGCGTTAAACTGGCAGTAACACACACAGAACTACATGGCGTTAAACTGGCAGTAATGCACACAGAAATAAATGCCATTAAACTGGCATTAATGCACAAAACTATATGGTGTTAAACTGGCAGTAACGCAAGCAAAACAGTATGGTGTTAAACTGGCAGTAACGCACACAGAAGTAAATGGCGTTAAACTGGCAGTAATGCACGCAAAACTATATGCGTTAAACTGGCAGTAACGCACACAAAACTATATGGAGTTAAACTTGCAGTAACGTATGCAAAACAACATGGTGTTAAACTGGCAGTAATGCACACAGAAGTAAATGGCATTAAACTGGCAGTAACACACGCAAAACTATATGGCATTAAACTGGCAGTAACGCACACAGAACTACATGGTGTTAAACTGGCAGTAACGCACACAAAATAATATGGCATTAAACTGGCAGTAATGCACACAGAATTAAATGGGGTTAAACTGGCAGTAACGCACCCATACCTATATGGCGTTAAACTGGCAGTAACGCACACAGAACTATATGCATTAAACTGTCAGTAACACACAGAACTATATGCGTTAAACTGGCAGTAACGCACACAGAAGTAAATGGCGTTAAACTGGGATTAATTCACAAAACTAAATGGTGTTAAACTGGCAGTAACGCACACGGAACTATATGCGTTAAACTGGCAGTAACACACACAAAACAATATGGCGTTAAACTGGCAGTAACGCACACAGAAGTACATGGCGTTAAACTGGCAGTAACACACACAAAACTATATGGCGTTAAACTGGCAGTAACGCATGCAAAACTATATGGCATTAAACTGGCAGTAACCACACAGAACTATCTGCGTTAAGCTGGCAGTAATGCACACAGAACTAAATGGTATTAAAGCGGAGTTACACACAAAAATGGAACTTCCGCTTTTCGGAACCCTCCCCCCCTCCGGTGTCACATTTGGCACCTTTCAGGGGGGAGGGGGTGCAGATACCTGTCTAAGACAGGTATTTGCACCCACTTCCGGCATAGACTCCCATGGGAGTCTACGCCTCTTCCCGTCCCCACCGCGCTGTCTCCTGGGAAACACACAGCTCCCAGGAGAGAGCGGGGACCACTTGAGCAGTAGGGAACTGGGAAGTGAAGCCGCAACGCTTCACTTCCTGATTCCCACACCTAGGATGGCGGCGGCAGCTGCCGAGAACCGAGCGGGTTCTCGGCGTCTCCTGCCGACATCGCTGGACCCTGGGACAGGTAAGTGGCCATGTATTAAAAGTCAGCAGCTGCAGTATTTGTAGCTGCTGGCTTTTAATTTTTTTTTTTTTGGCGGTGTGGGTGGACCCCCGCTTTAAACTGGCACTAACGCACAAAACGAAATGGCGTCAAACTGGCAGTAATGCACGCAAAACTATATTGCGTTAAACTGGCAGTAACGCACCCAGACCTATATGGCGTTAAACTGGCAGTAACGCACACAGAACTATATGCATTAAACTGGCAGTAACGCACACAGAAGTAAATGGCATTAAACTGGCAGTAACGCACACAAAACTATATGGCATTAAACTGGCAGTAACGCACACACAAGTAAATGGCGTTAAACTGGCAGTAACACACAAAACAAAATGGCATTAAACTGGCAGTAAAACACACAGAACTACATGGCGTTAAACTGGCAGTAACGCACACAAAACTATATGACATTAAACTGGCAGTAACGCACGCAAAACTATATGGCATTAAACTGGCAGTAACGCACACAGAACTATATGCGTTAAATTGGCAGTAACGCACACAGAAGTAAATGCCATTAAACTGGCATTAATGCACAAAACTAAATGGCGTTAAACTGGCAGTAACGCACACATAACTATATGCGTTAAATTGACAGTAACGCACACAGAAGTAAATGGCATTAAACTGGCAGTAACGCACACAAAACTATATGGCATTAAACTGGCAGTAACGCACACAGAACTACATGGCGTTAAACTGGCAGTAACGCATGCAAAACAGTATGGCGTTAAACTGGCAGTAACGCACACAGAACTATATGTGTTAAACTGGCAGTAACGCACACGGAAGTAAATGGCATTAAACTGGCATTAACGCACAAAACTAAATGGTATTAAACTGGCAGTAGCGCACACAGAACTATATGCGTTAAACTGGCAGTAGCGCACATAAAACGATATACCGTTAAATTGGCAGTAACGCACAAAACTAAATGGTGTTAAACTGGCAGTAGTGCACGCAAAACTATATGGCGTTGAACTGGCAGTAACGCACACAAAACTATATGGCATTAAACTGGCAGTAACGCACACAGAACTGCATGGCATTAAACTGGCAGTAACGCACACAGAAGTAAATGGTGTTAAACTGGCAGTAATGCACACAGAAGTAAATGGCATTAAACTGTCAGTAACATACAGAAAATAATATGGCATTAAACTGGCAGTAATGCACGCAAAACTATATGGCGTTAAACTGGCAGTAAGGAACGCAAAACTATATCACGCTAAACTGGCAGTAACGCACACAGAAGCAAATGGCGTTAAACTGGCAGTAACGCACAAAACTAAATGGCATTAAACTGGCAGTACTGCACACAGAACTACATGGCGTTAAACTGGCAGTAACGCATGCAAAACTAAATGGTGTTAAACTGGCAGTAATGCACGCAAAAGTATATGGAGCTAAACTGGCAGTAACGCACACAGAACTATATGCGTTAAACTGGCAGTAACGCACACAAAACTGTGTATACAAAAGAGCATGGGGGAGCTCATGTCCATAATGGTGGTGGTATTGACACAGCCCTGAATGATCCATAATGAATCAAAAGTGATATGGTCCATAAATATTTAGACAGAATAAAGGTGGATAAAGCACCTGGACCTGATGCCTTTCACCCACGGATCCTAAAAGAATTGAGCTCTGTAATTTCAAAGCCATTGTATCCAATTTTTAGGGACTCATTAATGATGGGAATAGTACCACTGGATTGGCGCAGGGTGAACGTGGTGTCTATATTTAAAAAGGGATCAAAGTCTTTACCAAGTAACTATAGACTTCTTAGTTTAACTTCTATAGTTGGGAAGGTACTGGAGCGTTTAATAAAAGACCACATAGACGAGTTCTTGCAGGAAAAAAACATTTTAAGCAACGGACAGCATGGATTCATGAAAGACAGAAGTTGTCAGACAAACCTGATTTCTTTTTATGAAGAGGTAAGTAAAACCTCGGACAGAGGGGTGGCTGTGGACGTGGTATACTTGGATTTTGCAAAAGCGTTTGACACAGTTCCCCACACGCGGCTCATATGTAAGGTAAAGTCTACAGGCCTGGAAATATCTGTTTGTAAATGGATAGAAAACTGGCTAAAAGACAGAATTCAGAGAGTAGTGGTTAATGATTCTTACTCTGAATGGTCTAAGGTTATCAGTGGTGTACCCCAAGGTTCAGTGCTGGGACCCTTACTTTTTAATATCTTTATAAATGATATTGGGCCTGGTATCAAAAGCAACATTTCTCTCTTTGAAGACGACACCAAGATGTGCAGTGGAATAACTTCCTTACAGGATGCCTCCAATTTACAAGCTGGCCTCAATGCGCTGTCTAATTGGGCGACTATGTGGCAGATGAGGTTTAATGTTGAGAAATGTAAATTTATGCACTTGGGGGCTAAGAATATGCATGCATCATACATGCTAGGGGGAGTACAACTGGGGGAATCCGTGGTGGAAAAGGATCTGGGGGTTTTAGTAGATCATAAGCTCAATAATAGCATGCAATGCCAAGCTGCGGTTTCCAAAGCGACCAAAATCCTTTCTTGTATTAAGAGAGGTATGGACTCCAGAGAGAGAGATAATTTTGCCCCTGTTCAAATCATTAGTAAGACCTCACCTGGAATATGCAGTTCGGTTTTGGGCACCAGTTCTCAAAAAGGATATCAGGGAACTGGAGAAAGTGCAGAGAAGGGCAACCAAACTGACAAGAGGCATGGAGGAGCTTAGCTATGAGGAAAGATTAGAGGAACTGAATTTATTCACTCTTGAGAAGAGGAGCATAAGATTGATATGATCAACATGTTCAAATATATAAGGGGTCCATATAGTGAACTTGGTGTTAAGTTATTCTTTTTACGGTCAACCCAGGGGACACGGGGGCACTCTTTACGTCTAGAGGAAAAGAGATTTCACCTCCAAATATGGAAAGGTTTCTTCACAGTAAGAGCTGTAAAAATGTGGAATAGACTCCCGCCGAGGTGGTTCTGGCCAGCTCAGTAGATTGCTTTAAGAAAGGCCTGGATACTTTCCTAAATGTACATAATATAACTGGGTACTAACATTTATAGGTAAAGTTGATCCAGGGAAAATCTGATTGCCTCTTGGGGAATCAGGAAGGAATTTTTTCCCCTGCTGTAGCAAATTGGAGCATGCTCTGCTGGGGTATTTTTTTGCCTTCCTCTGGATCAACTGTGGGTATAAAATTGGGTATATTGGATTGTAGGATATTTTTTATTTTATTTATTTATTGTTTTTGAGGTTGAACTGGATGCACTTGTGTCTTTTTTCAACCTGGCTAACTATGTAACTATGTAACTATATGGCGTTAAACTGGCAGTAACGCACACAGAAGCAAATGGTGTTAAACTGGCAGTAACGCATACAAAACTAAATGGTGTTAAACTGGCAGTAATGCATGCAAAACTCTATGGCATTAAACTAGCAGTATCGCACACAAAACAATATGGCGTTAAACTGGCAGTAACGCACACAGAAGTAAATGACGTTAAACTGGCAGTAACGCACACAGAACTATATGGCGTTAAACTGGCAATAACGCACACAGAAGTAAATGGCGTTAAACTAGCAGTAACACACACAACACTATATGGAGTTAAACTGGCAGTAACGCACGCAAAACTATATGGCTTTAAACTGGCAGTAACGCACACAGAACTATATGCGTTAAACTGGCAGTAATGCACACAGAACTATATGGCATTAAACTGGCAGTAACGCGCGCAAAAAAATATGGCGTTAAACTGGCAGTAACGCACACAGAAGTAAATGGCATTAAACTGGCAGTAACGCACAAAACAAAATGGCGTTAAACTGGCAGTAATACACGCAAAACTATATGGCATTAAACTGGTAGTAATGCACACAGAACTATATGGCATTAAACTGGCAGTAACGCATGCAAAACTATATGGCGTTAGCACACACACAATGATATGGCGTTAAACTGGCAGTAACGCACACAAAACAATATGGCGTTAAACTGGCAGTAACTAATGCAAAACTATATGGCATTAAACTGGCAGTAATGCACACCACTATGCGCGTTAAACTGGCAGTAACGCACACAGAACTATATGGCGTTAAACTGGCAGTAACACATGCAAAACTATATGGCGTTAATGCACACACAACGATGTGGCATTAAACTGCCAGTAACACACACAAAACAATATGGCGTTAAACTGGCAGTAACGAATGCAAAACGATATGGCGTTAAACTTGCAGTAACGCACACAGAAGTAAATGGCATTAAACTGGCAGTAACTCACACAGAAGTAAATGGCGTTAAACTGGCAGTAATGCACACAAAACTATATGGCATTAAACTGGCAGTAATGCACACAAAACAATATAGCGTTAAACTTGCAGTAACACACACAGAAGTAAATGCCATTAAACTGGCAGTAACGCACGCAAAACTATATGGCATTAAACTGGTAGTAACACACACAGAACTACATGGCGTTAAACTGGCAGTAATGTACGCAAAACCATATGGCGTTACACTGGCAGTAACGCACACAAAACGATATGGCGTTAAACTGGCAGTAACACACACAAAACGATATGGCGTTAAACTGGCAGTAACGAACACAGAAGTAAATGGCATTAAAACAGCAGTAAAGCAATCAAATAGACAGTGTTTAACCGTCACTACACTGACGCTGTCTGAACTGTCTCTACTCTAGCTATACACTAATGTAAAGATTGTGAAAGAATATACTAAAGCACTGCTATGAATATTCAAATTAAAGTGATTAATAGAAGATAACCAAATGATTAAGCTGCAACCATTCTGATGGTGTTCTGACACCGTGAAAAAGTGATAAATGTATCTAACATTAGTGTGCTACAATCAACCTTCTATTAGGGCACATATGAAATCTTCAAATAATAAATTCCTAAAATACTACCAATGTGATATTGGTTATAAATCTGGTAGTGGTGACAGGGACTGATATCCCTCTATGTGCTCAGTACAAGCAAAATAAATTTAATATTATATGCAAACAATATATTATGGTGATAAATAATGAATGTCTTCAACACGGATAGTGGGGACTGATTAACCTCAATATGCACAAGGTTTAGCCGTGGTCGCAGTGCTTTGCTGGCTGATGATTGGCCAAGCATGCACTATGACCTGCATGCTTTGGCCAATCACAGCGCCGTAAGCAAACAGAGCTATAAATGGCCAAAGGTAGGGTGCCTTTGGCCAATTATGGCTCAGGGGGTTAAGCACACACCCCACACTATATAAGGCTGCCTGCACGTCGCCCTGTGTAGTGTGTTGCTGGATTATAGAGAGATAGAGAGAGAGAGAGAGTGTGTCATTTCATTTACTTTGAGCAGGCAGTTTATTCAGTTAGCTAGATCTCACTGCAGACTGTTTCTACTGTACTATTTCTAATCTACTTCAGACGGCAGGCAGTTAATCCAGTTTAGCTAGATCTCACTGCAGACCATTCCTGCTGTACTATTTCTAATCTATTTCAGGTAGGCAGTTGATCTAGTTTAGCTAGATCTCACTGCAGACCATTCATGCTGTACTGTTTCTAATCTACTTCAGGCAGGCAGTTGATCCAGTTTAGCTAGATCTCACGGCAGACCGTTCCTGCTGTACTATTTTTAATCTACTGCAGGCAGACAGTTGATTCAGTTAGCTGCAGTGTATTTCATATATATATACAGTCAGACTGATATATATATATATATATATATATATATATATATATATGTATCTCTCTCTCTCTCTCTCTCTCTCTCTCTCTCTCTCTCTCTCTCTCTCTCTCTCTATATATATATATATATATATATATATATATCCACTTTAGCTAGATCTCACTGCAGACCATTCCTGCTGTACTGTTTCTATTTCTAATATACTTCAGGCAGCCAGCTGATTCAGTTAGCTGCAGTGTATTTCATATATATATATATATATATATATATATATATATATATATATATATAGTCTACCCAAACCTATACCTGACTGTAGGCCATTCCCGGAGTACGTGTTCAACGACACTTTCAGGCAGGTGACTCAGTGACGTGCAGTTCATAAAATATATATCCACTGCATTGTAGTCCAGCCAAGCCTATACCTGACAGTAGGCCATTCCTGGAGTGCGTGTTCAAAGACACTTTCAGGCAGGTGACTCAGTGAGCCGCAGTTCATTTATAGCTTGTATATATATAGTCTAGCCAATCCTATACCTGACTGTAGGCCATTCCTGGAGTGCGTGTTCAAAGACACTTTCAGGCAGGTGATTCAGTGAGCTGCAGTTCATTTAAAGCTTGTATATATATAGTCTAGCCAATCCTATATCTGACTGTAGGCCATTCATGGTGTACTGTTTTTAGTAAACTTCAGGCATTTTTTTGCTAATCTAATTGTACAGTATGTCTGGAAGGCCACCAAGGAGAGGCAGATGCTCATAGGCATCTTAAAGAGGGCAAGCAGGCTCTGTGCCTACAGCCAACAGTGCTGGTCCTGGACACAGTGCATCCTCAGCATGTGGCTGTGGTTCACACTTGTCCTTTTTTCAGCAGCTGGCCATGTTGAGCCACAACATGTAGAAGAGTTGGTAGAGTGGATGACCAAGCCATCCTCATCCTCCTCATTCTCTGTCACCCAGGCTCAGGGTACTTTGTCTGCCAATGCAGCGAGTATGGCACCAGGACAGAGTCAGGTACCTTGGCTTTTTACGCCACGCCAGTGGCTCATGATCAAGGATGCATGCACTGTCCTGTCACCATTTGAGGAGGCCACGAGGATGGTGAGCAGTGACAGTGCATGCATCAGCGATACTGTCCCTCTTGTCTACCTGTTAGAGCACACGCTGCATGGAATAATGGACAGGGCACTTGAGGCAGAACAGAGGGAGGAAGAGGAGGACTTCCTTACCTCTCAAGGCCCCCTTTATCCAGACAATATTCCTGCAGGTCCGCCTATCACACAGGAAGAGGAGGAGGAGGATTATGTCAGCATAGAAGTGGAGCCTGGCACTCAGCATCAGCAGCAGTCTTCAAGGGATCGTTTTCAGGCCCCAAAAACCCATGGACTTGTACGTGGCTGGCAGGAGGTGGCTGCGGATCAGGTCGTCTTTAGTGACCCAGAGGACTCTGGACCAAATGCCTCAGCAAACCTACGCTGCATGGCCTCCTTGATCCTGCAAAGCCTGCGAAAGGACCCTCGGATTCGTGATATCAAGAAGAGGGATCAGTACTGGCCGGCAACCCTTCTTGATCCACGTTACAAGGGTAAGGGGCGGAACTTATCCAGCCATTGCAGAGGGAACAGAAGATGAAACATCTTCGGGGGGCCTTGCAGAAAGGTTTGTGCAATGCGTTTCCAGAGCCTGGGAGGTTACAATTTCCTGGTCCTCCTGGACAACGTGTTGCTGAGACTTCGGTCAGTCAAAGAAGGAGCGGTGTAGAAGGTGGCCATCTGACCAATGCGTTCAGACAATTTTTTAGTCCGCAGCCCTAAGGTCTGATCGGTTCCAGCAACCATCGCCAGCGTCTGTTGTACATGGTGCAGGAATACCTAGGGGCAAGATCAGACTTGGAGACCTTTCCACTGGGTTACTGGGTCTTGAGGATGCATCACTGGCCAGAGCTTGTACCTGTCCAAAGGCTCGGTTGATCGGCTCACCTTCATAAAAATGAATCAGTCTTGGATCACCAGCTACCAACCACCTGATGCTGATGTAATCGACTAATTTTTTTATGAATGTGAGATCCCTTGAAGACTGCCTATGCTGATGCTGAATGACTATCCTGTTATGCTGAGTGACTATCCTATTCCTCCTCAATTTTTATGTTGATAGCTTCTAAGAACATTTTTGGTTCTGGGCACCACCACCAATGGCTAAGGCCCAATTTTTCTGCCCCTGTTTAACAGGGACATGTAATTACAATTTTTGCTGTAATATTTTGCAGCAGGGCTCGTTTCTGTGTTCAACAAGAGTACCTGTGAGGGGTTGCAGTGTTGTGGCACCACCACCACTGCCTAAGGCCCAATTTTTCTGCCCCTGTTTAACAGGGGCGTGTAATTACAATTTTTGCTGTAATATTTTGCAGGGCTCGTTCCTGCGCTCAACAGGAGTATCTGCGAGGGGTTGCAGTGTTGTGGCACCACCACCACTGCCTAAGGCCCAATTTTTCTGCCCCTGTTTAACAGGGGCGTGTAATTACAATTTTTGCTGTAATATTTTGCAGGGCTCGTTCCTGGGCTCAACAAGAGTATCTGTGAGGGGTTGCAGTGTTGTGGCACCACCACCACTGCCTAAGACCCATTTTGTCTGCCCCTGTTTAACAGGAGCGTGTAATTACAATTTTGATCTGCTATTTCACAGCAGGGCCGTTCCTGTGCCCACCAAGAGTAACTGTGAGGGCTTACAGTGTTGTGGCACCACCACCACACCACCACCAAAGGCACAATTTTTCTGCCCCTGTTCAACGGGGCATATAATTACAATTCTTGATATAATATTTCACAGCAGGGCCCATTCCTGCGCTCAACAAGAGTATCTGTGAGGGGTTGCAGTGTTGTGGCACCACCACCACTGCCTAAGGCCCAATTTTTCTGCCCCTGTTTAACAGGGGCGTGTAATTACAATTTTTGATTTAATATTTCACAGCAGCTCCTGTTCCTGCACTCAACAAAAGTATATGTGAGACTTTAAATAAATTTCGCGCAATATTAGAAAAGGTGATGTGAAATAAATTAAGGGTAGATACAAATAAAAATTGATAGTGGTATCTGTATTAGTAGATAGGATCAACAATCCCTGTGATGGAACATATATTATTACCACTATTAAACAGTGAAGTAATGGTGCTGTATTAAACGTGAAAACTTGCTGGTGTCTAAAACATACCAAAAAGGTGATAAAATGCAAGCAAGTAAAAATAGCATAAATTATTCGTGAATAAATACTAGTGAGTAAAAAATCCTTAATTTAAAAGTCCTTATAACATAAATAATTAGTGTAGAGTGCAACCCATCAAAGAGGTCAATCCATTACACACAGGTAAATAGCAGCGGTGAACCATAATAAGGTGCAATCACAAATTATCAAAACGTGCCTTTAAAATAAAGTGGCAGCATTGCAGGATTAAAAAATAGTTCATAAAATCTTAGATAGATTGCGCTGTTGGCGAGGTAAAGGGTCCTTCTATTCAGATCTGTATATCTTCTAAAAGCTGGATAAATTAATCCTATAGTGGTGTCGTATAATACAGTCTCACAGGACTATTCAGCAGTCATGCTGCTGAATAACAAGCGGTTAGAGCTGTCGGTTTAAACAAAACATCTGAGTGGAGGGAGTACAGGAGAAAATATGGAGAGTTAAGCATCAAGAAGGAGAAGGTCGTTGACAGTGCTTCTGCACTTTGAGGACTATATGACCACAGCTTGTTTTATACTACTATAAGGTGAGAGTCCTGTGAGACTGTATTATACAGTCAAAAATCTGTATATGTACTAAAGTTTGATATTTAATTACCACACCTGTTAAACCACCTTTGTGAGTCTACCATTAAACTACCATGTGCATTAACACTTAATGTTTACAGTACATATAGGAGTGCTATCATTGAGGATAGGTTTTTGAAGTTGTTCCAGCCTTAAATTAGGATAGAAATTAGGGTTTTTGCCTTTTTCATTCAAAAGTAAAGGTAGAACCAGGGAAATAACTGTTCACAAAGAATATTGACTATAGAATTCAGGATTTTGGCCTTTAGTTCTGAGTACACTAATTACATTGAGGTGAGTTCCCAAATACGGGAGGGTGAGGTACAGTGATACAGTAGGGTTGGGTTGCTTTTAGACTCTGTGAATCTACTCAGCATGCAGGAATGAACCTGTCTGTTTCTGTCTGGAATAAAAGCTGCTGAGTCGTTTAGAATCTTGTGTTGCCTATATTGCATCTCCTAACCATCAACTTCTCATTGTTCCCTATTGATTCCGCAATAATTTTATTCCCAGAAACAAGATACACCCGTCTATTCTTAACACAACACCAGAACATCATGTTGCTGCCTTTTAAATGATCTTTTGACATCAGTGCTTTTTTTGCCTGGATTCTGCTTCTACTTATTCAGTCCTAATAGAGATTGAGGGGTTAAAAGAGAATGTGTAATGGAACCAGCTGGGCCAGTATTGTTCCAAACACAACTGGTAATAACAGGGGTGTGTGGGAAAGGACGCTGGGACTCGCCTAAAATAAGACGCTTATATAAGTGCTTAGGTGTACACTGTGTATAATTCTCAGCTCTAATTTAATATTTAATATTGACACGTGCACCACCACAAGGGTATACGCAGGCCTGCAGCACCAAGATTTCCCTTGAAGTTTTAGTGAAACAAGAACATACAACGGAAACTTCAGATTCTCAGATTTTCAAAACAGGAAAGCAAATTACATTACTTTAGAGGAATGGCCGCAGACATGTACAATCATATTAATGTACTTTCTAGCTGTTGGTACATACATATGAGCAGGTTAAAGAAAAAAAAGTATAAGCTTGATATCCAAGCCGTATTCTGTTCATTGTACAGCTATGGGATCTCACACAAGATGGAAAGCTCTGTACTATTCTTGAGGGATAATTTGGAAAATGCAGATTGACATGTCACTCCATTGGCCAAAACCAATTAACATTAACTAGCAACTAGGAGGGCTGGGTGGAGTGCAGAGGTGTACTGACTATAATGAGCGAGATCTCCAGCCCCACCCAGTTGACTGTGTCAGATATTGAAATTCTGATCCTTCTTAAAGCAATAAGTTTAGTCAGAGCACCCAAGCCTGAGAAACTATAGTTTGGAAAGTGTGCAGGTTATTTACACTTACTCAATCTAGAAACACAGAAACCATTTACAGTCTAACAAGCCTGTAAGAAAAATCTGCAAAACTACTTTACCTTTATCTCTAAAGCTAGCCATATGAGATTCAATTTCTTTCTTGCCTTTTTTTTTTTTTTTTTTTTTGCTATTTTCAGAACTGTGCACTGTAGGGCTAAAAAACAACTACAAATGAAAAACAGAAATGACATTTTCTTATGAAAGCAAGTGACCCAATTTTTGAATTTACCATAAAATAAACAGGGAATATTTTGTAGCGGATTTGGTATCTTGAACGTATACAAGTATGCATTGGATATACTGTACAAGTGTCAAATCTGCCAATCATTCACTGAACTGTAAATGTGCAAGAAGATTCTCAGTGTGCAAGGTCAAAAAAGAATCTTCATAAAGAAGCAGTTAAGTGACATTAAAGGCAGGTTTTTTAAAAACACATGTCATACTTACCTGCTCTGTGCAATGGTTTTGCACAGAGCAGCCCTGATCCTCTTCTTGGGTCCCCCGCTGTTACTGTTGGCCCCTCCCACCTGCTGAGTGTTCCTATAGCAAGCAGCTTGCTATGGGGGCACCCGAGGACTTCCTGGTCTGAGGAGGGCAGCACCCTTGAATGGCATTCTAGAAAAGACGTTTGGTGGAATATTTCCCCTTGGTTTAGCGCTGAAAGTGTTTAAGGACTTGTGTTGTCCACTGCTCTGTGTGTCCATTCACACATGGAGCTTGGCCCCACCCCCACGCTCTTCTCTTTGACTCACTGGCTGTGATTGACAGTAACGGGAGCCAATGTTGCTTCAGCCAAAAAGGTTGAAGAGACCTAGGAGTACCACTGCTCTCATGCACATCGCTGGATGGAGATGGGGCTCAAGAATGCATGAAGGTAAAAACCTTGAGCTATTACATTACATACAGTGGGGACGGAAAGTATTCAGACCCCCTTACATTTTTCACTCTTTGTTATATTGCAGCCATTTTCTAATATCATTTAAGTTCATTTTTTCCTTATTAATGTACACACAGCACCCCATATTGACAGAAAAAAAATTGTTGACATTTTTGCAAATTTATTAAAAAAGAAAAGCTGAAATATCACATGGTCCTAAGTATTCAGACCCTTTGCTCAGTATTTAGTAGAAAGCACCCTTTTGATCTAATACAGCCATGGGTCTTTTTGGGAAAGATGCAAGTTTTTCACACCTGGATTTGGGAATCCTCTGCCGCCCCCACTGTATGTCAAACACAAGGCGTGTGGGCCAAATGCGGCCCTCCAGTAATTGTCATGTGGCCCTCACACCCAGTTTTGCAGCTGGAACATGGCAGAACTCTATTCCCCAACCTCTGGTTCTCTCCCTCTGCTCCCGCTGTCCCTTGTAAACACAAAAGCCTTCTGTATTTACAAGGGACAGCTTTGCCCTCAGTGGCTCCCAGATCTAACAGATTCCTGCACGTACTCACAGTTGGGCACAGCAGGGACAGACCTCCAGAATCTGAGAGAGAGAATGGTCTCCCTGCATGGTGAGGCAGAGCCGTCTACACAGGGAGGTGCTAGATCCAAATAGACAGGTAATAGATTCGCCTACATAGGGAAATACTAGAGCCATTAGGTAGGAGAAAGGGATGCAAGGATGTTTTGTGGGGGGGGTTTGGGGTAGAAAACTAAAACCTGCACTCTGTACACAACACACCCCTGAACGCTGCACTCTGTACATAATGCACCCCTGGACCCTGCACTCTGTATGTAGCGCACTCCTGAACTCTGCACTCTGTACGTCGTGTAGTCCTGAACTCTGCACATAATGCACTCTTGAACCCTGCACTAGCTCACCCCAGATACAACTGGCCCATTGAGGGCAACCATACTGCTGATGCAGCCCATGATAAAATTCAGTTTGACACAGCTGCTTTACAACCACTTTAATCTTCCTTGTGTATATAGCCATCTTGAAAGTCTTTAACAACCAGATTAGTGGGCAGCTGAAAATGTTATACTTGTCCAGGACTAGGCATTTCGGACTATAATTTAGTTATGCTAAACTTACCCATATACTGTACATCTATGTGGTCTATTTATAAATGTTTCACACAAAATTGACACAACATCTTGGGGTGTTTTTGTCTTTGTAAAGCAGGGGGGGGGGGGGGATTGCTCTAGACAATATTTATTATGAGAATATTAAATGGCAGTTGAAAAGGAGGGTCGTGCATCCCTGACATCATCCACAAGAAACTTTATCAGACACTGCTCAATCAGAACACCATGGCAGAACCATGTTCTGTCTGAGCAGTCTTCAACAAAGCTTCTTGTGGATGATACTAGCTGTATGCGACCCTCTTTTTCAGGACTTGCATCATCTGCTATATGAGTGTGAGTGGGCTCCGTGCCGGTCTACACCTGCCCTTCACAGCTTAATCCTTAAGTTATTACTAAACCAGTAATAATTGAATACAGAGGCAATTATTTATGGTTGAATATAGTTTTTATTAATCATTTTCAAGTTAAACAATAGGGGTACAGAATAAAAAAAAAGAAGGGGGGGGGCAGTAGTAAACAAATACCACAAACACAAAACATTCTGTACATAACAGCGAGATATACAGGTGTGAGCAACAGTGCTCAAAATTACAAACAGTATCAAAAAACAGTCTTGCTGCCTGCGTAGATAGACACAGAGGTTATTAAAACTGAAAAAAGAGAGGGGGAAGGAGGAAGAAGGGAGTGAGGAGAAGGAAGGGGGGAGGAAGGGGTGAGGGAAGATATATATACATATACAGTGTATCTAGTATAAATAATTCACAATGTACTCTAAACGTGATCTCCGTCACACAAAAATCCCATTCTCTGGAGGTATTTAGGGATTGTGACTCCAACGCAGAAAGTAACTCTTCATCTAGATAGCCTGTGTAGTAATTTATCCGAATATGAATAATGGAGCCATATATACCACAATTTGTGATGTTTGTTCCAATTGTCCCCTTCCCTAGCCTGCATCTCCTCCATGAGCATGGCGTCGTTGAGGATATCAATCGACCTATGGAGTGGGGGGACAACCTCTGATATCCAGAAATTTGTGATCAATTGGCAGTCTGCCGACATAAAGAATCTGAGGAGGTTTGTTTTATAGGATTTAGCTGGGCCCGGTAGAATAGATAGAAGGGCAGAGGCAATTATTTAATATGATAAAAAGTATATACATTTGTATAGTCTTACAGCTACAATAGGTCCTTTGAGGGCAATCATCATGCTGATGCTGCCTGCGATGAAATTTTATTTGACACCCCTTCCTCAGAAAGTATAGCTGGAACTTTGTTCCTGACACACAGAGGCTGTTGGTTCTGTTGAGAGAAAAAAATTCTTATTCACTAATGCACCGGGTTCAATTAATAATGATAATCCATAATGAGCAGCCCAAATCAGTGGTGAAAGAAAAAGTTTTACTCAAGACTAAGACCGTGAGCGGATCAAACACATTAGAGGGGCATGGCTTGGAAGGAGACAAAGCTGAAACTGATAGACAATCTGATAGACACAGCATCGGGGGGGCTTCTCGGTGTGTGCTTTTAACCTTTTCTTTTACAGAAGAAAATGTTTGTCAAAAGTCTGAAGTTTATAGCCTTGAAAAGAATATTGAAAGACTACCAAAAAAATTCAGAGAAAAGCTAACCTACTGTAAGTTGCCCCAATATAATGCATTACAACAAAACGTTATTACAAATAAAAGCAGGCTAATATGTACCCACATGCTCCCACGAAGTAGTAAATTTGTCAGTGGCTGTGCTAGAGGAACGATAATGGGAGCTTGTTCACACTCTGGCCAGTAGTGGAAGTCCTAAATAATAATCACAGTCTTCAGTCTAAGACCCAGCTGAATGAAACGGCAGCAGTGTACTTGCAGCACAATCCACAAGGCAGGAGCCACATCTACTTCCTAGTTGTTAGTTGAAAAGTGGGGTGCTCGTTTACTTGCCATGGTTTAATACAGCGCAGCCCCCTTTAACTCCTTTTCCCATGGCTCTCTGAGATCCTGGGCTTATCCAGTGAGTATAAATTCCTCAGCTTCACTCTCTCAGCAGCTTAGAGAGACCACACTTGATGAAGCAGAGATAGCTGTGCAAAAGATCTACAGCCAGATGAGAGGCCTTCCACTGTCAGAACCAGTGCACGAGTAACCAGGCTGGAGCCCCAACTACTGAAGGAAAGCCCCTCTGATTGCTACCAGAGTACTGCAGTTCCAGTGGTGTGGCCCTTTCTCCTTAAGCCTTGGAATGCTCTAGATGTTCATGCGTGTTACCACACTGAAGCGTTGTACTAAAGAAGTGTTTCTCAGCTGGACGCTTTGTCATTATAGAGTCTTATAGGGACTATTCTATGCAGCCACATGTTACCCTGATTGAGTCACAGGGACATTGCTATGAAATCTATCTTCACACGCGGCAAGGATGTGGAATTCCCTTCCACAGGCGGTGGTCTCAGCGGGGAGCATTGATAGCTTCAAGAAACTATTAGATAATCACCTGAATGACCGCAACATACAGGGATATGTAATGTAATACTGACACATAATCACACACATAGGTTGGACTTGATGGACTTGTGTCTTTTTTTCAACCTCACCTACTATGTAACTATGTAACTATGTAACATGCCATGCTTCAATGGAGCCAAAGCAGTTCTGATTATCCTTGCAAGCTCTGTTAGTACCTAAGGTCATACAATATCTCACAAAAGTGAAAACACCCCTCATATTTTTGTAAATATTTTATTATATCTTTTCATGTGACAACACTGAAGAAATTACACTTTGCTACAATGTAAAGTAGTGAGTGTACAGCTTGTATAACAGTGTAAATTTGCTGTCCCCTCAAAAAAACTCAACACACAGCCATTAATGTCTAAACCGCTGGCAACAAAAGTGAGTACAATGTCCAAATTGGGCCCAAAGTGTTAATATTTTGTGTGGCCACCATTATTTTCCAGCACTGCCTTAACCCTCTTGGGCACGGAGTTCACCAGAGCTTCATAGATTGCCACTGGAGTCCTCATCCACTCCTCCATGACGAAATCATGGAGCTGGTGGATGTTAGAGACCTTGCCCTCCTCCACCTCCCGTTTTAGGATGCCCCACAGATGCTTAATAGGGTTTGGAGACTTGCTTGGCCAGTCCATCACCTTTATCCTTAGCTTCTTTAGCAAGGCAGCAGTCGTCTTGGAGGTGTGTTTGGGGTCGTTATCATGTTGGAATACTGCCCTGCGGCCCAGTCTCTGAAGGGAGGGGGATCATGCTCTGCTTCTGTATGTCACAGTACATATTGGCATTCATGGCTCCCTCAATGAACTGTAGCTCTCCAGTGCCGGCAGCACTCATGCAGACCAAGACAATGACACTCCCACCACCATGCTTGACTGTAGGCAAGACACACTTGTCGCTGTACCCCTCACCTGGTTGCAGCCACACACGCTTGACACCATCTGAACCAAATAAGTTTATCTTGGTCTCATCAGACCACAGGACATGGTTCCAGTAATCCATGTCCTTAGTCTGCTTGTCTTCTGCAAACTGTTTGCGGGCTTTCTTGTGTATCATCTTTAGAAGAGGACTCCTTCTGGGATGACAGCCATGTAGACCAATTTGATGCAGTGTGCGGCGTATGGTCTGAGCACTGACAGGCTGACCCCCCAGCCCTTCAACGTCTGCAGCAATGCTGGCAGCACTCATACATCTATTTCCCAAAGGCAACCTCTGGATATGACGCTGAACATGTGCACTCAACTTCTTTGGTGAGGCATGTTCTGAGTGGAACCTGTCCTGTTAAACTGCTGTATGATCTTGGCCACCATGCTGAAGCTCAGTATTAGGGTCTTGGCACTCTTCTTATAGCCTAGGCCATCTTTATGTAGCAAAAATTGTTTTGTTTTCAGATCCTCAGAGAGTTCTTTGCCAAGAGGTGCCAATTTAACATACCTGCTCCCCATTCACACCTGAGACCTTGTAACACTAACGAGTCACATGACACCGGGGAGGAAAAATTGCTAATTGGACCCAATTTGGACATTTTTACTTAGAAGTGTACTCACTTTTGTTGCCAGCGGTTTAGACATTAATGGCTGTGTGTTGAGTTATTTTGAGGGGACAGCAGATTTACACTGTTATACAAGCTGTACACTCACTACTTTACATTGTAGCAAAATGTCATTTCTTCAGTGTTGTCACATGAAAATGTATAATAAAATATTTACAAAAATGTGAGGGTGTACTCACTTTTGTGAGATACTGTATATACAAGATCCATAGGAGCACCCAGACACTCCACTAGTTGCTAGACAATCTTGGCTACAGGATGAGAGATTGCCTATCAGCTGGTGGCATGTCCAGTTGCTCCTCTGGATATAGGGTTGCCACCTCATCCCTTTAAACCCGAACACATATGAATTACACAGGTTCTGAGGCTAATTTAATGCAGTTTAATTACCACCTTAATCAGCCACAGAACCTGTGTAATTAATGTGTTTGGTTTTAAAGTGATGAGCTGGCAACTCTATCTGGATATTGTACTTTGGTGATATGCCCTGAGTAAGTCACTTCATTGTAAGTGCAATTGTATTATATTTTCATGTATTATGTGGGTTTGTCTGCACTAAGTCCATGTTTTGCAGCTTTCATGATCAGAATCTGCAGTGTATACATGTTCTCCGCCCTCCTCGACATGCTTTCATTATCCTTCATTGTTTGTGTTTTTTTTCTATCATGAACCTAATATCCATTATTGCTTCTAACTTTGCACCAGTTTAGTAAGCTGCAAGTTAAAATCACTCTCTGTTTGATCATTCAGCCGAATACCTATTCTTTTAAACTTGGCATCTATGAACAGGATGTCAGACAATGGTGATGAAAAAATGGCACAACAGTGACACCCGGTAGTAGCAGTTCACAATGAAGAGGAGGGTAACCTACTGCAGTTCACCCTCTTTTTGCTGCTGGTATTTCTGCTGTAACAATTATCCAAGTACACAGTGCTAGGTCAGGACTAAGAAGACTGGTACTCCGTTGACAAGATAGTTAACTGCTTAAAAAAAGTGTATGGCCAAGCAGTAACTAAGGAACCTCAGGGTCCACTTTATTGGGAGAGAGTGTGAGAATCCATTCTGCAATATTATTATTATCATTATACAGGATTTAGTGCCAACAGTTTACGCAGCGTTTTACAATATAAAAGGAGACAATACAGTTACAATAAAATACAAGAGGATTAAGAGGGCCCTGCTCAGAAGAGCTTACAATCTAATAGGGTGGGGCAGGTGGTACAAAAGATTGTAACTGTGGGGAATGAGCTGATGGAAGTGGTAGGAGATTAGTTGGAGACATGATAGGCTTCACTGAAGAGATGAGTTTTCAGGGATCGCCTGAAGGTAGCAAGAGTAGGAGATATCCGGACCGGTGGAAGTAGTGAGTTCCAGAGCATGGGAGAGGCTCTGGAGAAATCCTGGAGATGAGCATGGGAGAAGGAGACAAGAGAGCTTGAGAGTAGGAGGTCTTGAGAAGAGCGGAGGGGACGATTTGGGTGATATTTGGAGACAAGATTGGTGATGTAGCTTGGGGCAGAGTTGTGAATGGCTTTGTATGTTGTGGTTAGTATTTTGAATTTAATTCGCTGGGTGATTGGGAGCCAATGCAGGGATTGGAGGAGAGGGTTGTCAGACACTGAGCGGTTGGTAAGGTGGATAAGTCTGACAGCAGCTTTCATGATAGGCTGAAAAGGGGATAGCCTATGGCAGTGTTTCTCAACTCCAGTCCTCAAGGCGCACCAACAGGTCATGTTTTCAGGATTTCCCTCAGATGAAATGGCTGTGGTAATTACTAAGGCAGTGAAAACTGATCAAATCACCTGTGCAAAATAGTGGAAATCCTGAAAACATGACCTGTTGGTGCGCCTTGAGGACTGGAGTTGAGAAACACTGGCCTATGGAGAGGCAGGCCAATGAGACGGGAGTTGCAATAGTCAAGACGAGAGATAACAAGGGAGTGAATGAGGAGCTTGGTGGTTTCATTTGTTAAAAAGGGGCGAATTTTAGAGATGTTACGGAGGTGAATTCTACAAGCTTTTGACAACGATTGGACTTGGGGCTGGAATGACAAATCAGAGTCTAGGATTACACCTAGTACCCTGGCGTGAGGTGAGGGCCTGACGGTTGCATTGTTGATTTTGATGGAAAAGTCATGGAGGGGGGCATGTGCAGGGGGGAATATTAATAGCTCAGTTTTAGAGAGATTTAGTTTAAGGAAGTGGTGCAACATCCATGCTGATATGTCAGTTAGTAATGTGAGAGGAGACTGAGGGAGTGAGGTAAGAAGTAGACAGATAGATTTGGGTGTCATCAGCGTATAAGTGGTATTGGAAGCCGTGGGCAGTTATCAAGTGACCAAGGGAGGAGGTGTAGATAGAGAAGAGAAGGGGTCCAAGAACAGAGCCTTGGGGGACCCCCACAGAAAGGGGTAATGGAGAGGAGGAGACAGAGTTGTAGGTGACACTGAAGGAGCGCTGTGATAGATAGGCAGAGAACCAGGATAGAGCAGAATCTCGGAGGCCAAGGGAATATAGTTTATTGAGAAGGAGCGGGTGGTCAACAGTTTTAAAGGCCGCAGAGAGGTCAAGTAGTAGGAGTATGGAGTAAGGCAGTTTCCGTGGAGTGCTGCGAGCGAAAGCCAGACTGTAATGGGTCAAGAAGGTTATTTTCACTGAGCTAAGACGGTTGTAGACTAAGCGTTCTAGAAGTTTAGAGGTGAATGGGAGCAATGAGATGGATCTTAAGTTGTTTAGATTGGTGGGGTCCAGTGAGGGCTTTTTAAGTATGGGAGTCATCTGCGCATGTTTTAAAGGGGAGGGGAAGATGCCACTAGAGAGGGAGAGATTGAAGATGTAAGTGAGGGAGCATAGGATAGAATAAGAGGGTGACCTTAGTAGCTGTAAGGGAACAGGATCCAAAAGGACAATTGGTTAGGTGGGCATCTGAGAAAAGTTTTGTAACCTCTTCAGTAGTAGCCAATTCAAAAGAAGAGAGTGTTGAATGTACTGTTAGGCCAGGTATGTTGGGTGGGGAAGATGCACGCACAGTGGAGGTGTCCTCGCAAATTGCATCAATCTTGTCTTTGAAGTGATTGGCAATCTCTTGAGCAGTGAGTGAGTTAGTGGGTAAAGGGGGTGGGGGACGAAGCAGAGAGTTAAAGGTTGAGAAGAGCTGACGTGGTCTGGATGACAACGTATTAATAAGAGAAACAAAGTAGGCTTGTTTGGCAGCATGGAGGCAGGAATTGTATTTTAGAAGGGCAGATTTATATAGGGTGAAGTCTTGCAGGCATTTGGTTTTACGCCACAGTCGTTCAAGAGCGCGGCAATGTCTCTTGAGATTTCTAGTGTTGTCAGTTTGCCAGGGCCTGATTCTGGTTAGAGGAGCAAGTGCATCTAGTGATGATGAGAGCAAACTATTGTAGACAGAAGTGGCCAGGTCAGGACAGGACAGGGGAAAGATTATGTCATATAGGTGGTCAGTAGCAGAATAGAGAAGAGAAGGGTTAAGGTGGCGAAGGTTCCTACAAGTAATTGTTTGCTGCTTGGAGGGATGAGTGGTTGGAGGTAAGGATACAGTGAAATGAGGTTGTGATCAGAGAGAGGAAAGGGGGTGTTTGTAAGGTTGCCAGGGTTGCAGAGATGGGAGAATACAAGGTCAAGGGTATTACCATTGGAGTGAGTGGAAGTATGTGTCCATTGTGTTAGGTCAAAAGATGAGGTTAAGTCGAGAAGTTTAGCTGTAGTTGGGCTATTAACATTGACAGGAATGTTGAATATGCAATGGAACTACAACACATGGCAGCAGAGATCTGCCCTAGGGCAGAGTAGGACGGCCCAGCTACAGACTGACGCAGACAGACAGCTGAAGGAACAATTTGTAGATGGACTGTTGTCTAACAAGCCAGAGAAAACCTTGCAAGAGAAAGAGAGAAGCAACCCCAATTTGAAGCTTCATGATCTGTTGAGAGTTGTGTATCAGGAGCAGAAACACAGGCTCCAATGCACCCATGGCCAGGTGTGAAACTGATAGGCCCATCTGAAACCAAACACATCGCTCCATGGGTGGTCCCCAGTGATGACCGAAGTCAGGACTTACCATAGAGACACACTACAGTGCCACCTGCTGGATAGATAGGTATAATGCATACAGTATATAGTTCACAGTATATAAAGCTACTATTCTGTTGTTCTTCCAACATCTTTAAGGTGTTTTGTCTTCCTATGCATCAACTGTGGGGATAGGGTTCTGTACAGTGCCTTGCAAAAATATTCACCCCCTTGGCATGTTTCGTGTTTTGTTGCCTCACAACCTGGAATTAACATGGATTGTTTGAGGATTTGCATCATTTAATTTACAGAACATGCCCACAACTTTGAAGATTTTTTTTGTTTTTATTGTGAAGCAAACAAATAGGACAAAATAACAGAAAAAGTCAATCTGCATAACGATTCACCTCTAAAGTCAATACTTTATAGAGCCACCTTTTGCGGCTATCACAGCTCCAAGTCACTTTGGATAAGTCTCTATGAGCTTGCCACATCTTACCACTGGGATTTTTTCCCATTCCTCCTTGCAAAACTGCTCTAGCTCCTTCAAGTTGGATGGTTTGTGCTTGTGAACAGCAATCTTTAAGTCTGACCACAGACTTTCTATTGGATTGAGGTCTGGGCTTTGACTAGGCCATTCCAACACATTTACATGTTTCCCCTTAAACCACTCAAGTGTTGCTTTAGCAGTGTGTTTGGGGTCATTGTTCTGCTGGAAGGTGAACCTCCATCCTAGCCTCAAATCACACACAGAGTGATACAGGTTTTGCTCAAGAATATTCCTGTATATAGCACCATCCATCTTTCCCCCAACTCTGACCAGTTTCCCAGTCCCGACTGCTGAAAAACATCCCCACAGCATGATGCTGCCACCACCATGTTTCACTGTGGGGATGGTGTTCTTTGGGTGATGTGATGTGTTGGGTTTGCGCCAGACATAGTGTTATCTTTGATGGCCAGAAAGTTCAATTCTAGTCTCATCAGACCAGAGCACCATCATCCGTACATTTTGGGAGTCTCCCACATGCTTTTTCGCAAACTCAAAACACGCCATTTTGTTTTTTGTTGAAAGTAATGGCTTTCTTCTAGCCACTCTACCATAAAGCCCAACTCTATGGAGAGTACTGCTTATTGTCGTCCTATGTACAGATACTCCAGTCTCTGCTGTGGAACTCTGCAGCTCCTCCAGGGTTACCTTAGGTCTCTGTGCTGCCTCTCTGATTAATGCCCTCCTTGCCTGGTCTGTGAGTTTTGGTGTGCAGCCGTCTCTTGGCAGGTTTGCTGTTGTGCCATGTTCTTTCCATTTGGTTATGATGGATTTGATGGTGCTTCTAGGGATCATCAAAGATTTGGATATTTTTTTTTATAACCTAACCCTGACTTGTACTTCTCAACAACATTGTCCCTTACTTGTTTGGAGAGTTCCTTGGTCTTCATGGCAGTGTTTGGTTAGTGGTGCCTCTTGCTTAGGTGTTGCAGCCTCTGCGGCCTTTCAAAAGGGTGTGTATATGTAATGACAGATCATGTGACACTTAGATTGCACATAGGTGGACATCATTTCACTAATTATGTGACTTCTGAAGATAATTGGTTGAACCAAAGCTTTTTATGGGCTTCATAACAAAGGGGGTGAATACATACGCACATACCAATTATCAGTTTTTAATTTCTGAAAAATAGTTTTATGTATATTGTTTTCTAATTTTACTTCACCAACTTAGACTATTGTGTTCTGATTCATCACATATAATTCAGGTTGAAAAAACATTGAACTAAAGGCTGTAATGTAACAAAATAGGTAAAAAGACAAAGGGGGGTGAATACTTTTGCAAGGCACTGTATATATAGGTTTTGAACTAGATCACATATTTTAAACCTGACTAACTATTCCTCGTCATTGACCTGGCATGTCATACTGTAAATGGCCCACATCCTCTCTGAGGCAGAGAGAATCCATGTGAAAGTGTGACACTAGGATGTCCACCAAATATTTAGCTAGTTCAAGTGACAAGCTTGTGTATTGGTCTGTTCCAGCTGGTTGAAGGGTGCTGAGACACTTCTGACTTGGCACACATCTGCCCCATTGGAAGTACTGACCATCAACGTTCTTAAACTTGATATGTCAGAAGATGGATACCATCACGTTCTTGTCATGGTGGACCATTTACCAACTTTGCGGTGGCAGTATCGAGCCCTAACTGGAATAAAAAAAAGTTAAGGTTAATTGAGATAGTTAAGTTCCCCTTTAGGAAGTCACACACTACCCCATGCCACCCACAAGGCAATAGGGCATGTGAGAGGTTCAGTCTTACTATGGTACACCTGCTCAGAGGCTTAGCTCATTAGAAATAAAGGAAATGGACCCATTACTTAGCCAAAGTGGTCTGGAAATACAGCCATACTGTACATTTCTCAGGCCAAACTCTCTGGAGGATCATAGTGTCCAAAGAAGAACTTGAACACACTTCAACTTCCTGGATTTGGGAGTGGAAACATGTCTGAAGTCCAACAGTTTGTTAAAGACCAGTAATGGGTGGAACAAGAAAAGTCAGATTTGTCAGACGTTGCCTTCCAACCAGGGGAGAGAGTGCTAATCTGACATAAAGGTGCAACAGACCATTCCAGGCATGCCAGTCTATTATATCCAGAAGGAACCCAAGAAAAACCTAGAAGTCTACACCATAAGCTCCCCAAACACACTGAGGCCCATAAGGGGTTTTGAAGAACCTATGTAGACATCTGCTCTTCAGTTATTACCTCCAAGACTTCCAGGAGAAGCCACGGAACCTGACAATATTTTACAACTCAGTACTCAGGTAGCTCAGATCCATGCTCCCACTGTGAGGCTCTCTGAACCACCAGACAGAGTTGTATCACCTCTTGTCTCATAAAATGGACGTAAGGCAACTCCTGAGGTGCTCCCAGAGACCTAACTTCGAGAGACCCCATGTACACTTCACTTAAGATGAAGTTGAATGGTCTCCAAATTTGCCAAGAACAGCAAGTTAAAAATGTGGGCCTCTTTAAATCTATTTCCCACAACTTCCTAGGATAGGATGTAGCAAATGTCAAATAACTGTTTTCCTGGAGTTCCACTTTAAATTTCGTGTTTGAGAATTACACGTTACATGCATTAAAATAATAGTAATCTGTTGTATGCTTTGTGTTCTGTTATATGTTTTATCAGTGTGTACGCTAATTTCATATCATGAAAATGGTTTTATATCTTCAGAGCAAAAGTGTAAATGAAATAATGGCTATGAAAGAAATAAAGTATTTATGCCAATCTTATTTGATATAGACTAAATACAATGGTGACATCTAGTGGCAGTTAATTTTACTTGCATTTTATCAACAGAAAAATACATCTCCAGACATAAGACAGGGATGCAGTCCAGATTTGCCATTATCATAGCTTTGCAGCAAATTCTGCAGGTTCAAAATTCGCAGTCCCAGTAGATTTATATCCAAATTTACCTAGGCAATTTTTTTCAAACCGTGATGCATTGTATGGCCTTTGAAACATGGCAAGCAGGCTTATGCCGCGTACACACGAGCGGAATTTCCGACAGAAAGAGTCCGATGGGAGCTTTTCATTGTATATTCCAACCGTGTGTAAGCCCCATTGGACTTTTTCTGTCGAAAATTTAGACGACTTAGATAGAGAACATGTTCTCTATTTTTCTGACGGAACAAATTACTATCAGAAAAAACGCTCGTCTGTATGCTGTTCCGACGCACCAAAAATTACACTTGCTCTGAAGCAAGTACGAGATGGAAGCTATTGGTTACTGGCTATTGAACTTCCAATTTCTAGTCCCGTCGTACGTGTTGTACATCACCACCGTCGGAATTTGGTGTGACTGTGTGTATGCAAGACAGCTTGAGCGGAATTCCGTCGGAATTCCGTCTTAAAAACCTTCAGAGTTTATTCCGACGGCAAAACCGGTCGTGTGTACAGGGACAATAAGGGGGCTTTTGCTTAACCACTTGCCTACTGCGCACTTTTACCCCCTTCCTGACCAGGCCAATTTTCAGCTTTCAGCGCTGTCACACTTTGAATGACAATTGCGTGGCCATGCAACACTGTACCCATATGAAATGTTATCATTTTTTTCAACAAATAGAGCTTTCTTTTGGTAGTATTTAATAAGTAATGTTTTTTTTTTTTTTTTTGCTAAACAAAAAAAGACTGATAAGTTTGAAAAAAAAACATTTTTCATAGTTTTTTATAGGTCATTTTTCTCCTTCACTGATGTGCACTGATAAGGCTACACTAATGGGTACTGAAGAGGTGGCACTGAAGAGGCTGCACTGGTGGGTACTGATGAGGTTGAACTGATGGGCACTGAGAGGTGGCACTGATATGCAGCACTGATAGGTGGCACTGACGGGCATTGACAGGCAGCACCGATTGGCACTGATATTCACTGATAGGCAGCACTGATAGGTGACACTGATGAGGAGGCACTGATGGGCACTGAATGGCAGCACTGATAGGGGGTACTAATAAGCACTGATTGGCAGCACTGGTGGGCACTGATTGGTAGCACTGGTGGGACTGCACTGACAATCAGGACACTAATAATCAGTGCCCTGATTATCAGTGTCAATGTCCCTTTACCACAAGCCGGTTATCAGCTGTCAGCGTGAGGTAAGAAAAGCCAATTCCTGGCTTGTGTTCACCTCCTGTGATCAGCTGTCATTGGATACAGCTGATCAAGTGGTAAAGGGTCGATGTGAAGGAATCAGCGATCACAGAGTGCGCTACCTGTGCTCCGGCAGGGGGTACACTGGCAACGTGATCATGGGAGGACGTCCATGGACGTCCTCCTGGCAAACTAAGCCTGCATTATAACCGTCTTTCATCTCAAGCGTGGGCTAAGTGACCAACCTCACTATAAAAAGGGGGATGCAGAGCAGCCTAAAGTGACAGTATTTTGTAAGCTGCTGTAGGGAAAGGATATAGAAAACTGACAAACTTTATAGGGAAAGCTTAGGGTCACTTAGGAAGCTATGATTTACTTTTAATTGCTAGCTGTTTCGGAAATCAACCTCATTTGCTGCCTTTTTTACATTACAGAATATTTAGAAGCTGATTGGTTACCATGCACAGCTGCACCAGATTTTCACTCTCCAGTATTAGTAAATCAACCCCAATGAGTTCCTGCATCAATTCATGCAAGCAGGGCCGATCCTAGGGTTACAGACACCTGGGTGTAGAAATATTTCTGGGGCCCCCACATGGGCGTGGTTATCTTACTACCCCCCCCCCATACAAATGTTTCTATGGCAATGACTCAAACACAGAGATGCTCCCCTAAGGAGTCTTCGTTACCCTGGGATCCTCCAACAATCTCTTAACAATGAACAAAATACAGGAAGAGAAGCAGAGTACTTTAATGGGACCTGGAGTGGGGTCTCTCTAATGGACACAGAGAGGGCCTCTGTTAGAGCGTCTGTTAGAGCCCCCACTAGGCCTCATTAGAGACTACAATGGGGTCTAATGGCACCTGGAGGGGGGGGTCTGTCTAATAGAAGTCCTCTTGGTGTCCATTAGAGATTCTCTGATAGAAAGAGTCCCCTTCAGGCCCCATTAAGAGACTACATTAGAGTGTTACTAAACAATAGTAAAAATAAACAATATTATATTAATTAATTATATTAAGAATGAAGACATGATACAGGAGATGGTCAGAGACTGCAGACATGATACAGGAGATGTCCAGAGACTGCAGACATACATACTACAGGAGATGGTCAGAGACTGCAAACATGATACAAGAGATAGTCAGAGACTACAGACATGATACAAGAGATGGTCAGAGACTGCAGACATGATACAGGAGATGTCCAGAGACTGCAGACATACATACTACAGGAGATGGTCAGAGACTGCAAACATGATACAAGAGATAGTCAGAGACTACAGACATGATACAAGAGATGGTCAGAGACTGAGTACATGATTCAAGAGATGGTCAGAGACTGCAGACTTGATACAAGAGATGGTCAGAGACTGCAGACATACTACAGGAGATGGTCAGAGACTACAGACATGATACAAGAGATCAATGCATCAATGCAACCTCACCAGTGTCCACCAAATGCAGCCTATCCATGCCCATCAAATGCAACCTCACCAGTGCCCATCAAATGCAGCCTTATCAGTGTCCATCAAATGCAGCCTTATAAGTGCCTATCAAATATAGCTTTATCAGTGCCCATCAAATACAGCTTTATCAGTGCCAAGCAAATACAGCCTTATCAGTGCCAATCAAATACAGCCTTATCAGTGCCCATCAAATACAGCCTACCAGTGCCCATCAAATACAGCCTACCAGTGCCCGGATCACACAGAGCGGCGATCTCCCGCTGTGTCACGGAGCTTGGATTTGAATTGCCTGGACGGCCGCTGTAACAAAGTCCCGGCTCCTATGATACACATCAGACTGATTCAATTTCTTGGCATTGGATCAGTGTGCCGTCTATCACAGAAGCCAGTCTAAGAGGCAGGACTGTTACTGCAGCTACTGAACATTTCAGATCCAAGCTCCGTGACACAGCTGGAGATCACTGCTCTGCGTGACACACACACAAGGAGAGGAGGAGGGAGGGGAGGACTCTGACAGGGGCATGCCGGAATGACACTCCTTTGACACACCCTCAATGTGTTGCACCTGGGGCGGACCGCCCCACCCCCCTGTTGGTACACCACTATTCGGCTGTTCTGCAATGCTCAAGGAACCAGCATGTGCTCAACTAGTTGCCCCTTCCAATGCATTTCATCACATTTGGACATCTCCAATACATTTGAGCCTAGTGTGCTCACTAAAAATATCCTGCTGCTGGCCACTTTTACAATGATTTACTGTCTGCAGTCTCTTAAAGTATAACTAAAGGCAAAACTTTTTTTGATTTTGTGTTAGATAGAGTGAAGAGGGATTAGAACACCTGTCAGTTTTTATTGTTGTCTGTCTTGTGGACCAATAACTTAATCTACATTTTATGTCACTCACTTCATGTATCAAGGATACAATGGATCTGCTTAAGAACATTGAAGGGGTGACCCTTCCTCCCAATACATGGTTGGTGACCATTGACGTTGAAAGTTTATACAATACCATCACGCACGACCATGGTTTGACAGTAATTGGAAACCAGTTAAAGGACAGAGGTAAACTAGCCAATGATTACAACAAATTTGTGTTTCAACTTTTAAGATTCACTCTTACACATAATGTATTTGTTTTTGGACTCTCCCACTACCTCCAGGTGCAGGGGGTTGTGATGGGGACACGTTGTGCCCCATCGTATGCCAACCTGTACCTGGGGGGGTGGGAGAAGAAACTCTTTGCCAGGGATGACGTGCCGGAATTGGGCACGTCGTCGCCTGGCATCGTTATATTGAAGATATATTGATGTTTTGGACCGGCACTAGGGACGAATTGGATCTGTTCATGACTATCATTGGAAATAACAAATATAATCTTAAGTTTACTATGAACTGTGACCTCACCAAAGTCAACTTTCTAGATCTCGAAATCTTCCTGAATAGCGATGGCTCTTTGGGCACCTCTATTTTTGTAAACCGTCAGCAGCAAATACCATTTTGCATGCAGCCAGGTCTCACCCTGTTCCATTAAAAAAGAGTATACCATACAGTCAATACCTTCGGATACGAAGGAATTGTTCAAATGACGAAGATTTCCTTAGGGAAGCATATGATCTATATTCTAGACTACGTAATCGAGGTTACAGTCATAGTGGCCTGAAAAAGGCTTTCAACAAAACACAAAAGCAAAAGAGAAGCTCCCTAATCTATTCAAACAGAGATAGGGAAGTTGATGAATGTGTTAGAATTATTACTCCATATTGTAAGCAAAATCACCAAATCCGTGCAATTTTGAAAAAAATTTGGCCCCTGCTTGCAGCAGACCCTGTAATTAATAAATATATCAAACCACATCCAGTTATCACCTATATGAGAGTTAAGTCTGTGCAAGATCATCTAGTACATAGCCATTACAACATAGCATCCACTACGGCCCCTGATGTAACAGGAACCTTCTACTGTGGTGGTTGTGATGTATGCCCCTTTATTAGTAATAGCAGTGACATATTCCTTCCCAATGGCCAAACTCACTCCATTAGACACAAGGTGACCTGTCAAACTGCTGGTGTGATTTATATCATGCAATGCCGGTGTGGTTGTTACTACATCGGTAAAACGAAACGTCCGTTTTTCAAAAGAATTTGTGATCATGTAGGCCCTATTGCCAAAAGGAAAATGGCAACAGTCGTAAGCACACATGTGGGTCTTTATCACAACTTTGATTCCAAAATGATTTCCTTCTCTGCCCTTGACCATCTACCTCTAGATGCCAGAGGAGGCAGTGTGGATCGAGCCTTATTACAGCTTGAGACCAGATGGATACATAGCCTTCGGGCTACAGTATACCCTGGCCTCAATGAAACTCTCAGCTTCAAACCCTTTCTATAATTTCTATGCTGCTTCCCCCACGATTGAATACTGTTGATCAGTCCTTTGCCCCCACTTCCTTCCCCTTCCCCTGTCTCCTTCCCATTTCCCCCCCTTTCCCTTCTCCCCCACCCCCTTTCCCTTTTCTTTCCCCTCCCATCCCTCTTCCATATCCCTCCCACTCTGAATTACTGATCTGGAGTTTTCTGAATATTAATATCGTGTACATGTATGTCTTCTGTTAGACATTATTTATTTATTAATTATTGATCATATCATATGTAGTATTGTTCTTGTTTATTTAAACCTGAATGTACTAATTTTTTTTGTAAATTTGTATTTCATATGTTTGTACTAATTATTGCTAGTGCCCACCACATTGCTGCCCTCACCATCTAGGTTGCCTTTTTCCAAATTTGTTTAACTGAATAATTTTTCAGATGACGGACTATGTCCTGCACACATTCCCTTTCCTTCCCCCCTCTCCCCTTTCTCTCCCTTCCTCCATAGTTGCCAACAGTCCTGATTTTCCCAGGACAATCCCAATTTTGGGACCCTCGTTCCGATCGGAGGCTGTCCCAATTCGGGATTTTGCCCAGGGAAATCGGGAATGTTTGCTTTTGCATTTTTGGAGCAGCTAGCTTCAACAAAATGGCCGTCTGCGCCGCCGCTAGATCGTTCCCCCCTGTGTTCAGTGGAGAGAGGAAGGGGGCTCCATCCGTGCAGCCAATAAATGGGCTTCTCCTCTCACAATACTAAAGGCGGGGTTAGCTGCACGGATCGGCCCCTCCCCTCTCCACTGAACACATGGCGCTGGCCGCTCATGCCATGTTCCTTCTGCTCTTGTCTCAGTGCAGCAATTTAACTTTAATGTACAGGAGGGGGGTTAACTATATACAGGATGAGGGGGGTTAACTATATACAGGAGGAGGGGGGGTTAACTATATACAGGAGGGGGGTTAGCTATATACAGGAGGAGGGGGGTTTAACTATATACAGGAGGAGGGGGGTTAGCTATATACAGGAGGAGGGGGGGTTAGCTATATACAGGAGGAGGGGGGTTAGCTATATACAGGAGGAGGGGGGTTAGCTATATACAGGAGGAGGGGGGGTTAGCTATATACAGGAGGAGGGGGGTTAACTATATACAGGAGGGGGAGGATTAACTATGTACAGGAGGGAGTTAACTATATACAGGAGGGGGGTTAAACTATATACAGGAGGGGGGAGGGTTAACTATGTACAGGAGGGGGGTAAACTATGTAAGGATGGGCTCTGCTGGTGGCACCTGCTGCAAGGACAGACTCTGCTGGTGACACCTAATGTAAGGACGGACTCTGCTGGGGGCACCTGATGCAAGGACAGACTCTGCTGGGGACACCCGATGCAAGGACAGACTCTGCTGGGGGCACCTGATGCAAGGATGGACTCTGCTGGTGGCAGGCGACGTAGCTAGTGACAGGCTCAGGAATCCCACTGATTTGGCATTATGGTGAGTTGAATGATTTCATTTTGTATTACAATGTAATAATAGAAATAATGCACTTCAATCATCCTGACACCATGATGATTGAAGTGCTAACACCAGGTGTTTGGAGTATCTTTATCTGCTGATTGTTAAACTTTCTAGAATACACATATTTCTATTGTTGTGTAGGATCTGGGCCTGCTGTCCCTTCATTCCTCTCTCCCCCTTTCCCTCTCCATCCCTCATTCATCTCAGACTCTAACCACACCCCCTTTGAGCCACAGCCATTTAAGTCACGCTCACGATTTAACGTAAACCATGCCTATTTTTCGCCGTGCTGCACTTAGCGGTGCCGCAGTTTTATTTTTGTTGATATGCCACGCCTACAAAGGCATGCCCAGCCCCCTAATTATTATACGGCTCCGCCTACAGACAAAAAAGTGTCCCGCAAATCTTTTTTGCAATGTTGGCAACTATATTCCTCCTTTATTCTTGTGTCCAGGAGGATCGCCAATAAACATCGGCTTTCCATCTCTCTCCACTTCACATCTTTATCTTCACCTTCACATATGTTAATTCACTGCTTGCTGAGCGGAGATGGAGGGTATAAGCGTGCCCACTAATTGGGGAATGTCAGCTGCTCTAGCGTCGCCTCCCCTTCACTCAACAGCCGCAATGCCATATGGGTAATGTAGTTTTTTACCCAGCACTCACCTTTTTCTATGTATCCAGCACGCCGTTCATTGAGTGACGTACTCATCACGTGCACAAAGTGTGTGCACATATAAAGGCAACCCCTTTCACCTCTACTTGCTAGACACTGGATGGGGTCAGTGGCGTAGCGTGGGTTGTCAGCACCCGGGGCAAGGCAAGTAATTTGCGCCCCCTAACATGCGGACTTTTAGCTATCCCCGAGTCCCTTCAAATACAAGTACTACTGGCCTACCAGATTCCTATACTGACCACTACACTGAGAACTACACTGAGAACTACACTGTCCACTACACTGACCACTATACTATACTGTCCACTATACTACACTGACCACTATACTGTCCACTACACTGACCACTATACTATACTGTCCACTATACTACACTGACCACTATACTGTCCACTACACTACACTGCCCACTATACTAACCACTATACTACACTATACTGACCACTATACTACACTGACCACTATACTACACTACACTGTCCACTATACTACACTACACTGTCCACTATACTACACTATACTGACCACTATACTACACTACACTGTCCACCATACTACACTACACTGTCCACCATACTACACTACACTGACCACCATACTACACTACACTGACCACCATACTACACTATACTGTCCACCATACTACACTATACTGACCACTATACTACACTACACTGACCACCATACTACACTACACTGACCACCATACTACACTACACTGACCACTATACTACGCTATACTGACCACCATACTACACTGTTCACTATACTACACTACACTGACCACTATACTACGCTATACTGACCACCATACTACACTACACTGACCACTATACTACACTACACTGACCACTATACTACGCTATACTGACCACCATACTACACTACACTGATCACCATACTACACTACACTGACCACTATACTACGCTATACTGACCACCATACTACACTGTCCACTATACTACACTGACCACTATATTGACCACCATACTACACTGACCACCATACTACACTACACTGTCCACTATACTACACTATACTGTCCACTATACTACACTGTCCACTATACTACACTGACCACTATACTACACTACACTGACCTCCATACTAAACTACACTATACTAACCACTATACTATACTACACTAACCACTATACTGACCACTATACTACACTACACTGACCACTATACTACACTGTCTGTTATACTACACTGTCCACCATACTACACTATACTGACCACCATACTACACTGTCCACTATGCTACACTGTCCACTATACTACATTACACTGACCACCATACTACACTATACTGACCACTATACTATACTGTCCACTACACTACACTGACCACCATACTACACTACACTGTCCACTATACTGACCACTACACTACACTGACCTCCATACTAAACTACACTATACTAACCACTATACTACACTGTCTGTTTTACTACACTGTCCACCATACTACACTGTCCACCATACTACATTATACTGACCACTATACTACACTGTCCACTATACTACATTACACTGACCACCATACTACACTATACTGACCACCATACTATACTGTCCACTACACTACAATGACCTCCATACTAAACTACACTATACTGACCACTATACTATACTAACCACTATACTGACCACCATACTACACTACACTACACTGTCCACTATACTACACTGTCCACTATACTGACCACCATACTACACTTCACTGACCACTATACTATACTGACCACTATACTACACTACACTGACCACCATACTACACTGTCCACTATACTGACCACCATACTACACTACACTGTCCACTACACTATACTGACCACTATACTGTCCACTACACTAAACACCATACTAACCACTATACTACACTGACCTCCATACTCAACTACACTATACTGACCACTATGCTAACCACTATACTATACTACACTAACCACTATACTGTCCACTATACTACACTGTCCACTATACTATACTGTCCACTACACTACACTGACCTCCATACTAAACTACACTATACTATACTGACCACCATACTACACTGTCCACTATACTGACCACCATACTACACTACACTGACCACCATACTACACTACACTGACCACCATACTACACTGACCACCATACTACACTGACCACTATACTACATTACACTGCCCCCCATACTGACCACTACACTACACTGACCTCCATACTAAACTACACTATCCTGCCTACAGTCTCTCTCTCTCGCCCCCCCGGCCAGTAACAAGACTCTCACTCACCTTCTTATCTTGGCCTGCATCGATCGGGAGGAGGAGGAGGAGAGGACAGCGGTGGCTCACATTCCTCTCTCCCCTGCGCTCTGGCTGCAGCCATGTTCAGTGTCTGGCGCCCTGTGATTGGGCGTATGGGGGGGTCATGTGCGGAGGCGGGACTTCAGGAGCGATCTAGGACAGGCCAGCCCTACGCCTCACATGACCCCCATACGCCCAATCACAGGGCGCCGGACACTTAACATGGCGGCCGGGCCGGGGACACAGGATTGAGAAATTAGGAGGAGGCAGCCAGTGACACATACTGGGCCCCCCTAAATTTCGCGCCCGGGGCCACGGCACCCCCTGCACCCCCCACGCTACGCCACTGGATGGGGTTGCCACGCTGCTACATCTCTCCATTGAGGTAATTTATCTAACCAAGTGCTTGTTGTCTCTATCACTCCCAGTCTGTTTACCTTTTTTCCCTGCAAGTGTAGTTGTATCTTATTGAGCTAGTCGGTATATGTTTTGCTCTTTAATTAACTTTCTATTACCTATTACCATCTGAATTTATTTTCCCCACCTTTGTTTAAGTGGGGACGGACGATCTGTATATAAGATATATGGTCCCCTAAATATTGAAGCTGACCAAAAAATATATATGTTTCTTTTCATCGCTACCGAGCATTGCTTTTATTCAATCGATTTCCATACTTTAGTACACATTTAACAGACACTTTTATATAAACAACTTTTGAATTTTTTATATATTTTATATTTTTTTATTTTTTGGCTTCCCCTTTTGAATAATTAGATCACATCTTGTCTCTCCTTGGCACCCCTGGCTCTTTTGAGACCCAGCATTTTGGTCTGTAAGTATAATATTCCACATATCTATTTACTCACATTTGCCCTACCCTCTCACTATCACCCCCCTCCCCCACTTATCCCCTTTTTCTTTCACGATATTCACATACTCCACTCCTTCCCTACACCTCTTTTCTACTCTACCCCCGTTTCTTTCCCCCCTTCCTTCCCCCCTTTCCCCCCATCACCCCTTCTTTCTTCCCCCCCCTTCCCTTTCTCCCTCCCCCCCTCCTTCGCCTTCCCTTCCTTTCCCTACCCCATGCCCCCTTACCCCCCCTTTATCCTCCCTTTCTCTCCCTTCTTTTCCTCTCACATTCCTACCTCCCCTTCCTCCCCCTCCCTTTTCCCCCCCTTCCCCTCCCTCCTCCCCCAATCCTCGTCTCTTCCCCATTCTCTCTTTTTTCTTCCTTTTTTTCTTTCCTCTATTTTTCCCCTCTCTCCTTGCCTTTTCGAATTCCCTTTCACTCTTCCCCTTTTCACATAGAGATCGGCCTATATTTTTGTTCTTGGGCTCCTCCTGGCCAGCTCTTTGTGTGCAGCCCAGTGTCCATCTCTCCAATTGTGGCTCTAACATCAGTGCGCAGGTCAACACCAGATGGTGGGTGAGTTGTGTACTTTGGCCTTGGATGGTCAGTGGCATAATTGTTTGTATTGTTACATATTGCCTTGAATTTAATTGCATTTTGTCTTGTGTAGTACTAAATCTAGTCCTGTCTCTCAACAAACATCCCCTGAGGAAGCCATAGTGGGCAAAACATGTCGGGATACCATTGCTGAAAGACCATTTCTCATCTGCTCACTAGATGTATACTCATATCTGCGTAATGTTTGTACAAGCCAATGTTTTTTAACAATTTTTGTCCTTTGTCTAATAAATTTTGATAATTTTATATTGTTGATGTATTATCAGTCTATTATTATATATACTTGGCACCCTGAAAGTCCTATTAAATTTTTTCCCCCACCTATTCACATACTATTCAGGGATGTTGGTGCCTTCTTGTTTGACATTGTCACCTATCAATCTCAACCACTTGTGTTGTCTGGAGATTCACCCTCTGTATTTGTCATGTTTGTCATTATCATTAAAAAAGGAAAGTAAAAGGAAATCCCAAATTTTGTGTTTTCCCCAGAAGAGTAACACAGGGGAAATCTTGTAATGGGGACACTATTTCCGGTGGCCTGGTGGGTCATTTGTAGGTATTTCCTCTCACTTCCGATTTCGGCTAAGGGGACAGAAACTGATGGTAAATCCCCCCAAAAGGACCTACAGTATCTCACAAAAGTGAGTACACCCCTCACATTTTTGTAAATATTTGATTATATCTTTTCATGTGACAACACTGAAGAAATGACACTTTGCTACAATCTAAAGTAGTGAGTGTACAGCTTGTATAACAGTGTAAATTTTCTGTCCCCTCAAAATAACTCAACACACAGCCATTAATGTCTAAACCACTGGCAACAAAAGTGAGTACACCCCTAAGTGAAAATGTCCAAATTGGACCCAAAGTGTCAATATTTTGTGTGGTCACCATTATTTTCCAGCACCGCCTTAACCCTCTTGGACATGGAGTTCACCAGAGCTTCACAGGTTGCCACTGGAGTCCTCTTCCATTCCTCCATGATGACATTATGGAGCTGGTGAATGTTAAAAACCTTGCACTCCTCTACCTTCTGTATGAGGATGCCCCACAGATGCTCAATAGGGTTTAATAGGGTTTCATTGATTGCGTCTGTTACAACGTCACCGCACCATGCGCGATGACGCAGTTTTCCTTCTCTCTTCCCTCCCCCCCCCCGGGGTTTCCTTCTTACTTTGCTATGTTGTCGCTTAAACGTTCCGCCCACACTACGTCAGTACGCTTCCACGCGACAGCGCGATCCCCACACAACATTGCTGACACTCTCACAATTACCCCTACTGCGCAGGTGTCGGCAGCCTTTTAAATTTGGCACCGTCTTCCTGTCCAGTATCAAACATATACGCCATCAGCAACCATACTCTAGCTTGCTCATTTGGAAACTGTTAAAAGTAAGTAAACAAGCCATGAAAACCTTTATTATTTTCCTCTATCTTCTTATTCCTAAAAAAAGAGGCAATTTGTTTCTTTCTGCTTTCTCTGATTCACCATTATCTTTCTTTATCTTTCTTTATAAACAATTCCTAATGTTCTATGATTGTTTAAATAATGACCGCAATGGCAAGAATCTTTTGCTATAATATATATATATATATATAGAATAATACAGTTTATATTATTCATAAATTAAAAAAGGAAGGGGTGAACCTTTTTGTCCCCCCTCCCCCCCGTTCCTCCCTCTTTTCATTTTTATATATAAAAACCTTAGCCATGTTGTCATTAAACACATAATAAATACTCCAATGTATAATATAAATCTGCTCAACTCCATTTTGAGTTCATAAAGAAAGCAACCCCCCTCTTTTTTTTTTTTTTTTTTTTTTCTATATAACTATATAACGTAAAATGTTCTATACCCTTTTACATATATTTTTCTTTTTTCAATTTTCAATTCATTAATCAAAAAACCTTTTTTCTTCAGGGCTCCATTGTGGATCTGGTAAGGCTCATCCTCTCCTTTTTTTGGGGGGCCTTTGTGGAGCTGCTTCTCGGCCCAATGGAAGCCGCCATGCCTATTATGTGCTAATTGGCGGTCATATATTCATCGATCTGCTTATTACATCTTCCTCTTTCCTTATACGAGGGCTTTATTATCTTTATAAAAACTTTCCTAAGGTTGGATACTGGTATGTATACTGGACACTCTCAGCTGCCATAATGTGAATTTCCTGCCTTGTATAAATATTTCTATGCCTAAATTGATCTCACCTGTTTTTCAGAATACACCTAAAAAAACTTTCTCCTCAATACGCCTCTGAAGAAGGGACACCTGTCCTGAAACATGTCAGGCTTATGGAGTTAATCTGTATTCAAAAAAATCTAAAGAATATCCTGTAAAAAAAACTGTTGCACTGTATATAAGCATTTTGTACAGATCTATGTTTAGATAACACTGTTTTTATGCTTTTTAAACATTTTTTTAATAAACAAATAGATTTTACTTATAAATTAATTGTCTTGTTCGCCAGTAAAATCCCACTGTACCGGGGGGTACAAAGGGTTTCCCCGCCTTTGGGGTCCCTATTTTTTCTCAATAGGGTTTAGGTCTGGAGACATGCTTGGCCAGTCAATCACCTTTACCCTCACCTTCTTTAGCAAGGCAGTGGTCATCTTGGAGGTGTGTTTGGGGTCATTATCATGTTAGAATACTGCCATGTGGCCCAGTCTCCAAAGGGAGGGGATCATGCTCTGCTTCAGTATGTCACATTACATGTTGGCATTCATGGTTCCCTCAATGAACTGTAGCTCCCCAGTGCCGGCAGCACAAATGCAGCCCCAGACCAGGACACTCCCACCACCATGCTTGACTGTAGGCAAGACACATTTGCCTTTGTACTCCTCACCTGATTGCCGCCACACACGCTTGACACCATCTGAACCGATTAAGTTTATCTTGGTCTCATCAGACCACAGGACATGGTTCCAGTAATCCATGTCCTTAGTCTGCTTGTCTTCAGCAAACTGCTTGCAGGCTTTCTTGTGCAACATCTTTAGAAGAAGCTTGCTTCTGGGATGCAGACCAATTTGATGCAGTGTGTGGCAATGACAGGCTGACCCCCTACCCCTTCAACCTCGGCAGCAATACTAGCAGCACCCATACATCTATTTCCCAAAGACAACCTCTGCATATGACGCTGAGCATGTGCACTCAACTTCTTTGGTCGACCATGGCGAGGCCTGTTCTTGTTTATGTAGGGGATATAGGGTGTAGCGCTTAAAAAACGGTGGTAATAAACAAAGAGTTCATCAAAGAATGTGAAGTTTGATATAAATGAAATAAAGTCCATCAGGGGTATTCTATATGCTGAGGGGAGAACCATCACCAACACCCGAATAAACTGACTCTTACCACCAGTGCATTGGATATACACATTGAACAGATTTAAAGTTGATCAAATCCACGTTTTCTCCTAATCCTCAAACGATCCACTAAGTATCTGCAAGAGGTCATTCTTCCACTGACCCACCAGATGCGATCACCCTAATCTCGGCAAGACCTTTAGCTAAAAAGTATGCTCCAATGGTTTAGCACGGCGGCCACATATAAAAGATGGAAGAAACACTCTCATTGCGCAGACATCCAACAGAAGAGTAACTTTATTCTATAAAAGCTGTATCTAAAACTCACATGTAATAGATAAAATACAAGCATAGGGAAAGCATCCAGCGCTTCCTACCGACAAAAGGTGGCCACTCCTCCATCCACTCCACTATGTCACTTGTCCCTTACTCAACCTGACGTTTCGTCACAAACGTGCATCTTAACGCCCCTTTTACATTGTTTATGTAGAGCAACAATTCTTTTTTTCAGATCCTCAGAAAGTTCTTCGCCATGAGGTACCATGTTGAACTTCCAGAGACCAGTATGAGAGAGCAATGTTGGCCATACACTAGACGAAAAATTGTCTGAAAATCGATCATGTAGACACTTCATTCATTTTTCGGCAAGTTAATGGGCACAAAACGTTAATCGTTTGTGACGTTTTTGTGGCAAAAAAACAAACGGCAAGTTTGGAAAACTGCCGAACGAACGATAAATTGCAAGGTTAATGCGTTATTCGTCCGTGAAAAAACAAATGGTTGCTACTGCGCATGGGTAAAAAAAATTTAACCCGGAAGGTAAATATTCGTGCCAAAGAATGTTCACGTCAAAAGGTCATGACAAATCGTCCACACCAACAACTATATAACCTGCAACCTTGTCAATCGTGATATACCTTTCTTGTAAAAAATAGTACAGCAGACCAAATATGCAATATAAAAACTTTATTGCAAATGTCATTTTTTTATAAAAGCAAAGAAACAGTATTATAAACTTTTTGTGCATTTTGTTTTTTTTTTAAATAGCCTCCAAAAATTTAATTCTCACATTTTACTACTGAACATTATACATCCATCAACCAATGATTTTTAATTATCTCTCATGGTTTTCATAACTGTAATTTTTTGACAAGCATTATCAGTAGTCTTGAGATTTTGGTCTGCAGAATAAACCTGGTTTGAGTTTCTCTTTAAAGTTTGTGATGGCAGTCAACCCTACTATAAGTGAAAATCCACATATGTGATATTCGTGTGCATGAAAACACTACTACCATATGTGTCCATGCATATTTGACTTATTGTGTCTGAACACAACTATAGTAGAGGTGACTGGCTGAACAAACTTTAAAGACAGCCTAGCTCCAACCATGTTTTTACATGGCAGGCCTGAAGTTTAAATGTGCATGAAGCACCCACATTACAAATAGAGTAGAAGGAAGGGGGAAGAGGTTTCTAGGAACCCCCTTTTCCTCATGGGATTACGGCAGGAGGCAGTTTTAAGGCTCCCCCCTCCTGTATGAATGAGTCACACAGGTGCTTTGTTAGGTCAAGTGCACTGAGGTGAGGTCACAAGGCCTATAGGGGTTAGGCCATGGGAGTCAGGTAAGAGGTATACAGGCAGGGAGAATAATAGGCTGGGATTGGCAAATTCGAGGTAGTGTCACATGGCAGACTAGGATAGGCCATGTGAATTTTACCTCTGAACCTTCCAGAAACCACCTGAGCCTGCCTATAAAAGGGGGCTCCGTGAAGGGGAGCTCATTCACCTCAGAAGACATTGCCATGGTGCTACCCACCCTCCCATCCAAAAAATATAAAAATTATTTTTTTTATTTTTCGCGGCCAATAGTGTGTGGTGGTGGTGTTACCTTGAAATCAAGGGGGACAGTGTATTACGGTATGTTAAAAGTAGACTCAAGTTTTTTATGACTGGGTCTAAAAAAAGTGTTAAAGTGAAGTTGAGTGAAAATTTTAAATTATTTAAGTTACAGCTTGAGCCATGGTGGCTAAGCTGATTTGGAGTGTATAAATATACTTACAATGTTCTTGATTTTTTGAAGTATATTATTATTTTAAACCAACAATAAATGGCCATGGCCAGCTTTTATCCAAAATAAACTCTGTGTCTGGTGTATTCTTTTTGTTAGGTTGCCCTCCTGTCTGTTATCCCGTGTGTATTTCCACAATAAAGTGCTTGTCCTCAACAGTAGAACTAGCTAAAGTTTTGGTGCAAATTTGTGCAAACAATGACCACATGAACTGAACTATACAAACATGAAAGAAAAAAAAACATGGACAAAAATGACACGTGTTAAATTTTACATAGTGTGTCAACTACAACCATAAAACTTTTTTGGACAGAGGTCAAATGATCTTTGATTTTCTCTAACTCTGATGGGCAGTTCAAAAGATCAGATACCAATCTTTGGGCAGTGAGGGAATTTAATCCCTGTTCCTCAGATAGATGATGTGCTGTTGAAGATAAGAAAAAATAAAGAAAAATCATGAAAATGTGTTGGAAATTGAGTTGATGTTAAAGTGTATGTGTAGTGGCTTACCTGTGCTGCTTGTGATGGTATCAGAGGAATGCTGGGCCTGGTCTGCTTCAACATATGGTATAGTTTGGCATGGTTCTGCATCATCATCATCATCATCATCTGGTCCTATAGCAGTAGCTGGAGCTGTGTCATCAACCAGAACAACAGTGGCAGAACTACCGCCATAGCGAGCCACGGGGTCACTATGGGGCCCTGCAGCCGAGAGGGGCCCGCGGGGAGGATGAGGAAGGCATACTGCGGGGGGGCGAGCACCGCCCGCATGGTCCCCCAGCCAGGGGAGGTGAGGAGAGGAAGAGGCGAGCTGTCCGTACCAGCGGAAAGCTCAGCTGTAAAGCTTCCATTAGAATTTCCTGTGTTTCCGGGGCTCCCCGTCACATAGCCCCACCTCTTGGCCCGGCGCCTTTGATAGACAGAACGCCGGTCCAATGCGGGACAAGAGGTGGGGCTATGTGACGGGGAGCCCCGGTGTTGTGCCAAGAATGGTTTCCCCGTCGAAATCTGTTTTCCCTCTCTCTCTCGGCTGAGATCGGAATTCCGCCTCTCCAGCCCTCTGCACTGCCGCTCCTCCTACTCTACCCCGCATTCTAATCATCATTCTACCGTCCCCGCCCCCGTACAATATTATTAGTCCATCCATACACATATATTTATTACTCCTTCCTTTCCATATATATATATCTATATATCTATAGATATAGCTATAGATATAGATATATCTATATCTAGATAGATAGATAAATATATACATATATATATAGATATATCTAAATATATCTATATCTATCTATCTATCTATCTATCTATCTATCTATCTATCTATCTATCTATCTATCTATCTATCTATATAGATATAGATATATATATATATCTATATCTATATCTATATATATATAATAGATAAATATATGGTACAATATTATTACTCCTTCTATTATTTTTAGACACTGGAAATTCTTCCCGCAGTCCCTATTATTATTATTATTATTATTATTACTATTATTATTATTACTCCTACCACCTATTATATATCTATCAGTATACACGTCATCATTATCATCTCTTCCTATTATTTTATCTAATTTTTTATTGCCCTTCCTATTATTTTATTTATTATTACACCTCCTATTATGTTATATTTATTGTTAACCCTTCTATTATTTTACATTATTATTACAACTCCTATTATTTTATCTAATTTATTATTACCCCCTCCCAGTGGCAGTTGGTGCTGAAAATTTTTTGGGGGACGCAAAAAAACAAAAAAAAAAATCATTAATTGCAGCCTCACTGTGCCATTAATTGCCGCCACTATGCCATCAAACATAGCCAGTGTGCCATCTGTTTCTCTGACTGCTCTACTCTTTGTATAAATCATCCTTACTCTTCCTTCTTACCCCAGACCCTTTCTGTCCAGGGGAAGCGGATTTTGATAGCGAGCTGACTCTTGCTATCAGATCTGGTTCCCCCTCCCAATATAGCTTCCACAGCATTTCGAGGGTTAAAAACACTTGTGTATGGTTTCCCTGACTGCTCTACTCTTTGTATAAATCAAAGGTGAGGCTGCATTGGGCACTAGACATGCTGCATTGGGCACAGGCAGGTTAGGCTGCATTTGGCACTGGACATGCTGCATTGGGCACTGGCCACGCTGCATTGGGCACAGGTGAGGCTGCATTGGGCACTGGATACGCTGCATTGGGCACAGGCCACGCTGCATTGGGCACAAGTGAGCACAGGTGAGGCAGTATTGGGCACAGGTGAGGCTGTATTAGGCATGGGCAGGCAACGCTGCATTGGGAACACACAGGCCACATTGGGCACTGGTCACGCTGCATTGGGCACAGGTGAGGGTGATTGAAGCGCCAACACCAGGTGTTTGGAGTATCTTTATCTGTTGATTGTTAAACTTTCTGGAATACATATATTGCTATTGTGGTGTAGGATCTGGGCCTTACCTTTCCTTTCTCTTTCCCTTGCCCTTTCCCTTTCCTCCTCCCTCATTCATCTCAGACTCGAACCACACCCCCTTTGAGCCACACCCACTATTTAATTTAAGCCCCGCCATTTTTTTGTGGGGGGCATACAACATTTTGCTATGGGGCCCCGTGATTTCTAGTTACTCCCCTGCAGAACAATATCCATTCCTGTTGTCACAGTTCTGTTATCAAAGTGTGCTTTCTTGGGTCTTTCCAGGTTTAGGAAAATAAAAAATCATGAAAAAAGCATGCATGCTAAAGAATATCGTTTGCATTGATGAAGACATTGCAGAGAGACTACATGGATTGCATGCCTAGCTGAGAGAGCAGAAATGACAGAAAATAATCTAAAATACCTTTTTTGATCATGCTATGTATTTTATGCAACTGGGCTTCCTCCCTATGCTTCAAGTCAGACCATCTTTTGCGCCGCTGGTCCTTTGTTCGCTCCACACCATACTTCTTCTCCAGCACATGGACAACCTTCTCCATGATGTTGTCTTGTCTTGTGTTAGGCCTGGGGTAGTTTTTGTACCACCGATCATAATCATTTTTTTTCAGAAGCTTCACCATAGTTTTCATCTCATCCAGGGATATTGCCTTTTTTTAAAACTTTGCAGGCAAAATCGTTCGGTAACAGCATGCTCCTTTTCTTCAGCCATTGTTCTGTTGCTAAAGATGGCGCCGGATGAAGAGGGGCGGAGCTTGTAAACTCCCATAAAGCACCATGGTACAGTCCGACCCGGCACACAGAACATTGTCACGTACGAACACAGAACGTTGTCACATTCGATTACACTGACCAGACGAACAATTACACTGACCAATCCACAGAAGATTCGTAACAACTGAAGGTAAGCAGACCAATACAATAGTTCTAGGGTATTAATTGTTAGGTGTAGTTTGGCAACTGAACAATGATGCATTGTTTCTTATTACAGGAGCAATTGTGGACAGATTTATCTCACCACATTTCCTGCCACAATTCCTTGAAATGTATCGAGACCTTCCTTGTCTATGGAAAGTACGCTCCAAAGACTATTCAGACCGTCAAAAACGTAATGAAGCGTACACTAAATTAGCGAAACTATGCACTGTTGTGTATGCCAAAGCAGATATATCCTATGTGACCAAAAAAATTGCAAATCTGCGTACTATCTTCAAAAAAGAATTGAATAAAATGAATGGATCCAAAAGTTCTGGTGCAGGTGCAGATCAAGTATACCTACCACGCCTGTGGTATTTTGGGAGTCTATGTTTTCTGACTGACCAGGAGGAAGCACGACCCTCTGTGTCAAGTTTAGACAGTATCAGTGGAAATATTTCAGGAGATGAAGAAGATGGAACCTATGAGGAAATGGCAGACAGTCAGGTAAGTCATCATATTATTTTTTATTATGCACTTTTATATGTACAGATAAGAAAATCAAAATTGAAGATAATACATACAAAATTCCAACACATCAAAATTTTAAGCACATGTACCTTTGTACATTTTTTATTTTAAGGAAAAAACAACATGACACCTGTGTTTAGTACTGAAATAAGAGATAAATGTAGCCACTAAAATTTACATATATCATTTAGAGATTGTTTTGCTAATCTACTGCTCCACGACCCAAAAAATATTGCATATAATCCAGGCGATTCTGACGGGCTAGTTGACTAGAGAGACGTGGTGGGGGACAGCCTAGGTTTAATAGCCCTTCTGTATCATTACGCCACTCACCAGGTATGACACCCCCATGTGGCATGTAGGTGGAGCTAGTACGCCTTAAGAAATTATGCAACCCACAGCAACAATGAACTACAGTGTCAATTTTTGGGGGGGCTACATGTATTGCTGTATGGAAGATACGAAAGCGGTTGGCCATAATACCAAAAGCATTTTCTACAACTCGTCTAGCACGAGATAACCTGTAATTAAAGATTTTTTGACCAGGTGTAAGGTTTTTAAGGGCAAATGGTTTCAACACATGGTCAGATAATGCAAACGCATCATCTGCAACAAATATGAAGTTTAGTCCTTCCACTTTGTCCTCATGGGATGGTAGATTTAGAAGTTTGTTTTTTAAACGATGAAAAAAAAACATTTTTTTCAATTATTCCCCCGTCTGAATTTTGTCCATTTTTGCCAATGTACACAAAGTAAAACTCATACTTTGCATTCACGATTGCCATTAGGACGATGCTAAAGTAGCCTTTGTAATTATAATAGAAGGAGCCAGATTTTTGCTGTGGGCGTGTCAGGCCACCTGAGGCCAGGTGACAGATGCACACCGTTGGGATCAGGAGAGCACCGCAAGGTAGTGAACCCTACGGCTGACTGCTGCGGATGAGAGTCACGGTGGTAAAGGAAGGCAGGGCTGCTGGAACACCAACACGGATCCCACCAGGGGTTAGAGTGTAAGATTCCCTAGGGTGCGGAGTCTAAGAGCCAGCAGGTGTTTACAAGAGCGTCTAGTGGTGAGGATGGACTGGGCTGCAACTGGATCCAGGTCGCGGCCCCCAGGGTCCCCCAGCTCACGCCCACAGTAGGCAACAGGAGGATAGGGATAGTAAGGGAATAAGGACAGCAGAGTACACGCCAAAGGTTCAGGGTCACAGGCAAACAGGGATCACAGCACAGGATCATCAGACTGGGCAGAGGTCAGTGACTCCCTGAGACCAGGTTGGTTAGGTGATGTGTCACAGGAGTCAAGCTGGATAGCTGAAACACAAGCAGAATGCAGAGAGTGCTGAGAAAAGGGTTGAAAACCCCACCTGGCCGAATGGGGCAGTCTATCCAAAGGATGGTTCAAGCCTCTTAGACAGGTTTGAATGGACATAGTAGTAGTAGGGTGAGACCAGGTTGAAAGGTGCGCCCCTTTTGCTAGAACTGGACCTTAGAGGGCACTGAGAGATTTCCTTGATTGATCGGGTAATCAAGACACCATAGACGTGTATGGGTTATCAAGAGTACGATGTATTGAAGGGTTTTCACATGTTATATAGGGTAGCAACATAATACAACATTAAGGGGCAGTCCCTTGGAATATCCAATCATAGAAGTACAAGCATCATGAGTTATACGTTATATGTCACATATATTTGCATACTATTCTGCCTAGAGATATGACTATAAAGTTCTTATCTAAATATACATTCTTAACTCTTAACTAAACTATAGCATTTGGAACATTGGTCCGAGGCCGAGGTATGAGGTACGCGATGTCTCTTGATAATGTTCTGAGATAAGTCTCACTTGCGACCACAGGCGGTTTCCTGCTAGCTGCAACTGCACATTCTTCAATAAGAAATACATGTTTTTGCAAATAAGGCTTGCGTGTGCATTTCAGCTTCTTCTAACATAAGCAGTTTATAAGTTCAACTTAAAGCATCACTCTAGACTAGATGTTTTACTTGATGAGCCATTTCCTAACAATCCCTCCTTTGATCATGGAGAACGTAGTTCTCCTTTGATCACAAAGACTATGTACCTATTCCCTAATCACTGTACCACTTTTGTTCTGTATAGAACATAGTCATAGCGGTTTCAGTGTCACTGTCTGGCTGTGGATTTTTTGTTAGAGCAGGTACCTTACTGACTAGGTAAAATACCAATTTAATTGTGGCATATATAGCAATCCCGAGGATCAGTATCATGATTAAGAGCATTCCTGCTTTCGTAAAGAAGTTCATGATACTCTCCCAGAATGGGCCAAACCAGCCTCCTACGCCTGAAAAAGGATTCCACGAATCCCTTAGTTTCCCCATCTGATCTTGTAATTTTGACCGCTCCTCCTGGTGCCCTTTAATGATTTCATAGTAATCGGGGACTTCCAAATCCTCTGATGGTTTTGTTAGGTTATTCATGTAGGTGCAGCAGAGGCTTTTGTCCCCTGTGACATCACAGAGACCTGTCAAGACCATCATCATTCTTTCCTGACGCTGTTTAATTATTTCTTGTTCAAAAAGGATCTTCCTAAGTTCTTCATTCATGAGCCCTATGTCTAATGCAGTTTTACTCATCCAAGAATCCACTAGTTGGCCAAATTCGTCAACCTTGGTGAGAGCATTGTACATTCCTGCTCCTCCCATGGATGCAAATACCTTATCCTACCACGTGGTTATTTCCCTTTTATGTCTGCCAAATTCTAGATGTCCTACAGCAGGTATCATTTCTACAGGGGAGTCACCATTGATTGTTCCCATAAAAGGTATCATTTCTACTAAGGTACACCACCCAGAAGTTTTCCTGTCAATCGGATAGGGAATTGTGGTGTGACACCACAACCCACCGCACACCATCCACCCATGGGGCAAATGGGGTGCCGGCACACCAATAGGAGAATCCAGATTAAACCTAAGACCCACCAGACATAACCAATCACCTAAAGAAGGGGCCTCTTTCCTCCATCCATGAGCTATTCATGTGGGTGTTAGAGAGCCATTCTTGTGTTGCTACAGAACTATTCCCTTGTGCACAGTCTGAGATATTATATGCAGACATGTTCCCTATTCTTTCATCTGGATCAGATATGTTGTAGGTTATGAGTCCTTTGATTTCCAGGGTACCATTGAGGGCATAATCAATGTTAACCAGAGTAAAGATATCCTCAGTTTCTCTACAGAATCTACCATTGTACATATCTCTGCCTGCCCCATTAAGGAAACAAAATTGGGGCCTGCTTGTGTATCCTGTGAACAGAAGGGGCCTGTTTGTGGGGGACACACTATCTGGGGGAATGGGCTGAGTAACCTTTAGCAGTTGTTCTAGGGTCACCGGCCTTCCAACCATTGGAACTGAATGTCGGCCAGTTCCCATATGAGAACATACCCAGCACTCTGAGTAGTTCTGTTTCCTTGAATCATTATGAAGTGATGTGGAATGGAGTCAGGAACAGAGTAAGTGTCAGCATCTTGTTGTGCTCCATTGTTATCACTTTTAAGGTCTGGCCTGAGCAATTTCCTCCTTAATTTATATTTTGGCAGATATTTTGGTGGCGGTGGGGGTTTTAAGTCCTCCTCAGTCAGAGGTTTGAAAGGTAGGTCTTTGGATCTTTTATTTTATATTACCTGGTTAATTCCTATCTCATTTAGTTTAGCCCTTTTAAATTTACTTACTAGGTTTTGGCTGGGTCTATGGTTTGGACTCATACCCCATGTCTTATTCTTGCCTTTATGGGTGGCCGTTAGAATAATAGCTGCAATATGGCAGTTGGACATTTGCCCAGCTACCTGTGTGTAGCATGGGTAAATATGACCTGTGCCCATGAATGCTGCTCGTTTTTGAATGCGTGTACTCTGACTACCTGTATGATTCCCTTCAGTAGTTTGAAATCCACAACTCAGAGTCATCCAACAGCCAAATACAGTTAACAGTAATACCATGCATATTATCAGGAAGGAAAAGGCAGCAATAAGTTGGGAGTTACACCTCCAATTACGGGATCCCTTGGGAGGGGATAGGGACAGGGCTGGGATTAACTGAATGTCACTAGGTCTGAGGTTTCTGGTACTTTGGGCTCTTCCAGGCAGGGGGCAAGGGGGGCGTCTGGGGGTTCTGTCCTTTCCGAGGGTTTTGAGTTCAATTACTTCGACTGGCTGTTCTGTTTCCCCTTTAGGGCTTCCCTCTGGCTGGGCGCCTTCTTTATTTTAGAGACATGTATCCATTGTGGACCTTGGTCGGTGAGGATCGCTGTTCTAGCTGCTTGTAAGACTTCAAACAGACCTTGGTAGATGGGGCCTGCCTGTTTCCTTGCAGCAAGTTGTTTCACCAGGATTTTGTCACCAGGGATGAAGGGATGAGTAGGTTCTGTGGAAAGAGAAGGAAAAGTGACAGCAACCTTGTCGTAGGTTTCAGTTAAGCTACTCACCAGATGTTTCACGTGCTCTTCCTGTAAGGAATATAGGTTAGCCTCCTCTCCTTCTTGTGGTTTTCCCTGGGCTGGCTTTCCCATCAATATCTCAAAAGGGGAGATCCCTGTTCTACTGTGGGGGGTTGTCCTAATTTGAAAAAGCACCCCTGGAGGAAATGTAGCCAATTTTTCATGGTGCCCTGGGTGGCCTTTCTTAATTTGTCTTTGATATTCCTGTTCATCCTTTCTATGACTCCTGCACTTTGGGGATGATAAGGGATGTGTAACTTCCATTGTATTCCTAGGACCCTAGTAAGTTCCTGAGTGAGCTTGGCTGTAAAGGCTGGGCCCTGATCTGAGTATATGGTGGTATGTAAACTGAACCTGCAGATCCAATGATTAATAAGGCACCTTGCTGCAATGCCTGCAGTCTCTCCTGTGACAGGTATAGCCTCGGGCCATAAGGAAAATTTATCTACGATCACGCACAAATATTTGATGTTTCCTTTTTGCTTGGGCATGTGTGTGAAATCAATCTGCAGGTCTTGTAAGGGGCCCAATGGGGGTGGCAGGTGTCCATGTTTGCCATGGTGGGGTCCCTGAATATTATTTTGGGCACATGTTAAGCATGAGTCTACGAGTTGACTCACCAGCTCATGGGAATTACGTGTACAGAAAGTTGTCTGGTAGTTTTGTAGTAGTGGTCTCTTCCCTATGTGTCCTGGACCATGCAAGTAGGACAGTATGAGGGGTGCAACACTCTCAGGCATACCCAGTGGCGTAGCGTGGGTTGTCAGCACCCGGGGCAAGGCAAGTAATTTGCGCCCCCTAACATGCGGACTTTTAGCTATCCCCGAGTCCCTTCAAATACAAGTACTACTGGCCTACCTGATTCCTATACTGACCACTACACTGAGAACTACACTGTCCACTACACTGACCACTATACTATACTGTCCACTATACTACACTGACCACTATACTGTCCACTACACTGACCACTATACTATACTGTCCACTATACTACACTGACCACTATACTGTCCACTACACTACACTGCCCACTATACTAACCACTATACTACACTATACTGACCACTATACTACACTGACCACTATACTACACTACACTGTCCACTATACTACACTACACTGTCCACCATACTACACTACACTGACCACCATACTACACTACACTGACCACCATACTACACTATACTGTCCACCATACTACACTATACTGACCACTATATTACACTACACTGACCACCATACTACACTACACTGACCACCATACTACACTACACTGACCACTATACTACGCTATACTGACCACCATACTACACTGTCCACTATACTACACTACACTGACCACTATACTACGCTATACTGACCACCATACTACACTACACTGACCACTATACTACACTACACTGACCACTATACTACGCTATACTGACCACCATACTACACTGTCCACTATACTACACTGACCACTATACTGACCACCATACTACACTGACCACCATACTACACTACACTGTCCACTATACTACACTATACTGTCCACTATACTACACTGTCCACTATACTACACTGATCACTATACTACACTACACTGACCTCCATACTAAACTACACTATACTAACCACTATACTACACTAACCACTATACTGACCACTATACTACACTACACTGACCACTATACTACACTGTCTGTTATACTACACTGTCCACCATACTACACTATACTGACCACCATACTACACTGTCCACTATGCTACACTGTCCACTATACTACACTATACTGACCACTATACTATACTGTCCACTACACTACACTGACCTCCATACTAAACTACACTATACTATACTGACCACCATACTACACTGTCCACTACACTGACCACCATACTACACTACACTGACCACCATACTACACTACACTGACCACCATACTACACTGACCACCATACTACACTGACCACCATACTACACTGACCACTATACTACATTACACTGCCCCCCATACTGACCACTACACTACACTGACCTCCATACTAAACTACACTATCCTGCCTACAGTCTCTCTCTCTCGCCCCCCCGGCCAGTAACAAGACTCTCACTCACCTTCTTATCTTGGCCTGCATCGATCGGGAGGAGGAGAGGACAGCGGTGGCTCACATTCCTCTCTCCCCTGCGCTCTGGCTGCAGCCATGTTCAGTGTCTGGCGCCCTGTGATTGGGCGTATGGGGGGGTCATGTGCGGAGGCGGGACTTCAGGAGCGATCTAGGACAGGCCAGCCCTACGCCTCACATGACCCCCATACGCCCAATCACAGGGCGCCGGACACTTAACATGGCGGCCGGGCCGGGGACACAGGATTGAGAAATTAGGAGGAGGCAGCCAGTGACACATACTGGCGCCCCCCTAAATTTCGCGCCCGGGGCCACGGCACCCCCTGCACCCCCCACGCTACGCCACTGAGCATACCCAATATTCCCTCCTTGTTTGACCATAAGCCCGAAGGGCTGCGGGTCAAACCTGATTTTACCCAGTAATCAAAGTCGGTAGGTTGTGCTTTGGATTGTAAGAAGGATGCTACTGAGGGGAAGTCTGGCGACGAGAAATCAGTGTCGAAAAGGAGTTTATCGACGGGTTGCCATTCTGGCAGATTGGCAGCCGCCTGTTTAGCTGCTCTGTCTGCTAAATTGTTCCCCTCTGCTGTGTGCGTCTTGCCGTAAGCATGTCCCTGGACCTTGATGACATTAATTTTGTCCGGTAAGTGGAGAGCTTGTAGTAAAGCCGTCACATAATATTGGTTGTTGATTTGTTTGTTGTCAGCTGTTTTGAACCCTCGATTAAGCCATATCATGCCAAAATCGTGGAAAACGCCGAATGCGTAGTGACAATCAGTGTACACATTAATCTTTTGTCCTTCAAAAAGCTGACATGCTCTCATGAGGGCATAGAGCTCCGCTTGTTGGGCAGATGTAGCCGATAAGGGCTTTGCTTCAATGATGGTATCGGGAAGAGTGACCACTGCATGGCCCGTTTTGTAAGTGGTGTCTGTTGGGCGCGTACAGCTACCATCAACATAAATGTCTAAGTAATCAGGGTTAGGAATGTCACTAAGATCTCTCGTAGGTGCTGTGACAGTCAGAAGTTCCTATGTGCAGTCATGTGTGTCCTGGGCAGTGACTGGGAGTTTCAACAGAGCATGTAATAGTCTGATTGCCGGTGTGGCTTCAGCACAAGATTTCACTGTCAAGTTGTGAATGTTCATTAGGATAATTTCATACCCACTGGATCTTTGGGCAGTCACGTGTAAGATGTAAGACACTATGTGAAATATACAGAGTAGTAGGTGACCCCAAGGTAAGTTTGGATGCTTCTTTCTCCGTCATGGCACAAGCTGCCAGTGCCTGTAAACAGGCAGGCATGCCTTGAACTGGTACTGGTAGTTTATTGGAAATGTAGGCAACGGGGCGGTAGTGAGTGCCATGCATTTGCATAAGGATTGCAGCAAATGCAGGACCTCTGACCACACAGTAGAGTGCAAAAAGTTTCTCATAATTTGGTAACCCTAATGCGGGGGCATTAGCCAAAGCCTGCAAAAGGGACTTGAAGGCCATTGTCATTTCACTGGTATATGTGACTGTCTTTGGTGCCTGAAGGCTGGTGGCAGGACGTAGGATTGAGTCATAGTAGGAACAGTCAGGAATCCACTGCCTGCAGTACACTATTGATCCGAGGAAGGACAGGAGGGCTGCTTTGTCCTTTGGGGGCCTAGGCAAGTGAGGGTCTTGACTCTCTCTTGGGATACCATCCTGGTCCCGCCTGGGATAATACATCCTAGGTATTCCACCCTCTCTTGACACCACTGGAGCTTTTTTGGAGATGCCAAGTGGCCCTTGAGAGCTAGGTGGGTCATCAGGCTTTCAGAGTCTACCGCACATTGCGCCCCATCTACACTGCATAGTAGCAGGTCATCCACATACTGCAGCAGGACAGAACCTTCTGGTGGGACCCAATCATCCAAAGTGACTTTGAGCACCATGGAAAAGGCAGCTGGACTATCTACATATCCCTGTGGAAGACGGGTCCATGTTAGTTGACCTTTTTTCCTTGAAAAAGCAAATATGGGCTGAAAATCCTTGCGCACCCCTATGCTAAAGAAAGCATTGGACAGGTCTAGTACCATGTAAACGGTGGATGATGCAGGAATATTTACAAATATACCTGTCATATCAGAAACCAGGGGGGGCAAGGGTTGGATACTTTTATTGATACACCGCAGGTCCTGCACCATTCTCCATTCCCCGTTAGCCTTTTTTTACTGGATTAATTGGAGTGTTCCAAGGATTGATAATGGGTTTCAGGATGCCTTTTCTTAAATACTCCTCTATTTGGGGTTGAATTCCCTGAATTTTCTGTAGTGGTAGAGGATACTGTTTTTGAAAGGTAGGGCCTGTGTCTAAAAGTAGGGACATAGGGTGTAAAATGAATATGTCCGACGGCTGTTTTGGATTTAGCCCACCTTGGGATGCCCCTCAAGGTGCCCTGGTATGGCCAATAAGTAGAAGGTAAGGTCTTGTTGCTTTGGCATAGTAAGGTTGCAATAGGGAGATTTAGCCGTCATTCCCCCTTCCCTGTCAAATTTAATGTGTAGTCCTAGTTTTGACATTAGGACTCGTCCCAATAAACACAGGGGGCAATTTGGTAACACTGCAAATTGTGAGGTGGTAAGTAATTTGTCATCTAGGTCAGAGACCTCTAGAGGTGGAGTAATTTTGTGTATAATGCCGCGTACACACGGTCGGACTTTTCGTCTACAAAAGTCCAACGGACGCTGACGGACTAAAGCTGGCTGGTAATCCGATCGTGTGTGGGCTTCTCCGGACTTTCAACGGACTTTTTTAGCCTCAAATCCGACGGACTTTAGATTTGAAACATGCTTCAAATCTTTACGTCGTAAGTACGACGGACCCCGAAATCCGCTCGTCTGTGTGCTAGTCCGACGGACAAAAACCCATGCTAGGGCAGCTATTGGCTACTGGCTATGAACTTCCTTATTTTAGTCCGGTGTACGTCATCACGTACGAATCCGTCGGACTTTTGTGTGGTCGTGTGTAGGCAAGTCCGTTCGTAAGAAAGTCTGCCGCAAGTCCGCCGAAGGTACGTCGGAAGTATGTCGGACAGGCTGTCGGACTTTTGTAGACGAAAAGTCCGACCGTGTGTACGCGGCATAAGATCTGTCCCATTAATTCCCATAGAGCATCCCTTGGTGCAGTCATCAGTTACAAAACGGGGGTCGTTTAAGCAACTTGTCGTTGCCCCTGTATCAAGCAGAAAACAAATCACATATCCCTCAACTTTTAGAGTGACTTGTGGTAAGGTTTTGCAGTGATAAGAGAAAAAATGCATCACCAAGGTGGGAACATGCCCCAGGCAGCCCAATTGTTGATCATAAAAGGGGTTATTACGTGATGTAGAATTGTCAGGTGTGTGTCCTGATCAATTCATCTGAATGTTTGCCGGTGTGTTCTTCCCCCTCTGGTGACGCGGAGGAGGACCGGGAGTTTTGGGTGTTCCATATTGAGGGGGCCCGTTCTGTCTTTGTATGGGAGCAGCGTAGCAGCTATTTCCTCTATTTCCCCTACTTGAACCTCCCCTCCATGTCACTCCCCGTCTTGGGCGATAGCCCCTCCATTGAGGACAATCTGACTTCCAGTGACTGGGGTCCCCACAATTAAAACAACCCTGATCATACTGGGGATATGTGTTGTCATATCAATGTGCGTATGTGGGGAGAGGGATGGCGGGGTATAATGCTGTCTGTTCAGGTGATGTGTTTGTTGTAGTTTGTGCAAAAATGCCACCCTTTGTGTTAAAGACCCCTGAGGCCGCTCTCTTTTGGATGTCATCCATAAATTCCTTCGGGGTTTGTCTCGCCCAATCCGGATTTATGAGTTTAATAATCTGTGTGGCTTTGGGGTCTCCATTGGTCATGACAGTACTGACGAACAGAGGATCACTATCGACATCACAAGACTTATAAATCTTGTATAGTCTAGAGAGGAAAGTGTAAAAATCCTTTCCTGTTTGTTGTTTACAGGAGATCCAATCATTTATGGGCATTTCGGGTTTATAGGCCTTTCGCCAGGCGGACAGTAGTTTGTCCCAAAATTTGGACCAGTCTTCTCACTGCTGATAGAGATTACACTCTCCTGCCCAGACTGAGATATCTATCTCGGCAGTACTGTCTGGGTCTACAGCATTAGTTATGACAACTAAGTCTTCGGTTGACATTCTACCCCCTTCCCAGTAGCGCCGCAAGAAATTCACAGCCTGTTTGGGATCTTTTTTCAGCTTGGGATGAGTATCTTTCAATTCTTTTATTGTTCCTAGGGGCAAGGGTATTTGGACTTGTGTGTTTTCCATAGTTATCAGGGGACATATTGGTACCCCCTTTGGGACCATTGGTAATGACAAGTCTGATTGGGTAGAATATGTTTTGTCTTTTGGTCCATCCCGGGTATCCATGGGATCCTCCTTCATTACTGTCTTCGTCCTCAGTTAGTTCAGTGAGTAAGTCAACGTTGGGGGGTGGTGTTATAACCGGTCGTAGGGACGGGAATCAGTCTTGGGTTTTAAGGCTTCTACCTCCTGTAGTTTCCTAGAGGACCTAGTCTGCATCTGTCCTTCTTGTGATATTTGACCTAGTATCTTTTGTGTCTCTATGTCTAGTTTTCTAAGTTTCTCTTCCCTCCTCTGTTGTCTCTTGAAATGCCTGTCATCTTTCTCCTCCCAGCTATTATCTGCTAATATTTGTTCTTTTAATGTTTTCCCCATTTCCTCTATTAACATCTCATACTTCTGTATTGCCTTCCTATCATTCTCTTGTTGAGCTAACCAATTGTCTCCCTTTTCTTGGGCTATGGCTATTAGTGCCCCCATAGTTAATTCATCTGAAGGGTATAATTTCTTCTTTGGCTTTGAGTCACTGTGTTTCTTTTGGTCTACAGGGTTCTCATCAGTCTTGGCCATAATGTATGGGGGTGGTGCAGGGTAAGGGGTTAACGGAGGGGGTAGGGAGCCTGAGGACATATGGGATGTGAAGGGGTTATTGGGATGGGACAAGGGAGCGCTGGGAACGGGCCTGGATGTTGAATTTTTATAGATAGCTTGTGAGAACTTCTTTTTATATTTCTTTAAAGCTTTTGACCAAATTTTGTAACAATTCAACATATATTCTTTATCATAGGGAAATGATGGATAATTGTACTGTTTGTGTTGCCCACAAAATTTAGTAACCTCTTCCCAGTCCTCTTGACTGCAAGGACCATGTACTGTCAATCCAGATATTTGCAAGGTATGTGAGAAGTGGTCAGTAAAATGTTTTCCATAATTCCCCCGACACAAAATCAATTGGGGTCGGCTGCTCTGACTTACCACAAGCATGCAACTTCTCCAGTTGATTCCCCATAATTATTTATAAACATCAGCAGTAGAGCATACAATCAATGATCTTGGACATACAACAAATTTTTCACCAGTTCTATATTCAATAGTACTCCTAACGCCCTTAACCGTAAGTCCCTCTTGAAAAACAAAGGTATTGTGGATATTGAATCGCGAAGTCCACACCCGGGGTGGACCCTCTTCAAAAAGAGGCCCTTTTCCAAGTTTGTGATAATATCCACCAGGAACAGAGGAAACAAGATATGTACCAGAACCGTGATACACAAACAATAAACCTGTCTGACAGTCAGGGCAGCGTCCTGCCCTCAAAAATCTAGAACGTCCTGGACCATTCATTTAAATTTTAAAATATCAAAATCTACTCAGTGTCCTGTCCAATAATTATAATCGGAATTAATTTCCAACTATGGTTCTCAGTCCTGGCCAACCTAGCGGGGACTCTTTATCTCATTAACACAACAACAATCTTCGCAAGCTACCTATCAATTTTTTAGATGTTCGAGATATGGAACCAATCAAGGCAAGGATTCACAAGATAAAAATAATGTGAAAATATTCCTTACCTTGACCGGAAGCCACACCCCACTTCTGGTACCATCTGAAAGGTGCGCCCCTTTTGCTCAAGCTGGACCTTAGTGGGCACTGAGAGATTTCCTTGATCGATCGGGTAATCAAGACACCATAGACGTGTATGGGTTATCAAGAGTACGATGTATTGAAGGGTTTTCACATGTTATATAGGGTAGCAACATAATACAACATTAAGGGGCAGTCCCTTGGAATATCCAATCATAGAAGTACAAGTATCATGAGTTATACATTATATGTCACATATATTTGCATAGTATTCTGCCTAGAGATATGACTATAAAGTTCTTATCTAAATATACCTTCTTAACCCTTAACTAAACTATAGCATTTGGAACATTGGTCAGAGGCCGAGGTGTGAGGTACTCGATGTCTCTTGATAATGTTCTGAGATAAGTCTCACTTGCGACCACAGGCGGTTTCCTGCTAGCTGCAACTGCACATTCTTCAATAAAAAAAAATTGTTTTTGCAAATAAGCCTTGCGTGTGCATTTCAGCTTCTTCTAACATAAGCAGTTTATAAGTTCAACTTAAAGCATCACTCTAGACTAGATGTCTTACTTGATGAGCCATTTGCTAACACAGGTTACAGGAGGTCCTGAATAAGAAAAAGCAGGAAGCTCACTGGGCATGGGCTGGACTGGCATAACTGGTGCAGAGGCCGACTGAATAGTATCACCAGGTGTAGCGACTATCTCAATCGCATCACAGGGCGTAGCGACTGTGGAACTTGCGGACAAGTTAGCCTGGCTGTGCGTCCAAGGGACTTTAGGGACAGGCAAAGGTAAATGGTTATGCAAACTGGAGTGAATGATCGGCTCAGGTTCATAGGTCGGCTCCTCAGCCAGAGTGCCACATGATCTAGAGAGTGCACCAGCCCGATTATTGCAAGACACATCCCAGAAATCGCTATATACAGCGGGAAGAACAGAAGATACTGGGATGGTAACCCTGAGTAGGCAGGAAGAGGAACAGGAGGAACCCCAAGCCAGGTTCTGTCCAGCAGTCCAGTCAACGTGTGGAGAATGGAACCGTAACCAAGGAAGACCTAATATGATAGGAGATGAAGCCTTAGGTAAGACAAGGAAGGATATCCACTCCTGGTGGAGTGTCCCTACCGACATCTTACCAGGGAGGGTCTGGAAGCGGATAGGGCCCCCTGGGAGAACAGTGCCATCAATCGCCAAGACCACCAATGGCGTTGAAAGGGGCAAAAGGGTAAGTCTCATGGAAGATGCAGTTTCCCAATCCATGACATTGCCAGCGGCTCCAGAATCCAGATGTGCCAAGACTGAACAAGAGGACGCGCCAACATGAAGGAACACAGAAAGGAGAAGACAAGAAGGTGCAGGTGATATTTCAGGGTCTAATACCCTACCTTCCAGATGTATTAGCCCCGAGCGTTTTTCCGGACGAAGAGAACAAGTGTCACGAAAATGACCTTTGGCCCCACAATAGAGGCACAGGCCCAGAGTTCTGCGCCTAGTGCATTCTTCGAGAGATAACTTGGTCCAGCCCAGCTGCATAGGTTCCTCAGCAAGCAGGGGGTGCTCCTCGGATCGAAGAGAAGGGACTGGGAGCTCAGGCTGCCTAAAGAACGGGGAGTGCTGGCGTCTTTTTTCCAGGGCCCTCTCCTGAAAGCGAATATCGATCTGGTTACACAAGGTGATAACACCGTCCAGATCAGCAGGAAGGGATCTTCCTGCTAATTCATCCTTCACTCTATCAGAGAGGCCATGTAAAAAGGTTGCAACTAGGGCCTCATTATTCCAGCTTAATTCAGCTGTAAAGATACGGAACTGAAGAGCATACTGTCTCACAGAAGCGGACTCTTGACGGAGACGTAAAAGAGCGCTAGCCGCTGAGGAGACACGACCCGGTTCCTCGAAGATATTCCGAAGAAGTTACAAGAAATCAGACAGGCAAGAAACCACTGGATCATTCAGTTCCCACAGAGGGGCAACCCAAGCTAGCGCCTCGCCGGACAGTAGTGATATAATATAGGCTACTTTCGCCCGATCGGACAGGAAGTTTTGGGGCTGACGTTCAAAATGAATTGTGCACTGGCTAAGGAACCCCCTGCAAGCCTTGGAGTCCCCAGAGAAAGGGGCCAGAGCTGGCAGTTGTAGTGAATGTGTGGCTGTGACTGGTGCGATAGGTGCAGCAGCAGATAGCGGTTAAGGTTGTTGAACCGGGGGTCCTAATGAAGCCTGAACCTGTTCAAAACGGGATGCCAAATCCTGCAGAATCGCATCACCTGGGTCTGATGCGATTCCTGAGTCTTAAGTCTGCGAACTAAGCCCTGCAACGGATCTTCTGCGGGTAGCGGCACATCAGCTGGGTCCATGGCTGATCAAACTGTCAGGCCACCTGAGGCCAGGTGACAGATGCACACCGCTGGGATCAGGAGTGCACCGCGAAGTAGTGGACCCTACAGCTGACTGCTGCGGATGAGAGTCAGGGTGGTAAAGGAAGGCAGAGCCGCTGGAACATTAACACGGATCCCACCAGGGGTTAGAGCGTAAGATTCCCTAGGGTGTGGAGTCTAATAGCCAGCAGGTCTTCACTAGAGCCTCTAATGGTGAGGATGGACTGGGCTGCAACTGGATCAAGGTCGCGGCCCCAAGGGTACCCCAGCTCACGTCCACAGTAGGCAACAGGAGGATAGGAATAGTAAGGGAATAAGCCAAAGTCGGGGCCACTAGCAGACAAGGACAGCAGAATACACGCCAAAGGTTCAGGGTCACAGGCAAACAGGGATAGTCAGGGACACGCCAGAAGGGTCACGAGCAGACAGGAATAGTCGAGAACACGCCAAGGTCGGTAACAGAGACAAATGTAGAGCACACGGCACGCAGGAAACAGGAAGCCAAACACACAATGGATACAAAATGGTTGATCAGCACCGCTGGCTTGCAGTGCACAGGTTAATATAGGGTTCCCTGATAGGGCCTGGGGTGGAGCCATGCTTAGAGGAGAGGTTATAAAAACAGACAGGTGAGAGAGGCTGGCCTCTTATGCCCTGTACACACGATCGGACATTGATCGGACATTCCGACAACAAAATCCATGGATTTTTTCCAGCGGATGTTGGCTCAAACTTGTCTTGCATACACACGGTCGCACAAAGTTGTCGGAAAATCCAATCGTTCTGAACGCGGTGACGTAAAACACGTACGCCGGGACTATAAACGGGGCAGTAGCCAATAGATTTCCTCTCTTAATTTATTCTGAGCATGCGTGGCACTTTGTGCATCGGAATTGTCCACACACGGTCAGAATTTATGCAAACGGATTTTGTTGTCGGAAAATTTTATAGCCTGCTCTCAAACTTTGTGTGTGGGAAATTCCGATGGAAAAAGTCCGATGGAGCCCACACACGGTCAGAATTTCCGACAACAAGCTTCGATCGCACATATTCCGTCGGAAAGTCCGACCCTGTGTACAGGGCATAAGTCTGAACACATGAGATGAGGTAAGCTGACAGAGAAAGATTACTGCATAACCATGACAGGGCGTTATGGGAACATGCTTCCCGTCTATGGTACCACCACAGTTGGGGAAATTCCAATAGTCGTTAAATTGTTTAGCTGTTGCTTATCATTCCTCCACAGATGCCGGTAGCTGTGCAAAGGTAAAAATATATGTTAAAAAAATATTTAAGGCTTAATTCTAGATACATTTTTTTATTTTGCTTTATTATACAGGATCTATTTGGCAATGAAACACAAACTGTCACATCACCACCAGTAAGCAGGAACAAAAAGAGAAAGACAAGGCAAGAGTCTACAGGCAACTTTCTACTACAAGCATCTGCAGAGTTAAATCAGAAGAGGGATGAATGTGATGACCAGGGTGCATTTGCTGCCAAGTAAATACGCAGGATGTCAGAAGACCAAAAACAATTACTGGAACCATTACTCATTCAGCTTCTTAATAAAGGGTTAAGAGGGGAGCTGACCACAAATACGCACTTAGCTGAGCACAAAACCACACACACCCAATCATTCCAACTACCTCAACAAATGCATCAGTGGCACGTACCATTCAGACAGCAGGATCGTCCACAAAGCAACTGGGGACATGATTATCAGTACACATCTTTGTGAATCACATATATTTGGTTTAAAAGGTGTTATCTTTGTCAGTTTGACATGTTATGAACTAGTTTGAGTTTACTATGTTTAGAGCTTATAAATTCAAAATTTAATGAAGCAAGCCGTACAATGTTTGAGAGTTAAAAATAAAAGCACTGTGTATTACTGTAATACCTTTAAGTATTCGTCTTGCATGATTCTTATGATGGCTTGAGGGGTCTCAGGTATGATGTGGCCAAGCAACTGGGCAGAGATTCCAGTGGTGAACTGGTCTTCAAAACTTTGTCCAGTTGCCAGAAAACGAAGTGTTGCTACCAGTCTCTGCTCCGCTGTGATGCTACTTCTTAAGATTGTGTCCTTTTTTGTTATGAGGGATGACACTTGACTCAGTAGCAGCTGAAAGGACTCATCAGGCATCTTCAGATATTTCCGATAATCATCGAATTGTTTTCCTTCAGCTCTGGAATCAATCTCATATGAGAGAAGTTATCACGTGTCTTCAGCCACTCTTTACTCCATAACCTTCGCATTTTGCTTCTGGGCTCCTCTGCTTGCTGTATAGCCATCACTCCAAGCATTACTATGGCAATGGTCCTCTCATCCACATTCATATTGAAGGTGGTGCTGATATAGGGGATGCAATAGATCTCTACTATGCACAAAGTTCGTTCTGATGAACGCGTGTTGCTCCTCTGGGCGTATACGTAAACCACAGGAAGCCACGGTGCAGAGGTCAAACACATTTTGTCACTTCCTTTTTATATGCAAAAACCACACCAAAAAATGATTCATTGATGTTCATAAATGATTTATTGTTCGAAAATCATTACTTAACTGATGGCGTGATCGTTTGCTCTCACAAACGTATGTTCATTTTTCGAGAGCACACTCGGCCGATTTTTCATCTAGTGTATGGCCAGCATTAGAGTGATAACACCAAATTTAACACACCTGCTCCCCATTCACACCTGAGACCTTTTAACACTAACAAGTCACATGACACCAAGGAGGGAAAATGGCTAATTGGGCTCAATTTGGACATTTTTACTTAGGGGTGTACTTATGTTTGTTGCCAGCGGTTTAGACATTAATGGCTGTGTGTTGAGTTATTTTTAGGGGACAGCAAATTTACACTGTTATACAAGCTGAACACTCACTACATTACATTGCAGAAAAGTGTCATTTCTTCAGTGTTGTCACATGAAAAGATATAATAAAATGTTTACATAAATGTGAGGGGTGTACTCACTTTTGTGAGATACTGTGTACTGTGCCCTGTTCCTGAAGAGCAGACGCTATTCTTTTGAAATTTAAATTAGTTGTAGCTGCAGTTTTGGCTCAACTTATTACTGCCTAAATTTAATGGTTTCTGTGCCAGATTGGCTGGACTGTGCAGATTTCCATCTAACCATGTGTGGTGCTGTCATCATTGGTGGATTGGGAAATACAGTCTAGTCAGACACATTGACTATTCGTTGCTCAGAGGCTTTTCAGTGGGAGTGGTTCACACACCGGACATTTCTGGGTAGGGGTATTTAAGGCACAGACGCCATCTTTCGGGGTTATTTGGCTATCGGTTGGTCCGCGCTTCCTGACCCCCCGGGCTCGGGGGTGGGTTGACACTCCCCACCTCGTGGCCCTCCTGGCCTGGGAGACTACCAATCCTGAAAGTTCTGCCTTGAGCTGGGCGGAACTAAGGCCTAGCTACTAAAGGAAGGATCAGAGTCTTAGTGGCCTATGGGTCGGCATGATGGTCTCTTTGCTATCAGTCCTGCGGGAAGAAGCAAGGGACTGCAGTGACCAGGGGAGGACTCTTCAGGAGAGGACCGAGCATGAGGCTGGTATCTTAAAAAGAGCCTGGGAAATCAGCCGGAGACGCATCTTGGATTAGTATCACAGTCAGTTCTTTCAAGACTGTACGTTCTGTGGCAGAGGCCGTTTAGATCATCCACAGTTTTGTTCACCTAGAATCGTAAGGTCTGTGGCAGAGACTGTCTTCAAGCATTGCATCGGCTGCTAAGTCAGAGAGAGGGGCCTATCCGGTGATTGCTGAATCCAGCTTTGGAAGTGTTATTCGATGGATGTAGAAATTATCTCCGATCGCAGCGTCCAAGGTACCTGAATCCCTTTTTCACCCTCTGTCTTTCTATTGTGTGTGATGTTACTGAATAAAATTTCGAAAGAGAGTGATGAATAACCCTAGGATGGACACTGAAAGCAAGGTAACTGTAAGCCTGAAAAAAAAAATAATTAGCAACAGTTTTGGGGTTGAAGAGATTAAAGTAATAATCTGATACGGGGACACACCACATCTCTGAGTATTAGCAGCCTGGAAAAAGCGGGTGAGTGAAGTTGCTACACTGTATATAGTTTTTTTAAATACTGTCACCAGAGCAAGTGAAATGTCATTATGCTACATCTGTAAAGTTTTATAAAAAACTAAGAAAAACATTTTCTTTAAAATGTTTAGTATTTTTACCTTTATATTGTAAATAGAGAAAAAAAGAGTGGTGATTAAATGCCACCAAAATAAAGCTCTATATAAAAAAATATATCTATGTACCGGTATATATAAAAATTTATTTGGGTACAGTGTTGCATGACTGAGTAATTGTCATTCAAGATATGACAGCGCTGAAATCTGAAAAATAGCCTGGACTGGAATGGGGTGTTAAATTTAAACAAGTTCTTGAGAGGCGCCCTCTTGGGCAGTCTGTGTCTGATTGGACACAAGTCTCCCAAAATTAGGTGGCCATCTTTGTGACAGGGAGTTTATTTATTGCCCCTTCTGTGTCATTTTGGTTAACCCTGCAGTGTGGGGAAAGTAGATACCATGTTTCCCAAAAATAAGACCTACTCCGAAAATACCCCGATCTCCTGCTGTGATCACACACACACACACACACCCACAGCAGGAGCCCAGTGGCAGGTACTGTGGATTTAATGCCCGCCAGCACCCACTGATTGTACAGTACATCCTCAAAACGGCGATCTGCCTATGTAAACAAGGCAGATTGCCATTCTGTCAGTAGGGAAGGTATTGATCCTGTGTTCCTGCAATATAGGAACCTCAATGCCCTCCCATAGTAAAAGCACAGGCTAGGCACACAGTTAACCCTTTGATCGCTCCTGATGTTAACCCCTTCCTAGCCAGTGTCATTAGTACAGTGACAGTGCATATTTTTTAGCACTGATCACTGTATTAGTGTCACTGGTCCCCAAAAAAGTGTCAAAAGTGTCAGTTATGCCGCGTACACACGGTCGGACTTTTCGTCTACAAAAGTCCGACAGCCTGTCCGACATACTTCCGACGTACCTTCGGCGGACTTGCGGCAGACTTTCTTACGAACGGACTTGCCTACACACGACCACACAAAAGTCCGACGGATTCGTACGTGATGACGTACACCGGACTAAAATAAGGAAGTTCATAGCCAGTAGCCAATAGCTGCCCTAGCATGGGTTTTTGTCCGTCGGACTAGCACACAGACGAGCGGATTTCGGGGTCCGTCGTACTTACGACGTAAAGATTTGAAGCATGTTTCAAATCTAAAGTCCGTCGGATTTGAGGCTAAAAAAGTCCGTTGAAAGTCCGGAGAAGCCCACACACGATCGGATTACCAGCCAGCTTTAGTCCGTCAGCGTCCGTTGGACTTTTGTAGACGAAAAGTCCGACCGTGTGTACGCGGCATTAGTGTCCGATATGTCCGCCGAAATATCACAGTCCCGCTATAAGGCACTGATCACTGCCATTACTAAAAAAGAAAAAAAAAATATCTCATAGTTTGTAGACGTTATAACTTTTGAAAAAGCTAATCAATATACGCTTATTGGGATTTTTTTTACCAAACGAATGTAGCAAAATACATATTGGCCTGGATTTATGATGAAATCAGATTTTTTCATTATTTGTATTGGATATGTTTTATAGCAGGAAGTAAAAAAAAATATTTTTGGGGTTTTTTTTTTCAAAATTTCATTTTTTTTTGTTTATAGCGCAAAAAATAAAAACCGCAAAGGAGATCAAATACCATCAAAAGAAAATTCTATTTGTGGAAAAAAAGGATATACATTTTATTTTGGTACAGTGTTGCATGACTACGCAATTCTCAAAGTAACACAGTGCTGTATCGCAAAAAATGGCATGGTCATGAAGGGGGGTAAATCTTCCGGAGGTCAAGTGGTTAAAGAAGATTTATACAAAAAAAGTATTAGGTAAACCCACAAGTGCTTTTTTTACCACTATTATTCCTTTATACAGGAAGTCCCCGAGTTACGAACGAGCTAGGGACTGTGGGTTTGTACTTAAGTCGAATATGTTCATAAGTTGTAACAGCATGCGCAGAACGGCAGAGACGTCGTTTTCCGATGTTCTGTCGAAGTTGCCCGCCGGCGAAAAGTGGCCACGCATGCGCAGAACGGCAGAGATGTCACGCCACCTCACGTTCGTAAGTAGGAGTCGTTCGCAAGTCGGATGTTCGAAACTCGAGACTGCCTGTACTGGCTTCTAACATTTACAAATGCAGTAATTTAGAAACTGATGATGAAAGAGGATGAAAGGTTTAGCACTGGGAAACACTTTTTGAAAGATAAATAGTGCACTTTATATACAACTATATAGTTCAGACCATAATGAGGGACAAAGGAGGGGAAAGAGGGACAGAGGGACTTTGTTCCAAATCAAGGACAGTCCCTCTCAGGGATAGTTGGGAGCTATGCAGAAGCAGTGTCAGCAAATGCAGCTACCTGCTTACTCCACGGCCCCCTAATCTACCGCTGTGTGTTACAGATAAATTCAAAGAAGTACTAGCTGAGGCAAGCCAACATGAAAGCAAGACCTTCTGTTATGTTGTGATTGGCTAGGGATGGAAGAATGGATTTGCAAGGTGAATGATTGCCTGACTTTAGTTTATGGTTTCCAAAATGATGTGTACCTTTCTTGATTGTAGTTATTTAGGATAACACTGCTGAGCACATTGCTAGGGGCATTTGTTTGCTGGGGACAAACCCCTCAAAATATGAACTGTCCCCAGGTAATAAGGACAAATGGCAGCTCTAACTCAGCCAGATGTGCATACTTCTGAGCAGCCACCAACAAGCAATTTGGTGGCTGGCTAGTCCAATCAGAATGGTTGGGCTGCAGCACTTCCCTAGTGCCCATGCTAGGCAGATTCAGGCTGGACTTCCATTTCATTACACTACTGTATGTCCACCTACACAAGCTCAGATAATTTGGGATCAGTTGGCCTCTGAACTGTCCATGCCAATATATATTTAGTGACACTTATATGTTTTTCACCTTTGTGTGTGTAGCGTCACCTCCGTAGGAGAGCTTGATAATTTTAGGTTCTATGGTCTGCCTCTCAACCCCTAAAACAATCTCAGCCTCTCTGGCACACCTGGAGATAATAATTTTACTGCAGTAACAAGGTAGTAGGACACCAGAACGTAGCAGCTCAAAAAGTACTTTACTAGGAGACTTTGCAGTAACTAGGGCAAAAATAACTTGAAACAGGAGTAGCAACCCCGTTGCTAGGCAGCTGGGCAAAGTATGAAATGCAAACAAATCACAATTTACTTAACCCACAGGCTCTAAGATGAGCCTATGGGCTCAGGTGAGAAAGGGAGAATAGTGACTTCTTGTGTGTCAATCCCCTTCCTTAAGGTCCTGAGATCACAAGCACAGAACTTAAATGTACAATGCAATAAACAGTAATGCACAAAGTTAAACTTTACACTTCTTTCCTTAGGTGAGAGTCCCCCTTAATGTGTATCAATGTTCTGCACTGAGTCCTTTGAATTGTAAAGGGAGAAATGTGGGAGTCTTTGCAGTGGAGATATCTGGTATCTTCAACTAGCTCAGCTCTATGCAGCAACACACAGTGACTAGGGATAACTTGTGCACAGTGTCTCCTGTGTATGATCTGATGAGAGCAGAAGATAAAGGCGTCTGCATGAAGTGTCCCCTTTCCTGTATACACATGGTGGGCTTCTGCCTGCTCACCAATCCTAGTGACACCAAAACCCAAAGGAGGGTTGTCCTGGAACAGGCTCCTGAGGGATCCACTGACCTTGGATGCCCGCCTGGCAACCCGAATGCTCGGTGACACAGCAATGTTTGTATGAACGCCCACACAGCCGATTAGGGAGCCCTTGATGGTGGTCCTGCGTCCCAGGGTGAAGCTGGCTGGTGAAGCGGATCACAGCTCTGACTTAGCAGTGATCACTCTGCCCACAAGCAAGGCCATCTGGACTTCTCCCCTCTTCTTGTCTTGCTCGCCGGTCCCTCTGCCTCATGGTCTTGTCTCTTTCTGACTCTCTACTCCCTAGTCTTGCTCCGCCTGCTCGGGTTGTAGTTTGCCCCCATCAGTCACAGTAGGGCCACCTGTCTTTGGGACTACATGTCCTAAGATCCTCTCCTGCTTTCCTGATTGGTCTCCTGTGTGTAGTGTGAGGAAGAGAGAAAGTGGAGGTTGAGGAAACCCCCACAGCTGCTGCAGTCTCTCTCTCAGTGCCGCTGCCTGTGAATCTCCACTTATGGCTGCGGCAAGCTGGCAGGCCGGCTGAGTGGGAAGGAGAGGATAATTGGCACCCACTACATGTGCCCTCATGCCTGAAGTTCAGCATTAATTCGCAGTTACCAGTAAAGACAAAGAAAAACCATTGGTATTGTTAACCAGCTCCTTCTGAATAGGCATGAGCTGAACACGGTTCGCACCAGAACCTGCGAACGGACCGAAAATTCGCACAAATGTTAGAACCCTTTGGGTCTTGTATGGATATTAAGGGGAACCCCGCACCCGGTGCAAACAAGGCAGGAACTGTAGGTTTGTTGTTAAGTAGAATCTGTTTGTAATTTTGAACTGGTACATTTTTAAAGTGTAGCTCCAGCCAAAAAAATCTATTTTTAAGCTTTTTGGAAAACATAGGGAAGGGTTATCACCCCCTGTGACATTTGTTTTGCTGTCTGTGCACCTCTTGAGAAGATTTTACCTCACTTTCTGTCCCAATGACAAATGTTTTTTGACAATTTAGGGTTTTTAGTGAAACAAGGATTGGTGATAAAGCATCAGTGGAAAGGAGACACGTTTTTCCCATATTAACTCTTACAGGAGAGAATTTCCCTTCCTAGGGGTAGATTTCATCTCACTTCCTTTTGTCTCCTTCCGTTTGCAAGTAGGAGTCGTTTGTAAGTTGGATGATTGAAAGTAGGGGCCTGCCCTATATATTCATAAATTGGGGCCTTAGGTGTTTGTGCCCCTGGAAGACGTGATGATGTCATGAAACGCGTAGGGCGGAGCCAGACGACGCGCTGACGTCACCCCCAAGGGAGTTGCTTCCCAGTAGGACGGGTTTGTCCGAGCTCCGGTGGCCACGGAGCCGGACTTAAGGCTGTTTATCCATTGACACTCTGTAAGTGTACATCTGTATTTTAATCTATTTTATTAAATGTAAGTGGTTTTACACTATGTGAGTCCCTTTTATTTTATGGTATCTATGCCCCGGGTCGTTGGAGTGGCTGCTGACGAGATGACCTCTGGTGGACACTGCTGATAATTCCCATTTTGGCTTTAAAGATCTCTGTTTGCTGTGATCCTCTGTAGTGGGGGGTCATGGCCTTCTGGTAAGGAGCAACCCCTTCCATATCTGGTGGTGGACCCTTCCCTGCTGTCACAGATCTCCATTTTTTATCACTTGGACTTTTTTTTACCTATTGTTGGTGATTTGGACGTTTCATAACACTTTACTGATGTTTTACTTTATGGATTTTTTATAACACTTAATTGATGTTTCATTTTATGGACTTTTCTTTCTTATCACTAAGTTCTGCACATTGATTTATTTATGATCACCATATGAATTTTTCTTCATTGTAAATTATTCACTATGTTTTATTAGCATTAGCGCAACCTCTTATTTTTCTTATGCTTGTTTACAATTGATGTTTTTGTGAGGATTGCTGCTTTTCACAGAATTTTATTTACACTGGGTTTTTAGCGCAGTTTCTTTCACCATTTTCCTATATTTGCCACAACACTGTAAGCCCTCACAGGTACTCTTGGTGGGCGCAGGAACGGGCTCTGCTGTGAAATATTAGATCAAGAATTGTAATTACATGCCCCTGTTGAACAGGGTCAGAAAAATTGGGCCTTTGGTGGTGGTGGTGGTGCTGGTGCCACAACACTGTAAGTCCTCACAGTTACTCTTGGTGGGCGCAGAAATGGGCCCTCCTGCAAAATATTGCATCAAAAATTGTAATTACACGCCCCTGTTAAACAGGGGCTGAAAAATTGGGCCTTAGGCACTGGTGCTACAACACTGCAACCCCTCACAAATACTCTAGTTGAGTGCTGTAAGTCCTAACAGTTACTCTTGGTGGGCGCAGAAACGGTCCCTGCTGTGAAATATTAGATCAAGAATTGTAATTACATGCACCTGTTGAACAGGGGCAGAAAAATTGGGCCTTTGGTGGTGGTGGTGGTGTTGCCACAACACTAAGTCCTCACAGTTACTCTTAGTGGTAGCTGGAACGGGCCCTGCTGTGAAATATTAGATCAAGAATTGTAATTACATGCACCTGTTAAACAGGGGCTGAAAAATTGGGCCTTAGGCACTGGTGCTGGTGCCACAACACTGCAATCCCTCACAAATACTCTAGTTGAGTGCAGCAACGAACCCTCCTGGCAAAATATTGCATCAAAAATTGTAATTACACGCCCCTGTAAAACAGGGGCTGAAAAATTGGGTCTTAGCCACTGGTGGAGGCGCCCAGAACCAAAAATATTCTTACAAGCTATCAGCATGATCATTGAGGAGGAAGAGGATAGTCACTCAGCATAACAGGATAGTCACTCAGCATCGGCATAGGCAGTCTTGAAGGGATCTGACATTTCAAAAAAAAAAATTTCGGTTACATCAGCATCAGGTGCTTGGTAGCTGGTGGTGATCCAAGACTGATTCATTTTTATGAAGGTCAGTCGATCGACCGAGTTGGTGGACAGGGGCACCCTGTGATCGGTTACAAAACCTCCAGCAGCACTGAATGTGCGTTCCGAAAGAACGCTGGATGCAGGACAGGCCAGTAGCTCAATTGCATACTGTGCAAGCTCTGGCCAGTGATCCATCCTCAAGACCCAGTAACCCAGAAGATTTTCCGTGGGAAAGGTGTCCAAGTCAGATCTTGCCCCTAGGTATTCCTGCACCATGTAAAACATACGCTGGCGATGGTTGCTGGAACCGATCATACCTTGGGGCTGCGGACTAAAAAATTGTCTGAACGCATCAGTCAGATGGCCACCTTCTTCACCGCTCCTTCTTTGACTGACCGAAGCCTCAGCAACATGTTGTCCAGGAACAGGAGTTTGTAACCTCCCAGTCTCTGGGAACGTGTTGCACAGACCCTTCTGCAAGGCCTCCCGAAGATGTTTCATCCTCTGCTCCCTCTGCGAGGGCAAGATAAGGTCTGCAACCTTACCCTTGTAACGTGGATCAAGGAGGGTTGCCAGCCAGTATTGATCCCTCTCCTTGATACCACAAATACGAGGATCCTTCCGCAGGCTTTGCAGGATCAGGGAGGCCATGCAGCGTAGGTTTGCTGAGGCATTCGGTCCGGAGTCCTCTGGGTCACTAAGGACGACATGATGTGCAGCCACCTTCTCCCAGGCACGTACAAGTCCATGGGTTTCTTGGGACTGTAAATGATCCCTTAAAGACTGCTGCTGATGCTGAGTGCCAGGCTCCCCCTCCATGCTGACACAATTCTCCTCTTCCTCCTCCTCCTCCTCCTCTTCCTGTTTGATCGGCGGGCACGCAGGAACACTGTCTGGATAAAGGGGGCTTTGAGAGCTAAGGAAGTCCTCCTCTTCCTGCCTCTGTTCTGCCTCAAGTGCCCTGTCCATTATTCCACGCAGCGTGTGCCCCAACAGGTAGACAAGGGGGACAGTGTCACTGATGCATGCACTGTCACTGCTCACCATCCTCGTGGCCTCCTCAAATGGTGACAGGACAGTGCATGCATCCCTGATCATGGCCCACTGGCGAGGGAAAAAAAAACAAGCTCTCCTGACCCTGTCCTGGTGTCATAGTCGCACAGGTACTCATTGATGGCCCTCTGCTGTGTGTGCAGCCGCTGCAGCATGGCCAACGTTGAGTTCCACCTGGTGGGCATGTCACAGATTAGGCGGTTCTTGGGCAGGTTAAATTCCTTTTAGAGGTCAGCCAGCCGAGCACTGGCATTATATGACCTGCGGAAATGCACACAGACTTTCCTGGCCTGCCTCAGGACATCCTGTAAGCCTAAGTACCTGCCCAAGAACCGCTGCACCACCAAGTTAAGGACATGAGCCAAACAGGGCACATGGGTCAGTTGTCCCTGTTGGAGGGCGGAGAGGAGGTTGGTGCCATTGTCGCAAACCACCATACCTGCCTTAAGCTGGTGTGGTGTCAACCACCTCTGAACCTGCCCCTGCAGAGCTGACAGAATCTCTGCCCCAGTGTGGCTCCTGTCCCCCAAGCACACCAGCTCAAGCACCGCATGGCATCTTTTGGCCTGCGTGCTTGCTTAGCCCTTTGAACGCCTACGGAGCACCGCTGGTTCCAAAGTCAAATCAGCACAGGAAGATGCCATGGAGGAAGAAGAAGAGGAGGGATGGAGGAGAGAGGTGTGGCAGAATCACAACTAGTAGTATTTTGGAGGCGTGGTGGCAGAACAACCTCCAACACTACTGCACCCTGTCCTGCATCCTTCCCAGCTGCCAGAAGAGTCACCCAGTGCATGGTGAAAGATAGGTAACGTCCCTGTCTATGACTGCTGGACCATGAGTCAGTGGTAATATGCACCTTACCGCTGACCGCCCTGTCCAGCGAGGCCAAGACATTGCCTTCCACATGCCGGTAGAGAGCCAGAATCACCTTCCGTGAGAAAAAGTGGCGTTTGGGAACCTGCCACTGAGGAACCGCACATTCCACAAACTCACGGAAGGGGGCATAGTCTACCAACTGAAAAGGCAGCAGTTGAAGTGCTAGCAATTTAGCCAAGCTAGCATTCAACCGCTGGGCATGTGGATGGCTGGAAGCGAACTTCTTTTGGCGGTGCAGCAGGGAAATTTGCCTGGTACAATCTGACGTTGGTGTACCATTAGCAGATTGCCCCCAAGAACTTGGCTGTGACACACCTAATTCTACACCTTCATTCCTCTCAGTGCAGGTCTCAGAGAGGACTGAAGGTATAGTGGGGTTGGAGATCCCAGCTGATGAGGAACAAGGAGAGGTCCTCTTTGTTCTTTGGTGTGGGTCTTTTAGGTACTCTTGCCAACAAACTGCATGGCAGGTCAACATATGTCTGGTCAAGCATGTGGTGCCCAAGCGGGATATGTTTTGGCCACGCGAGATACGCTTGAGACATATGTTGCAAATAGCAGCAGTGGGATCTGATGCACTCGTCTCAAAAAAGGAGGGCATCCTGCCACGTTGGTGATGTGCCTCCTCCTCCTCTCTCCTATCAGGCACCCATGTGCAGTCAATGACCTCATCATCCTCTCCCCTACCTCTTCATCACTGGAGCAAAGCTGGCAGTATTCTGCAGCTGGGGGAACATGACTGCCAGATTGCTGTCCTTCTTGGGCACCCCCTCTCCCTGGGCTCACGTTACTGCCTTCCTCAAGCTGGGTACCATCATCGGAGCCTTCAAAACGCTGGGCATCCTCCTGGAGCATGTACCCAACACTGTGGTCAAACAGTTTGGGGGACTCCTCAGGAGGACATGGTGAGGCTAGGGAAGGAGTGACTGATGCCATTGAGCCGAGGGAAGAGGCCGGGTTGGCAGCTGCTTTGCCAGACAAAGTACCCTGAGCCTGGGTGAGAGAGGATGAGGAGGATGAGGACGGCTGGGTCATCCACTCTACCAAGTCTTCCGCATGTTGTGGCTCAACACGACCAGCTGCCAAAAAAAAAGGACAAGCGTGTCCCACTGTCACGTGCTGATGAGGATGCACCATCTCCACGGCCAGCACTGTTGCCTCTAGACACAATGCCTGCTTGCCCTCTTTTATTGGCTTGTGACTGTCTGCCTCTCCTTGTTGGCCTTCCAGACATACTAATGGCCTGCAGTGAGATGTAGCTGCACAAAGCTGGGATGTATAGTTATACTGATACTGCAGCTAGCAGAATCAACTGCCTGCCTGTAGTATTATTAGTATCAGAACACCAGCAATTGTCTTCAGGTAGCTTTAGATGCACACTGTGCAGAGGACACAGTACACTAACTGTAAATACTGTAGCTGCCTGCCTGTGGTATTAATAGGATCAGAAGAACACCACCAATTTTATTCAGGTAGCTTTAGGTGCACACTGTGCAGAGGACACAGTACACTAACTGTAAATACTGTAGCTGCCTGCCTGTAGTGTTAATAGGATCAGAAGAACACCACTAATTTTCTTCAGGTAGCTTTAGGTTCACACTGTGCAGAGGACACAGTGCACTAACTGTAAATACTGTAGCTTCCTGCCTGTGGTATTAATAGAAGTAGAACAACAGCAATTGTCTCCAGGTAGCTTTAGGTGACCACTGTGCAGAGGACGCACTACACTAACTGTAAATTCTGTAGCTGCCTGCCCGTGGTATTAATAGGATCGGAAGAACACCACTAATTTTCTTCAGGTAGCTTTAGGTGTACACTGTGCAGGGGACGCACTACACTAAATTGTAAATACTGCAGCTGCCTGCGGTACTGTACTAATAGGATCAGAAGAACACCACTCATTTTCTTCAGGTAGCTTTAGGTGCACACTGTGCCGAGGACGCACTACACTAACTGTAAATGCTGTAGCTGCCTGCCTGTGGTATTAATAGGATCAGAAGAACACCACTAATTTTCTTCGGGTAGCTTTAGGTGCACACTGCAGAGGACACAGTACACTAACTGTAAATACTGTAGCTGCTTGCCTGTGGTATTAATTGGAGCAGTACAACAGCAATTGTCTCCAGGTAGTTTTAGGTGCACACTGTGCAGAGGACGCACTACACTAACTGTAAATACTGTAGCTGCCTGCCTGTGCTATTAATAGGATCAGAAGAACACCACTAATTTTCTTCAGGTAGCTTTAGGTGCACACTGTGCAGGGGATGCACTACACTAAATTGTAAATACTGCAGCTGCCTGCGGTACTGTACTACAACCCCTGACAAAAATGATGGAATCACCAGTCCCTGAGGATGTTGCTTCAGTTGTTTATTGTTGTAGAAAAAAAGCAGATCACAGACATGGCCAAAAACTAAAGGCATTTCAAATGGCAACTTTCTGGCTTTAAGAAACACTAAAAGAAACCAAGAAAAATAATTGTGGTGGCCAGTAACAGTTAGATTTATAGAACAAGCACAGGGAATAAATTATGGAATCACTCAATTCTGAGGAAAAAATTATGGAATCACCCTGTAAATTTTCCTTACAAGCACTAACAACCGCATCAGATTAAATCTGCTTGTTAGTATGTAGGTAAAAAGGAGTGATCACACCTTGGAGAGCTGTTGCAACAAGTGAACTGACATGAAGCATGGCTCCAACACTAGAGATGTCAATTGAAAAAAGGAGAGGATTATCAAACTCCTTAAAAAGGGTAAATCATCACGCAGTGTTGCACAAGATGTTGGTTGTTCACAGTCGGCTGTGTCTAAAACATGGACCAAATACAAACAACATGGGAAGGTGGTTAAAGGCGAGCATACTGGTAGACCAAGGAAGACATCAAAGCGTCAAGACAGAAAACTTAAAGCAATATGCCTTAAAAAGAGAAAATGTACAACGGAACAAATGGGAGGAAACTGGAGTCAACATCTGTGACCGAACTGTAAGAAACCGCCTAAAGGAAATGGGATTTACATACAGAAAAGCTAAAAGAAAGCCATCCCTAACACCTAAACACAAAAAAACAAGGTTACAATGGGCTAAGGAAAGGCAATCGTGGACTGTGGATGATTGGATGAAAGTCATATTCAGTGATGAATCTCAAATCTGCTTTGGGCAAGGTGATGATGCTGGAACTTTTGTTTGGTACCGTTCCAATGAGATTTATGCAGATGACTGTCTGAAGAAAACATGCAAATTTCCACAGTCAATTATGATATGGGGCCGCATGTCAGGTAAAGGAACTGGGGAGATGGTTGTCATTAAATCTTTATGCACAGGTTTACATTAAAATTTTGGACACTTTTCTTATCCCATCTATTGAAAGGATGTTTGGGGATGATGAAATCATTTATCAAGATGATAATGCATCTTGCCATAGAGCAAAAACTGTGAAAAAATTCCTTGAAGAAAGACACATAAGGTCAATGTCATGGCCTGCAAACAGTCCGGATCTCAATCCAATTGAAAATCTGTGGTGGAAGTTAAAGAAAATGGTCCATGACAAGGCTCCAACCTGCAAAGATGATTTGGTAACAGCAATCAGAGAAGGCTGGAGCCAAATTGATGAAGAGTACTGTTTATCACTCATTAAGTCAATGCCTCAGAGACTACAAGCAGTTATAAAAGCCAGAGGTGGTGCAACAAAGTACTAGTGATGTGTTGGAGTGTTATTTTGTTTGTTTTTCATGATTCCATAATTTTTTCCTCAGAATTGAGTGATTCCATAATTTATTCCCTGTGCTTGTTCTATAAATCTAACTGTTACTGGCCACCACAATTATTTTTCTTGATTTCTTTTAGTGTTTCTTAAAGCCAGAAAGTTGCCATTTGAAATGCCTTTAGTTTTTGGCCATGTCTGTGATCTGCTTTTTTTCTACAACAATAAACAACTGAAGGAACATCCTCGGGGACTGGTGATTCCATCATTTTTGCCAGGGGTTGTAATAGGATCAGAAGAACACCACTAATTTTCTTCAGGTAGCTTTAGGTGCACACTGTGCAGAGAACGCACTACACTAACTTGTAAATACTGCAACTGCCTGCGGTACTGTACTAATAGGATCAGAAGAACACCACTCGATTTCTTCAGGTGGCTTTAGGTGCACACTGTGCAGAGGACGCACTACACTGACTTGTAAATACTACAGCTGCCTGTGGTACTGTACTAATAGGATCAGAAGAACACCACTAATTTTCTTTAGGTAGCTTTAGGTGCACACTGTGCAGAGAACGCACTACACTAACTTGTAAATACTGATGCTGCCTGCAGTACTGTACTAATAGGATCAGAAGAACACCACTAATTTTGTTTAGGTAGCTTTAGGTGCACACTGTGCAGAGGACGCACTAAACTGACTTGTAAATACTGCAGCTGCCTGCGGTACTGTACTAATAGGATCAGAAGAACACCACTAATTTTCTTCAGGTAGCTTTAAGTGCACACTGTGCAGAGAATGCACTACACTTGTAAATACTGCAGCTGCCTGCCTGTGGTATTAATAGGATCAGAAGAACACCACTAATTATCTTCAGGTAGCTTTAGGTGCACACTGTGCAGAGGACACAGTGCACTAACTGTAAATACTGTAGCTGCCTGCCTGTGGTATTAATATAGGATCAGAAGAACACCACCAATTTTATTCAGGTAGCTTTAGGTGCACACTGTGCAGAGGACACAGTACACTAATTGTAAATACTGTAGCTGTCTGCCTGTGGTATTAATAGGATCAGAAGAACACCACCAATTTTCTTCAGGTAGCTTTAGGTGCACACTGTGCAGAGAACACAGTGCACTAACTGTAAATACTGTAGCTTCCTGCCTGTGGTATTAATAGGAGCAGAACAACAGCAATTGTCTCCAGGTAGTTTTAGGTGCACACTGTGCAGAGGATGCACTACACTAACTGTAAATGCTGTAGCTGCCTGCCTGTGGTATTAATAGGATCAGAACAACACCACTAATTTTCTTCAGGTAGCTTTAGGTGCACACTGTGCAGAGGACACAGTACACTAACTGTAAATACTGTAGCTGCTTGCCTGTGGTATTAATAGGAGCAGAACAACAGCAATTGTCTCCAGGTAGCTTTAGGTGCACACTGTGCAGAGGACGCACTACACTAACTGTAAATACTGTAGCTGCCTGCCTGTGGTATTAATAGGAGCAGAAGAACACCACTAATTTTCTTCAGGTAGCTTTAGATGCACACTGTGCAGAGAACGCACTACACTAACTTGTAAATACTACAGCTGCCTGTGGTACTGTACTAATAGGATCAGAAGAACACCACTAATTTTCTTCAGGTAGCTTTAGGTGCACACTGTGCAGAGAATGCACTACACTAACTTGTAAATACTGCAGCTGCCTGTGGTACTGTACTAATAGGATCAGAAAAACACCACTAATTTTGTTTAGGTAGCTTTAGGTGCACACTGTGCAGAGGATGCACTAAACTAACTTGTAAATACTGCAGCTGCCTGCGGTACTGTACTAATAGGATCAGAAGAACACCACTAATTTTCTTCAGGTAGCTTTAGGTGCACACTGTGCAGAGGATGCACTACACTAACGTGTAAATACTGCAGTTGCCTGCGGTACTGTACTAATAGGATCAGAAGAACACAACTAATTTTCTTCAGGTAGCTTTAGGTGCACACTGTGCAGAGGACGCACCAAACTAACTTGTAAATACTGCAGCTGCCTGCGGTACTGTACTAACAGGATCAGAAGAACACCACTCATTTTCTTCAGGTGGTTTTAGGTGCACACTGTGCAGAGGACGCACTACACTAACTTGTAAATACTACAGCTGCCTGTGGTACTGTACTAATAGGATCAGAAGAACACCACTAATTTTTTTTAGGTAGCTTTAGATGCACACTGTGCAGAGGACGCACTAAACTAACTTGTAAATACTACAGCTGCCTGTGGTACTGTACTAATAGGATCAGAAGAACACCACCAATTTTCTTCAGGTAGCTTTAGGTGCACACCGTGCAGAGGACGCACTACACTTGTAAATGCTGTAGCTAATAGGACTAATAGGATCAGAAAAACACCAGCAATTTTCTTCAGGTAGCTGTAAATACTGTAAAAACACCTGCCTGCCTGTCAGTAGAAGGAAGAAAATAACAGGAACGCATCTAGCTAAACTGAATACAGTGTGTATATATATATATATATATATATATATATATATATATATATATACACAGAATACACTGTTAGGTGCACCTAACTGACTTGCCTGCCTACTCTATCTAACTTAAATCAAATGACACTGTCTCTCTGTCTATCTCTCTCTCTCTCAGCGTCGGAACACACTACACAGGGCCACCGTGCAAGCGGCCTTATATAGTGTGGGGAGTGTACTAAACCCCCTGAGCCATAATTGGCCAAAGCTCTCTGTACAGACGGCGGGTCATAGTGCAGGCTTGGCCAATCACCAGCCAGCAATGCACTGCGATGCCGCAGTGAATTATGGGCCGTGACGCACCACTCGAATTTGGCGCGAACGGCCCATATCGTTTATAATTCGGCGAACAACCGAACACACAATGTTCAAGTCGAACATGCGTTCGATTCGAACACAAAGCTCATCCCTACTTCTGAATGATCTGAGTGAGGTTTGAGAAAGAGGTTTGACCAACACAGCATTTTGTGATAGTGTATGTAGAGACCTCTCGGACCTCTAGAGGCCTAATGGTCACCTTCAGAGTCAGGGAGAGTGGACATCCTTCCTTGTAGAGTGGATTAACAGGCATGGTGGGTGTAATGCAAGATGAAATGGTGGGCGCCAGGACTTTTTGAATAGGAACAAGAGATTTATTATGTCTTAACAAGAACTGTGGGAGAGTGGGTTAGGGCCAGGACACCCTTAGGTAAACACACACTTTCCTGTTCTGTTCTGACAGGAGTGACAGATCATGTGTTCCTATTAGCTAGGAACCACGATCCATCACTTCCTCTAGTTAATCCCTTCCCCCTTCAGTTAGAATCACCTCCCAGGGAACATAGTTAACCCCATTTGCCCCCTAGTGTTAACCCCTTCACTACCAGTGACATTTTTACAGTAATCAATGCATTTTTAATCGCACTGTTCGCTGTATTAATGCCAATGGTTCCAAAAATGTGTCAAAATTGTCCGATGTGTCCGCCATAATGTCGCAGTCAGGATAAAAATCACAGATCGCCGCCATTACTAGTTAAAAAAAAAAAATGCTATAAATCTATCCCTTATATCCCCTATATTGCATTTTTTTTTACCAAAAATATGTAGAAGAATACACATTGGCCTAAACTAAGAAAAAATTAGCTTTTTTTTAAAAAAAAAATGGGGATATTTATTATAGCAAAAAGTTCAAAATATAATGTTTTTTTCAAAATTGTCGCTCTTTTTTTGTTTATAGCGCAAAAAATAAAAAACGCAGAGGTGATCAAATACCACCAAAAGAAAGCTCTATTTGTGAGAAAAAAAGGACATAAATTTTGTTTGGGTACAACGTCGCACAACCACGCAATTGTCAGTTAAAGTGACGCAGTGGCGAATCGCAAAAAACGCTCTGGTCAGGAAGGGGGTAAATTCTTCCATGGGTGAAGTGGTTAAATATTGGTGCTACATTGGCTTTTCTCCAATCAGCTGGTACCATTCCAGACAGTAGACTGTCAGTAAAAATTAGGAACAATGGTCTGGCAATTACTTGACCGAGTTCCCTAAGTACCCTTGGGTGCAAGCCATCTGGTCCCGGTGATTTATTAATGTTAAGTTTCCCCAGTCTAATTTTAATTCTGTCCTTTGTTTTTTTTTTAACAAAAACAGTGGTGCTTTATTGTTGTAATAGATAATCAGAGTTACAGAATACCATTCAACAGAGTACAATATATTACATACGTAGATTACATATTTGAGGATAGGGAAAATAATATGCAAAACCCGCAAGCAATACGTAAGGTTAGTAGTACCATTCTCAGCAAGTACCATCCACCCTCCACCCTCCAAAGACCCTCCCCTTTTGGGACAAATGATCGTAGTGAACCGAATGTTTCTCTACGAGGTCATCCACGGAGCCCAAACTTTTTCAAATTTCCACGGGCAGCCACGGTTTATATATGTCATTTTATACATGGGGATTACTGCCTCAATCTGTGCCTCCCAGGCTGAAAAGGATGGAGGGGAAGAATCTATCCATTTCATAAGTATTTCTTTTTTGGCATAGAAAAGAAGGAAGGAAATCAGTAATTTAAGATGATATGGCCTCTGCTCATCATCATGTATCCCCAGCAACGCCATGGCTGGCAAGAGCTGAACAGAGGTCTGCAGTCTGGAGTTGATTTCACCTACAATCTTAGTCCAAAATAGTGCAACAACTGGGCACTCCCAGAACATATGTATATATGTACCTATATGGACTTTGCATTTAGGACACATGGGGTCTCTCTCAGGAAATATGCGATGGAGTCTCTGCGGGGTATAGTAGACCCTGTGTATAAATTTAACTTGAATCAGTTTGTCCTTGGATGCTATCACTAATTTCGGGCCATACTCTAGACAGTCCTCCCATCCCTCCCTATCCAGCGACGGGATATCAGCCCGCCATTTTTCCCATAATTCATTAATCTTAGGGGAATCTCTTCCCAGCAACGCATTATATAGAGAGGATAGGGGTTTAGTCAAGTCACCAGGAGATAGGAGATCTTCGATGGGATCCGTCTGTAACAGGGGAGTTTGCGGGAATTGAGCCCTGGCCGCATGTCTCAGCTGTAGGTACCGGAACCCCATCCAATGGGGCAGTCCGAATTTAGCCGTAAGCTCCTGTAAGGAGAGCAGTTGTCCCCCAGACATTACGTGTTCCAACATGGTTACACCATATCTGGCCCACACCTGTGGGTCCGGAATCGTACGGAAGTGTTTAAGTCTTGGGTTCCCCCATAGGGGATGAGCTGGAGACAATTGACCAGGTTTCAAGTATCTGCGCCTAGCCGCCTCCCATACTCTCCAAGTTGCTCTAGTAGGCCCAGGGACCTCACCATATGCCCTGGGTCCTCTATAGGGAAAATTCCGAAGGTCCGTCAGGGAACCCAGAATATTCGCCTCGAGACAGGTTGCCACATTGGATCTAGAGCCCCGGAACCACCAGTGCACCGTCACCAACATGGCCGCCCAAAAATATATCTTGAAACTTGGGAGGGCAAGTCCACCCAAGTCTGCAGGTAAACATAACGTAGTACGTGCCAACCTAGGGTTTCTCCCCGACCAAATAAAGGAACCCACTATACAGTCAATCTCCCGAAAAAATTAGGCGGGGACCCAGACCGGGCAATTCCTAAACAAATAGTTAAATTTGGGCAGTATCATCATTTTAAGGAGACTAATGCGACCCAGAAGATTCAGAGGAAGATTCTCCCAGGCAGCACATTTCGAACGTAGGGTGTTCAGGACAGGGGCCAGGTTTTTTACAGTAAAATCAGAGAGATTCCTAGTGATCACAACTCCAAGATATTTAAATTCCTTAACCCTTTGTAGTGGGGAGGAGAGGGGTCCAGAGTTAACTCCATCATCTATAAAAAATAGGACTGATTTGGTCCAATTTATTTTAACTCCCGAGAGTCCACCAAAATTGTCAAAGATACGCAAGGCAGCTTGAAGAGAGGGCCCAGCATCATTTAGGTACAATAATGCGTCGTCAGCATAGAGGGAGAGGCGCTCTTCCATCATACCCACCCGCAGGCCCAGGACGTCCGGTGCACTCCTAATGGCAATTGCCAGAGGCTCCAGCGCCAGGGCGAACAGGCTGGGGGAGAGCGGGCATCCCTGCCTCGTACCGCGAAACAGATCGAAGGAGTCTGAGACCCAATTGTTGGTGCGAACCCGTGCCCGGGGGGATCGGTACAGCAATCGTACTCCGTGAATAAATTTGGGACCGAATCCGAATCTACGTAAAGTCTCCCATAAAAATTTCCATTCAACGGAGTCGAAAGCCTTCTCGGCATCTAGAGAGGCAACAACCCTGGACCCCGTGTTGTCATGCGATGTTGCTAAGTTAAGGAATAGGCGCCTAATATTTATATCTGTGCCCTTGCCTGGCATAAATCCCGTCTGGTCTATACCCACTAGGCCTTCTATTACATGAGATAGTCGGGTGGCCAAGACCTTAGCAAAGATCTTGGCATCGACATTAAGCAACGAGATGGGCCTGTACGATGCGCAGTCAAGAGGGTCTTTTCCTGGTTTAGGAACCAGTACAATAACCGCCTCATTCATTGAGTCAGGTAGGGCTGGCAGAGTTGCAAATTTAGAAAGCAGTGAAGTCAACTTAGGGGCCAGTAGTTCAGAAAAATTGGAATAAAATTCAGATGGTAACCCGTCTGCACCCGGGGCTTTCCCTCCCTTGAGATGTCCCATGGCAACCTGTATCTCCTCGAGTGTGATGTCAGCCTCTAGTCCCTCCCTTGCTTCCTCAGACAAAACAGGAATAGACAGGGAGTCAAAAAAACAGGATATGGATAAATCCGATGCAACATCTCCAGAGGAGTAAACCTCCTGAAAGTATTCTCGAAAACGGTCATTAATATTAGCAGGGGCAGTAAGGATCTGGTTAGCATCGTCTCTAATGGAGCCTATGGGGGTTGAAGGTATGTTTCCCTTAGCCAGCCACGCAAGAAGCTTCCCATTTTTACCACCATGCTCAAACACGCGTTGAGCGGAGTATAACAAAGCCTTGTCCGTCTGGGCCATCCTAGTGGTGGATAGGTCACGCAGAGCCTTTTTCCACGCCCTATACCGGTCTTCCCCAGGAGCAGAAACGTATTCAGCCTCCAACCTGCCTGCCAGTGCCTCCAGCTCATCTATGGAACGAGTAGAGTCACGCTTGAGCTGAGTGATACTATGTCCATACTCCCCTCGTATCCAAGCTTTAAATGAGTCCCATACAACAGAAGGGGCAGCTGATTCAGCATTGTCTGTCCAGAAATTGCAGATAGAGGCCGTTAGAGGTTCCAACAGTCTCTCATCATTAGCCCAAAATCTGGATAAGCGCCACAGGCGAGTTCCTGGTGGAACAGACAGCGTCAGTGTCAAACACAATGGTGCGTGATCTGAAATTCCCCTGGGAAGCACAGATAGGTCATGTACATATTGTAGTGCAGGGCATGAAGCATAGACAAGATCTATTCTGGACAGCGTTTTGTGTGAGGCTGAGTGGCAGGTGAAGACTTTCAATGTCGGGTACAGGTGCCTCCAAACGTCAGTGAGGGCAAAAGTTTCCGCCCACTGCCTGAGGTCCGGAGTGTCCCGAGCCGAGGATTGCAGCCGATCAAGTTCCACCAGTGGAACCATGTTAAAGTCCCCCATGAGGTATACCAAGGTGGTGTCAAATTGCACCGCTATTTGCATGATCTCGTGAAGGACCCTGCCAGATGCTGGCGGAGGAACATAAAGCCCAACTAGTACCACATTTTTATCATATATATTAGCATGTATAGCAACAAATCTCCCTTCTTTATCTGTTTTAACCTCAATCAACCTAAACGGTAGTGTCTTGTGGACCAGGGTGCTAACCCCTCGGGCATAGGTGGAAAAGGTGGAATGATAGTTAAGGCCCACCCAGGCTTTCCTAAGGCATACCGTTTTGTTTTGCGGCAGATGTGTCTCCTGGAGAATACAGATCTGCGGGTTGTGGGAGCGAAGGAAACGAAACACCAGGGAACGCTTAACAGCAGTATTAAGCCCTCGAACGTTCCATGAAATTACCTTTAACTCAGCCAGGAAGTTTGAGGTATAGTGGATATACAGTTATGTACCAAACCAGACAGGCAGCATCCCAGTCCAGCCACATATATATTATTCTACATAGCACTGTGTAAATGGTTCTGTTCAAACATACGTCATATCTAAAGCACCTGAAACAACAAAATAGTGTTAACAAAAACAAACCCAGCATTAAACCCCGCCCCCCACCCCGCATCCCCCACCCCAACCTAGGAATGCCTTGTTCCCCAAACATCAAAAAAGAAAAATAAAACCCCAAGTTCAGGGAGCGTGAACCAGTGGGTGTAGACCCTTAGTGGAGAGGATTGTCCACTTAAGGTGACGAGAGACTCCGCCGCCATTAGGAATCAGGAGAAAAATAGCGTTCCAACCAACAAAGGTTATTTCGGACCGACTCATTTCGGACCAATGTGGGTGAGTAGATGTGTGGATTAAACTAGCAGCTCATGAAGAATAGAAAAAATAAAAAATAAAATAAAATAAAATATGTTCCCTGTTTAGGATAAGTGAGGAAGATCATCCTGTAGCTCAGAAAGACAGGGTATACCATACTCTAGGCGGTCCATCTGGCAAGGTGCTTTCCTCCCTCGAATACGATTAGCAAGTGATTGTCTCCTAGATTGGAATTTCAGACTAGGCAGTCATAATAAAAGGTGTATACCACTTGCAAGTGGGAGAAGAAGAAGTGATAATTCTGTCCTTTGTTAACGATGGAGGTGCTTCCTGTGATGTGTCATGAGGATAAACATTGCAGTTTTGGTTACTGAAGCACTCCGATTCCCTCGTGAAGACTAAGGAGAAGAATTAATTCAATGGCCCCATAAAGAATGAGGAAGGACATCTGGTTACAAAGGATGGGGAGATGGCGAAGGTATTGAATTTATTCTTCTCCTCAGTCTTCACGAGTGAATCGGGGGGCTTCAGTAACCAAAACTGCAGTGTTTATCCTCATGACACAACACAGGAAGCACCTCCATGGTTAACAGAGGACGGAATTAAAATTAGACTTGAGAAACTTAACATTAATAAATCACCGGGACCAGATGGCTTGCATCCGAGGGTACTTAGGGAACTCAGTCAAGTGATTGCCAGACCGTTGTTCCCAATTTTTACAGATAGTCTACTGACTGGAATGGTACCAGCTGATTGGAGAAAAGCCAATGTAGCTCCTATATTTAAAAAGGGCCCAAAATACATCCGTGGGAATTACAGACCAGTTAGCCTAACATCGATAGTATGTAAACTCTTGGAGGGGATGATAAGGGACTATATACAGGATTTTAGTAATACGAACGATATCATTAGCAGTAATCAGCATGGATTCATGAAGAATCGTTCTTGCCAAACCAATCTATTAACCTTCTATGAGGAGGTGAGTTGCCATCTAGATAAAGGAAGGCCTGTAGACATGGTGTATCTGGATTTTGCAAAAGCATTTGACACAGTTCCCCATAAACGTTTACTGTACAAAATAAGGTCTGTTGGCATGGACCATAGGGTGAGTACATGGATTGAAAACTGGCTACAAGGGCGAGTTCAGAGGGTGGTGATAAATGGGGAGTACTCAGAATGGTCAGGGGTGGGTAGTGGGGTTCCCCAAGGTTCTGTGCTGGGACCAATCCTATTTAATTTGTTCATAAACGATCTGGAGGATGGGATAAACAGTTCAATCTCTGTATTTGCAGACGATACTAAGCTAAGCAGGGCAATAACTTCTCTGCAGGACGTAGAAACCTTGCAAAAAGACCTGAACAAATTAATGGGGTGGGCGACTACATGGCAAATGAGGTTCAATGTAGAAAAATGTAAAATAATGCATTTGGGTGGCAAAAATATGAATGCAATCTATACACTGGGGGGAGAACCTCTGGGGGAATCTAGGATGGAAAAGGACCTGGGGGTCCTAGTAGATGATAGGCTCAGCAATGGCAGGCAATGCCAAGCTGCTGCTAACAAAGCAAACAGAATATTGGCATGCATTAAAAGGGGGATCAACTCCAGAGATAAAACGATAATTCTCCCGCTCTACAAGACTCTGGTCCGGCTGCACCTAGAGTATGCGGTCCAGTTCTGGGCACCAGTCCTCAGGAAGGATGTACTGGAAATGGAGCAAGTACAAAGAAGGGCAACAAAGCTAATAAAGGGTCTGGAAGATATTAGTTATGAGGAAAGGTTGCGAGCACTGAACTTATTCTCTCTGGAGAAGAGACGCTTGAGAGGGGATATGATTTCAATTTACAAATACCGGACTGGTGACCCCTCAATAGGCATAAAACTTTTTCGCAGAAGAGAGTTTACCAAGACTCGTGGCCACTCATTAAAATTAGAAGAAAAGAGGTTTAATCTTAAACTACGTAGAGGGTTCTTTACTGTAAGAGCGGCAAGGATGTGGAATTCCCTTCCACAGGCGGTGGTCTCAGCGGGGAGCATTGATAGCTTCAAGGAACTATTAGATAAGCACCTGAATGACCACAACATACAGGGATATACAATGCAATACTGACACATAATTACACACATAGGTTGGACTTGATTGACTTGTGTCTTTTTTCAACCTCACCTACTATGTAACTATGTAACTACTATGTAACTAATACCTTCATCATCTCTCCATCCTTTGTAACCGGATGTTCTTCCTCATTCTTTATGGGGCCAATATGGTCTGTCCTCCCTTTTTTACTGTTTACATACTTAACCAGTTGCCGACCGCCTAACGCATATATACTACGGCAGAATGGCACGGGCAGGCAAAATCACGTACCTGGTATGTGATCTGCCTCCCGTGGGCGTGGGGTCCTATCGGACCCCCCCCGGTGCCCGAGGCGGTCAGCTTGTGTCTGGGAACGATGAGAGGTGAGGGGGAGACCATCCATTCGTGGCCCCCCCCCTCGCGATCGCTCCCAGCCAATCAGATTCTTCCTTTGCTGCTGTATAGTAAACAGCAGCAGAGGAAATGATGTCATCTCTCCTCGGCACGGTATTTTCCGTTCCGGCGCCAAGGAGAGAAGACATCCAAGTGAGTGCACAAACACTACACACACAGTAGAACACGCCAGGCATACATTACACCCCCAATCACCTCCTGATCACCCCCCAATCACAACACCCCCCCCCCCATCACACTGACACCAAGCAGTTTTTTTTTTTTCTGATTACTGCATTGGTGTCAGTTTGTGACAGTTAGTGTGGTAGGACAGTTAGTGTTAGCCCCCTTTAGGTCTAGGGTACCCCCCTAACCCCCCCTAATAAAGTTTTAACCCCAGTTTTAACACTGTCGCCAGTGTCACTAAGCGATCATTTTTCTGATCGCTGTATTAGTGTCACTGGTGACACTAGTTAGGGAGGTAAATATTTAGGTTCACCGTCAGCGTTTTATAGTGTCAGGGACCCCCATATACTGCCTAATAAGGGTTTTAACCCCTTGATTGCCCCCTAGTTAACCCTTTTACCAGTGATCACTGTATAACTGTTACGGGTGACGCTGGTTAGTTAGTTTATTTTTTATAGTGTCGGGGCACCTGCCGTTTATTACTGAATAAAGGTTTAGCCCCCTGATCGCTCGGCGGTGATAGAGGTTAAGTTTTAGGGTCAGATAGGGTCTGCGTCACCCCAGGCAGCGTCAGGTTAGCGCCAGTACCGCTAACACCCACGCACGCACCGTACACCTCCCTTAGTGGTATAGTATCTGAACGGATCAATATCTGATCCGATCAGATCTATACTAGCGTCCCCAGCAGTTTAGGGTTCCCAAAAAGTGTTAGCGGGATCAGCCCAGATACCTGCTAGCACCTGCGTTTTGCCCCTCCGCCCGGCCCAGCCCAGCCCACCCAAGTGCAGTATTGATCGATCACTGTCAGTTACAAAACACTAAACACATAACTGCAGCGTCCGCAGAGTCAGGCCTGATCCCTGCGATCGCTAACAGTTTTTTTGGTAGCGTTTTGGTGAACTGGCAAGCACCAGCCCCAGGCAGCATCAGGTTAGTGCCAGTAGCGATAACACCCACACACGCACCGTACACCTCCCTTAGTGGTATAGTATCTGAACGGATCAATATCTGATCCGATGAGATCTATACTAGTGTCCCCAGCAGTTTAGGGTTCCCAAAAACGCAGTGTTAGCGGGATCAGCCCAGATACCTGCTAGCACCTGCGTTTTGCCCCTCCGCCCGGCCCAGCCCAGCCCACCCAAGTGCAGTATTGATCGATCACTGTCAGTTACAAAACACTAAACACATAACTGCAGCGTTCGCAGAGTCAGGCCTGATCCCTGCGATCGCTAACAGTTTTTATGGTAGCGTTTTGGTGAACTGGTAAGCACCAGCCAGCGTCAGGTTAGTGCCGGTAGCGCTAACACCCACGCATGCACCGTACACCTCCCTTAGTGGTATAGTATCTGAACGGATCAATATCTGATCCGATCAGATCTATACTAGCATCCCCAGCAGTTTAGGGTTCCCAAAAACGCAGTGTTAGTGGGATCAGCCCAGATACCTGCTAGCACCTGCGTTTTGCCCCTCCGCCTGGCCCAGCCCAGCCCACCCAAGTGCAGTATCGATTGATCACTGTCACTTACAAAACACTAAACGCACATAACTGCAGCATTCGCAGAGTCAGGCCTGATCCCTGTGATCGCTAACAGTTTTTTTGGTAGCGTTTTGGTGAACTGGCAAGCACCAGCGGCCTAGTACACCCCGATCGTAGTCAAACCAGCACTGCAGTAACACTTGGTGACGTGGCGAGTCCCATAAGTGCAGTTCAAGCTGGTGAGGTGGCAAGCACAAGTAGTGTCCCACTGCCACCAAGAAGAAGACAAACACAGGCCTGTCATGCCCATAATGCCCTTCCTGCTGCATTCGCCAATCCTAATAATTGGGAACCCACCACTTCTGCAGCGCCCGTACTTTCCCCATTCACATCCCCAACCACATGCAGTCGGCTGCATGAGAGGCATTTTCTTTATGTCCTCCCGAGTACCCCTACCCAACGAACCCCCCCAAAAAAGATGTCGTGTCTGCAGCAAGCGCGGATATAGGCGTGACACCCGCTATTATTGTCCCTCCTGTCCTGACAATCCTGGTCTTTGCATTGGTGAATGTTTTGAACGCTACCATTCACTAGTTGATTATTAGCGTAGGGTACAGCATTGCACAGACTAGGCACACTTTCACAGGGTCTCCCAAGATGCCATCGCATTTTGAGAGACCCGAACCTGGAACCGATTACAGTTAAAAAAGTTACAGTTACAAAAAAAAGTGTAAAACAAAAAAAACAACACAAAAAAATATATAGCAAAAAAAAAATAGTTGTCGTTTTATTGTTCTCTCTCTCTCTCTATTCTCTCTCTATTGTTCTTCTCTTTTTTACTGTATTCTATTCTGCAATGTTTTATTGTTATTCTGTTTTATCATGTTTGCTTTTCAGGTATGCAATTTTTTATATTTTACCGTTTACTGTGTTTTATTGTTAACCATTTTTTTGTCTTCAGGTACGCCATTCACGACTTTGAGTGGTTATACCAGAATGATGCCTGCAGGTTTAGGTATCATCTTGGTATCATTCTTTTCAGCCAGCAGTTGGCTTTCATGTAAAAGCAATCCTAGTGGCTAATTAGCCTCTAGACTGTTTTTACAAGCAGTGGGAGGGAATGCCCCCCCCCCCCACACCGTCTTCCGTGTTTTTCTCTGGCTCTCCTGTCTCAACAGGGAACCTGAGAATGCAGACGGTGATTCAGCCAGCTGACCATAGAGCTGATCAGAGACCAGAGTGGCTCCAAACATCTCTATGGCCTAAAAAACCAGAAGCTACGAGCATTTCATGACTTAGATTTCGCCGGATGTAAACAGCGCCATTGGGAAATTGGGAAAGCATTTTATCACACCGATCTTGGTGTGGTCAGATGCTTTGAGGGCAGAGGAGAGATCTAGGGTCTAATAGACCCCAATTTTTTCAAAAAAGAGTACCTGTCACTACCTATTGCTATCATAGGGGATATTTACATTCCCTGAGATAACAATAAAAGTGATTAAAAAGAAAAAAAATGAAAGGAACAGTTTAAAAATAAGATAAAAAAGCAAAAAAAAATAAAGAAAAAAAAAAGCACCCCTGTTCCCCCCTGCTCTCGTGCTAAGGCGAACGCCAGCGTCGGTCTGGCGTCAAATGTAAACAGCAATTGCTCTATGCATGTGAGGTATCACCATGAAGGTCAGATCGAGGGCAGTAATTTTAGCAGTAGACCTCCTCTGTAAATCTAAAGTGGTAATGTGTAAAGGCTTTTAAAGGCTTTTAAAAGTGTATTTAGTTTGTCGCCACTGCACGTTTGTGCGCAATTTTAAAGCATGTCATGTTTGGTATCTATGTACTCGGCCTAAGATCATATTTTTTATTTCATCAAACATTTGGGCAATATAGTGTGTTTTAGTGCATTAAAATTTAAAAAAGTGTGTTTTTTCCCAAAAAAATGCGTTTGAAAAATCGCTGCGCAAATACTTTGTGAAAAAAAAAATGAAACACCCACCATTTTAATCTGTAGGGCATTTGCTTTGAAAGAAATATATAATTTTTGGGGGTTCAAAGTAATTTTCTTGCAAAAAAAAATTATTTTTTTTATGTAAACAAAAAGTGTCAGAAAGGGCTTTGTCTTCAAGTGGTTAGAAGAGTGGGTGATGTGTGACATAAGCTTCTAAATGTTGTGCATAAAGTGCCAGGACAGTTCAAACCCCCCCCAAATGACCCCATTTTGGAAAGTAGACACCCCAAGCTATTTGCTGAGAGGCATGTCGAGTCTATGGAATATTTTATATTGTGACACAAGTTGCGGGAAAAAGACACATTTTTTTCTTTCTTTTTTTTTTTTGCACAAAGTTGTCACTAAATGATATATTGCTCAAACATGCCATGGGAATATGTGAAATTACACCCCAAAATACATTCTGTTGCTTCTCCTGAGTATGGGGATACCACATGTGTGAGACTTTTTGGGAGCCTAGCTGCGTACGGGACCCCGAAAACCAAGCACCGCCTTCAGGCTTTCTAAGGGCGTAAATTTTTGATTTCACTCTTCACTGCCTATCACAGTTTCGGAGGCCATGGAATGCCCTGGTGGCACAACCCCCCCCCCCCCCAAATGACCCTATTTTGGAAAGTAGACACCCCAAGCTATTTGCTGAGAGGTATAGTGAGTATTGTGTCAAAATATTAAATATTCCATGGACTCAACATGCCTCTCAGCAAATAGCTTGGGGTGTCTACTTTCCATAATGGGGTCATTTAGGGGGGGGTTTGTGCCATCTGGGCATTTTATGGCCTTCAAAACTGTGATAGGTAGTGAGGAGTGAAATCAAAAATTTACGCCCTTAGAAATTCTGAAGGCAGTGATTGGTTTTCGGGGCCCTGTACGCGGCTAGGCTCCCAAAAAGTCCCACACATGTGGTATCCCCGTACTCAGGAGAAGCAGCTGAATGTATTTTGGGGTGCAATTCCATATATGCCCATGGCCTGTGTGAGCAATATATCATTTAGTGACAACTTTTTGTAAATTTTTACTTTTTTTTGTCATTATTCAATCACTTGGGACAAAAAAAATGAATATTCAATGGGCTCAACATGCCTCTCAGCAATTTCCTTAGGGTGTCTACTTTCCACAATGGGGTCATTTGGGGGGGTTTTGTACTGCCCTGCCATTTTAGCACCTCAAGAATTGACATAGGCGGTCATAAACTAAAGGGTGTGTAAATTCCAGAAAATGTACCCTAGTTTGTAGATGCTATAACTTTTGCGCAAACCAATAAATATACGCTCATTTACTTTTTTTTATCAAAGACATGTGGCTGAATACATTTTGACCTAAATGTATGACTAAAATTGAGTTTATTGGATTTTTTGTATAACAAAAAGTAGAAAATATCATTTTTTTTCAAAATTTTCGGTCTTTTTCCGTTTATAGCGCAAAAAATAAAAACCGCAGAGGTGATCAAATACCATCAAAAGAAAGCTCTATTTGTGGGAAGAAAAGGACGCAAATTTCATTTGGGTACAGCATTGCATGACCGTGCAATTAGCAGTTAAAGCGACGCAGTGCCAAATTGTAAAAAGTGCTGAAGTGGTTAAAGAATTTCTTGGGATTTTTTTTTCTCTCTATGTGTCTTTCATGTTCTACCTTAGCCTTTCTTATTGCACCCTTACATTTCTTGTTGCATTCTTTTTAAAGTCTGAATGCTGATGATGATCCCTCTACCTTGTATTTTTTGAAGGCCTTCTCCTTTGCTTTTATATGCATTTTTACATTGGGGTTAAGCCATCCAGGACATGATTGAATGATAAAATCAGCAGAGCTTCCCCTCATTTCAGATCTACCCCTCAGCTTTACAGTGACTGCACTTCCAAGTGCACTTGTAGTGCAAAGTGGATTTGCCTTTCATAAATAACCCCCACTGTATATGCATGCATGCATGCAAACATGTACATGATCTGGCATTTCACTAACATAGGGCTTTGTACACGGAGCAGAGATGTGTCTGTTTTCTTCTCCCTGCAAAGCAGGGAGAAAAATTGGCCACATCTACTGGTAAAAGCAGCACATATTGCACACTTTACACTTTTTAGGTACACAGATAACTTTTTCATTGCCCCTAAATGTTAACCCCTTCCCAGCCAGTGTCATTAATACAGTGAAAGTGTATAGTTTTAGCACTGGTCACTGCATTAGTCACTGGTGAGGTCAGTGTCAGTTATTCAGTTCCCACCCAGAGTCAGTTAGTGTCAGATTTATCGTCACACTATCACAGTCCCACCACAAGTCGCTGATCACCGCCATTCCAAGTATATAAAAAAATTACAGTATATATACCATCACTTGTAGACACTTCAAGTTTCACACAAACCAATCAATATAGGCTTATTGGGATTGCACTTTGGCCTAAATTTATGAAGAAATTTGATTTGATTTTTTTTTTTATGTTTTATAGCAGAAAGTAAAAAAATATAGTTTTTTTTTCAACAGTTTTAGCCTTTTTTGATTTATATAATAAAAAAAAAAAACAGTGGTGATCAGATACCACCAAAAGAAAGCTGTATTTGCATACAGTGTTGCATAACCGTGCAATTGCCAGTTAAAGCAGTGCAGTGCTGTATGGCAAAAAATGCCCCGGTCATGAACGGGGTAAAACCTTTCCCGTGTAGCGTCGATGAGTGCCTCCTGTCGAATAATGCCTCCTACGTACTGTGCATGTCACGCCAGCTGATTTCCCGATTAGCTGGCTTGGTGTATCGACTGCACATGCACAGTACTTAGGAGGCATTTTCCGACGGGACACGGGGAGCGCGCGGAGGTAGAGAAAAGAGTATCAGTGTAGGAGCGAGGAAAAGCAAAAGTGATCACAAGGCAGAGACAAGAGAGCAAAAGAGGAGATAATTAGAGCACATAAAATATATGAAAAAATTACAAGAAAGAACAGCAATAGAAAGGAGAGAACTGGTAAAAGGCAGAAATGGCAGAAACAGAGGGAAATAGGAAAAAATGAAAAAAAAGAGGGGGGGGGGGAATAAATAAAATGTAAATAAAATAAAATGAGATAAAGTAAAAAATGAAAAAATGGAATAAAAAAATAATAATTAAAAATTAAATACAATAATAACAAACATAATAAAAATATATATGTAAATATAAATAAAATAAAAATAATAATAAAAAGTAATAAATAAATAAATAAAATTCAAAAAATAAAATATAAAAATAATAAAAATAAATCTAAATAATATAAATAGAAAAAAATATATATAAGAATGCCTGTCAATGAAAAAAATGAAAATAAATAATCAAATATTAGAAAAGCAGAGACCCAAGCGACTCGCTCCTCTGTGGAGCACCCTATGCTAATATCACAGTGAAAGCTTAGAGTTATATCGAAAGCTAAATGGTTTATTGTGCAAGCCAATGGAAGTAAAAAATTGTCACATGCAGCTATTATGAAGTATGTCGGAATATATACCGAAAAAACGTAGGTATACTTGGCGTGTTGCTTGGGTCTCTGCTTTTCTGATATTTGATTATTTTCTATTGCTGTTCTTTCTTGTAATTTTTCATCTATTTTATGTGCTCTAATTATCTCCTCTTTTGCTCTCTTGTCTTTGCCTTGTTCATGTATCACTTTTCTATTGCTTCACTCGCTTTTCCCGAGCCTCGCTCCTACATACTGACACTTTTTCAACGGGACGTTCTTTTTCAACGGGAGGCAATAATCAACACTACACCAGTGTAACGTCGATTATTGCCTCCTGTCAAAAATGCCTCACATCACTCCAGCTGATTTCCCGATCAGCTGGCGTGACATATCGACTGCACATGCGCAGTTCGTCATATGCATTTTCCGACGGGGAGGCAAGCCACAGGGATCGTGTGGAGGGAGAGAATCTTAAATGTAAGATTCAGCTTCACTCTCTGTGGCGTGATGTATCGACTGGGCATGCGCAGTTCGTCGGATGCATTTTTCAACGAGAGGCAAGCCACGGGAGCGCGCAGAAAGAGAACACTGACTTAAGGGAGAACTCCGCAGGGAACACTGACGTAAGGGAGAACTCCGCAGGGAACACTGACATAAGGGAGAACTCCGCAGGGAACACTGACATAAGGGAGAACTCCGCAGGGAACACTGACATAAGGGAGAACTCCGCTGGCTTAATAATGTCAGCAGCAACACCACATCCAGCCCCGCCCCCAACACACCTCTAGGCTGCTCTAGAGAAAGGGGGCGAGCGCCATGCATAAGCAGTGTATTTGTCAGGGAAGCTTGGATTGACACAGCGGTGCCAGTGGGAGGGCCAAGGTCTGTGCTTCAAGAGGGGGCGGGTCCCTGAATAGCTATGTATGTGTAAGCGACCTACACTGCAGTTTAAGAAAGCCCATCAGAGATCCCGTTCCCAAGAGCTTGCAATCTATTAAAATGACATACAGTTTATCTCTGTTTACTCTTTGATCTTTTGACAAGTGTGCTTTAGATAGAGCATGTCAAGCCGTAGCTGTGCTCCCTGGGGATATGCTGATCGCTCATCCGTGCTGCTGCTGGAGGGAGCCCAGGTGACCATAAATGAGGGCCCTACAGACTTGGTCACGGTGAGTGACCAAGTCACCAAGTGGCATATCCCCCACACCATCCCATACCCCACTCCATCTCCCCTGGGGACTGGGACCTTTGGGCCACTCACCTTGGGACAGGGACCCCCCCTTCTCCCCTGTGGACTGGGACACCCATTTTCCCTGGGGACTGAGACCCCCTTCTCCCATGGGGACTGGGACCCCTTCTCCCCTGGGGACTGGGACCCCTTCTCACCTGGGGACTGGGACCCCTTCTCACCTGGGGACTGGGATCCTTTCCCACCTGGGGACTGGGATCCTATCTCACCTGGGGACAGGAACTCTATTTCTCCTGGGGACAGGGAACCCATCTCCACTAAGAACAGGAACCTGATCACCCTTTGTGTGCCAACCTCACCGCCCTGCCCGATCACCCTGTGTGTGGCAACCTCACCGCCCTGCCCGATCACCCTGTGTGTGCCAACCTCACCGCCCTGCCCGATCACCCTGTGTGTGCCAACCTCACCGCCCTGCCTGACATGTGTCCTGTGTGAGGGCCCTCCTGTGACAGCTCTTGTCAGGACTTCACCTCACTGTGTGCTCCCCTACATGAATACATGGATGTGCTCCCACTACATGACTGACCCCTCTGTGTGCTCCCCCTACATGTCTGCAAATTCTGACTACCTCCTGTATCCTGTTCACATGCTCTGACTGCCTCCTGTACCATGTCCGCAGCCTCTAACCACCTCCTGGCTGCAATATCTGACTATCTCTTGTCTTTTATCATGTCTGCATTCTCTGAGGGGAAGTCTGTAGAAGAATCAAGATTAAGAGCGCTGCCGGGATGGGTATTATGGGCAGAGTCAGACGTTTATGGACTGTGGAGACTGTAGAATAAAACCAGAGCCACCAACTTGGAGCCATCTAACTGAGCCCTGCACGGTGCACCTGAGAGGTCAGTGACAGTGCCGTCAGGCCAGTTCCCGGCATTTCTCTTTACATCAGAGGATTACAGGATTCCCCCTTACAGTACAAGGGAACTCAGATGTAAAGGAAAAGGCTGCAGAGCATGAGCTAAGGAGGAACTCTGATATAAGGTGGTCTCTGGTCAGCAGAGACCACCTTATATCAGAGTCCATTGCATTTACATCAGTGTTCACAGAGTTCCCCCTTGCAATGTAAGATTAAAAGGCATGGAGGCCCAGAGACATGTCCAGGGAACAAGGAAGATACATGGGTTAGATTAGAAGGGATGAAAACACAGAGACATGTCCAGAGTACACAGAAGATACATGGGTTAGATTAGAAGGGATGAAAACACAGAGACATGTCCAGAGTACACAGAAGATACATGGGTTAGATTAGAAGGAATGAAGGCCCAGAGACATGTCCAGAGTACGCAGAAGATACATGGGTTAGATTAGAAGGGATGAAGGCCCAGAGACATGTCCAGAGTACACAGAAGATACATGGGTTAGATTAGAAGGGGTGAAGGCCCAGAGACATGTCCAGAGTACACAGAAGGTACATGGGTTAGATTAGAAGGGATGGAGGCCCAGAGACATGTCCAGAGTACACAGAAGATACATGGGTCAGATTAGAAGGGATGAAGGTCCAGACATGTCCAGAGTACGCAGAAGATACATGGTTTAGATTAGAAGGGATGGAGGCCCAGAGACATGTCCAGAGTACGCAGAAGATACATGGGTCAGATTAGAAGGGATGAAGGCCCAGAGACATGTCCAGAGTACGCAGAGGATACATGAGTTAGATTAGAAGGGATGAAGACCCAGAGACATGTCCAGGGAACACAGAAGATACATGAGTTAGATTAGAAGGGATGAAAGCACAGAGACATGTCCAAAGTACACAGAAAATACATGGGTTAGATTAGAAGGGATGGAGGCCCAGAGACATGTCCAGAATACGCAGAAGATACATGGGTTAGATTAGAAGGGATGAAGGCCCAGAGACATGTCCAGAGTACGCAGAAGATACATGGGTTAGATTAGAAGGGATGAAGGCCCAGAGACATGTCCAGAGTACGCAGAAGATACATGGGTTAGATTAGAAGGGACGAAGGCCCAGAGACATGTCCAGAGTACGCAGAAGATACATGGGTTGGATTAGAAGGGATGAAGGCCCAGAGACATGTCCAGAGTACACAGAAGATACATGGGTTAGATTGAAAAATGCATGCGCAGTACGTCACGTCACTCCAGCTGATTTGCCCATCAGCTGGCGTGAAGTATCGACTCACATGCGCAGTTCATCGGATGCATTTTCCAACGGGAGGCAAGCCACGGGGAGCGCGCAGGGGTAAGAAAAGAAAGTGTCAGCGTGTAGGAGCGAGGCTCGGGAAAAGCGAGTGAAGCAATAGAAAAGTGATACATGAACAAGGCAGAGACAAGAGAGCAAAAGAGGAGATAATTAGAGCACATAAAATATATGAAATATTACAAGAAAGAATGGCAATAGAAAATAATCAAATATCAGAAAAGCAGAGACCCAAGCGACTCGCCAAGTATACTTATGTTTTTTTGGTTTATATTCCGACATACTTCATAATAGCCGCATGTGACAATTTTTTACTTCCATTGGCTTGCACAATAAACCATTTAGCTTTCGATATAACTCTAAGCTTTCACTGTGATATTAGCATAGGGTGCTCCACAGAGGAGCGAGTCGCTTGGGTCTCTGCTTTTCTAATATTTGATTATTGTATTTATATTTTTCTATTTGTATTATTTAGATGTATTTTTATTACTTTTTAATTTTTTTTTTATTTATTTATTCTTTTTTATTATTATTTTTATTTTATTTATATATATATACAAATATATAAATATATATATGAGTCACCTAACTGAAAGTGTCTTTGAACACGCACTCCAGGAATGGCCTACAGTCAGGTATAGGCTAGACTAGATATATACAAGCCTGTATATATATATATATATATATATATATATATATATATATATATATATATATATATATATATATATATATTGTATTTTGTTTGTTTTTATTTGTATTCATTTTTTAATTATTATTTTTTTATTCCATTTTTTCATTTTTTATTTTATCTAATTTTATTTTATTTTATTACCATTTTGTTTCTTTTTTCTTCCTTTTTTTAATTTTTTCCTCTGTTTCTGCCATTTCTGCCTTTTACAAATTCTCTTCTTTCTATTATTGTTCTTTCTTGTAATTTTTTTCATATATTTTATGTGCTCTAATTATCTTCTCTTTTGCTCTCTTGTCTCTGCCTTGTATCCCAGCACAGCGAAACATTGATTATCCAATGAGAGCAGGGAGTGGGCGGGGACGGAATAGCTTTACGGTGGGCGTATCTCCCGAGCCTCTTCTACGCTGACACTGTTTTCTCTTCCTCCACGCGCTCCCCGTGGCTTGCCTCCCGTCGGAAAATGCATCCGACGAACTGCGCATGTGCAGTCTCACGTCACGCCAGCTGATCGGGAAATCAGCTGGTGTGACGTAACGAAGGAGGCATTATTCGACGGGAGGCACTCATCGACGCTACACCGGAGGTCAAGTGGTTAATTGAATAGCCTCTTCTTCTGTTGTAATTGGTTGTAAACAATCCTGTTAGCCGATTCTGTCCACTTTTAGGGCTAACAGACAAACTACTGTTTAAAAAACAAAAAACAAAACAAAACATGAGATGCTCATGCTGAGCACTACTATGTGGAGCATGTGACAGAGCCAAAAATAAAATAAAAAGAGAAAATTACAGTGGGGACATAGTCCAGTTCAAGTGGTTTCAAGAACCAAATGAAAAATACACAAATCTTTCAAACAGGTCTGAAGGATTCTTTAAAGTTTTACTTTGTGTCTTAGTTCCCGCTTGGTTTTAACCACTTGCCAATGGCGCCATAGGAAAATGACGGCTACAGCGCAGTCGGCCAGTTCTGGGAGGGCATCATATGATGTCCTCTTGTAATTACGCCCCGCTGCGGTGCACGGGCGGTGCACTCTGTGACCGCTGTGTCTTCTGGACAACAGCTGATCATAGATCGCGGTAAAGAGCCAATCACAGTGGCTCTTTACCACGTGATCAGCTATGTCAAATCACAGCTGATCATGATGTAAACACAGTTGCCGGTTATCGGCATTCCGTTCCTCACACAGTGACAGCATAAGGAGAGGAGAGAGTCGGTAACCAGCTAGTGTAAAATGGGACATCTGCACTGTTAATCAGGACACTGATCATTGGTGTCCAATGATCAGTGCAGCCCCAACAGTGTCCATCAGTGCTGCCAATCAGTGCCCATCAGTGCTGCCAATCAGTGCTGCCTATCAGTGCCGTTCAGTGCTGCTTATCGGTGCCCATCAGTGCCGCATATCAGTGCCTGCCTATTAGTGCTCATCAGTGCTGCCTATCAGTCCCCATCAGTGCTGCCTATTAGTGCACATCAATGCAGTCTCATCAGCACACATCAGTGAAGGAGAAATGTTACCTGTTTGCAAAATTTGATGATAAAAAACTCATATGGGTACAATCGGGGCTGGCCCAACCATGGGATCCAGTGGGACCATTGTCCCAGGCGGCACTTTAAGAAGGGCGGCAGCCGGCCACAGCGTGCAGTGAAAAGTTGTCAGGAGTACCCACCGCCGCCTGCCGCCATCCGCCGCCGCAAATCCTAATCACCGGGCTTTCTTCCGATATCTGCCCACTGGGATGCTGTGAAAGGCATCCAAGGAGTGTGCAGCCCATGCTGTGCAGATGGTGGGGCTTGTAAGAGTCGATGAGTGTGTGACACTGTCAGATAATGTAACTGCATTGAGGGAGAGAAATCAGCTGTCACAACTCAGCAGTGATGTCAGGAGTGGGCGGGACCGAACAGCTATCAAACACCAGCCAATGGGATGGGGTCTGGGCGGGCCGCTACATTTATGTGGCTCCGCCCCTTTCTTAAACAGCCCGATGGTTGGCTGGTGTTTGATAGCTGCTCAGTCCCGCGGCTCCGTCCACCCCCGGCATCATCGCTGAGTTGTGACAGCTGATCTCTCTCCCTCAGTGCAGTTACATTAGATAACAGTGTCACACACTGAGGGGCTCCGGCAAGCCTTATGATCTGCTCAATGTGAAACTCCCCTTCTCCCCTGTCAGTGTCAATCAGTGCCATCTATCAGTGCCACCTACCAGTGCTGTCTATCAATACCAATCAGTGCCACCTATCAGTGCCCATCAGTGCCACCTATCAATGCCAATCAGTGCCCATCAGTGCTGCCTATCAATGCCAATCAGTGCCACCTATCAGTGCCCATCAGTGCCACCTATCAATGCCAATCAGTGCCATCTAATAGCGCTGCCCATCGGTGCCAATCAATACCACCTATCAGTGCTGCCTATCAATGCCAATCAGTGCTGCCTATCAATGCCGATCAGTGCCACCTATCAGTGCTGCCTATCAATGCCAATCAGTGCCACCTATCAGTGCAAATCAGTGCTGCCTATCAGTGTCCATCAGTGCTGCCTATCAATGTCAATCAGTGCTGACAATCAGTGCCCATCAGTGCTGACAATCATTAGTGCCCATCGGTGCTGCCTATTAATGCCAATCAGTGCCACCTATCCGTGCTGTCAATCAGTACCAATCAGCAGCCTGATGGGGCACAACTAAAATCCATTGATGTTTATTAATTCCACATGCCAATCTTTAGTATAATAGGTAATCACCACACTACTATTTACAATAAACTACTGGAGGTAACATAAAAAAAGTGTCAGTAAAAGGCAGCCCTAACTTACTAATCAATAACTTAACAATAATGGTGAAACCCTCTAATGTATGGAAATCTTAATAAACTTCAATATTACCACAATACCGGTCTCTGTGATACGCAACTTCACATCTAATTCAAACTGAGAACAAGACATAAGAAATAAAACTTAGCAGGGATGGTGGAAACTCCTCTACAAATAATTGCAATCCAAATTAACGTCAAGTGCAACAACTTTTTAGTTGGGAGGTTCAACTGACAATTGCGCGGTTGTGCGACGCTGTACCCAAACAAAATTTACGTCCTTTTTTTCCTACAACTAGAGCTTTCTTTTTGTGATATTGGATCACCTCTGCAGTTTTATTTTTTGTGCTATAAACAAAAAAAGTTCTGGATTTGAACATAATGGTTTGTGATATAATTTTCCATATGGAAAAGGTTCTGTTGCATGTAAATCAGATTTTCTGATAAATGTATTTTTTTTTAATTATCTTGATATAAAATAATGACTGTGGGGGGCTTTTTGGTGGGTGTGATTTTTTTTTTTTTGGGGGGGGGGGGGGGCAGCATTTCATTCTTGAGCCCAGGCAGCACAATGTCTTGGGCCGGCCCTGGGTACATTGCTGCATGATCGTGCAATTGTCATTCAAAGTGTGACAGCGCTGAAAGCTGAAAGACGGCCTGGTAAGGAAGGGGGTAAAAATGCCCAGTAGGCAAATAGTTAAGGCGTTTTCTTGGTCAGAGTGTTTTGGCAGAGGACGCAAGTAAGCAGCAGCACCCTCAAACTACTGTAATTTGATTGATACCAGTTAAAAAAAATACTTTATTATGTTGCTTGACTGGCATAAGCAGTAGCCCCAAAATAGTGTGATTTTGTATTCAGAAAAAAGTTGGCATTTCTGATGCACCCTTTTCCTTCTCTTCTACTAATCCCACCAGAACTCTTAAAACTGGCTATGACTGGATCCAGCAGAATTGTTTGAGCATTCTAATTCTGGTTTGCTCCAAGAGCAGCCACAAGCTGAGAATGCAGTGAAGATTATAGATACATATGTGCAGCATTCATGTGGTTTTCATTTCTCCATTACCTACCTCTATAATATCTATCTATTTATCTATCCATCCTAATTATCAATCTCCTTGAACCCCCCAATATCTATATCCTGTCAGCCTCCTTCAAACTGCATACATCTGGAAAACTGAAGAAAACTATAATGTTTAACTCAGTTGCTGCATTCTTGCATGTGAAGCCAATGCATGTCTCTCCTTTTGTTCTCAGAAGGGCTGACAGCAGTGGTGTACTTCAGGAAGAATTTGTACTGTGGTACTGGGAGGGGGATCTGTGTTAAAGGGTTAGGCTTGGGGGGTGGTCTGTACTTAGGAAGATATTTACAGGGGGAGTCTGTAATGAGGGGTTAGGCTGGGATGGAGGATATTCAGGGCTGTGGGAGAAGATTTGTACTGGAGGGAGATTGGTACTGTTGGTTGAAATTTTTACTTTGTTGGACATGGCCGTGGGTGGGAATACAGGCAGAAGGTGGTCATTTTTTGCAGTAATCTGTGCAGTGGCCAGTGCATTACCCACTCCTGAGCCCTGCACTCTGTGATGATACACTGATTTTTTTTTTTTTTTAATGGACATGTAGGAACACTGGAATGGGTTGTAGTGCACCTGGGGTGAGGGTGTTTTGGCTGCACAGACTTTTACTTTTTTTTTTTTCAAAGGATACAGTAAGGTGCTCAACCCAAGCTATAATCCAAACTAAAATAACAGAAAAAGGGCTTTAAATGAGCTAAGGTGACAATTGAAGAGCTAGCTACCAATCAGTTGTTGAGAATAGATATCTGTCCTTAAAAGGATTTTTGGTTATACAGATCTGTGGATACAGGCAGGGCACATAAGAAAAGGTACCTTAGCACTGCAATTGAATTAACTCAAGCATAGTTTGTTTAAAGTGGTTGTAAACTTCAATGATAATTTGTACCTATAGGCAATGCTGTATCCTGGCCTAGGCCTGCAATTGAATTAACTCAAGCATAGTTTGTTTAAAGTGGTTGTAAACTTCAATGATAATTTGTACCTATAGGCAATGCTGTATCCTGGCCTAGGCCGACAAGGCCCAGGCCTAGGGCAGCAATTTGCAGGGGGGCAGCATGGAAAGAATCCCCACCAGCATGGGACAGACTGGGCTGAGAGGCAATTTAGTCTAGCACCCCCATAAAACGGCCGCACTGCTTCCGGTATGCTGTGGGGGGGGGGGGGGGGGTGCCGCTTCTAATTTTGACTGTCCTATCATCCTGGACCACAAATCTTCCTCACTGTGCTATATGTCTTCTGCTGTACCATTGGCATGGTTATATCTTCCTAGCCCTCTCCTTAAAATTTCAGAAATTTGAGCTTAAAGTAGAACTATAGGCAACACTTTTTTTTTCATTTTGTAGCCCCTGTCAGTTTATTTTTTACCATCCCTGTCCCATTGCAGAGATTTCCCTTCACTTCCTGCCCCATAGCCAAACAGGAAGTGAGAGGAAATCTATGCAAATTAAGGGAATCCATTGCCCCCCCCCCTCCCCAGGCCCACAGAACTAGTGTCCCCACTCAACAATTTCAGGGCAGGTCTTAAACAGCAAGGGGTGTGGCCTTGACAGGAAGGGGTGGGTCATATTTAAAGTAGGGGGTACACGAGTTTAGTCAGGCCTAGGGCAGCACAAAACCTAAATACACTACTGCCTATAGGTAAGCCTATAATAAGGCTTACCTATAGGTATTGCAAATATCTCCTAAACATGCACTATTTAGGAGATATTTACTGTATATGCAGCCAATGATGTCATCGGTGCATGCGCTCTGAAGGAATGGCCACCGGTGCCGTTCCGAGTGACGGCTCTGGCCACTCACACAGCTGCGGACCCGGAAGGAAGACGGGTGATCATGTATGCGGCCTCCAGCGGTGACAACGTATTGGTGGAGGGCTTAGTTTGCAGGTAAGTCTCACATAATATGCTAGTATGCGATGCATACTAGCACATTACGCCTTTACTTTGCAGGCCAGAAAAAAAAGGCAGCGCTTTACTTCCTCTTTAAGATGTAAAACCAATCAATAAAATATCATGTACATTTTAGCACCACTTTAACATTACCCAAGTATATTCCACTGTTGTCACCATTTAAAAAACTCTCTAAAGATACACAGACTTTTGCTCCCTGCATGACATTCTGTAAGGCCTCATTCACATGGGGCATGCATAACCGCATGCTCCATGCAGAGTCATGTTTACCCGCACAGAGTTGCACAGGTGTTCCATGTATCCCTATGCAGGCAGTTCCATTGCTGTCAGTTGGGACGTAGTAGCTGCACGGACACAGCCACTGATTCCAATGTGACATTGGTGCAGGTATATGTCCCCGAATTCATCCTGGACACCAAGCCCTTCCTTGGGGATACCCTCAATGTTCCTTATAATGTGGCATCATGTCTCAGGGCCTTAACTCCCTCCACAACAGCATACAGTACAGCGTGATAATGTTCTGTGAGCACAGTAGGCATGTAGGCAGATTGCCTACAGATGTATTAGTTAGTGGCTGGCCCAGGCTGAGGGAGGATAGAGTTATTGTGTGCGTTACAGTTACTGGGCTTTTTGGATTCAGCCTACTTACCAGAAATATCAAAATGGGGGAAAGCTGGGTTTGGGGGTCCTTGCAGGGTCTCCTTTCGCTGGTTCAGATGGGCCACAGTGGAAAGGACTTGCAGACCATTGGAGGCACCGGGGTTCCGGAGATCAGCCAAGAGCTGGAGAATGCCAAAATGGACTACTACCTTTCTGAGGTACACCTGGGCAGCCAGTTAGAGGTAGTAAGGGATATTATAACATTACTTTTCAGTAAAGTTGCATCGACTGTTCTGAGCCTGGTCTGAAGTTATTCAAAGGGGTGCATATTGGTTCTGGCGTATCAAAATAACCAGGGTCTGTAAAGCACATGTGGGGTATGAAGCTCAGCTGCTACAAAAAGTCTACTCGGCCAGTCAAGCAAGAGAAGCAGCGTAGTTGCTATGGGTAGCCAAGCACTAGTTTGAAATACAACCAGTCGATATCGCGAGGTACCAGGTAAAGGTGAAGGGCTGTCCGGTAGCAAGGGGGTCAATGTTCTGGCTCCCTCCCTATCAGTTTCCAGTAGCATCTGGCAGGGACCCCATTTTGTTACTGGGGGTGAGGTAACAGAGGTATGTACTGGTGGAGAGAGCACAGGCTCAGCAGCATTCCTCCTAATGCAAACATACTGTACATCAGGTTACAGTGTGTGGTGACATGGGACCACACTTTCAGAGAAACTCTGTACCTCTACTACTGCACACAGTGTTACAGCTTATCTCTAAGTTGGGGAACTGCCTTAAAGGGTAACTCCACTTTCGTGGGAAAAAAAATTGCAAATAAAAAAAAAATAATAATAATAATTAAAATAATAATATAGCATATACAACTGTGACACAAGTCATATTATAATTGAATGTTATTAAAAAGTACCTTTCCTTTTCAATACTGTGTATAGCTGGTTGTTAAGGAGCGGGCCGGGAAGCAGGCCACTGCATCCTTAACAACGAATGAGTCATCACCTGTCAGCGGGATTCCCCGCCGACAGCTAAATGTAAAAACAAGAATTGCCTGCAATAAAAACATTTTTTTTTTAATTTGCAAAAAAAATGTGTGGGGTCCCCTCCCCACCCATACCTTGCCCTTTGGGTCTGATATGGATTTTTAGGGAAACCCAACGCCAAAACTTTAACAAAAAATGGCATGGGATCCCCCCAAAATCCATACTGGACCCTTATTCGAGCATGCAGCCAGGCAGGTCAGGAAAGGGAGGGGACGAGCAAGCACCCCCCCCCACCTGAACTATACCAGGCCACATGCCCTCAACATGGGGGGGTGCTTTGGGGCAAGGGGGCTCTGCCCCCCCAAAGCACCTTGTTTCCATGTTGATGGGGACAAGGGCTTCTTTCCCACAACCCTGGCCAGTGGTTGTGGGGGTCTGCAGACAGGGGCTCATTTAGAATCTGGAAGCCCCCTTTATTATTGGGTACATACCCATCCACCAAAAAAATTTGTAAAGACAACACCACACAACACGCCGACCCGAAAAAAGGAAAATAAAAGGTCCACTCCCGCTGTCTACCAGTTCTTAATTAACTAAGTGGTGTGGTCACCCACTGGCGTCACCAATTGACCAGGGCAGAAAATAATCAATTGCTTTGCAGCAACACTGAGTTTGTTCATGAATATGATTGTATTTCGATCAATCAGATTATGAAATTGCATGGTAAAAACAGAGATGTAATCAATAACTTACAATTGCAAGTTACGATTGTATCTTAACTACTGAACTAAATCCACTACCCTGCATGTGGCATATCAATTGAATGCATTGTCAACTATAGATCGATTATACCTATCAGAAGAGATCGGCCAGAAAATAATTTGATCATTTATCAATGCGTTTATGTCCACCATTAGGCTCACTGCATATGTTCAATCTGATTATACAATCTCTGTACAATCAACTTTAGATTTAACTCAGCTATGTAATATGAGGACCTACTTAATTTATCTGGTCAATCTGTATCTAATCAGGCAGGCCCATGCTTTCCATACAGTAGCTGTTGGTAGATCTAAAGAGAAAGCACAATTTGATTGTAGCGTGTATGTTGAGCCGGAGATATGCAAAGCTTTACAAAACCAAATGTCATCCAGTTAAGATTTGGATCAACTTTAAGCTGCAAAGTAATCTTTTTTTCAACATCGTTCTTAATAAATACTTGCACAAAAGGGAAAAAGGACAAACAAAAGTTGCTAATCATGCAAATCAAAGCATGTAATACTAGTTAACACGCGTGAAAGATAAGGCTTAATAAAAGCACACATGTTAAGTTGTAACTCGGACAGGGTCTCTCTCCACCCCCATCCAGTGAGAATTTGAGCTGTGCAGCTGTCGCAAGTAGAATATGTTACTGGGTCTAAATTTAATCATGAGCCCATGTCTATCTCTACACTGATCTCATTCCACACCCTTAGAGGCAGGGACTCTGGGGCAGAGAGGCAGAAATGACATCCAATTTTTACCCCTTCTAAAAAAAAATATATATTTGGAAAATATCCCTGCTTGTTTTCCAAACACGAAAAATGTACCTAATGACTGTACAGGCGGCTAAGTCTAAATGGTGAAAGCTGAACAGAAAGGATTAGAAACTGTATGGACTGTTATTGAAAAGATAAAGGAACCCAAGGAAAGGGACAGTCTCTTGAAAGAGAAGAAATTTAAAGGTATGTGCATGGAAAATGTTTTCTGATCTTTTGGGATGTGTGCTTATTTATGAATACACACATATATATATATATATATACACACACACATGGTTTTGTTGGTGTTTGCTATGTTTTTGAATGGGGCTTGACAAAAAAGTTAACTTTTTTGTAAATGATTTAACTGCAGAATGTATGCCTGGTATGTCACATATTCTAAAGCTTGTTTAGGAGATTTCAGCAATTAACACGCATAGATTATATTTGTCTAACTTGTCTATAGGGATAAGCACAAGTGTTTTTTGGATAACTGTACTAAAAGCAAAAGCTATTTTTACAGCATAGCACCTTTAAAAATAAAGCTGGCCATTATTGGGCTTTGGCTTACGTAGCAGAATTAATGACAGCCTTCTGTTCTCAGTAAATGCTTGTGATAAGATTTTATGTATCATTAATGACACCACAAAGTAACAAGATTAAAAAGTTTCAGATTTAGATCAGTAATGCCATTAACCTGTGTATGCGATTTTTTAAATTATGACTGGTCATATACAGCTATTTAGAAAAGTGCTGAGATTACATTTTACCCATGTCTTCCCAATGATGAATGCCCTCATTTAGGAACCTGCTTGTTATCTGGCCTTTATACGTTCCATAAATTGCTGATGGTCTTACCATGTGTTACTAATAAGAGGTGGAGAAAACAGTATGTATAGGGTGCTCTGTTCCTTTGGCATTATATTTACATGTTTTTTTGTTTTTTTTTTATTATACATGCTTTTGAGCATATCTATATCCAATGACAAATACTTATATAGTATTGCAGCTTGCCAATCCTAAGGCTAGTTTCACAATGAATGCGTTTTTTTCAGGCGGTTTAGCACTAAAAACCACCTCCCATGCCACCCCAGTTTTAATGCCCGAGTGCTTTCACACTGGGGCGGTGTGCTTGCGGGACATTAGAAAAAGTCCTGCAAGCAGTATCTTTGGGACGGTTTAGGAGCGCTTTATACAGCGCTCCTAAGCCACCCCTGCCTATTGGAATGAATGGGCAGCGCTTCTGAAGCACCTGAAAAGCGTGGGCGGTTTTAACCCTTTCTTCGGTCACTAGCGGGGGTTAAAAGCGCCCTGCTAGCAGACTAAAAGTGCCCCTAAAATGACAGTAAATCGCCGTTAACTAACGCGGTATGGCCCCAGTGTGAAAGTAGCCTTAGATGTTGTGGAGGTTTTAATTTTCTTTTTTTCACACATTTTTTAGTTTATTTTAACTTTGTTATACTACCATTAATTCCCTTTATGTACTAGAATGACAACCATACTGAGCAGGGTTGTCACCCTAGAAGAGAGAGAGTGTTAGGACTACTTAACCCCTCCCTCTCTTAACCATAACAGGTGGAGGAGTTTTGTAGTGTACGGAGATAGCAGACAACAATGTTAACTGATTACAGTTCAGAGGCAGAAAGTACAGGATGTTATCAGCTCACAAGATTTCTGGATAGATGAACAGCTACTTTTTTCACACTCGTTCAACAAATATAATAAAATGCTTTCAATTGCAAAATAAGAGAATTTCATTATTAGGCCTCTTTTACAGGGGGCGGACTCCGTCCAGCTGATCTGCCTACTCAGAGGGGGATCTCGCTGCTGATCCCCACTGAGCAGGATGACAGGTCAGTGTTCGCTCCACTATGCAAAGTGGACATGGACACAGCCCGCTCTCCTCTATGGGGATAGACCGTGTGTCCGTTTCAATCCGACTGTCATCCGTTCCACCGGATCCCCATCTGTCTGTTTTTGGTGGCCCGGATCAGATCTGATACGGCGGGTGTCAGTGGACGCATGTCCACTGTACTCAAGGAGGGTTGCACCTTGCAAGAGAAGCTGAAGCTCTGCTGACTTCCATCATCCAATCATGTAGCTCATTTGGTTTTAGTAAAATCAACTAATATTCCAATGTATCACCTGACCTATCTCACCTGTGTGTAGTCTACATGGAGTTTCATTTCCTTATATTTTCTTCCATTATCTCTTACATATGTAGTATGTACAAGCCCAAGGATCAACAAGCCATATTGCAATGTGTGTAAAAAAGGTGATAGTTAATCAAGTAGCTACTTACTGGAGGCTGTCTTTCACCATATAATCCTGTCCTGCAACTGTCCAATGTATCACCTGACCTATCTCACCTGTGTGTAGTCTACATGGAGTTTCATTTCCTTATATTTTCTTCCATTATCTCTTACATATGTAGTATGTACCGTGTAGGAAATGTAATAAGTAATAAAATTGTACAGCTCCCTCCAGCTTTAAGCTAGGCCTAAGGGGCATTTTCACAGATGCTGTCCTTCCTTACTATTTTCCACAGCCTTCCTCAAGTTCCTATCTGCCATGTTCTACTAGAAGAAAAATTATTATTGACAAGTAGATTACAGTAAATTATGTCTCACTGTGCAATTTTACAAGGACATTTCATTTGTGTTATGGTATTATTGGATATTTTGGCACTATTTCCATTTTTTAGTATTGTGGCATTTTAACTATGCTTACAGGCAGTATGACTTTGGTATTTCCCTACATCTTTATCTATCACTGATGCACTATTTTTTAAACCTCTGTTTTTTATGTATAATATCTAACTAATCCCTATAAAGATGTTATACTACTTTTTTCCGGTGCAAATGTGTTATTATTATTATAGTAGTGCCTTTGGTGTACTATTGTTTTATGGTTAATTTATGGTGGAAAGATGTTTTGTTTTAGATCATGTACTTACACATATAATTCCAGGAAAGTATTCTAAACATTGAACAAAAATTGGAATCACCCTCCCCTGGTCGTGGACAGAGTGCTGCTACTACAATAGCATATATGAAAGAAAACAAAATACTCCCAAGGGCCTATACGCAGCTAGCAAGTAATAAATGTACTTGTTTTGTATAAAAATATTAGTTTATTTTCAGTTGATATAAAAAATCATCAATAAAAGCAGCAATAACAAAAGGAGGGGAAGGAGGGGAAGGGGACAAATGAAAAAAGGGGGACAACAACAAGAACTCTGGTGTACACAAAATTTTGCATAATAGATGTCCAATATGACATAGACATTGAACAATACAAAAACAGTATATCTGTGAATGCTACTGTTAAGGATAATCCAACACATTTCAATCATAATTTTGTATTCGATCTTCTTCAGGCGGATATAGACATCTATAACATATCAATACAGAATATTAATAATATCATCATCATCATCATCGTTTAGAAAAGAAAACCTGTATATACAGGAATCCGAAATATCAAAAGGTCCTACCTTTGATAAAAGAAGTGTTTGAGTGGCCAGAGCAGAAATACAAAACATCACACCAGGATGTTCTCACGGTGGTCAGCCATCCAAGGAGTGGGCAAGGAGTCCACTTCTATCTGCAAGAGGCCACACTTCATTAGGTGTGCGGGGGTGGAGGGAGACACAGGCGCATATACAGTGTATATAATATCTAAAAATGGATTTCCTACAGCTATTCAACTAGTTTTAAGGTGTCCATTCAATTAGTTCAAATCATACGGGTTTTGCTAAGGGAGTACATCTCCTAGATTTAATACATCACCTGGAGGATATAAATTTCCAACAAGTGTGTACATGTATCTATGTTTTTTTTCATAGGGGTTTATAGCATATACAGTATCTATATGTAGAGGGAGCTGCGTTCCATAGGTATAATTACCTTGTTTAACTATGTATAGGTCCCAGATATAATGTATTCATCTATCCAGTGTGTCAAAACAGGCAGGTTATGTGTTCATCACAAGATTAATGGTATCACCAGTTCCTCACCGTTATAGCACCCACATGCTGCATTGGGAGAAATATATATTATATATATAAATAAATGAATTGATCAAAAAGGCTGGGACATCTATCTCAAGCCCAAGGATCAACAAGCCATATTGCAATGTGTGTAAAAAAGGTGATAGTTAATCAAGTAGCTACTTACTGGAGGCTGTCTTTCACCACATAATCCTGTCCTGCAACTGTCCAATGTATCACCTGACCTATCTCACCTGTGTGTGTAATCTGGGTGTTGATCAGCGCACCAGTGTCTCTCCTCCCCATCCTCCATTGCATGCCCCCGCCATGAATAAATCAAAGGCCGGCTGTGTGTCCTGACGGGTTTCCATGGAGTCGGCGGCCATGGCTGTGACTCTCCCGGAACGCTGAGGAGGCCACACAGCCGGCCTTTGATTTGTTCATGGCTGGGGAGGCGTGTAATGGAGGATGGGGAGGAGAGGCACTGGTGCACTGATCAACACCCAGATTACACACACAGGTGAGATAGGTCAGGGCAATCAGCAGACGCCCATATAAACGGTACGTTCAGTACATGCTCCATTCCTATGCGGACATAACACATTGGACAGTTGCAGGACAGGATTATTTGGTGAAAGACAACCTCCAGTAAGTAGCTACTTGATTAACTATCACTTTTTTTACACACATTGCAATACGGCTTGTTGATCCTTGGGCTGGAGACAGCCTTTTTGATCAATTCATTTATTTACATAAAATATATATATATATATAGATATATATAGATATATATATATCTATATATATATATATATTTCTCCCAATGCAGCATTGACACACTGGAAAGACCAATACATCATATCTGGGACCTATACATAGTTAAACAAGGCAATTATACCTATGGAACGCAGCTCCCTCTATATAGATACTGTATATTCTATAAACCCCTATGAGTAAGAACATAGATACATGTACACACTTGTTAGAAATTTATATCTTCCAGGTGATGTATTAAATCTAGGAGATATACTCCCTTAGCAAAATCTATATGATTTGAACTAATATAATGGACACCTTAAAACTAGTTGAATAGCTGTAGGAAATCCATTGTTAGATATTATATACACTGTATGCGCACCTGTGTCTCCCTTCACCCCCACACGCCTAATGAAGTGAACTCCCTGCCCACGCCTTGGATGGCTGACCACTGTGAGAACATCCTGGTGTGATGTTTTGTATTTCTGCTCTGGCCACTCAAACACTTCTTTTATCAAAGGTAGGACCTTTTGATATTTCGGATTCCTGTATATACAGGTTTTCTTTTCTAAACGATGATGATGATGATATTATTAATATCATCTATTGATATGTTATAGATGTCTATATGAAGAAGATCGAATACAAAATTATGATTGAAACGCGTTGGAGTTATCCTTAACAGTAGCATTCACAGACATACTGTTTTTGTATTGTTCAATGTCTATGTCATATTGGACACCTATTATGCAAAATTTTGTGTACACCAGAGCTCTTGCTGTTGTCCCCCTTTTTTCATTTGTCCTCTTCCCCTCTTTCCTCTCCTTTTGTCATTGCTGTTATTGATGATTTTTTATATCAAATAAAAATAAAATAATATTTTTATACAAAACAAGTACATTTATTACTTGCAAGCTGCGTATAGGCCGTTGGGAGTATTTTGTTTTCCTTCAAGTATTCTAAACTTTAATCTATTTTGTTAATGTGCGAAATACTGAAATTTGCAAGGCAAGGAGAAAAGGCAAACATCTTTGTTTTATGAAGGTATTTCTAAAGTTTTGGTCAATTGTACTCACATTAGTGGGCCAAAAAGGGTGGATGGGAGGTCAAAAATATTTTTTTGCAGTATAACAGTTTTTATATACATTGCTTTAATATTTTGTTCACTTACCTAACAATAACACATTCTGCTCAGCTTTAAACATTTCATTGATCCAGTCACAGCAATCCCTACTGTTAAAAGAGCATATAATCAATGTTACAAAGGTGATCATGCATGCATGATAAAATTTGGACTTTAGGCCATTAACATACTAGTATATTTTAGGGAATCAATACCAGGATACCAGCACTGTAGAACCACAGTGATAAATCCTATGCCAACACACTGATGAATGTGATTTAGATTTCCATACTTTTATTGTCAAAATATCTAATTTAATTTTGTACAAACCTTTGCTTTGGGATAGTGTCCATCTTGTTTAAAAATTGAAAGTTTGTCTGGAGTACTACCTCAATCCCATGCAACTGGTTGATTTAAATTAATATCAAGTCAATTTGAGTTAAATTTGCTTTGTAGCGTGTAAATTAACCAGACAGGGGAAATAAGTCTAGTTGATAAACTGAAATTCTGTTGTTGTGGGAACGAGATTCATTACATTAAAGTAGAGGGTTCTCTGTCAGAACACCCCCCCCCCCCCCCCCCCCCTTGTGTAAATGGTTATTCAGAAAATAGTCACGCTCCAGCTATGTTTTAGGTTGTGCAGCTGTTAGCAAGTAGTTAAGGTTTGATTTATTATGGGGTAAGGCTGGGTTCACATTGGTCCGACAAACGCTCCGACATTGGGAGCTCATGTCGCATGACGTGTGAAATTTAATGTTTCCCTATGGGAGCCGTCCTAACTGGTCCGACACAAGTCGTTCCGACTTTAGAAATGCTCCCTGTACTACTTTGGTCCGACTTTGATCCTACTTCAGTCTATTGACTATCATTGAAGTCGGATCAAAGTCGGATTGCCGTCTTGCATGATCCGACTTTGGCACGCGACTTGTGCTCAGATGTTCTTGAGGGGGAACTCCGCGCCAAATTTTAAATAAAAAACCGGCATGGGTTCCCCCTCCAAGAGCATACCAGGCCCTTGGGTCTGGTATGGACCTTGAGGGGAACCCCCTACGCCGATAAAAACGGCGTGGGGGTCCCCCCCAATCCATACCAGACCCTTATCCGAGCACGCAGCCCGGCCGGACAGGAATGGGGGTGGGGACGAGCGAGCGCCCCCCCCCTCCTGAGCCGTACCAGGCCGCATGCCCTCAACATGGGGGGTTGGTGCTTTGGGGGAGGGGGCGCGCTGCGGCCCCCCACCCCAAAGCACCTTGTCCCCATGTTGATGAGGACAAGGGCCTCTTCCCGACAACCCTGGCCGTTGGTTGTCGGGGTCTGCGGGCGGGGGGCTTATCGGAATCCGGGAGCCCCCTTTAATAAGGGAGCCCCCAGATCCCGGCCCCCCACCCTATGTGAATGAGTATGGGGTACAGCGTACCCCTACCCATTCACCTAGGAAAAAAGTGTCAATTTAAAAAAAAAACACTACACAGATTTTTAAAGCATTTTATTAGACAGCTCCGGGGGTCTTCTTCCGACTTCGGGGGTCTCTCCGGTTCTTCTGCCGGGCTCCTCCGCTCTCTTCTGCTCTTTTGCCGCTCTTTTGCTAAAGCGGAGGAGCCCGGTCTTCAATCTTCAATCTTCTGCCTTCTGCCTTCTGCCTTCTGCCTTCTGCCTTCTGCCCTCTTCTCCTGATGTTGACACGACGCTCTCTGGGGCTAGAATGCTCTCTGTGCGCTCTGCTCTGACTTATATAGGCGGTGACCCCGCCCCCTTATGCCGTCACAGTCCCTGGGCATGCTGGGACTGTGACGTTTTAGGGGGCGTGGTCATCGGGTGATGACCACGCCCCCTAAAACGTCACAGTCCCAGCATGCCCAGGGACTGTGACGGCATAAGGGGGCGGGGTCACCGCCTATATAAGTCAGAGCAGAGCGCACAGAGAGCATTCTAGCCCCAGAGAGCATCGTGTCAACATCAGGAGAAGAGGGCAGAAGGCAGAAGGCAGAAGGCAGAAGATAGAAGATTGAAGACCGGGCTCCTCCGCTTTAGCAAAAGAGCGGCAAAAGAGCAGAAGAGAGCGGAGGAGCCCGGCAGAAGAACCGGAGAGACCCCCGAAGTCGGAAGAAGACCCCCGGAGCTGTCTAATAAAATGCTTTAAAAATCTGTGTAGTGTTTTTTTTTAAATTGACACTTTTTTCCTAGGTGAATGGGTAGGGGTACGCTGTACCCCATACTCATTCACATAGGGTGGGGGGCCGGGATCTGGGGGCTCCCTTATTAAAGGGGGCTCCCGGATTCCGATAAGCCCCCCGCCCGCAGACCCCGACAACCAACGGCCAGGGTTGTCGGGAAGAGGCCCTTGTCCTCATCGACATGGGGACAAGGTGCTTTGGGGTGGGGGGGCCGCAGCGCGCCCCCCTCCCCCAAGGCACCACCCCCCATGTTGAGGGCATGCGGCCTGGTACGGTTCAGGAGGGGGGGGGCGCTCGCTCGTTCCCACCCCCATTCCTGTCCGGCCGGGCTGCGTGCTCGGATAAGGGTCTGGTATGGATTGGGGGCGACCCCCCACGCCGTTTTTTCGGCGTAGGGGGTTCCCCTCAAGGTCCATACCAGACCCAAGGGCCTGGTATGCCTCTGGAGGGGGAACCCATGCCGGTTTTTTATTTAAAATTTGGCGCGGAGTTCCCCCCTAAAGATTCATACCAAACACAGTGCCGGCATTGGCGGGGATCCAAGTCGGATCCCCGTTCATTGAAAGTCGGACACATGCCGGCTTCATGTCGCAGGGCAAAGTCGGATCCAAAGTAGGACGGCTGTCGTGTCGCACCAGTGTGAACCATAGAAAAGTCCACACATATTTCTGTTAGCTGTATTTTTTTTTTTTATATATATACTTTCCTCTTGACTAGTTTTGCCACATAAATATAATGTTACATTTTATGATTTACTGAATAAAAGTGATACCTTAAAGTAGTAATTCAAATTACTGTATGCTCTAGCTATTTGATGCTTCTGTGGGCCGGGTTTTTTTTTACATTGATAAAAGTGTAAAATCCCTACTAAAATGATTTATTAGGGAATTATATCTTTTGTCTGTTAAATATTCTGCAAAAGAGCTTGATCTCAACAATGATGTTATCTGAAACACACTCTGAAAATAATCCAAAGTAGTCAGTCATAGGGGAGATTTTCTAAAACTGATGCACACAGTATATGGTGCAGCTGCCCATAGTAACCAATCAGCTTCTAACTTCAGCTTGTTCAATTATGCTTTGACAATAAGCCCTCGTTCACATTGAACGCGGCTTTTTAAATCGTACGATTTCAAAGCTGCATTTCAGTGCGACTTAGGGTGCGACTTGAAAGGAATCTGTGTGGCTTTATGCTCATATGTCTATTGAAGTAGCACACGAAATTGGCAAAAGTAGTGCAGGAACTACTTTTGCAAATCGGTGCAGCGCCGCAAAGTTGGTGTCACACTGATTGGAACATTGCCATTGCCGGCAATAAGCTGCGACTTGTCATGCGATTTGACCTATCAAATCACATGACAAATCACTCCAATGAGAATGAGGGCTAAAACATAGAAGCTCATTGGTTATGCACAGCTGTACCAGATTCTGAATGCACCAGTTTTAGTACGTAAATCTTTCCCATAGACTATTATTAAGGTTTTTAAAATAAGACACATACTAAACACACCATTTTGTAATAAATAAACAATGAGGAGGGCTGGATTTACTGCAAATGCAGTAAGCCTATTCCCATAGTATAGGTGGATTTTACCTACTGTATATACAGTGAAACTTATTTGAACAGTGATTTTGATTTATTATTCATTATTATTGATTTTTCACTTTTACCTCAAGTTCAGTGTCCAAAGGGAATGCTCATTTATTTCATTTAGTTTTGTGAATAAAGTTACGCTGCAATCAATGTATTCATCCAATCGTACGCAAACAATGCAGACTTATTATTGCAGTGCTTATCTTAGGATATCTATGGTCACAGCATTCACTTTCATTGTATAACATCAGTATTGTAATAACAATACAAACAATATTTATTTTTGAAAATGCAATATAAACTTACTTAAAAAACCTCTCTTCATGTTATGATTTCTGCCTGTCTGCTGGTCATCCTTTTCCACATCTTCTTGGAATCCCTGCATGCGTGGCAGCTTCTCCTCTGCTGTTTACTTTCAGTTTCTATGGACTACATAACCCATGGTACTTTGCTGCCTGCATTTAGAGATTGCTGTACTGACTGTTGATGTACACTGCAGCTGGTAAATGGACGCTTAGGAGCAGTTGGGCGTTGGGCGTTTTTTCAGCTGCCCCTGAACTCTCTATGTTATCTAGGCAGTTGAGTTTAGAAGCATTTTTTGGAAAGCAAAAAAATGCATTCAGGACGGATGTTCGGAGGCATTTGAAACACCAAATGCCTGTAATAGCTTGTAAACGTGTGTAAACTGGGTAACTCGCTTTTTTGTTTTCGTTTTGACTATTTGCAGACGCTTCTAAATGCAAAACGCGGCTAAATGCAGCATGTACACGCGTCATAACAGACGTTTTTAAACGTCGTTTACTGTCTGCCAACTTGAATCGTTCAGGGGAGGTTGTAAAACGTTCCGTGTACATTAAGCCTATAACTCCCCATCTCAGTACCTCTGTAGTTCAGAAGCCAGGATCTGTGAAATGTATGAAACAGCAGTGCCTACTCACAGGGCATAGAGATGAATACACGTCACAGAATTCAAGGAAGTAAATGTGTGTTGATCTTCACAAAGTAAGTTTACAAACCTCAGGATTGTTCAGATTAATAGGAGTAGGCTAGAAATAATTTAAAAACAATGTGGAAATGAATATATGAGTGTACATTTTGATCACAGATTTGCTTAAAAGTAATATTTGCTTTGACTTTCGCTATTGTTATTTTTTTACAAACTGCTCCTTTGTATTTGTATATAAAATTAAGTGGTTGTAAAGGCTGAAGGTTTTTTTTTATCTTAATTCATGCTCTGTATTAAAGGGGTTGTAAACCCTCAAGGTTTTTCACCTTAATGCATTCTATGTATTAAGGTGAAAAACCTTCTGTAGTGCAGTTGCCCCCAGCACCCCCCTTTTACTTACCTGAACCTGATAGTTTCAGCGATGGGGACGAGCACAGCAGCTCCAGACGCTGTCTCGGGTCCTCATTGGATAGATTGATAGCAGCGGTAACCATTGGCTCCCACTGCTGTCAATCAAATCCAGTGACACAGGATCCGTGGGCGGAGGCCGAGTCCTGCTGTCTTTTTCAATGGACACAGCAGCATGACTCGGGAGCGCTCCCGCACAAGTGCCCCCATGGAAAGCAGCTCTCCATGGGGGCACCCGAGAAGAAGAGGAGCCAGGAGTACCACTGGGGGACCCCAGAAGAGGAGGATCGGGGCGACTCTGTGCAAAACCCTTGCACAGAGGAGGTAAGTAAAACATGTTTGTTATTTAAAAGAAAAAAAAACAAACCTATACAACCCCTTTAAGGTAAAAAACCCTTGTATTGTCAGCCCCCCCCCAAATACTTACCTGAAGCAGATCTCGATCCAGCACTGTGCCTGAGAGCAGCATCTCTCTCTACTCTCTCCCTCCTCATTGGGGCAATTGGCTCCTTCTGCTGTCAATCAAATCCAGTGACACAGAAGCAGAGGGCAGGGCCGAGCCACACACTGTGTGTCAATGGACACACAGTGTGAAACTCAGGATCAAGCTCGCAGGTGTGCAAACCATGGGAAGCAGCTTCCTATGGTGGCACATGGAGAAGAGGAGGAGTTTAGAGCACTGGTAGGGGATCCCAGAAGAGGATCATCAGGGCCGCTTTGTGCAAAACCATTGCACAGAGCAGGTAAATATGACATGTTTGTTAAAAAGGTTATAGTAGATTTTAAAAAAATGCTTTGCAATCACTATAAATTAAATGCAGATATTTTCCACTAAAGGCATAGTAGATTAGCTATTACAATGACACTCCTTATCTGCCTAACACCTGCTGAGATAAAATATCAGCCACACATTTACACATTTTTAAGAATGAGTTGTTTGCCTCATAGGGGTTGGTTTACTAAAGGCAAATATGCTGTTCACTTTGCAAAGGAATTTGCCCCAGAGTTTAGTGAATATGGTGAACTTTCACTTTGCAAAAAATACTAAATCACGTGCAAGGAAAATAAAAAACAGAATTTTTTACTTACATGTGATTAGTTAATGGAAGTCAGTAGAGCATCACCTAATTCACTAAACCCTAGTCCAAATTCCCTTGCAAAGGGAACAGCCTATTTACCTTTAGTAAAGCAACCTATAGACTTTACTTTGTTTGCTTTGTGGATAAAAAAAGCCGTAAAACAAAACCAATAGGCAATACTGTTAGGTTGGAAGTTATGGAGACTTAATAGGCATTTCACTATTAGGGATGGGCCGAACGGACCCCTGTTCGGTTCGCACCAGAACTTTCGAACACCGCAAAAGTTCGGACCCAAATAATGAACCCCATTAAAGTCAATGGGACCCGAACGTCTAAAATCAAAAGTGCCCATTTTGAAGGCTTATATGCAAGTAATTGGGCATACAATGGTTATAGGGGTCCGGATCCTGCACTGGGGACATGTATCAATAAATACCAGCACAGGTACTCGTTGACGGCCCTCTGCTGCATGTACAGCCACTGCAGCATTCCCAAAGTTGAGTTCCACCTGGTGGGAATGTCACAAATCAGATGATTTACGGGCAGGTGGAATTCCCACTGAATTTCAGCCAACCGAGCACTGCCTGTGTATGACCGCCTGAAATGGCTACAGACTCTTCTGGCCTGCTTTAGTACATCTTGCAACCCTAGGTACGTACTTAAGAAACGCTGCACCACCAAATCAAGGACATGTGCCAGGCATGGCACATGTGTCAACTTTCCCTGTCTAAGGGCAGACAGGAGGTTTGAACCATTATCGAACACCACCATTCCTGGCTCCAGCTGGCATGGTGTAAACCACCTCTGGTCCTGTCCCTGCAGAGCTGCAAGAATCTTTGCTCCGGTGTAGTTCCTGTCCCCTAAACACACCAGCTGAAGCACTGCATGGCACCTTTTAGCCTGACTCTGGGAATTGCCCTTTGAACCCTTAAGGGGGTACCTGATGTTCATAGGACAATTCTGCAGAGGAGGGAATAGAGGTGGCAGAGGAGGAGGAGGAGGGGGTAGAGCTCACAGGTCTGGCATCATCACCACCCCCTGTATGGAGACATGGGGGTGCAACAAGCTGCAGCACCGAGCCCTGTCCTGCATCCTTTCGAGTTGCAAGCAGTTTTATCCAGTGTGCTGTGAACGAAATATATCGTCCTTGCCCATGCTTGCTGGACCACAAGTCAGCATTAAGGTGGATTTTACGGCTGACTGCCTTGCCCAATGATGCCAGAACATTCTCTTCCATGTGATGGTAGAGAGATGGAGCGGCCTTACGTGAAAAAAATTGTAGCGACTGGGAACCTGCCATTGTGGTACAGCACATTGTGCAAATTCACGGAAGGGGGCAGAACAAGCATGACAAGCTTGCATTCAGTTGCTGGGCATGTGGGTGGCAAGGACTGTATTTTTTTTTCTGCTGTAGCAGATGGGGCAGAGAAATTTGCCGGCTACAGTCTACAGCTGGTGGTGTGCTGCTGGTAGATGTTCTGCTAGGACCTGGGACACCCTGCACATCTACAAATAGATACAAGGCTTTTAAAAAGATTAAAGTGGAACTTTACCCATAACAGTTTAATAACAATCATTATTCTTTAACAAAAAAACATACATTCCACATTAATAATTATGCTACCAAAATTAATGTGTGCTGTAAATTACTTCCAGCATTGCTCCGGTTTCTTCTTGCCGAAGGCCACCATTTTTTTGAAGCAGTGCAGTCGCTTCCTTGATGGAAACTCTCCCTCTCTCCTTGGTCTCAAAAACTATGGGGTTGATTTACTAAGGGCAAATCCACTCTTCACTACAGTTGCACTGCAAGTGCATTTGGAAGTGCAGGCAGCAGACTTTGTGAAAATTAATATTTGTGTCATGTAGATACTCCCACCACAAAGTCTCCCTTTTCAATATCATTTTTTAACAGGCTACATTATGTATCTTACACATTTTCACATTTTTTTTTCTCACCCTCGTAAATCATACAGCAACCTAGGCTATTTTCTTGTCTCGCATTGCCTTTCAGTTATGGTCCAACCAACACCCTGTTTTCTTTCTAACCCACATCCCAGATGCAACCCACTCTCCTTTGGAAACTATTAATAAAGTTCTTCTGAAGGAACTACTTGTCCATGCTGCACTCTCTCAGGCTATTCTTTACTTTATAACGGACCATCTGACTTAGACTACAGCCCCCACCCCCTCCACAATATCGTTTGAAGCCCTTAAATGCGTGTTCCACTGCAATCTCATTTCTCCAGCTAAATGTCTCAAAACAGAACACATTGCTAAAATAACAGCTCTACTTTCAGACATGCACTCATTAGAAGTATCGCATAAAGCCACTAGAGATCCAGCAACCCTGCTGACCTTTATACAACACTGTACTGCCCAACACCTAGTACTAGACCAAAGTTACCTAAAAGGCAGAGACTTTCAAGCCCATGCTGTACACAAACATACAGGCAAATGGAGACAAAAGCAAAACAAGCTTGCACTTATATCCCAAAAATATACACTCATACCAACTAGGTTGTACACCGGCCAAGAGGACATAACTAAGGCTTTCCATCATTATTACACAAATGTGTACAACATTAGCAATGGTGCCAATTCCACCCTGCCAGACGACATTGTTTTTCTTCTCTATGTCTCTATATGTCAATAAAATGGCATTTACCTTGTTAAATCAGGCCAAGATAACAAATTTGGCCTCCTGAATGCTTTGCTGGCACATCCTTTAAACAATTCATAACTGAACTCTTTCCTGTATTGGACACTACCTACAGTTTGATCACCCTTGACTCCCCAAATAAAGCAAGGATGATAGCCATTGTGCCTATATCCAAAACCCCCAGTTAGCACCATTGACCATGCCCCTTGGACCCTACTCCTCTTTCACCAAGACCATACTCCCTTTCTTCATGCCTCCATTCAAATCATCATATCAAGGCATTGGAGGTCCCCTTCTCAGATGAAGAAATGCATCAATGAAATTTGGCTACTGATGGATGGAAAATGGAAATGGAAAATCTCATTGTTTACCTTTATAATACTCAGGACCAATTTAATATGCTGTGGAATCTAGGGCTGCAACTAACATTTATTTTCATAATCAATTAGTTGGCCGATTATTGTTTTGATTAATCAGATAATAACCTTAAAGTGTGGCGTATAATGTAGTTAGTATGTAAAGTTTAAAAAAAAGGCAATTTATTCTTAACCACTTCAATATCAGGCACTTCCCCCCTTCCTGCCCAGGACAATTTTCAGCTTTCAGCGCTGTCGCACTTTAAATTGCGCAGTCATACAACACTGATCAAAATTTAGTTTGGGTACATTTTCTTCCCACAAACACAGCTTTCTTTTGGTGGTACTTGAGGTTTTTATTTTTTGCTAAACAGGCTAAGAAAAATTTTTATTTTTTCAAAAATTTTAGTTTCTCCTTCACTGACGGGCGTTGATGAGGCAGCACTGATGAAGAGGCACTGATATGTAGAATTGATGGACACTGATAGGCGACACTGATATGCAGCACTGATGGGCACCGATAGGCGGCACTGATATGCAGCACTGATGGGCACTGATAGGCAGCACTGATATGTGGCACTGATGGGCACTGACAGGCAGCACTGATGGGCACTGACAGGCGGCACTGATGGGCCATAACCGGTGCCACTGATGGACACTAATAGATGGCACTTGACACTGTGATGGGCACTTATTGGCACTGTGGTGGGCTCTGATTGGCACTGTGGTGGGCACTGATTGGCACTGTGGTGGGCACTGAGAGACTTTATTGAGGGGGGCACTTGCTGGCAGCTGTTGGGCACTGATTGGCACATCTGATGGAGGCACATCTGATGGGGGCACAGACCCCCCCCTTCTGACAGGGAGAGCCGCCGATTGGCTCTCCCTGTCAGTGCAAACCGAGAAATGCCGTTTACCAGCACTTCATGGTTCACGCGATTGGTCACAGTTGATCACGTGGTAAGAAGCCTCTTTCAGAGGCTCCTTACCATGATCGGAGATGCGGCGTGTCAGACTGACACGCTGCGCCCATGGGCGCGCACCAGCATGTTATCCTGCTGGATGTCATATGACGCCCAGTCAGGATAACAGAACCACTTCCCGGCCATTAATCTGCTATAGGCCGGGCGGGAAGTGGTTAAAGATCTATATGCAGTGGTAAATATAAATAACCAACTATATGGTTAAGGAGCAAAATTTCTAATCCACTTTGAGAATAACAGACAGAAGAGATATACTGTATATACTATTAGAGGTTGAATCTGGCAAATATCATCAGACTCTAAATAAAAAATTTGATTTCAAAGAAAAAAAAATGAAAGACTGTTTTGGCGATTTTCAGACAGAACTGTAATATTATGTATGATTGACTCCCTTGTCAATTGTTAGTGGGGTCAAATCAATGTTCGTTTTCGACCACAGTGATGGGAATATTTGAAGGAACAAAATAGAAAACGACTTGGTCAAAGGAATTTTCAGACATTGTATGTGGTTTTCGTTCATCGCCATCGCCACCATGTTACAATATGGGGCCGGCGGCAGCACGGCCGTCTCCGGCGAGTGCCAGGCGATCTCCTGCTGGGCCTGTCACTCAGCCACAGACATAAGACCAGGGGTGTTGCTAGGTGGGAAAAGACCAGGGGCTTCAGCCCGGAGGCAAAGCCGGGGGGCGGCGGGCGGGGAGGGTGATAGGCTCACTTGCTTTACCTACCTGACATACACTGACCTATCTGACATACACTGACCTATCTGACACATACACTGATCTATCTGACATACACTGACATATCTGACACATACACTGACCTACCTGACATACACAGATTGCTGCTCAGCCTTTCCTGTAGTGTGCGAGTACACTCATCCTGGCATTCACCACCACTCAGACAGCCCTGCAGGCACCAGGCAGCCAGAGCCAGGATAGAATAGCCGCCTGCCATTTAGAGCAAGCGGGGGATCTCCCAGTGCCCAGCGTGGCCGCAGTGTCATTCCTGCCTCCTCCTGGACCCGGCAGCCCCTATGATGGATGTCACACATCCCATAGTCCCAGTATTGGACCACTGTGACGTCTATCATATGAGCCTGGTCCCAGAGGTGGGACTTTTTGTACGTCATTCTATCACGCTAGATAAGCGGGAGATCGTTCCCTGTTGCCTGTGTAAATGGCTTGGGGCTATCAATGCATTTAGGAATGTCGAGACCCAGGGCTTTTTGGGGCACACTCGGGACGCCAGCCTCCGTCAGCCCCCCCCGACGCCACTGCAAAAGACAGAGCAGCCCGAGCGGCCGAATGGAGTACGGCTGCGATGGCCTCTCGGGCTGCTCTGTCTTCTATCTGAGTGACAGGCGGATGCATACAGGAATGTCAGTCTGTGCGAGGTGGAGGTGACACTGGTAAGGCTGCATTCCATGGCTGCTTTTTATTGGCACAGGTCAGGCTGGATTTAATTGGCACTGGTAAGGCTCCATTTCATGGGCACTGGTAAATATTTTAGTACACCATTTGGTTCAGAATATTTTTTTCTTGTTTTCCTCCTCTAAAACCTAGGTGCGTCTTATGGTCAGGTGCGTCTTATGGTGCAAAAAATATGGTACATTAATTTTAAAACAATGTTAAATGCAAGTGAAATTTTCAAACGACATTCTTTCATTCAGCGAATGTGAAAAGATTTTTTATATGAATATTCTCGTCGGAAAATCGATGTGTATGGCCAGCATAAGGCTCGGTTCACATCTATGCAGTTTACTTTTGATCCATTTCTGCAGTGCTTGTTGCTGTGCATTTAGTGTTTTTGCACGCGTGATTTTGCTGCGATTTGCGTTTTCTAGTCTTTATGCTTTTTTTGGCTAATTTGTTGTTGGGCAGATTAAAAACCGCGAATCTCGGCAAATACGCACTACATGCTTTTCTGCAGCTTCTCCATTGAAATCTATTGAACCAAAAAAGCAAAAAAAGCACAGGTTTTCGTTGAAAAAAGTACTTGACCCTTTCCAAATATGCAGTGGCTGAAAAAAGCATTAATGTGAACATGTCCCATAGGAAACCATGTTAAATGACCTTTAGTGTGTTTCTGCAAAAAGCACCAAAAAACGCATAGGTGTGAAGCAGGCCTAAGATGTTTAGCAGCAGCAGCATGCTTTTTTTTGTATCGCCTGTCATAATGGGGTCAGAAAAATTAAAATGAGCCCTTTATAGTACAAAAAGGGTTAATTTTATACTTTGAAACAGTGAAAGTATTAATATATATTTCTATTATCATATATATAATAATAAATACAGTACACCCAGAAGTAGGATATATCGGCATTTTAACTGGGAGTCAGACATGAAGCTATATGAAGGGTGGAAGGGAGATATAAATCTTTTGTAATAAAGTAGTACTAAAAGCTTAGACTTTTTTTTCATGGATATAATCATTTTAAATATAAATTAAAAGTTTACTTTAAATGTAATTGTAATGCCTTCTATTATTTCCAGTCTATCAGCCTCCACCTTCTCTGGGTTCAGATGCTGATCTTCCCTGCGCACAGTCTTTAACCATTTGTCTACCAGGCACTTACACCCCCTTCCTGCCCAAGCCATTTTTCAGCTTTCAGCGCTGTCGCACTTTGGGTGTAGCATGACCGCACAATTGTCATTCAAACAAATTTTTATCATTTTCTTCACACAAATAAAGCTTTCTTTTGGTGGTATTTAATCACTGCTGGGATTTTTATTTTTTACAAAAATAAGACCAAAAATTTTGAAAATAAAATGTTTTTTATTTATTTTTCTGTCAATAAATTTTGTACCTAAGTAATTTTTCACCTTCCCTGATGTGCGCTGATGAGGTGGCACTTATGGGCACTGATTAGGTGGCACTGATGAGGAGGCACTAATATGCCACACTTATGGGCACTGATAGGTGGCACTGATATGTGGCACTGATGAGCGGCACTGATGGGCACTGCTAGGTGGCACTGGTGGGCACTAATAGGCGACACTGGTGGGCACTGATAGGCAGCACGGATAGGCGGTACTGATGGGCACTGATGGGTGGCACTGATGGGCGACACTGGGCATTGATCGACAGCAGTGATGGGCATTGATGGGCAGCACTGATAGGTGGCACTGATTGCCAGCACTGACTGGCATCACTAATGGGCACTGATTGGTGGCACTTGTGGGCTGCAGTGGGCACTGATTTCTGCCTCTGGTGGGCACTGATAGCTGGCATTGGTGGGCACTGCTTTGTGACACTTTTTTGCACTATTGTATTCAGGGCACTGATGACCAGTGCCCTGATTACATTCCTACATGTCCCCCTGTGAGGAGATGCCGCTGATCAGCTTTCCTCTCCTCACACTCTGTTAGTGTGAGGCAAGGAGAGCCGATTACTGGCACTTCCTTGTTTTCATGTGACCGGCTGTGATTGGACACAGCCAATCACATGGTTAAAGAGCCACGGAAACAGCTCTTTACAGAGATCGGGTCGCGCCGTGACCTAGCAACACGGCGCAGCCACGATTGCCCGTGCTGCGCGCCCCTGCGGCATAAAAGGTAACTTCCTATAGCCAGGTCTTGTAGAGTGTAGGAGTGGAGATAGATAGAGCATGGCTTGTTTTGCTAATAGCAGTTAGTGTGTTCACTTAGACCCCTTTCACACTGGGGCGGTTTGCAGGCGTTATTGCGCTAAAATTACCGCCTGCAAACCGCCCCAAAACAGCCTCTGCTGTTTGTTCAGTGAGGGCTTTCACACTGAAGCGGTGCGCTGGCAGGAGAAGAAAAAATCTCCTGCCAGCCGCATCTTTGGAGCGGTGAAGGAGCGGTGTATTCACCGCTCCTAAACCGCTCCTGCCCATTGAAATCAATGGGACAGCGCGGCTATACCGCGGCTATAGCCGCGCTATACGAGTGATTTTAACCCTTTTTCGGCCGCCAGCGGGGGGTTAAAACCGCACCGCTAGCGGCCGTATACTGCGGTAAAACAGCGCCCCCTACCGCCCCAGTGTGAAAGTAGCCTTATTGTGACTCTTGAGTGTAGAGTTTTAGTTTAATGTTAGTATAGTGTGTGAGAATAGTGTGTCAGTGTAGTGTGTTAGTGTAGTGCAGTGTTTAACACAGCTTTACATAATACAGGCAGTCCCCGAGTTACAAACGGGCTAGGGACTGTAGGTTTGTTCTTAAGTCGAATATGTTTGTAAGTCGGAACAGCATGGGCAGAACGGCAGACATGTCGTTTTCCAATGTGCCGTCGAATGTGTCCGCTGTCGAAAAGGTTCCGTCAAATGTGCCCGCCGTCGAAAAGGTTCAGTTGAATGTGCCCGCCGTCCCGTTCGTAAGTAGGAGTCGTTCGCAAGTCGGATGTTCGTAACTCGGGGATTTCCTGTACTTAGTGCTGTATACAGTGCTGTCTACCCCTTTTTTTTCTTTTTTAGTTGCTGCGTGTTTTTTTTAGGGGGGGTTGTGTCTTTTTTTGTCCCCTTCATACCCCCCTTTTTTTTTAATTTTCAGCCGCAGTTTTTGCTGTCAGACCTCTATTCAATGAAAAGTGGTGTTTGGTACACTTGAATTAAGTGCATCCAATGACATATTTTCCAGTATCTATAAAACTTGGGTAATAAGCCCCACCATCATGTCTGGGAGCCCAACAAGGAGAGGCAGACATTCTCTTGCTACTATAAGGGGGCCAGCAGCATCTGTGTCCACAGGCAAAGGTAAACGTGGGCACCTTTTGTCTCTGTTTAGTTATGTTGCCTGTGCTATCCAGCCACAGCCTGTAGAGGAAGTGGTGGACCGGGTTACTAAACCATCCTCATCCTCTATGACCCAAGCTGGCACTAGTGCGCAGTCCACCGCAACTGCCCGAGCAGCTTATTCTACCTCCTTGTCCATAGCTACTCCAGAGCCCCAGCATTACCTGAATTATTTGAACACAGCGTCACTTGCTACTTGATGATTCACAGACATTACTTGATTCTGATGTTGGTTCTGAGGTAGAGGAAGGGACTAACATGAGCCTACAGATAGGAGATAACACTGATAAACAACAAATTGGCAGTCATGTTCCCACAACCGCAGCATATTGCCAAGTTGGCTCCAGTGATGCTGATGATGAGGTCACTGATGTAACTTGGGTGCCGTATAGAACAGAGGAAGGATGTACTGGAAATGGAGCGAGCACAAAGAAGGGCAACAAAGCTAATAAAGGGACTGGAGGATATTAGTTATGAAGAAAGGCTGCAAGTACTGAACTTATTCTCTCTGGAGAAGAGACGCTTGAGAGGGGATATGATTTCAATTTACAAATACCATACAAGTGACCCCACAATAGGGATAAAACTTTTCCGTGGAAGGGAGTTTAATAAAACATGTGGCCACTCATTAAAATTAGAAGAAAAGAGGTTTAACCTTAAACTGCATAGAGGGTTCTTTACTGTAAAAGAGGCAAGGATGTGCAATTCACTTCCACAGGCAGTGGTTTCAGCGGGGAGCATCGATAGTTTAAAAAACTATTAGATAAGCATCTGAACGACCACAACATTCAGGGATATACAATGTAATACTGACATATAATCACACACATAGGTTGGACCTGATGGACTTGTGTCTTTTTTCAACTTAAACTACTATGTAACTATAGCAAGTGTCATCATAATGGGGGATTTTAATTATCCAGACATAGACTGGGCGGAAGGAATTGCGCATTCGTCTAAGGCTCACCAGTTCCTAAATGTCTAGCAGGACAATTTCATGGGCCAAATGGTGGAAGCACCAACTAGGAGGAAAGTGAGGGAGAGAAACAACCCCAACGAGTCAGGATGTAATCCAGAAGTTACAACCTTAGTACCCCTTACACATAGTTAGTCAGGTTGAAAAAAGACACAAGTCCATCCAGTTCAACCTTAAAGACCCACATGCCTAGTGTCTAAATTCCAGCTTGTCCAAATTGCTGGCTTTTTTTTCCTGTCTGGTGGATTCTGCCCCTTCCATGAATTTGCAGAATGTGCTGTACCACAATGACAGGTTCCCAGTTGCTATTTCGTTTTAGCTCTGTACCATCACGTTGAAGGCAATGTTTTGAAATCTTTGGGCAAGGCAATCAACCGCTAGGTCCACCTTACTGCTGACTTGTGGTCCAGCAAGCATGGTCAGGGACAATATATTTTGTTCACAGCACACTGGGTAACTCTGCTTGCAACTAGGAAGGATGCAGGACAGGGCTCAGTGCTAGAGCTTGTTTTGTCACCATGTCTCCATACAGCTGGTGGTGATAATGTGAGATCTGTCAGCTCCACCCCCTCCTCCTCCTCCTCCAATGAGTCAGGCTAAAAGATGCCATGCAGTGCTTCAGCTAGTCTGTCTATGGAACAAGAGCCATACCATAGCAGATATTCTTTCAGCTCTGCAGGGGCTGGTTCATGCCACGGAAGCTTGAACCAGGAATGGTGGTGTGCGATAATGGCACTAACCATCTGTCTGCCCTTCGACAGGGAAAGTTGACACATGTGCCATGCCTGGCACCTGACCTCAATTTGTGGTGCAGCATTTCTTAAACAGGTACCCAGGTTTACAAGATCTTCTAAAGAAGACCAGAAATGTCTGTAGCCATTTCAGGTGGTCATACACAGCCAGTGTTTGGTTGGATGAAATTCAGTGGGAATTCCACATGCTCGTAAACCGCCTGATTTGTGACATGCCCACCAGGTGCCCACCAGGTGGAACTCAATTTTGGCAATGCTGCAGCTGCTGCACATGCAGCAGAGGGCCGTCAACGAGCACCTGTGTGAGCATGGCACAAGGACAGGCTCAGGGCAGCTCAGCTTTTTTTCCCCACACCAATGGCTGCTGATAAAGGATGCATGCACTGTACTGTCACCATTTGAGAAGGCGACAAGAATGGTGAGCCTAGACAATGCATGCATCAGTGACACAATCCTTCTTGTGTTCCTGCTGGAGCATACTCTGCATGGCATTATGGACAGGGCACTCGAGGCAGAGCAGCGGGAGAAGGAGGACTTTCTTTCCTCTCAAGGCCCGCTTTATGCAGACACCATTCTTGCGACTCCACAGAACCCACAAGAGGATAGGGAGGAGGAGGATTATGGCAGTTTTGGAGGCATTGAAGCAGAGGAAGAGATACGTCAAACCTTTAGAGATAATTTTTGAGTCCCAAGAAACCTTGGGAGTAGTACGTGGCTGGGAGGAGCCAGTTCCAGATACTGCAATCCTCAGTGACCCCCAGGACTCTGCTTCTCATGCCTCCGCAAACATCCCTTATTCTTCAAAGCCTGCAAAAGGACCTGAGAATTTGTAACATCAAGGATAAGGATCATTATTGATTGGCAACCTTCCTTGACCACTGTTACAAGGGGAAAGTCTCGGAACTCATCCTGTTCTCACAGAGGGAGCAGAGGATGAAATATCTTGAGGACACCTTAAAGAAGCGTTTATGTAACGCCTTTCCAGACTCTGGTAGGTTACAGTCTCATGGAAAAGATACTTTTGAGGCTTCTGTTGGTCAAAGGAGAAGCGGTGGAGAAGGGGGCCGCCTCAGTGATGCATTTCAAAAAAATTTTAGTCCCCGGGGCTGAGGGCTGTCAGCTTTAACATCCCATTGGCAGTGTCTGTATCAAATGGTAGGTCATGAGAATAAACCACTGGCCAGAACGTGCCCAGTATGCAGTTGGGCTGCTGGGCTGCCCTGCACCCAGCGTGCTATCAGAGCGCGTCTGTTCACAGACTCTGTTGACCGGGTAACATTTGTAAAAAATTACTCAGTCCTGGATTAGCAGCAGCTATCAAGCCCCTGATGCTGATGTCACTGATTAAGTGTTATTGGTATCTCAAATCTCTGCAAGACTTTCTAGGCTGCCTAGCTTTGTGGGTTTTGATTCTTGAAGTAATTTTTTGGTATAGGTTTCATGGGCACAATTAAAGCAGTTGTAAAGTCATTTTTTTTACTTTTACCTACAGGTAAGCCTATAATAAGGCCTACCTGTAGTTAAAAAAAATATCTCCTAAACCTGTACGGTTTAGGAGATATTCCCCTTGCTATGAGCCGCTGACTGCAGCGGTGCATGCGCACAGGGGATTCTCGGCTGAAGGCCCGGCAACTGCCGGACCTTGCCGGGAAAGAAATCTCCCGCGATACCCGGAAGACACGCCAAAGCAACATGTCAGCTACCTCGGCGTGGACCATGTAAGATACCGACGCCTTGTTCTAAGGTAAGTATTTAATAATGAGCTAGTATGCGGTGCATACTAGCTCATTATGCCTTTTGCCTTACAGGGGTTAAAAAAAAAAAATGTCAGCGGGTACACAACCGCTTTAACACCCAAGGATGAATTTTTCAACACCTATTTGACAAGTGCATCAAATAACATTTTTTTACAGCAAGGCCAATTCTTGCTTTCATCAAGAGTACCTCTAGAAGGTTATGGGGTGAAGGCACCAACAACACCAAAAGACCAATTTTTCCGCACCTGTTTGACAGGAGCATCAAATTTCAATTTTTTACAGGAAGGCCAATTCTTGCTTTCATCAAGTCTACCTCTATAAGGTTACGGTGTGAAGGCACCTCCAACACCCAAACCAAAATGTTTCTGCACCTGTTACTTCTATCCAAAGTCTGCGAAAGAGACACCAAACTTTATCTTAAAAAAATTGTTAATCTTGGCCTGAGTGTACTATAATTTGGCTTCTTCACATAAGGCTTGCTCACTGTGGTGCAAAACGTTATTTAAATCCAAAGTCTGCAAGAATTTATCCAAAAAATGTCTAATCTTGTTCCAAGTGCACTAAAATGTGGACTCACCATACAGACTGGCTCCCCAAGCCGTTGTTTACTAAATAAAGAAAGCTTACAGGGAAAATACATTTAAAAGTAATTTGTTTGTCTTTATAGGTGTCAGTTTTGCTGCAGCAGGTTCTATACATGGTACAGATGCACCACTTTGCAGGCAGACTAAGGGGACCCCCCCCCCAGGATCTATCTATCTATCTATCTATCTATCTATCTATCTATCTATCTATCTATCTATCTATCTATCTATCTATCTATCTATCTATCTATCTATCTATCTATCTATCTATCTATCTCTCCTCCCATCTATCCTCCCATCTATCCTCCCATCTATCCTCCCATCCCTGAGGGCTGATCGTCTGTTGTGGACTCTGAGTCTGTCCACAAATGGCACACTTTTTCATATTTTTTAGGGCATCCTCGAGACCAGGGCTTTTTTTCAGTGGGAATGTGGGGGAACGCAGTTCTGGCACCTCCAGCACTGAATGCATGTAATAGCTTGGGGTGTGCTGGAGGGTCTATTGATGTTGGCTTCTTGGGGATCTATTGTCACTGGTGGGGACCTGATTTTGTGTGAGGGTCTATTGTTGCTGGGGGGTCTTATGTTGCTGGAAGGGATCTACTGTTGAGGGAGAGGACTATTTTTACTGGCTGCTGGAGGATCTATTGATGCTGGCTGCTAGGAGATCTGTAGTTGCTGCTGGGGGGGGCAGATCTAATGTTGCTTGGGTGGATATTTTGTTACTGGGTGTGATATTTTGTTGTGGGTGGTTCACTGTTGCTGCAGGGAATCTATTGTTGTTGGGGTGGAGTCCATTGTTGCTGGGGATCTATTTTACTGCTTTTCTTTTTATCATTAACATGTTCCATACAAATGATTTAGCACCACAAAATTATATTTGGTTCTGTATTCTCTAAAAGGGGCAGTACTGGTGGTCAGAGATGGGTAGGGGACAGAGACAAGGGCTGACTCAGGCGGGGGGGAGTCCCTGCACCTATTCTCAGAGAAAAAAAGCCCTGTTCGAGACAGTTACGTTGCTTTATAGAGGGGTAGTGTTGTGTTAACTAAAAGGTAATGTCCCTGTCCATGCCTGCTGGACCATGAGTCAGCGGTAATATGCACCTTACCGCTGACCGCCCTGTCCAATGAGGCCAAGACATTGCCTTCCACATGTCGGTAGAGAGCTGTAATGGCCTTCAGAGAAAAAAATTGACGTTTGGGAACCTGCCACTGAGGTACCGCACATTCTACAAATTCTCGAAAGGGGGCAGAGTTTACCAGCTGAACAGGCAGCAGTTGGAGTACTAGCAATTTAGCCAAACTAGCATTCAGCCACTGAGCATGTGGATGGCTGAGACCGAATTTCTTTCGCCGGTTTAGCAACTGGGGTAGGGAAATTTGCCTGCTACAATCGGATGTTGGTGTACCGCTAGCAGATTGCCCGCAGGTGCTTGTGACACCTAATTCTACACCTTCATTCCCCTCAGTGCAGGTCTCTGAGAGGACTGAAGTTATAGTGGGGGTGGAGATCCCAGCTGATGAGGAGCAAGGAGAGGTCCGCCTTGTTCTTTGGTGTGGGTCTTTTAAGTACTGTTGCCAATGGACTGCATGGGAGCTCAACATATGTCTGGTCAAGCATGTGGTGCCCAAGCGGCTGCTGTTTTGGCCACGCTTGATACACTTCAGACATATGTTGCAAACAGCAACAGTGCGATCTGCTGCACACATCTCAAAAAAGGCCCACACCAAAGAACTTTTGGAAAAACACGCGGAGTCAGCAGCTCCCTGCACATGCGGAGCTCTGCGGTGTGATGCAGTCAGTTGCCTGCCCTTAAGATGGCCCCTGGAGGGCATCCTGCCTCATTGGATATGTGCCTCCTCCTCCTCCTCTTTTCTATCTGGCACCCACGTGGAGTCAGAGACCTCATCATCCCTTCCCTCCTCGCCACTGGAGCAAACCTGGCAGTATGCTGCATCTGGGGGAACATGACTGCCAGTTTCTTGTCCTTCTTGGGCACCCCTTCTCTCTGGGCTCATGTTACTGCCTTCATCCTCAACCTGGGTACCATCATCAGAGCCTTCAAAACGCTGCGCATCCTCCTGCAGCATGTACCCTACACTGTGGTCGAACAGTTCGGGCGACTCCTCAGGGCATGATGGTGGGGCTAGGGAAGGAGTGACTGATGACATTGAGCCGATGGAAGAGGCCGCTTTGGCAGCTGCATTGGCAGACAAAGATATCCTGAGCCTGGGTGACAGAGGATGAGGAGGATGAGGACGGCTTATTCATCCACTCTACCAACTCTTCTGCATGTTGTGGCTCAACACGGGCAGCTGCCGAAAAAAGGACAAGCGTGCCCCACGGCCATGTGCTGAGGATGCACCGTGTCCACGATCAGCACTGTTGGCTGTAGACACAGAGCCTGCTTGCCCTCTTTTAGTGGCCTGTGAGCGTCTGCCTCTCCTTGGTGGCCTTCTAGACATACTGTACAATTAGATTAGCAAAACAACACCTGAAGTATACTAAAAACAGTACTCCAGGAATGGTCTACAGTCAGGTATAGGCTTGGCTGGACTACAATGCAGTGGATATATATTTTATGAACTGCAGCTCACTGAGTCGCCTGCCTGCCAGCCCGAAAGTGTCTTTGAACACGCACTCCAGGAAAGGCCTACAGTCAGGTATAGGCTTGGCTGGACTACAATGCAGAGGATATATATTTTATGAACTGCAGCTCACTGAGTCACCTGCCTGCCTGAAAGTGTCTTTGAACACGCACTCCAGGAATGGCTTACAGTCAGGTATAGGCTTGGCTAGACTATATATATATATATATATATATATATATATATATATATATAAATATATACACAGGCCTGTATATACTGTATATATAGTGGGAACAGAAAGTATTCAGACCCCCTTAAATTTTTCACTCTTTGTTATATTGCAGCCATTTGCTAAAATCATTTAAGTTCATTTTTTTCCTCATTAATGTACACACAGCACCCCATATTGACAGAAAAACACAGAATTGTTGACATTTTTGCAGATTTATTGAAAAAGAAAAACTGAAATATCACATGGTCCTAAGTATTCAGACCCTTTGCTGTGACACTCATATATTTAACTCAGGTGCTGTCCATTTCTTCTGATCATCCTTGAGATGGTTCTACACCTTCATTTGAGTCCAGCTGTGTTTGATTATACTGATTGGACTTGATTAGGAAAGCCACACACCTGTCTATATAAGACCTTACAGCTTACAGTGCATGTCAGAGCAAATGAGAATCATGAGGTCAAAGGAACTGCCTGAAGAGCTCAGAGACAGAATTGTGGCAAGGCACAGATCTGGCCAACGTTACAAAAAAATTTCTGCTGCACTTAAGGTTCCTAAGAGCACAGTGGCCTCCATAATCCTTAAATGGAAGATGTTTGGGACGACCAGAACCCTTCCTAGAGCTGGCCGTCTGGCCAAATTGAGCTATCGGGGGAGAAGAGCCTTGGTGAGAGAGGTAAAGAAGAACCCAAAGATCACTGTGGCTGAGCTCCAGAGATGCAGTCGGGAGATGGGAGAAAGTTATAGAAAGTCAACCATCACTGCAGCCCTCCACCAGTCGGGGTTTTATGGCAGAGTGGCCCGACAGAAGCCTCTCCTCAGTGCAAGACACATGAAAGCCCGCATGGAGTTTGCTAAAAAACACCCGAAGAACTCCAAGATGGTGAGAAATAAGATTCTCTGGTCTGATGAGACCAAGATAGAACTTTTTGGCCTTAATTCTAAGCAGTATGTGTGGAGAAAACCAGGCATTGCTCATCACCTGTCCAATACAGTCCCAACAGTGAAGCATGGTGGTGGAAACATCATGCTGTGGGGGTGTTTTTCAGCTGCAGGGATAGGACGACTGGCTGCAATCGAGGGAAACATGAATGCGGCCAAGTGCAGAGATGTCCTGGACGAAAACCTTCTCCAGAGTGCTCAGGACCTCAGACTGGGCCGAAGGTTTACCTTCCAACAAGACAATGACCCTAAGCACACAGCTAAAATAACGAAGGATTGGCTTTACAACAACTCCGTGACTGTTCTTGAATGGCCCAGCCAGAGCCCTGACTTAAACCCAATTGAGCATCTCTGGAGAGACCTAAAAATGGCTGTCCACCAACGTTTACCATCCAACCTGACAGAACTGGAGAGGATCTGCAAGGAGGAATGGCAGAGGATCCCCAAATCCAGGTGTGAAAAACTTGTTGCATCTTTCCCAAAAGACTCATGGCTGTATTAGATCAAAAGGGTACTTTTACTAAATAGTGAGCAAAGGGTCTGAATACTTAGGACCATGTGATATTTCAGTTTTTCTTTTTTAATAAATCTGCAAAAATGTCAACAATTCTGTGTTTTTCTGTCAATATGGGGTGCTGTGTGTTCATTAATGAGGAAAAAAAATGAACTTAAATGATTTTAGCAAATGGCTGCAATATAACAAAGAGTGAAAAATTTAAGGGGGTTTGAATACTTTCCGTCCCCACTGTGTATATATATATATATATATATATATATATATATATATATATATATATTAAATGAACTGCAGCTCACTGAGTCACCTGCCTGAAAGTGCCTAAAGTGCCTTTGAACACGTACTCCAGGGATGGCCTAAAGTCAGGTATAGGCTTGGCTGGACTACAATGCAGTGGATATATATTTTATGAACTGCAGCTCACTGAGTCACCTGCCTGCCTGCCTGCCTGAAAGTGTCTTTGAACACACACTCCAAGAATGGCCTACAGTCAGGTATAGGCTTGGCTGGACTACAATGCAGTGGATATATATTTTAGGAACTGCAGCTCAATGGTCACCTGCCTGAAAGTGTCTTTGAACACGCACTCCAAGAATGGCCTACAGTCAGGTATAGGCTTGGCTGGACTACAATGCAGTGGATATATATTTTATGAACTGCAGCTCACTGAGTCACCTGCCTGCCTGCCTGAAAGTGTCTTTGAACACGCGCTCCAGGAATGGCCTACAGTCGGGTATAGGCTTGGCTAGACTATATATATACATGCCTGTGTGTGTATATATATATATATATATATATATATATATATATATATATATATATATATATTAAATGCACTGCACCTAGCTGAATCAATTGCCTGCTGAAGTATACTAGAAACAGTACACCAGGAACGGTCTGCAGTGAATTCTAGCTAAACTGTATACAGTGTAAATATATGTAGCAGTCTGTTTGTGTGTATATATATATATATATATATATATATATATTACACTGCAGCTAACTGAATCAACTGCCTGCCTGAAGTATATTAGGAACAGTACACCAGGAACGGTCTGCAGTGAGATCTAGCTAAACTGTATACAGTGGATATATATATATATATATATATATATATATATATATATATATATATATATATATATACACAGTCATGGGCAAAATTGTTGGCACCGCAGAAATTTTTCCAGAAAATCAAGTATTTCTCACAGAAAAGTATTGCAGTAACACATGTTTTGCTATACACATGTTTATTCCCTTTGTGTGTATTGGAACAAAACAAAAAAAGGGAGGAAAAAAAGCTAATTGGACATAATGTCACACAAAATTCCAAAAATGAGCTGGTCAAAATTCTTGGCACCCTTTCAAAATCGTGGATAAATAAGATTGTTTCAAGCATGTGATGCTCTTTTAAACTCACCTGGGGCAAGTAACAGGTGTGGGCAATATAAAAATCACACCTGAAAGCAGATAAAAAGGAGAGAAGTTCACTTAGTCTTTGCATTATGTGTCTGTGTGTGCCACACTAAGCATGGACAACAGAAAGAGTAGAAGAGAACTGTCTGAGGACTTGAGAACCAAAATTGTGGAAAAATATCAGCAATCTAAATGTTACAAGTCCATCTCCAGAGATCTAGATTTGCCTTTGTCCACAGTGCGCAACATTATCAAGAAGTTTGCAACCCATGGCACTGTAGCTAATCTCTCTGGGCATGGACGGAAGAGAAAAAATGACGAAAGGTTGCAACGAAGGATAGTCCGGATGGTGGATATGCAGCCCCAAACAAGTTCCAAAGAAATTCAAGCTGTCCTGCAGGCTCAGGGAGCATCAGTGTCAGCGCGAACTATACGTCGACATTTAAATGAAATAAAACGCTATGGCAGAGACCCAGGAGGACCCCACTGTTGACACAGAGACATAAAAAAGCAAGACTACAGTTTGCCAAAATGTACTTGAGTAAGCCAAAATCCTTCTGGGAAAACGTCTTGTGGACAGATGAGACCAAGATAGAGCTTTTTGGTAAAGCACATCATTCTACGGTTTACCAAAAACGGAATGAGGCCTACAAAGAAAACAACACAGTACCTGCAGTGAAATATGGTTGAGGTTCAATGATGTTTTGAGGTTGTTTGGTAATCCTCAGATTTCATGATGCCTGGCACACATTCAAGGCACCCTGTGCCAGAGGCAGCAAAAGCATTTTGGGTCGCACTGTAGAGCCCAGTGTCAGAAAGCTGGGTTTGCGTCCGAGATCTTGGAAGATCTTGGGTCTTCCAGCAGAACAATGATCCCAAATATACATTAAAAAGCACCCAGAAATGGATGGCATCAAAGCTCTGGAGAGTTCTAAAGTGGCCAGCAATGAGTCCAGATCTAAATCCCATTGAACACCTGTGGAGAGATCTTAAAATTGCTGTTGTGAAAAGGCGCCCTTCCAATAAGAGAGACCTGGAGCAGTTTGCAAAGGAAGAGTGGTCCAAAATTCCAGGTGAGAGGTGTAAGAAGCTTATTGATGGTTATAGGAAGCGACTGATTTCAGTTATTTTTTCCAAAGGGTGTGCAACCAAATATTAAGTTAAGGGTGCCAAGAATTTTGACCAGCCCATTTTTGGAATTTTGTGTGACATTATGTCCAATTAGCTTTTTTCCTCCTTTTTTTGTTTTGTTCCAATACACACAAAGGGAATAAACATGTGTATGGCAAAACATGTGTTACTTTTCTGTGAGAAATACTAAAATTTTCTAGGGTGCCAACAATTTCGGCCATGACTGTATAGCAGTCTGACTGTATATATATATTAAATACACTGCAGCTAACTGAATCAACTGCCTGCCTGAAGTATATTAGAAACAGTACAGCAGGAACGGTCTGCAGTGAGATCTGGATACAGTGATATATATATATATATATATATATATATATATATATATATATATATACAAAGCCGGGATGTGTGTGTATATATATATATATATATATATATATATATATATATATATATATATTTATTTATGGTTGAAGCCCTATGGCTTATACTGAAATGGATATCCTTTATAGTTAAGATAAGACTTACCATATGAAATGAACCCGGAAGTGTGGACTTACCATATGAAATGGACCTGAAAGTGTGCCTTGGTCTGATGGATGGTATGCCAAAATAAGGGGGCATACCCTAGTTTAAGAAATGATTATATTGTAAAGAGAAATGAATAATTGAGAAATGCCCTGAAAAGGGGTATGGGAGGGTGGGTATCGCGCACAGGAAACCGACAAGTACCACAGGCGAGTGGGCTGGTTAAATACCCCCCGGGCTCCTCCCATAAATTCAGGCCACCGTACTGGCCTTCCTACTTATGGTTGAAGCCCTATGGCCGATACGGACATGGATAACCTTTATAGTTAAGATAAGACTTACCATATGAAATGAACCTGGAAGTGTGGACTTACCATATGAAATGGACCTGAAAGTGTGCCTTGGTCTGATGGACGATACGCCAAAATAAGGGGGCAAAAACATTCAGGTAGGGGTATAGTATTTTATTGGTATTAAGTAATTCATTGAGCCAATTTTGAAAATGCCTGTGCCATCTCCACTTGAAGATTAGGGATATACCGGGCGAAGCAGGCTGACTTCCACCTGTCTAGTGTTTTAATGACGTGGTCTGGGACCCCGTGGCGGGATGCTGCTGAGGCCGCTCCAATACGAAAGGAGTGGCCGGAGTACTGACTAGGGTTAAGGTGAAGGTTGCGGAGAAGTATCCTTATGTGTTTCACAAACTGACAGGCACTTAAGGGTTTGACTGGAAATGGTAGAAGGGGACTGGAGTCCGGTTGTTCAGGCAGGAGTGACAGAAGATGATTAAGTACGGTGACTGGACACCAGTCATTATTGGTTTTGTAAAAGGTGAATGTCCACTCCAGAGCCTGTCTGCTGGGTTTTAGAAACCTCGAGGTGGAGGACGAAGTGGTCTTGGTAGAGAACCAAGTGCCGTCTGCGTAGTACTTGGCCTGCAGGGTTGTTACAGGTAAACTCGCCAGGTCGCAAGAACCCATAGTAGACCAAGTATATGGCTGCTTGTAGGACCGTACTGGAGAGAAGACCCAATGGAGAAGTATTCAGGATGGTCGACATATCCCTAAAGATGGGCCCCGTAATGGGCAAACGTTTGGTATTGACCACCGGTTGGTGTTTCTGAGTGCTACGTAGGATGGCTCGGATAGCGTGGGACGAAAACAGTGAAGACTTTGCAGGGTCTTGAAGAGTCAAGAAATGTTGTATGCAGGCTAGGTATAGCCGAATAGTATCATGGGATAAGGCCAGCTGAGTGTGGCAATATGAAATGAAGGCCAGTACTTGCTTGACACCTGTTGTTCCCTCGAAGCAGGGTGCCAGAAATTTATTGAACGCCCTCCAAGCTGTCTGGTAGGCTTTGAGTGTGTTATGGGACAGTGAGTGATTGATGAACTGCGTTGCTCCTTGTAAATGTTAAACTAGTCCAGGGTCAGCTGAGACCAAACGGGGATAGGGGCCTACACTGGGTCGGCTCCGGGAACATGTTTGAAAAAAGAAGCGTAATTAAAACGTGACAGTGCGTCTGCAGCTAGGTTGTATTTGCCTGGAATAAATGAGCAGTGGATATTAAATTGATGTTGCAAAGAGAGTTGTACCAATCTGCGCAGGAAGGACATGACTGCTAGGGACTTGGACCTGCCTTTGTTGATAATGTCTGCCATGGCCTGATTGTCAGTGGTGAAGACCACAGTTTGCCCTGTCCAATGATGACCCCAGAGCTGTGTGGCTGCCACTATGGGATAGAGCTCGAAGAGGGAGGATGTTCGGGTGAAGCCGGGTATCAACAGTATCTGCGGAAGCCAGGGTCCTGAAAACCATTGATGGCCAAAAATTGCAGCGAAGCCTGTAGAAGCTGCAGCATCTGTCACCACCTGGGGTGAATTGGACGAAACCGTAGGTATAAATAGGGATATACCATTCCAGGCGGAAAGGAATTCCTCCCACATAGATAGGTCTACTATTGCTGCGGTATCTAGATTTAGGATCTGATCGGGGTCTTGAGTTTGTGACAGAAATACCAGCAGACGTGACACAAAGGTGCGACCTTGTGGAATAATACGCATGGCAAAAATAAGCATTCCCAGGAGAGATTGCAGGTGCTTTTTAGTACACCCCCTAGTGTGGGTGAACTCTTGGAGGACTGCCCTAATGCGGGTTAGTTTGTCGAGGGGGAGACTGGCCTGCATGGTGCCGGTGTCTAAGTTGACCCCAAGAAAGGTGATGTTGTGTGCTGGACCGTCGACTTTATGCTCAGCGATGGGAACATTGAGATTTCCGAATATGACTCTGAGTTTGTCGAGGTCTCTTGGGGGCATACTGGGTGGTTCTATTAGTAAGAATTCGTCCAAGAAATGGATGACCTCTTGACACTGAGCTTTATGCAAGAGTATCCAGGCGAGGGACTGAGCGAATGTGTCGAAGAGCCAAGGCCTACTCTTTGAACCGAAAGTCAATTTCGTGGCAAAATAGTATGCCTCCTTCCACTTGATGCCATGCCAGCACCAAAGGGATAGGTGGATAGGTAGGAGCTTGAAGGCGTCCAAGATGTCGGCTTTGGAGAGCCAGGCGCTTGTACCTGCTTTGATGATTGCTTGGATTGCCATATCCACGGAGGAATATTTTAGGGAGAACTCTTCAGAGGGGATTAGGGAATTGAGACTGGGGATGTGGGAAGAATGAGGCGCAAACAGGTCGTACACCAAACGTAGTTTATTTGAGAACTTGCCCTTAACAAGCCCAATAGGGCTGACTCTCCACATACTGAAAGGGGGCTTATGTTAAGGGGCCTATAATGAACTCTCGATCTATTTCTGTTTGTAAGAGCTGGTCTATGGCCTGCTTGTCAGTGGCCGCTGAGCGGAGATTCCTACATTCGTAGGTAGTATGGGGCAGCGAAATGAGGCCGGTGTGAAACCCTTCTGAGAAACCCTGGATAAGGTAGGTGGCAAGGGAGGGGGTGGGGTGTGAGGTGAGGTAGAGCCCTAGCCACAAGATGTTGACTCGGCTTAGTCATGCCCTCTTCTGTTGCTTGACTTTGCACAGGTCTCTTGGATGCGCTCTTTGGCACAAGGTGCAGATGTGGAGCAGGCGGCACTGACTGAAGTTGCAGGACCCCTAGTTATAATTGTTGCAGATGGCTGCCCCTCCCAGGGTTCGGACGGGGCGTCCGAATTTGTCCACTTGAGGCGTTTGTGCAGGGGCCGACTGACCCTGAAGTGCACCGGAGGTGGAGGGAAATTCGAAGGGGCGTCTGATTGTCGCATTGGCGCACCAGGCGGCGTGTGAGTGGAGGACTGGCAAATTGCACACAGTGGTGAGCGCAAGCCGGCAAAGTGGCGACAGAACAGCTCTGTGTCCATGAGGCTCCAATTTGTGGTCGTTTGAAACTGTGTGAGCCTGGCTGCTGCCTTTACGGAAAAAGAACGATGATAGTCATAAAATGAAAATCCTCCATACTTGTAGCCCAGATCTACTACGGTATGGAGGTATAAGTCCAGCTCTTCCCTCCTGCTGGGGGCGACTGAACATAGGACATCCCTCAGCATGCCAAAGGCCAATGTGAATTCTGGGACAGATAATTTCGGATTGAGTCTGGGGTCTTTGGCCTTAAGGACCACCGACACGTCACCCCAGGTATAGGCCTTATTTTCCGCCAGATCATGGACAGAAATGAGGAGAGAGGCAAGGTTGTCGTCCCTGCTGTCCACAATGTCCTTCCTGATAGTGGCCGAAACCAAATGGGAGGGGTAGACAATGGGGCTCCACCCTGTGGTACCTGCAGGAAGGGGTGTCAAAACTTGGGTTGCAGTCGGGTCAGGAATAGCCATGGCTGGCCGAGCCTCCAGGAGAGCCACACCGAGGAAGACAGGGACGCTACCATAGTGTGGAGTTGTGAGATGGCAGAGGATATTGACTGTAGAGACGCCTGCTGGGTGCTGGGTCCTGCTGCGGCTGGTGGGGGGAAGAGGAGCTTGAAGAGCTCGCCTTTCCTGGCTGTAGCGGGGAAGGGCACACCTCTGCGTCTCAGCTCTGCCGTCAATTTGGGAATAGTCCATCCCCTGAGGGACTGCACACTGCCGCTCTCTGAGACCGGAGAAGGTGACAGAGGGGCCGTGAGGTCTTCGCTGCCGGCCTGGGACATGGTTGATCTAGATAAGATATCCTGTCCTTTAGATTGTGTTTTGGTTGACTGGAACCTGTTGGGGGTGACATGAATTTTAAGTTTGCTTCTTTTCCCTAAAGCCATACTTACCCAGCTTATGCTCTTTTTTTTTTTTTTTTACCTGGGGGGATATCGTCCAACCTGGTGCAGGGTGCACCTACTGAACTTTGACTGACCTGGAGGAAAATGAAAGGTGACAACTCGTGAAGGGTTTGCTAACTAATCTTAAAGTAGTACTTGTATGGTGATTTAAACGACAGGTGCATGGAATGAAACAACTAAGTGGAATGTAAATGCCTTGATGGTGGCACAAATCGATATGCTGCGACTGCGATAAGCTAGGAGTCGAACTGTGGGGTCTGGCATGAAACGAGGCTGTTGTGGCCTAACGGATTGAATCGATACCTTACGAATGCTTAAGATTCGAATCTTAAGTGCGGTGTAGCAACGTCGAAATGAATGAAATGTTTGCCTTGATCATGAAATGAATGAAATATCTTGCCATGACACAGGTCTGGCTCGGTCATGCCGTGACTGCGACTGACAACGAACTGGACTCTGGAGCATGTACTGAAATGAGGCAACAGAAAACATTGGTGCACACCGGAACGAATCGGTGCATCTTTAGATGCGACTGGATTCGAATCGGAGCACAGTACTTAACAATGAAATGACTGAAATGTTTTACCCTGACCGAGGCACGAATCGATTGTGCCGCCACTGCGACTGACAATGAACCGAGCTCTGGTACAGGTATAGGATAAGCCGAAACAACAGGGGCACGCCGTAACGAATCAGTGCATTTCGGATGCGACTAGATTCGCAACAGTGGTGCGATATGTGGGAGTGAAATGAATGGAATTTAATTCCCATGACAGAGATGCGGATCGGTCGCCCGGCATCTGTGACTAACAACGATCCGGACTCTGGAGCATGTACTGCAATGAGGCCGAGCCCTGGGGCACACCGTAACGAATCGGTGCATCATAGATGCGACTGGATTCGAACCGGAGCGCGGTAAGTGACAGTGGAGTAGTTTGCCATGACAGAGGCACGAATCGATCATGCCGCTGTTGCGACTGACTACGAATCGGACTCTGGAGCATGTACCGAAATGTGGCAAATACCTGGGGCACGCCGAGACGAATCGGTGCGTTTTTTGATGCGACTGGATTCGTATCGGAGCGTGATACGTGACAGTGAAATGCTGGCCATGACAGAGATACGACTCGGTGAGTCATGACGAGCGACTGGCAACGAATCTGACTCTGGAGCATGTACTGAAATGAGGCCGTAAGCAACCGGGGCACACCGGAGCGAATCGGCGCATCTTTAGATGCGACTGGATTCGAATCGGAGCGCGGAACGTGACTGAAATGAACAAAATGATTTAAAATGGTTTGAAATGTTTGAAATGCTTAGAAATGTATCTGAAATGAGAAATGACTTAGTATCGAGCTGACACGAGTCGATAGAAAATTGCGAATTTGCGAATCACAACGGTTTGTCTAATGAAGCATGGTAACAATTGTTTAGACATGCCTAAATGAAGCGCCGTCTACGTCGTGATGGTTTACAAATAACTAAAATAGCTAACATAACGATAGTGCGAGTAGTATGCGTTGCGGTTACGTTGTGAAATTGCGAGTGATTCGTAAGTTTGATATCACGGTTTAGTGACATGATATCTAACAATGCGTGAAAACAAAACGTCAGTCGGAACCCTACCTGCGACCGCCGAGCCAGACGCGTAGTACGAAAATATGAATCAGTAACGAGGACCTCGAAACTCTCAAGCACGGAAATTTGCGAATGCGGGAACTTTGCGAGACAAGAACTCACGGAGGCTGGTTTTCGAATAGTCGGCCTAGTGACGTATATCGCACACAGGAAACCGACAAGTACCGCAGGCAAGCAGGCTGGTTAAATACCCCCCGGGCTCCTCCCATAAATTCAGGCCACCATACAGGCCTTCCTATATATATATATATATATATATATACACACACACACTAAATATACTGCAGCTAACTGAATCAACTGCCTGCCTGAAGTATATTAGGAACAGTACACCAGGAACGGTTTGCAGTGAGATCTAGCTAACTGAATAAACTGCCTGCTCAAAGTAAATGAAATTACACACTCTCTCTCTCTCTCTCTCTCTATCTCCCTCTCCGCCAGCAACACACTACACAAGGCCGACATGCAGGCGGCCTTATATAGTGTGGGGCGTGGACTTAACCCCCTGAGCCATAATTGTCTGCCTTTGGCCAATTATGGCTCTCTTCGCTGACGGCGCTGTGATTGGCCAAAGCATGTGGGTCATAGTGCATGCTTGGCAAATCATCAGCCAGCAATGCACTGCGATGACGCTGTGCATTATGGGCCGTGATGCGCTGCTCGAATTTGGCGCGAACGGCCCATAATGTTCAATCTTCGAACGATCGAACAGCCAATGTTCGAGTCAAACTCATGTTCGACTCGAACAGACAGCCCATCCCTAATCCTCATGTCATTGCTGTAATGATTTGCCATTTTTTGGAGTTCAATAAAAAATATATTTGATGTAGCACCCTGGAGTTTAGTCCGGGAGCTCCTCAAAAATGTACTTGCCAAGAGTAGTTATCTTGGTCAATTGATAGGGATTTATTGATTTCTCCCTAAGCTTGGCCTTGTTGCACTTTTCTCTTCTACCACTAGGTGACCGGGTACTTGGTGTTACTATATACGAGAAGGGCAACAAAGGTCAGGTTATGGGTATGTGGGTGTCCCAGTCAATGGGCAGGGGTTTTCTTTAATCCCTTGGCCTGCTGGGAGAGCCTATATATTCAGGTGAGGTCAGGTGATATGTGTTCTGTGCCACCCGGACTGCCGTCTGGATGGACGTGTGTCGTCTGCCCCGGGCTGCTAGGCCAGAGATTGGGCCTATCCTGGGGGCATCTGGTTGCCAGGCTGTGTGAGGGCCTATCCAGAAGTAAGAGGGCAACTCAGTGTTGGGACTGCGTCTTGCACTCCAACCAAAAGTGATGGTTCTGCTGGCCGGAGAACCTGTCAGTGGTCGGAGGTAGAAGGGAAGCTGTCGCCATGAAAGAACCAGTCACCTTTACCAGGGACCACAGTCAGTGACTGAAGCAAGTACCGGAACCATATTCTCACCAAAGGGCACGGAGGAGAATCGGGAAACTTCATGCGGTGATCAAGTCAGGGACCCAACCAGTGGAGGAGACGCTTGCAGAGCAGCCTTGTGTGTCAAGCCAAGGACCGAGACGGTTAGCAGGGGTGCAGCCTGAGGAGTATCTGGAGTGCCAAGCTAGTGGACCTAGCAGAGAAGCGTGGGTGACGCTTGAGGGGATACCACCACAAACCTTGGAGGAGCTCAAGGGATTCATAGTCAGTGAATCAGTGGGTCTAGGGAGAGACCAGGAGCTCAGTATTGAAGAACTACAAGGAGCAGTTGTAATGGAGCTGAAAGAACTGATACGTTTGAGTTAGGAACTGTTAAAGGACTGTTACCATAGGAGACAGCAATCCTGCATGTGCAAAAGTGGTGCCTTGCTGGGGCCTTTCCCTGCACGGCTGTTCACCTATTGAAGTCTCAGAGTCTGCCAATTGAGTTTGCAACTATCTAAGGGTGTCCTGGCCCCTAACCCTCTTTCCCCCAAAATATAGAAAAAGGACTGTCAAAAGAAATAAAACCACTTTTGCATCCAAGAAGTGTCTGGCGCCCAATGACTTTCACCATCTTTGCACCCACTATGCCTCACAACCCACTACATATTGAAGGATGTCAGCTATCTTTGGCCTTGGAGGTTCTCATTAGACCAAAAGAGGTAAAAGACCTTGCTAAATTGAAAAAAAAAGCAGTGATTCTCCTTTGAGAAATAAACACAGTCCAAAACCAATAAACTTTATCAGAGTTGCGCTAATGTGATTTATCTGCATGCACCCAATCAGAACGTGATCCGATATAGTCCAAAAGTAATGAAGTGATAAGTGTTCATAGTCCATTTCACCACCATCCACCACCTTGAAGTGTGTAATCCTTTAAAAGAACCACCACCACAATAGATGAATTGCTTGCTTACCAGCTCACATGGACCTTCTATCACAGAAGGTCAGTATTGCTTGTGGGTATATACCCAGCCGGGGCCTTTAAATATCATCTGAAGATCCTCTTGCAGCATGCAAACCGATCATTAGGCCAGTATGGTCATAAGAAGTACCCAAAATATAGAAAGCTCCACATAGCATAAAATGTTTAAATGCTTTATTCCACAAATGTATTTACATCAAAGAAGTCCAAAGATCGCCCTAAAAAACAGTTATGCCGGCCGGCAAAATTAGCAGCAACCCATCAGGGACTCGAGAATCGCGGTGATGTGCTGACGTCAATTCTCGAGTCCCGGACAGACAGGCTGCTGCTAATTTTGAAAGTTTCTTCATATGACGTCCAGTCATGAAAATGAAACCACTTTGCGCAAGTCATATTGCTATATGGTGGGTGGGAGGCAGTTAATAACAAAACAAAAAAGCATGTGACAGCGCTGCTATATACTGTATATGTGAAAATATTCAAATAAAAATAAATTAATATGTGAATAAAAATTGTGTCATTAATTTATCACTGTATGTACTAAAATTCGTAAATAACAATTTCCCCATTGCAATTAAAATCCTATGAACCAAAAAATTCATTATTCATATAAAATGTCCTGTGCTTTAAAAAATGTATAAATATTCATAAATCTTCACATAAATAACAATTCATCTCATGTATAATAAAACAAATCCAGTGATCTTTATAAAGTGTCCCATGCTTCAAACCTAAAGTACATCAACATCAAAAGATAATCAAAATAAAGTGCTCAAAGAAAAACATTTCTCCGTTTTCAGATTTCTATGTTCTACCACAAATGTGCACACCCTGTGGCCACCACCTAACCACTCTAGCAACTCACCAGAAGGATTATTACCACCAGCCTTATATATTCCCTTGAACCACTCTTATCCAGCCTTCAGCGGGCTTCTCCCCCAAAATACATCCTTGTATTATCCCTGCTGCCGTTCTCATCCAGCCACTTTTGCCTTTTGTTACCAGCATGTTATTAGCTCTCACAAAATGATCCAGCAGAGAACCAACATATGTAAGGAAAGGAAAGATAGGGCTTCCATTGCATTAAACCTTTAGATTTATTTAAAACAACATAAAGCAATCCACCCTCATAGTATGAGTGTAAAAGAATATGTAAACCCAATATTTCTCGTTGCTGATATGTGCCTGTTGTACCATGGACTTGTATGAAAAAGTATCCTGTTCTCTTTGCATTGCTTCCTTTGTGGGAAATCCCTGGTGTTCCTGCCAGTCCACTGGCAGGAGAGCACAGCGTTTTTGAAGGCGAGGGTTTACATATACTTTAACCACTTGCAGTAAAATTACCGTGAGCAGGGGGCATGTACAGGCGCCGTCACGTACCCATATGTCAATTGGCAATGGAAGCTTTGGAAGCTGCCTGCCCCTTCTTGGGTCCTTCTGGTAAAACAAGAAAGAGTCTCCGCAGATCTAGACAAATAAACTCTGACTGCCCAAGGAATGCAGTCGTCTCTCTTCCCCTGAACAAAACAATGTCCTGATTTAAATGAAAGGCCGACACCACCTTTAGCAAGAAGGATGGAATAGGACACAACACCACCTTGACGTGGTGAAGAATTAGGTATGGTTCCCTACATGAAAGGGCTGCCAATGCCGACCCTTCTAGCCGAGGTGATGGCCATCAGGAAGGCTAGCTTGCGTGACAGCAAGACTATGGGAATTTCCTTGATAGGCTCGATGGTTGTTTCTGTAGCACAGACAGCACCAAATTTAAGTCTCAAGGACACATAGGTGACCTAAAGGGGGGAAGCAAAAGAGTTGCCCCCTGCATAAAGGTTCGGACCAGCGAATAGGAGAATAGGAAGAATACTGACAGGGCCGAAATTTGACCTTTGATTGTACTCAAAGCCAATCTGATTTCCACAGCCGACTGTAGAAAAGAGAGAATTCTCCCAATCACGTATTTCCAAGGATGCCATTTTCTGGCTTCGAAACTAAGCAATATAAATCTTCCAGGCCTTATAATAGTTCTTCCTAGTCACTGCTTTCCTAGTGTTCACTAGGGTAGACACCATTGGTCCCGAGATGCCATGATCCTTCAGCATCCTGGCTTCAACAGCCATGCCATCAAATTTAGAGATTGTAAATTGGGGTGGAATATAGGGCCTTGAGACAATAGATCGGGGTGGCGCGAAAGCGTCTATGGCCTGTCTATTGCCAATCTCTGGGAACCAGAGCCTTCTGGGTCAGGCTGGTGCCACCAGAATGACTCGAACCCCCTCTCTCCAAATCCTGTGCAACAAATGTGGAAGGATAGGGATTGGGGGGAAAGCATAAACCAGGGAGTACTGGCTCCATGGAACTACCAGAGCATCTGCTCCGATTGCCAGGGGGTCCCTTGTTGGGGACACAAACTGATGTAGCTTGTAGTTGAACCTGGAACACCCTCGGGTGTAGGGACCATTCCCCCGGGCAGATCTGCTGGCGGCTGAGATAAGCTGCCTTCCGGTTCTCTACCCTCGGGATATGGACCGCCGATAGAATCATCACATGTGCCTCTGCCCAGGCTAATATGTGGTTCACCTCTTTCTGAGCGGAATTACTCCTAGTACTGCCCTGGTGGTTTATATAGGCCACAGCAGTGCCATTGTCAGACTTAACCCTGATAGGGCAGTCCTGAAGCTCTACCGTCCAGGAGCGTAGAGCCAGAAGTACTGCCCGCAAATCCAGGCTCTGTAATGCCCTTGACATTTTCCCCTGAGCTGTGAGGTCCTCTAGTGTTGCTCCCCAGCCCGAGACACTGGTGTCTGTGATCAGTACTCTCCAAGACACCAGGAGGAAGGATCTTCCCTTTCGCAGGTTCTGATCCTGCAACCACCAGCTTAGGCTTAAGCGCACCCGAGGAGATAAGAACATGGGGTAATCCAGGGCTTGCCAAGCCGACAAGATATCTTGTTGTATAGGCCTGGAATGGAACTGGGCATAGGGCACTGCCTCGAAGGAGGACACCATCCTACCTAGAAGACTCATACAGTGCCGAATGTTTTTTTTTTCAATTTTGCAATATTTAGCACTGAATGTAATATTATCTTTTGTTGTTTTATCTCAATTCTTTTTAAAGGCTATAACACTGCACCAGACGAACATCAGTGAGGACACACTAAGAATTAAAACAATCAAAACATTGTTAGAGCACTTTTATTCACAGAACGATCTCCCTCTGGTGCAATGTTACAAATTATTTACATTTTTTAATTAAAAATATTGTATTCTCAGACTGATGCATTGGTTTTTTTTTTCACTTACTGGCCAGTGCAGAGTTCCCCTGATTGTTATTTTCCACATTGCTAAATAATCAAATGCCTGTACTGTACCATGAGATAAATACAAAATTGTAATGGAGATCTATAGTCACAGGCAGCACACGCTTTCATTTGATGTCATCAGTATTGTAATAGCAATACAAACTGGCTATTTTTGACAAACCAATATAAGCTTACTTGAAAAACCTTATTTTGAGTTGTGATTGCTGTCTGTCGGCCATCTTTTTCAACAACTTTCTAGAATATATATATATATATACAGTATTTCACAAAAGTGAGTACACCCCTCACATTTTTGTAAATGTTTTACTATATCTTTTCATGTGACAACACTGAAGAAATTACACTTTGCTACAATGTAAAGTAGTGAGTGTACAGCTTGTACAACAGTGTAAATTTGCTGTCCCCTCAAAATAACTCAACACACATTAATGTCTAAACCGCTGGCAACACCCCTAAGTGAAAATGTCCAAATTGGGCCCAATTAGCCATTTTCCCTCCCCGGTGTCATGTGACTCGTTAGTGTTACAAGGTCTCAGGTGTGAATGGGGAGCAGGTGTGTTAAATTTGGTGTTATTGCTCTCACACTCTCATACTGGTCACTGGAAGTTCAACATGGCACCTCATGGCAAAGAACTCTCTAAGGATCTAAAAAAATGAATTGTGGCTCTACATAAAGACGGCCTAGGCTATAAGAAGATTGCCAAGACCCTGAAATTGAGCTGCAGCACGGTGGCCAAGACCATACAGCAGTTTCACAGGACAGGTTCCACTCAGAACAGAAGAGGTTGAGTGCATGTGCTCAGCGTCATATTCAGAGGTTGTCTTTGGGAAATAGACGTATGAGTGATGCCAGCAATGCTGCAGAGGTTGAAGGGGTGGGGAGGTCAGCCTGTCAGTGCTCAGGCCATATGCCGCACACTGCATCAAATTGGTCTGCATGGCTGTTGTCCCAGAAGGAAGCTAAAGATGATGCACAAGAAAGCCCGCAAACAGTTTGCTGAAGACAAGTAGACTAAGGACATGGATTACTTGAAGCATGTCCTGTGGTCTAATGAGACCAAGATAAACTTATTTGGTTCAGATGGTGTCAAGTGTGTGTGTTGGCAACCAGGTGAGGAGTACAAAGACAAATGTGTCTTGCCTACAGTCAAGCATGGTGGTGGGAGTGTCATGGTCTGGGGCTGTATGAGTGCTGCTGGCACTGGGGAGCTACAGTTCATTGAGGAAACCATGTATTGTGACATACTGAAGCAGAGAATGAGCCCCTCTCTTTGAAGACCGGGCCGCAGGGCAGTATTCCCAAATGATTTCAACACGATAACTACCCCAATCCCACCTCCAAGACGACCACTGCCTTGCTAAAGAAGCTGAGGGTAAAGGGGATGGACTGGCCAAGCCTGTCTCCAGACCTAAGCCCAATTGAGCATCTGTGGGGCATCCTCAAATAGAAGGTGGAGGAGCACAAGGTCTCTAACATCCACCAGCTCCATGATGTCCTCATGGAGGAGTAGAAGAGGACTCCAGTGGCAACCTGTGAAGCTCTGGCGAACTCCATGCCCAAGAGGCAGTGCTGGAAAATAATGGTGGCCACACAAAATATTGACACTTTGGGCCCAATTAGGATATTTTCACTTAGGGGTGTACTCACTTTTGTTCCCAGTGGTTTAGACATTAATGGCTGTGTGTTGAGTTATTTTGAGGGGACAGCAAATTTACACTGTCATACAAGCTGTACACTCCCTACTTTACATTATAGCAAAGTGTTATTTATTCAGTGTTGTCACATCAAAAGATATAATAAAATATTTACAAAAATGTGAGGGGTGTACTCACTTTTGTGAGATACTGTATATAGATTCTGCATCCAGTGTAGCCTATATCTACAGTGCATTTTGTGGTGTACTGTAGTGTGTGAGTGTGTGTGTATATATATATATATATATATATATATATATATATATATACACACACACACACACACACACACACACACAGTACTGTGTAAAAGTTTTAGGCAGGTGTGAAGAAATGCTGTAAAGTGAGAATTCTTTCAAAACAATATATTTTAATTAATCACAGTTAAACATATATAATGTCAAACAAAACAAAGCAATATATATATATATATCTATATATATATATATATATATATAGATATATATATATATATAGATATATATATCTTCAAACACAAAATGACTTAATGATGTGACACAGTAATCAAAAAATTCCATAAAAATAAGTCCATACAGGAGATCCCATCATCAAGAAGTGCAATGTTGCTTCACCAAACTGTGCACAAAGAATCTTTCCAAAGTGCAAGTGCTCGCCAACACCAGTGTGCTCTGGCTGCACACCTCATATTCTGACCCCTGTTTCACCAGTGGGTCAGAATCAGCAGGTCTACCCTGGGGGTAATCAAGAGATTTATCTGGTGCGCTGGTCCTCTGTATCTCCCACTCCTCTTTGATGGCTCACTGAGCATCAGACCTCACTCGGGGATATTGAGTATAGAGGGGAACAAAATGTAAAATCTTGTGCTCTCTGTTTAAAAAGTTATTGCTCCAGTAAAACAAAAGGCCCGGTACTCACAAACACAGCACAGTGGGCTATACAAAGAATTATGCCCAGTGAAGTGACTGGCGTCAGGTGATAAACAGAGATGAAACAAATCCACTTGTTTATCTGCAGTCTTCTCTTCTCTACATCTGTTCAAAGTCCAGAATTTATAAAGCTTGTCTGAGCTGTCAGAAAACAGGGGGCAGAGAGCTGAAGTTACACTCTGCAGAGCTCAGTGTGGAGACCCCTGAGAGCTGATTGGAGGGCAGGGAAACACCCTGCTTACATACCACACAGGAACAGAGCTAAGGCTAGCAATCATCTGGAGATCTGGAGATCCCTTTCCTGTCATCTTTTTTCTCTTGGTGTCAGGAAAACTTTTCAGAAGTGATTCATGCTGATAGCAGAGGAAAGAAGCAACCAGACAGAAATGACACTTAGTGCTCTTAATTGAGACAGGTACACACTCTAAAGCTTGTGGATCTTGTGGACAGATTACTGGGAGGGGCTGGGGAAGACCCGGCTGTCATGGTGCACGTTGGCACCAATGACAAAGTCAGAGGCAGATGGAGTGTCCTAAAGAACGATTTTAGGGACTTAGGAGCTAAATTGAGGAAAAGGACCTCCAAGGTAGTGTTCTCAGGAATACTACCGGTACATCGAGCCACACCAGAGAGGCAGAGGGAGATTAGGGAAGTAAACAAGTGGCTGAAGAGCTGGTGTAGTAAGGAGGGGTTTGGGTTCCTGGATGACTGGGCCGACTTCTCAGTCGGTAACCGGTAATATAGAAGGGACGGACTGCACCTAAATGAGGAGGGTGCAGATCTGCTGGGAATGAAGATGGCCAAAAAGTTAGAGGGGTTTTTAAACTAGGCGATGGGGGGGAGGGTCCAGAGACAGTGATAGCCAGCGCGGAAGATATTCCAGAGGGTAGTATTGGGGGCATTAGTGGTAGGTTAACCAAAGCACAAAAACACAAGGTGAGTATAGTAGCAAGTCCAAGTTGCAATCTTGAAACACCCAATACGAGGACAATATGCGACCGGTCTAAACTATGTGGCATGTTCACCAATGCCAGGAGCCTGGCGGACAAGATGGGTGAACTAGAGGTACTGTTGTACAAGGAGGATTTGGATTTTGTGGGAATTTCAGAGACCTGGTTCAACAGCTCTCATGATTGGCTGGCAAACGTTCAAGGGTATACCCTATACCGCAAGGACAGAGAGGGTAAAAAAGGGGGAGGGGTATGCCTATATATCAAGAATAATGTACAAGTGAATGTGAGAGATGACATCACTGAGGGGGCTAGGGAGGAGGTGGAATCTTTATGGGTAGAGCTCCAAAGGGATGAAGCTAAGGGGAAAATAATACTGGGAGTATGCTATAGGCCCCCTAACCTGAGGGAGGAAGTGGAGACGGATCTCCTATCACAAATTGGATTAGCAGCAAGGATGGGAAGTGTTATCATAATGGGGGATTTTAATTATCCAGACATAGACTGGGCGGAGGGAACCGCGCATTCATTTAAGGCTCGCCAGTTCCTTAGTGTCTTGCAGGACAATTTTATGGGTCAGATGGTAGACGCACCAACTAGAAATAAAACATTACTAGATCTACTGATTACCAACAATACAGACCTGATAACAGATGTGGAAATACGGGGCAATTTAGGTAACAGCGATCACAGGTCAATTAGTTTCAGTATAAATCACACAAATAGGAGACATGAAGGGAACACAAAGACACTGAATTTCAAAAGAGCCAACTTCCCTAAACTACAAACCTTGCTAAAAGGCATAAATTGGGATAAAATATTAGGAACAAAGAATACGGAGGAGAGATGGGTTTGCTTTAAGAGCATATTAAATAAGGGCATTAGCCAATGTATCCCATTGGGTAATAAATTTAAAAGAGCGAACAAACATCCTGGATGGCTTAACTCCAATGTAAAAATGCATATAAAAGCAAAGGAGAAGGCCTTCAAAAAATACAAGGTTGAGGGATCATCCACAGCATTCAGAATTTATAAAGAATGCAATAAGAAATGTAAGGGTGCAATTAGGTTGGCTAAGATAGAACATGAAAGACACATAGCGGAGGAGAGCAAAAAAAATCCCAAGAAATTCTTTAAGTATGTAAACAGTAAAAAAGGGAGAACAGACCATATTGGCCCCATAAAGAATGAGGAAGGACATCTGGTTACAAAGGATGGGGAGATGGCAAAGGTATTGAATTTATTCTTTTTCTCAGTCTTCACGAGTGAATCGGGGGGCTTCAGTAACCAAAACTGCAGTGTTTATCCTCATGACACAACACAAGAAGCACCTACATGGTTAACAGAGGACGGAATTAAAATTAGACTTGAGAAACTTAACATTAATAAATCACCGGGACCAGATGGCTTGCATCTGAGGGTACTTAGGGAACTCAGTCAGGTGATTGCCAGACCGTTGTTCCTAATTTTTACAGACAGTCTATTGACTGGAATGGTACCAGCTGATTGGAGAAAAGCCAATGTAGCACCAATATTTAAAAAGGGCCCAAAAAACATCCCTGGGAATTACAGACCAGTTAGCCTAACATCAATAGTATGTAAACTCTTGGAGGGGATGATAAGGGACTATATACAAGATTTTAGTAATAAGAATGATATCATTAGCAGTAATCAGCATGGATTCATGAAGAATCGTTCTTGCCAAACCAATCTATTAACCTTCTATGAGGAGGTGAGTTGCCATCTAGATAAAGGAAGGCCCGTAGACGTGGTGTATCTGGATTTTGCAAAAGCATTTGACACAGTTCCCCATAAACGTTTACTGTACAAAATAAGGTGCGTTGGCATGGACCATAGGGTGAGTACATGGATTGAAAACTGGCTACAAGGGCGTGTTCAGAGGGTGGTGATAAATGGGGAGTGCTCAGAATGGTCAGGGGTGGGTAGTGGGGTTCCCCAGGGTTCTGTGCTGGGACCAATCCTATTTAATTTGTTCATAAACGACCTGGAGGATGGGATAAACAGTTCAATCTCTGTATTTGCAGACGATACTAAGCTAAGCAGGGCAATAACTTCTCCGCAGGATGTGGAAATCTTGCAAAAAGACCTGAACAAATTAATGGGGTGGGCGACTACATGGCAAATGAGGTTCAATGTAGAAAAATGTAAAATAATGCATTTGGGTGGCAAAAATATGAATGCAATCTATACACTGGGGGGAGAACCTCTGGGGGAATCTAGGATGGAAAAGGACCTGGGGGTCCTAGTGGATGATAGGCTCAGCAATGGCATGCAATGCCAAGCTGCTGCTAATAAAGCAAACAGAATATTGGCATGCATTAAAAGGGGGATCAACTGCAGAGATAAAACGATAATTCTCCCGCTGTACAAGACTCTGGTCCGCCCGCACCTGGAGTATGCTGTCCAGTTCTGGGCACCAGTCCTCAGGAGGGACGTACTGGAAATGGAGCGAGTACAAAGAAGGGCAACAAAGCTAATAAAGGGTCTGGAGGATCTTAGTTATGAGGAAAGGTTGCGAGCACTGAACTTATTCTCTCTGGAGAAGAGACGCTTGAGAGGGGATATGATTTCAATTTACAAATACTGTACTGGTGACCCCACAATAGGGATAAAACTTTTTCGCAGAAGAGATTTTAATAAGACTCGTGGCCACTCATTACAATTAGAAGAGAAGAGGTTTAACCTTAAACTACGTAGAGGGTTCTTTACTGTAAGAGCGGCAAGGATGTGGAATTCCCTTCCACAGGCGGTGGTCTCAGCGGGGAGCATTGATAGCTTCAAGAAACTATTAGATAATCACCTGAATGACCGTAATATACAGGGATATGTAATGTAATACTGACACATAATCACACACATAGGTTGGACTTGATGGACTTGTGTCTTTTTTCAACCTCTCCTACTATGTAACTATGTAACTCTAGAGTGATATACTTTGTTCATATTTCATGTCTGTGGTTTACAACCAGTTTAAGGGGGATAATATTGACATAACCCCATATGATCCACAATTTCTCAAAACTGACATGGTCCAGAAACATTTAGACAAAATAAAGGTGAATAAAGCACCTGGACCAGATGGCTTACATTCAAATGTCCTCAAATAGCTAAACTCTGTTTTAGCTAAGCCATTGTTTCTAATTTTTAGAGACTCCTTAATGACTGGCATGGTGCCACTGGATTAGTGTAAGGCCAATGTGGTGCTTATATTTAAAAAGGGATCAAAGTCTTTTACAAGGATTTACAGACATGTTAGCTTGACTTCTATAGTCGGGAAGATACTGGAGAGTTTAATAAAATAACATATAGATGAGTTTTTGCTAGAAAATAAAATTTTAAGCAATACTCAGCATGAATTCCTGAAAGATTGAAGTTGTCAAACAAATCTGATTTCTTTTCATTAGGGAGTAAGCAAAAAAGTAGAGAAACTAGTGGCTTTGAGCATAGAATACTTTTCCACAGTGTTTGACACAGTTCCCCACACTTGGCTAATTTGTAAATTATAAGTCTACAAGCTTAAAAAATTCAGTTTGTAAATAGATAAAAAACTGGCTAAAAGACCATACTCAGAGAGTAGTGATTAATGAGCCATACTCTGAATGGTCTCAGGTTATTAGTAGTGTGCCCCAAGTATCAGTGTTGAAATCCTTATGCCGCATACACACGGTCAGAATTTCCGTCAGTAAAAGTCCGATGGGAGCATTTCATCGTATATTCCGACCGTGTATATGCCCCATTGGACTTTTTCCATCGAAAATTCAGACGGACTTAGATAGAGAACATGTTCTATATTTTTCAGATGGAACAAATTACTATCGGAAAAAACACTCGTCTGTATGCTGTTCCGACGAGATTAGCAGAAGGATCCCAAAGGACAGCGCACTGGCTATTGAACTTCTGTTTTCTAGTCCCGTCGTACGTGTTTCTTGACAGTCGGAATTCGGTGTGTATGCAAGACAGCTTGAGCGGAATTCCGTCGGAAAAGCCTTCAGAGTTTATTCCGAAGGCAAAACCGGTCGTGAGTACAGGGCATTACATTTTAACCTATTTATAATTAATATAGAGTTTGGGATTAAAAGTACCATTTCAGTCTTTGCAGATGATACCAAGCTATGTAGTGGAATTATGTCCTTACAGAATATCTCCAACTTACAATCAGTGGGTTGAACAAAAAAAAAAAAATCACAGATCCCGCTGAGACTTTTGGGGGGGAATTTACTAAAACTGGAGTGTGCAAAATCTGGAGCAGCTCTGCATAGAAACCAATCAGCTTTTAGGTTTTATTGTCAAAGCTTAATTGAACAAGCTGAAGTTAAAAGCTGATTGGCTACCATGCAGAGCTGCAACTGAGTGCTTCAGTTTTAAAATCTCCCCCATTGGTTTCTGACAGCAGGGGCTCCCCCTGTCAGAATACACTGATCAGCACTGCAGCCATTGGCTTCATGCGCTGATCAAATGCTTGTTTTCCAGCAGGACCTTTTGATAGAACTCGGTTGTTAGACCGGCTTCTGTTGACAGACAGTGGTATACACGTACCAAAGTTCAGCCTGTTCCTGCTAAACTGTCCGAATTTTGGTATATGTATACCCAGCTTTAGTCTAAATTTGGAACACTGAGCTTAAAATATGCCTCTAAATGTCCTAATGTGCATGGACACATAGGATAATATTAGATGCTTCTACAGGCAAAACGTTAAACTCCTCCATAAACAGCGTTTTTTTAAGCCAGTGTGCATGGACCCTAAACCATGTGTAAAGAAGAGTGGAATTAAAAGTAAAAAGATTTTGTTTAGAATGATTTTTCTTTGTCAACTAACGCAGCCCTGATAACAATACATTTTATTCTGAAGCTCTTCTAATGAAAGAATATACACGTTAGGTAGTCCTAACTCACTGGAGTATCATATGCAGATAGGAGATCCCCATGATACATAATATTCATTTGAAGTAACCCCTCCTCCAGAACAAACATGGATATTTTGGATATAGGTTTATTATTCTTGACTGTCATGGGGTTTATAGTAATCAACATTAAGCATTAAAGCATTATGCATTTTGGTAATTTTGCTTATCTGCAAGAGAAATTTCATCAGATAGCATGTTAATTAGGGGTGCGCATCTTCACTGGCCTCACGATTCGATTCGATTACGATTATCAGGTCCACGATTAACGATGCATCACGATTACTGCGCGCGGTTTTCATCCAAAAAATTTAAGTAGTCAGAAGAACTCCATTTTTTAAATTTTATCTGTTCTTAAAAAAAAGATAACACTCCTTGCATGTAGCAAAGTGTAAACAGTGCAGACAACTTAAAGAGGAGCTCCAGACTGCCCCCAAATGACTACAGGAGATGATCAGAGACTGCAGACATGCTACAGGAGATGGTCAGAGACTGCGGACATGCTACAGGAGATGGTCAGAGACTGCGGACATGCTACAGGAGATGGTCAGAGACTGCGGACATGCTACAGGAGATGATCAGAGACTGCGGACATGCTACAGGAGATGATCAGAGACTGCGGACATGCTACAGGAGATGATCAGAGACTGTGGACATGCTACAGGAGATGGTCAGAGACTGCGGACATGCTACAGGAGATGGTCAGAGACTGCGGACATGCTACAGGAGATGGTCAGAGACTGGGGACATGGCACAGGAGATGGTCAGAGACTGGGGACATGGCACAGGAGATGGTCACAGACTGGGGACATGGCACAGGAGATGGTCACAGACTGGGGACATGGCACAGGAGATGGTCACAGACTGGGGACATGGCACAGGAGATGGTCACAGACTGGGGACATGGCACAGGAGATGGTCACAGACTGGGGACATGGCACAGGAGATGGTCACAGACTGGGGACATGGCACAGGAGATGGTCACAGACTGGGGACATGGCACAGGAGATGGTCACAGACTGGGGACATGGCACAGGAGATGGTCACAGACTGGGGACATGGCACAGGAGATGGTCACAGACTGGGGACATGGCACAGGAGATGGTCACAGACTGGGGACATGGCACAGGAGATGGTCACAGACTGGGGACATGGCACAGGAGATGGTCACAGACTGGGGACATGGCACAGGAGTTGGTCACAGACTGGGGACATGGCACAGGAGATGGTCACAGACTGGGCACATGGTACAGAAGATGGTCACAGACTGGGGACAATAATGCAGAGTTGTGGTGTGATGAATGCACATAGAAGACAATTGTATGATATGGACTTGTGTCACAGCGCCCCCCCTCCCCCTCTGTACTTACATGCTGCTCCGCCGGTGCTGGTGGCAACCTGTAATGAGCAGGGCGATCTGCCTGCTCACCATCTCCCCCCGATCTCCACTCCAGCCGCCGGTGTTCCGTCGGTTGTCACATCTTTCCTGAGCAGGGAATTCTCCCGGGAGAGCGCTCCGTACGTAAAGCTTTTACTAGTGTGTGTATTTTCCGCTCATGTGACTCTCGGCCGCGCCTCCCTCCTCTCACGTCTCTCCTGATGTCAGCCCCGCCCGCCTCTCTTCTGACCTGATAGCTCCAGTCAGTGGGCGGGGCTGAAATCAGGGGACTCAGAGGAGGGAGGCGCGGCCGAGAGTCACATGAGCGGAAAATACACACACTAGTAACAGCTTTCCGTACGGAGCGCTCTCCCGGGAGAGGGCGGGGCCAGACATCGATTTTTCGGGTCGCATGCATCGATGCCGCATCGGGGACACCCGAATCGCGATGCATCGATGCTGCGATTAATTTCAGCAGCCCTAATGTTAATGCATTTATAAACCAGCTCTGGCATTTTTAAGATAATATATATCAACAGTCCCCAACCTCCCCAGCACCAGGGGCCTGGCTCGCCCTGCAGAAGACAACTCCTTCATGGACTGGGGGGTGGAGGGGGATGCAGAGGTATAAAAATACATCTGGATCCTAAATGCTGCATTAAATATAAGCTACTCTGCCAGCTTTTGGTGGTGTTCTGTGGTACAAAGTCATTCATGCTCCGGTGAGACTTAAAGCATGCTTAACAACATTAATGTAACATTGGGGTGTCAGCTGTGAATGTCTACTTCTTTAAAGGTTCCACATGCAAATCCGCAGCAAGTCCTACACTACTTTTTTATTCATAGCTGCCAATACAAAGTTCCTTTTATTGGTAAATGTTAACTTTGTCGGTATTGTATATTGCTTCCATGAGTGGCCCCAGTAGTCCTCACCTGTCTGGCTGTCATGACTTGGGTGAAGGGGAGTAGCATGCTCAAGTGCAATTTTTTTTTTTAATTTCTCTGTCTTTTGCAGATAGACTTTGTGTGTAGATTTGTAATAAATCTTTTTTATGTTATTTTTTAAAAACTTAATACAAATGAATAAAAAAAAAAGCAAAAAAAAGCTGTACTTTAGTCAAACAGCTAAATGCATCGTTTAAATTCAAATTTGGAAGCTGGTTTACTTGCCAAAGGATTGGTTTTCCTGTCCGTCCAGCCCTGAGATTTACATAGCCTTTCCCCACAGTACAGCCAGGAGGTTGACCTGACTTTTATTCTGCTGCAAATACACAACCATGTTCTTTGTTACCCCATGAGCATGCAGCATACCTGATTGGCACGTAATGCTGCCCAAATCACTCCTAGTCCTCTTGTTGCTGTGCAGGAGATTACCAAAGTACCAACACAAGCTTTATTTAAAAATAATTTAATTAATTTTAATGACTTCAAAACCACATGCATTGGTGTTTTCTATATTTGCTACAGTTCATCTTTAAAGAGAAGTGACGGTCAGTTTTAAAAAAAAGTAAAAGACAGCAGCTACAAATACTGTAGCTGCTGACTTTTAACATACAGACACTTACCCGCCCAGGCATCCAGAGCTGTCATCACATGGGCTGCCTCTTTGCTGGTTTTCGGGTCCCCAGTGCAGCCATCTTGCTTGTGGGAAGCCAGCTGGGACTTCCTGGTGTTTCACAGCCAGCTTCTGCACATCTGTGAGACACACTGTGCTTTCCAGAATGGTCCCACAGTTTCCTGAAACATGTGTCGTGTGTAGGTTGCAGGTGGGGCGAAGGGGGCAAACTTCCGCTCTGCAGGAAGAGCGAAAATGGGAGCAGGTACCTGCCAGAAAAAAGTACCTGCTTCCAGAAAAAAGTCCACAATCATAAGAGAGGAGGGGGTAAGGAGTAGGATGAGTGGAACTTCCCCTCTCAGGTGAAGTTTCACTTGAATTCATTTAAAGTAATCCACCCACTTTAATTCATGTGTACTTACTGTACATAGAAGTTTGTGTCACCATCTCAGGGCCGATCCTTTATTAGCAAAAATATATTACATACAAAAATGTCCTACAGTACAAAAATACAAAAGACAAAATTATAGGCACTGACGCCTACTATTTCCCTCTCCTCTCTTGCCCCTCTCAATCCCAATCCTACCTTAAAAAATGCAGACTCCATAAAACACTCCTCAAAATGTGAAATCACCTAACCAACCTTCACTGTTCATCTTCTATAATAAACTAGGCAAAGGTCATACATGGACCACCATAAAGAAGGTGAACTTTCAATACACCAGGTGTACCACAGAGCCACCGTGGACCATGCAGAGCTTATTACTAATGTTCATATAAAAGAACATCTGGGTAGAAGTGACCATAACATGATTTCATTTACTATTAGCTGTAAGCAACAAACACATATTGGAAATATAAAAACACTTAACTTTAGGAGAGCAAATTTTCCAAGGATGAGGGCAGCTCTCCAAGACTTACACTGGGAGGGAATATTGGCATCAGTGAACACAGAAAAGAAATTAGGATTGTTCAAAAAGACTGTATGTGAACTCACTGCATAGTATATTTCCATGGGTAATACATTTAAAAGGCTAAGAATAAAACCTATGTGGCTCATGGCCTAAGTTAAAAAAGCTATAAAATCTAAGAAAAGAGCTTTTAAAAAATATAAAAACAAAGGAACACTATCAGTGTTTAAATGTTACAAAGAATATAAAAGAATATGTAAAAAGTAAATCAGGGCCGCCAAAATTCCAAACGAACAACAGATTGCAAAAGATAGTGGGACAAACCCCAAAAAATCCTTCAAATATATTTATAGTAAAAATGTCAAGTCTCAGCATGCAAGCCCTTTACAAAACAATCTAGAGTGGGTGACTGGGGACAAACAGAAGGCAAATTTATGAAATACCTTCTTCAGCTTTGTGTATACACAGGAACATGGGGGAGCTCAAATCGGGATGGTATCGACAGCCCCAAATGATCCACAATGGCTCAAAAGTGATATGGTCCTGAAATATTTAGACAGAATAAAGGTGAATAAAGCATTTGGACCAGATGGCATACACCCACAGATCCTAAAATAATTAAGCTCTGTCATTTCAAAGCCATTTTTTCTAACATTTAGGGACTCTTTAATGACTGGAATGGCACCACTGTAGTGGCGCAGGGCCAGTGTGGTGCCTATATTTAAAAGGGATCAAAGTCTATCCCAAGACTATACCAAGTAACTATAGACCTGTTAGTTTAACTTCTATAGTTGGGAAGATACAAGAGAGTATAATAACCATAAGACCACATAGATGATTTCTTGCTGGAAAAAATATTTTAAGCAGCAGACAGCATGGATGTATGAAGGACAGACAAATCTGGATTCTTTTTATAAGGAGGTAAGTAAAACCTTGGACAGAGGGGTGGCTGTGGATGTGGTATACTTCGATTTTGCAAAAGTGTTTGACACAGTTCCCCACACACGACTAATGTGTCAGGTAAAGTCTACAGGCTTGGAAAGATCCGTTTGAATTCTGTCTTTTAGCCAGTTTTCTATCCATTTACAGAGAGTAGCGGTTAATGATACATACTCTGAATGGTCTAAGGTTGTTAGTGGTGTAACCCAAGAATCAGTGCTGGAACCCTTACTTTTTAATATATTTATAAATGATATAGGGTCTAGGATTAAAAGTATAATTTTAGTGTTTGCAGATGACACCAAGCAATGCAGTGGAATAACATCCTTACAGGATGTCTCCAACTTACAAGCCAACCTCAATGCACTGTTTAATTGGGCAGCAATGTGGCAAATGAGGTTTAATGTTGATAAATGTAAAGGTATGCGCGTGGGGGCTAAGAATATGTATGCATCATACATTCTAGGGGGAATACAAATGGGGGAGAAGGATCTGGGTGTTCTGGTAGATCATAAGCTTAATAATGGCATGTAATGAAAAGCTGCAGTTTTCCAAAGCAAGCAAAATCCTCTCTTCTATTAAAACTTGCCGCAAATTGCCGTAGCTGTACATCGGTACTTTGACTAGCTAGCTGCCATTACCCTGGTATTTTCAGCAATGATGGGCTGTCCTCTTCAAGTTTAAATTCGCCACAAGATCACTTTTATCGGGGGCGGGAGAGGGCCCCCTCCCGCTGTCGGTAGCGACGGAGACTATCGCGTCCTCACCCCTGACAGGCCTGGAGCCGAGTGAGGGAAAGATGGCCCCCACTCGGCTCCATAACATTGGATGACGGAAGCGACGTCAAATGTCACTTCCGCCCAATGGTCTTAAAGGTGACATTTTTATTTAATTTTTTTATAAAGACATTTAATTTTTTTTATTATAATTATTGCATTTAAGTGTAAATGTGAGATCTGAGGTCTTTTTGACCCCAGATCTCACATTTAAAAGGTCCTGTCATGCTTTTTTTTTTATTACAAAGGAATGTTTACATTCCTTATAATAGGAATAAAAATGACTCAAATTTTTTTTATTAAAAAGGACAGTGTAAAAAGTTAAAATTAAAAGTAAATTAAATAATAAAAAAACAAAAATAAATTTAAAGTGCCCCATCCCGTCGAGCTCGTGCGCAGAAGCGAACGCATACGTAAGTCGTGCCCGCATATGAAAACGGTATTCAAACCACACATGTGAGGTATCGCCATGATCGTTAGAGCGTGAGCACTAATTATAGCACTAGACCTCCTGTGTAACTCAAAACTGGTAACCTGTAGACATTTTTAAACGTCGCCTATAGAGATTTTTAAGGGTCAAAGTTTGTTGCCAATCCACGAGCAGGCACAATTTTGAAGCATGACATGTTGGGTATCAATTTACTTTTTTTTTTAATCAAAAAGGTGTTTATTGAACAAGTTTACATAGCTTCCATTGTACAAGCATCATACATTAACATACTTTCATGCAAACGGTACAGTCTATTCATCATCTATTACCAAAGTCTCGTCTGTAAGCCAAAGATGTATATAGTGTCCCGATGCTCATCAAACCTCTGATCAGTAATCTTTAGTAAACCTCATGGACCCCCCCCCAGGACACTGTAGCAATCTGGACAGATCCTCTCAAATTTGTTAGAGCTACCCCTATGTTGGTAAATGCATTTTTCCATAGTCAAGGTGTTACCCATATGTGTTATCCAGGAGGTCACTGAGGGTGGTGAGACTGATTTCCAGCCAATTAGTATAAGTTTGCATGCCTGGAACAGTGCTCTAGTGAGTGCTATTCTAGTCATCTCGTCCGGGACAATGTCCTCTAGGACTCCTAATATACAATGAATTGGATCTAGGGGAATATTAGTCTGGAACACTTGGTTAAGTGTCCCCAGTACCTCGCTCCAGTACCTATGGAGTTTTGGGCATCTCCAGAGTAAGTGAATGAGATCACCTTGATGTCGCTCACATCTACTACACAAGGAGTCTGGCCTTCTACCCATGTTATATAGTTTAGGTGGGGTGTAATGCACTCTAAGTACTATATATAGATGGGAGACCTTTTGGGCCACATTGAGAGAGCATATATTAATAGATTGCAGAACTTCCTCCCATTGATCTCCCGTAAGTGGACCTACATCCTTCTCCCATAGGGACGGTGCATTAGTTGGGTGAGCTTTTAAAAGTTGCATCAGCAACATTATAACAGTATGAGATAAATCCTTTAGTTTCTGTGCTGGACTGCAGCAAATGAAAAATGGGGGTAGTTGACTGGGTTCAGGGAGTAGCTTCTCCCTGCGCGTCCACCGCATGTTTAAGCTGGAGATATGAGTAGTACATAGTATTTGGTAAATTATACTTGGCTTGTAGTTCCGAAAACAGCATCAGCCTGCCACTCCGAAATATATGGGATAATAAAATAACACCAAAAGAGTGCCATTTGGGACCCTGTTGCAGTTTTGCTAGCTCGACATAGGAGAGATTCATCCATATCAGGCTATATTCCGTGAAACCTGTCACCTCTTGCAGCTGCCTTCCCTTGTTCCAAATTTTCTGGATCAGAGTGAGAGTGGGTGCCTGTTTATTGGATTTGTGAAATAACTGGGCCTCAAGACCCATCGGAATAGTCTCCGCTCCAGCCCCAATCAGCATCAACTGCGCCAATGAGCCGGTCGGATCCCGGGCCATGGAGCCAACTAGATGCTGCAACTGAGCTGCTATATAGTACAGCCAAGGGTTGGGTACTGCCAGCCCTCTGCTGTCCTTAGGGTTTTGTAATTGTTCCAACTTAATTCTAGGGGTGCCCGCATTCCACAGTAGTCTTCTAAAAAGGGTGTTAACCACCCTAAAAATCTTTAAGTGTATCACAAACGGGGAGTTGTGTAGGAAATAAAGTAGCTGCGGCTTTAATATCATTTTTATTAAATTGGCCTTACCTGCCAGTGAGAGTTTGAGCCTGGTCCATGTGTTAATTTTGTCTCTAAATCTGGACAATAAGGGATGTATATTTAAATGACAGTATTCCACAAGTTTAGGTGAGATTTGTATGCCCAAGTATTTGAATGAAGACGTCACCGGGACCGAGCAGGAATCCGGCAGATTCACCACTCCCTCCTCGTCCAACATCATCAGAGCCGACTTAGACCAGTTAATTGTCAGGCCAGAGAATAGGCCGAAGCCTGAGATAATGGTTATCACCTCAGCCAAAGATGTTGTGGTGTCTCCCAGGAAAAGCATCATGTCATCAGCGTACAACATAATCTTTTCCTGGAGGCCCACATACTTGAACCCTGTGATCCCCTGACTAGCCCTTACTACAGCCGCCAGTGGCTCAATAGCGATGGCAAAGAGCAGGGGGGACAGGAGACATCCCTGCCTTGTACCCCTGCTCAGAGCAAACGCATGAGACATCCTACCAGACATCCTGATGGTCGCCTGCGGGGAGGCATACAGCTATTTAACCCAGGCTATGAATCGGTCTCCAAACCCTAACCGGGACAGTACCGCCCAGAGATATCTCCAGCCCACGCTGTCAAACGCCTTGTTGGCGTCTAGGGATAGCAGAGCCCTGTTACCCTTGTTGTCAGACTGTAACTGCATGTTTAGAAATAGGCGCCTGAGGTTGGTGGCCGTGGATTTTTGCGGCATAAAACCTGCCTGATCAGGGTGTATTATGGAAGTAATGATCCGGTTGACCCTTAGCCAGGATTTTAACATCACTTTGAAGAAGAGATATAGGCCTGTAGGAGCCTGGGTCAACCGGATCTTTCCCAGGTTTCAGTAATAAAATTATGTTAGCTCTAGTCATGGAGGATGGCAGACTGCCCTCCTTGAGAGAGGCATTAAACACTTCTAGCAAGTGCGGCATTATCCACTCGCCATACTGGACAAAGACTTCCATGGGGATGCCATCCTCTCCCGGCACCTTGCACGTGGGAAAGGAGCATGCCGCATTTTGTAACTCTTCCAATGTCAGGGGGGCCTCCAGCGATTGTCTGGCCTCCTCCAACAGAGAAGGCAGTTCAATCCCCGACAGATAGGCCTCTAGCTCATTATCTGAGTAGTCATCCCTTGCTCCGTAGAGATCCTTGTAGAAGGATGCCAGCTCAGATATAACTTGTTCAGGGTCATTGACCACCTTACCACTAGTTGTGCGGATCGCCCCAACTGCCGGGGACTGTTGCTGCGACCTGGCTATTTTTGCCAGCAGGCGTCCCGTTTTTTCCCCTTCCTCATAAAATGCCAGCTTATTGAAAAACCTTTGCGTTCTGCAGCGGAGGATCTCAGGCAGTCCAGGGAGTCCTGGGCCGAAATCTACGCCTCCCTCGCAGAATCTGTAGGATCTGTAACATAAGTCAATTCCTGCTGACGCACCTGATCCCCAACCTGTTCCAGTAGGGCTGAGGAATTTCTTTTGACTGCAGCTATCTCAGCAATAAACACCCCCCTAAGGTAGGCCTTGAAGGCTTCACATTTTTGAATTTTATCTGTAAACTGTTTATGAGAGTGGAAGAATCGTTCTATTTGGGTTGTAATTCGCTCTGGGGAGTTAAACAGTTTTAGCCAGAAAGCATTAAGCTTCCATGGCGTCTTAGGTAGCGAGATAGGGGGTTGGGTAATCAAACACAGGGCTACTGGTGAATGATCAGACACTCCACGCGGAAAGTGCTCTGTACTAGATGTGTAATCAAGTATATTAGGTGTACCTATGCTAAGGTCGATACAGGACAGGGAACCGTGGGTCTTGGAGAAGCATGAAAACTGCTTCACATCAGGATTACGTATGCGCCATATGTCAGTCCAACCCAGCTCCGCAATTAGGCGGCTGAGCGCTGTACCCCTGCCACCCTTGGAGGAAGGGACCGGGGGGTGCCTATCCAATTTGGGATCTAGATAGCAGTTGAAATCTCCCATAATCAGCAGTGGGACATCAGGTTTGCCTGCCAGGTACGTCAGCAATAACTGTAACACTTCCCGTGAAAAGGGGGGTGGGATATATATAAAAGCTATCAGCAATGTTAAGGTATACAGTTTACAGTAAATGAATACAAATCTGCCAGAAGCATCCACCAGCGAGTCCAGTTCCTGGTATACCAATGCTTTGTGTATCAATACACTCACCCCACGTGAATAGGCGGAGTGAGTGGAATGATACGACTTGCCCACCCAGGCATATTGCAAACATCCCACATTGTCTCCTAGGAGGTGAGTCTCCTGAAGGCCAATAATGGCTGGATGGAATTTGCGCAAACCAGAGGAGATCATGGTCCTTTTTAAAGGGTCATTCACTCCGCACACATTCCATGATACTATAGGTGTGGACACCATTGCAAACAGTTAAAAATACAATGAAGGGGAGCTCCTCTAGAGATCAGACTGATTCGGACTGTACGGTGGCCTAGGTGCATTGGACCATATTGCATCAAAAAACACTCTCTCTGCAAAGGGTTTGCGGAATGGAAACTCAGTGTTCGAGAAGGATGGACAGTCTCGCGCAACTGCGCGGCAAAACAGTAGAAAACATAGCAAAAATAAAATGTGTTGGAAGCCCTGGATCCGGCCATGATGGAACGCACACAGCCAGTACTGTCCCGGGGCTGTAGGGTACGTGTTCTGTTCTGAGTATTAACGCCAACAGGGCTTTGAAACAGTAGCCATGTAACCCATGACTTCACATAGCTTACAAACACCCAACACGGTGACATCACCCGTGAGGGCCGGTGCTTTAAGTGAAAATAACTGGTGTTAAAGAAATAACAATTTTTCTGCAGTAATCACTCGCTGTGTAAGTAACAAGTATAGTTCCTCTTCAGAGTGATAAACATAAACGGGGAATTAACGCCCTGCATTTCCCTGCATCACTTCTGCCAGGTCTGGTTTATCCGGCTCCATCATCACGGCCTTGGCGGTGCAAAGCTTGCTCATTGTGATCCAGCCAGGTCGCAGCATCTTGTGCATTTTCAAAAAATTGGTTCTGTCCATTGGCCATCACCCTTAGCTTGGCTGGGAACATCATTGCATAGGACAACTGTAGCCTTTGTAGCCTTTTCTTGATATCTGCAAATTTCGATTGTCTGCGTTGTACTTCGGCGGTGAAGTCTAGATAAAATGAGATTTTGGTGCCATTATGCTTGACAGTGCCCTTTTCTCTGGCCAGTCTCAATATCACCTCTCTGTCCTTGTAGTTCAAGAGCCTGGCCAACATCGAACGCGGGAGGTTCCCAGGCGGAAGGGGACGCGGGGACACCCTGTGTGCTCTTTCCACAGTGTAAATAGGAGAGAAAGCTTCTTTACCAAAGACTTCCTGTAGCCATCCTTCAATAAATGTTGTGAGAACACGGCCTTCCACTTTTTCAGGGAGCCCCACTATACGTACATTGTTGCGTCGCAGACGGTTCTCAATTTCATCAGTTTTACTAAGGGCTTGAAAGGCGTTTTGAGTGGCCATCCTGACATCTCTGTGAAGGGGGGGCAACTGGTCCTCCATGGCGCTCACCCTACCCTCCACTGCTGTGGTTCTCTCTCTAATCTTTTGGAGATCCTGACGCATAAGGGACACTGTTTCCTTCAGCCCTCCAAATTTCTCCTTCAGATCATCTACAGAGGCACAGCATGCAGGATTTCACTCAGAGAGGGTTGAGCATTATCCTCTGTGGGGGAGTCAGATGGTTCAGACATGAGGTCTTGCTGCATGTCTAATGGCACTGTGTCATCTAGCATGCTTGTGTCTTCCCTGATATCCAGCTCAGAGGTGTATAAGGGCTGAAGGGAGCCATGCAGGGGGGAATCAGAACGCCCAGCCAGCTTTTGAGTATAGTAAAGCATGTCTCTGGATTGTTCTTTGATTTTAGGGAGTTTGCTGGACTTACCCCCCTGATTTCTTCTCCAGGCCGCGCTGTGCTTTGGGAGGCTAAGACTGGCCAGCGCCATCTTGGTCAGCTTGGGACTCCCAGGCCTCGGTCTCCGCTCGGTTCCCCCGGGTCATCATCAGCTCAGGACGGTCGGCCAATGGCACCGGACAGCTCCAGGAGGTATCAGGCAGCTTTCTGGGGCAAAAATGGGCGAAATCGGTTGTGAGGAAAGGATGTTAGACAGGATCTTCAGCGGGAGCTCCGTGCAGCAGGTCTGCTCACATGCCTCGTCAGGCCACGCCCCCGGGGTATCAATTTACTTAGCGTAACATTATCTTTCACAATATGAAAAAAATTGGACTTTACTGGTGTCTTAATTTTTAAATCCAAAAAGTGTATTTTTTTCAAAAAAATTGCGCTTGTAAGACCGCTGCGCAAATGCGGTGTGACAAAGTATTGCAACAGCTGCCATTTTATTCTCTAGGGCAGGGATATGCAAATAGCGGACCTCCAGCTGTTGCAAAACTACAAGTCCCATCATGCCTCTGCCTCTTGGTGTAATGCTTGCGGCTGTCAGAGCCTTGCTATACCTCATGGGACTTGCATATCCCTGCTCTAGGGTGTATGGGAAAAAAATATATAATGTTTGGGGGTTCTAAGTAATTTTCTACCAAAAAAAAAACGGATTTTAACTTGTAAACAGCAAGTTTCAAAAAAGAGGCTTGGTCCTTAAGTGGTTAAGAGAGGTATGGACTCCAGAAAGAGAGATATTATTTTGCCCCTGTACAAATCATTAGTAAGACCTCATCTAGATTATGCAGTTCAGTTTTGGGCACCAGTTCACAAAAAGGATTCTTCACAATTAGAGCTGTGAAAATGTGGAATAGACTCCCCCAAGAGGTGGTTCTGTCCAGCTTAGTAGATTGCTTTAAAAATGACCTGGATTCTTTGCTAAATGTACATAATATAACTGGTTGCTAACATTTATAGGTAAAGTTGATCCAGGGAATAAATGATTGGCTCTCAGGGGATCAGGAAGGATTTTTTTCCCCTGCTGGAGAAAATTGGCTCATGCTTTGCTGGGGTTTTGTTGTCTTCCTCTGGATCACCTGTGGGTATAGGACTGTGTATATGGGATTGTATCATTTTTTTTCCCTTTTATTGGTTGAACTACATGGACTTGGGTCTTTTTTTTTAACCAGACTAACTATGTAACTATATGTGAGTACTTGCACATCTTGTATTTGTGTTAGCTAATAGGGATGAGCCGAAAAACCCCCGGTTCGGTTTGCAGCAGAACAGGCAAAAAATTTGTTCAAACACGTGTACACCATTAAAGTCTATAGGACAAGGACGTGAAAAAAGTGCTAATTTTAAAGGCTTATATGCAAGTTAAAAAGTGTTTGGGCACCCGGGTCCTGTCCCAGGGCACATGTATCAATGCAAAAAAAAAGTTTTCAAAATGGCCGTTTTTTCGGGAGCAGTGATTTTAATAATGCTTAAAGTGAAACAATAAAAATGAAATATTCCTTTAAATATCGTGCCTGGGGGGTGTCCTTAGTATGCCTGTAAAGTAGCGCATCTTTCCCATGTTTATAACAGTGCCGCAGCAAAATTAAATTTCTAAAGGAAAAAATGTTATTTAAAACTGCTTGCGGCTGTAATGTATTGTCGGTTCCCGGCAATATAGATAAAGATACCAAAAATACCAAAAAAAATGAGTGAATGTCACCCCCAAAATCTATACCAGGCCCTTCAGGTCTGGTATAGATATTAAGGGGAACCCCGCACCCAAATGTTTTTAAAAATAGGTCACCCCAGGCCCCTAGGCACTATATACTCTGAACAGCAGTATATATACTATACGGCCTGCCCTATATACTCTGTAGAAAATTGGGCCTTATGTGTTGGTGGTGCCACAACACTGTAAGCCCTCACAGTTACTCTTGTTGGGCACAGGAATAGGCCCTGCGTTGAAATATTATATCAAAAATTTTAATTACATGCCCCTGTTAAACAGGGGCAGAAAAATTGGGCCTTGGGTGGTGGTGCCACAACACTGTAAGCCCTCACAGTTACTCTTGTTGGGCGCAGGAATGGGCCCTGCTGTGAAATATTAGATCAAAAATTGTAATTACATGCCCCTGTTAAACAGGGGCAGAAAAATTGGGCCTTGGGTGGTGGTGGTGGTTCCCTAAACCAAAAATATTGTTGGAAGCTAGCATCATCAAGATTCAGGAGGAATAGGATAGTCAGCATAGGCAGTCTTCAAGGGATCCCACATCCATAGCAAATTCAATCAGTTACATCAGCATCAGGTGCTTGATAGCTGCTGATCCAAGACTGATTCATTTTTATGTATGTGAGCCTATCAATAGAATCTGTGGACAAGCGCACTCTTTGATCCGTTACAAACCCTCCAGCAGGCTGTCCATTTCTCGGAGCAAAAAGGGAGTAAATTGTTGATTCTTATCTGGCGGTGAAGGTTATCATAGACTGAAAGCTCTGTGTCTAAGAAGAAGCAAGAAAGTGTATTACAAATTCTTAAAGTGATAGTTTTATATATATATATATATATATATATATAAAACTCAACATTATCAGACCCCTATAATTCTACTCAGTTGCACAAACATTTCTTCAAGGCTCCCTGAAGATGTTTCATCCTCTGCTCCCTCTGCGAAGGCAGGATGAGTTCTGCAACTTTACCCTTGTAACATGGATCAAGAAGAGTTGCCAGCCAGTAATGATCCCTCTCCTAGATACCACGAATCCTAGGGTCCTTTCGCAGGCTTTCCAGAATCAGGAAGGCTATGCAGTGTAAGTTTGCAGAGGCATTCAATTCTGAGTCCTCTGGGTCACTAAGGATCACATGATCCGTAACTACCTCCTCCCAGCCACATACAACTCCTTGGTTTCTGGGGACTGAAAACCATCCCTTGAAGACTGCTGCTGAGTGTTATTCTCTACATCCATTATGACACAATCCTCCTCTTCCTCCTCCTCTTCTTCCTGTGTGTTTGGCGGGCCCGCAGGAATGCTATCTGGATAAAGGGGGCCTTGAGAGGTAAGTCCTCCTCTTCCTCCCGCTGTTCTGCCTAAAGTGCCCTGTCCATGATTCCACAAAGCGTGTGCTCCAACAGGAAGACTAGAGGGACAGTGTCATTGATGCATGTATTGTCACTGCTCACCATCCTTGTGGCCTCCTCAAATGGTGACAAGACAGTGCATGCATCCTTGATCAGTAACCACTGGCGTGGCAAAAAAAAGCCAAGCTCCCCTGACCCTGTCAAACAGGTACTTATTGATGGCCCTCTGCTGTGTGTGCAGCTGCTGCAGCATTGCCAAAGTTGAGTTCCACCTAGAGGGCATGTCACAAATGAGGCGGTTGGTGGGCAGGTTGCATTCCCTTTGAATGTCAGCCAGCCGAGCACTGGCATTGTATGACCGGCAGAAATGACCACAGACTTTTCTGGCCTGCCTCAGGAGATCCTGTACGCCTGGGTACCTGCCCAAGAACCGCTGCACCACCGAATTCAGGATGTGTGCCAAACATGGAACATGGGTCAAGTGTCCTGTCGGAGGGCAGAGAGAAGGCTGGTGCCATTGTCGCAGAGCTGACAGAATCTCTGCCCCAGTGTGGCTCCCGTCCCCTAGGCAGACCAACTCAAGCATCGCATGGCATATTTTAGCCTGACTGCTTGCATAGCTCCTTGAACACTTACGGAGCACCGCTGGTTCAGAGGACAAATCTGCAGAAGTGGCCGTAGAGGAAGAAGAAGAGGAGGGGGTGGAAGAGAGAGCTGTGGCAGAATCACCACTAGCATTTTGGAGGCGTGGTGGTGGAATAAGCTCCAACAACAATGACCCCTGTCCTGCAGCCTTCCCAGCTGCCAGCAGAGTTACCCAGTGCGCCGTGAAGGAAAGGTAATGTCCCTGCCTATGCCTGCTGGACCATGAGTCAGCGGTAATATGAACCTTACTGCTGACTGCCCTGTCCAACGAGGCCAAAACATTGCCTTCCACATGTAGAGATCCGGAATGGCCTTCCGTGAAAAGAAATGGCGTTTTGGAACCTGCCACTCAGGTAAAGCACATTCCACAAATTCATGAAAGGGGGCACAGTCTACCAGCTGAAAAGCTAGCATTTAGACGCTGAGCATGTGGATGGCTGGGACCGAATTTCTTTTCATGGTTCAGCAACTGGGGTAGGTAAATTTACCTGCTAAAATCAGATGGTGGTGTACTGCTAGCAGATTGGCTGCAAGTACTTGGGACATCTATTGCTATACCTTCATTCCTCTCAATGCAGGTTTTTCACAGGACTGGAGGTGTAGTAGGGTTGGAGATCCCAGATGAGGAGCAAGGAGAAGTCCGCCTTTTTCTTTGATGTGGGTCTTTCAAGTGCTGTTGCCAACAGACTGCATGGCAGGTCATCATATTTCTGGTCAAGCATGTGGTGCCCAAGCGGCTGCTGTTCTGGCCATGCTTGATCTGCTTAAGACATAGGTTGCAAACAGCAGGTGCGATCTGCCTCACACGTGTCGAAGAAAGGCCCACACCAAGGAACTTTTAAAAATCAGCAAGGAGTCAGCAGCACCCTGCACCTGCGAAGGTCTGCGGTGTGATGCAATAGGGTGGCTGCCCTTAAGCTGCCCCCTAGAGGAGATCCTGCCTCATTGGAGTTGTGCCTCTTCCTCCTCCTCTCTTCTCTCAGACACCCAAGTACAGTCAGTGACCTCATCATCCCCTCCCTCCTTGTCACTGGCGCAAATTTGGCAGTATGCTGCAGCTGGGGGAACATGACTGCCAGTTTCTTGCCCATCTGTGGCTCCTCTCTAGGCTCACATAACTCCCTTCCTCAACCTGGGAGCCAACATCAGAGCCTTTAAATTGCTGCGCATTCTCCAGCAGCATGTACCCGACACTGTGGTCGAATAATTCTGGGGATTCCTCCATGCATGATGGTGGGGCTACGGAAGGAGTGACTGTGGACAAGGAGCCGGAGGAATAGGCTGCTTTGGCAGCTTCGTTGGAAGGCAAACTACTCTGAGCCTGGGTGACATAGGATAAGGAGGATGAGGAGGATGAGGACAGCTTTGTTATCCACTCCACCAACTCTTCTGCATGTTGTGACTCAATAACATGGCCAGCAGAAGGAAAAAAGGACAAGCGTGCCCCACAGCCACCTGCAGAGGATGCACCATGTCCACCACCACCACTGTTGATTGTAGACACAGAGGCTGCTTGCCCTTATTTAATGGCCTGTGAGTGTCTGCCTCTCCTCGGCGGCCTTCCAGACATGATGTATTTTTGTTTTGCAACACCACACTACACTGTATTGTATACTGTGTACACAACCAGAAGTGTGGTAGAAACTGTACACACTGTATTAGATACTGTGTACACTACCAGAAAAGTAGTAGAAACTGTACTACGGCTGCACTGTATTTTATACAGTGTACACCACTTGAAGTGTATTAGAAACAGTACACCACAAAATGCACTGTAGATTTAGGCTACACTGGATACAGAGTCTATATACAGTATCTCACAAAAGTGAGTACAACCCTCACATTTTTGTAAATATTTTAGCATATCTTTTCATGTGACAACACTGAAGAAATGACACTTTGCTACAATGTAAAGTAGTGAGTGTACAGCTTGTATAACAGTGTAAATTTGCTGCCGCCTCAAAATAACTCAACACACAGCCATTAATGTCTAAACCGCTGGCAACAAAAGTGCGTACACCCCTAAGTGAAAATATCCAAATTGGACCCAAAGTGTCAATATTTTGTGTGGCCACCATTATTTTCCAGCACTGCCTTAACCCTCTTGGGCATGGAGTTCACCAGAGCTTCACAGGTTACCACTCGAGTACTCTTCCACTCCTCCATGATGACATCATGGAGCTGGTGGATGTTGGAGACCTTGCGCTCCTCCACCTTTCATTTGAGGATGCCCCACAGATGCTCAATTGGGTTTAGGTCTGGAGACATCCTTTGCCAGTCCATCACCTTTACCCCAGCTTCTTTAGGAAAGCAGTGGTAGTCTTGGAGGTGCGTTTGGGGTCGTTATCATGTTTGAATACTCCCTGTGGCCCAGTCCCCGAAGGAAGGGGATCATGCTCTGCTTCAGTATGTCACAGTACATGTTGGCATTCATGGTTCCCTCAATGAACTGTAGCTCCACAGTGCCGGCAGCACCCATGCAGCCCCAGATCATGACACTCCCACCACCATGCTTGATTATAGGCAAGACACACTTGTCTTTGTACTCATCACCTGGTTGCCGCCACACACGCTTGACACCATCTGAACCAAATAAGTTTATCTTGGTCTCATCAGACCACAGGACATGGTTCCAGTAATCCATGTCCTTAGTCTGCTGTTTGCAGGCTTTCTTGTGCATCATCTTTAGAAGAGGCTTCCTTCTGGGACGACAGCCATGCAGACCAATTTGATGCAGTGTGCGGCGTATGGTCTGAGCACTGACAGGCTGACCCCCCACCCCTTCAACCTCTGCAGCAATGCTGACAGCACTCATAGTATATTTCTCAAAGATAACCTCTGGATATGACGCTGAGCACGTGCACTCAACTTCTTTGGTCGATCATGACGAGGCCTGTTCTGAGTGAAACCTGTCCTGTTAAACTGCTGTATGGTCATGGCCACCGTGCTGCAGCTCAGTTTCAGGGTCCTGGCAATCTTCTTATAGCCTAGGCCATCTTTATGTAGAGCCACAATTTTTGTTTTCAGATCCTCAGAGAGTTCTTTGCCATGAGGTGCCATGTTGAACTTCCAGTGACCAGTATGAGAAAGTGAGAGCGATAACACTAAATTTAACACACCTGCTCCCCATTCACATCTGAGACCTTGTAACACTAACGAGTCACATGACACCGGGGAGGGAAAATTGCTAATTGGGCCCAATTTGGACTTTTTTACTTAGGGGTGTACTCACTTTTGTTGTCAGCGGTTTAGATATTAAAGGCTGTGTGTTGAGTTATTTTGAGGGGACAGCAAATTTACACTATTATACAAGCTGTACACTCACTACTTTACATTGTAGCAAAGTGTCATTCCTTCAGTGTTGTCACATGAAAAGATATAATAAAATATTTACATAAATATGAGGGGTGTACTCATGTTTGTGAGATACTGTATATATTAAAACACCACCTGAAGTGCATTAGAAACAGTACACCACAGAATGTACTGTAAATATAGGCTACACTGGATGCAGAGTGTATATATATATATATATATATATATATATATATATATACACATACACACAAGACTGTATATATATTAACCGCTTCAGCCCGGAAGAATTTACCCCCTTTTTGACCAGAGCACTTAGCACTTTTTGCGATTTGGCACTGCGTCGCTTTAACTGACAATTGCGGGGTCGTGCGACGTGGCTCTCAAACAAAATTGACGTCCTTTTTTTCCCACAAATAGAGCTTTCTTTTGGTGGTATTTGATCACGTCTTCGGTTTTTATTTTTTGCGCTATAAACAAGAAAATAGTGACAATTTTGAAAAGAACGCATTATTTTTTAGTTTTTGCTATAATAAATATCCCCAAAAAATAATTAAAAAAACATTTTTTTCCCTAAGTTTAGGCCGATACGTATTCTTCTACATATTTTTGGTAAAAAAAAAATCGCAATAAGCGACTATTGATTGGTTTGCGCAAAAGTTATAACGTTTACAAAATAGGGGATAGTTTTATGGCATTTTTATTAATAATTTTTTTTTTTACTAGTAATGGCGGCGATCAGCGATTTTTATTGTGACTGCGACATTATGGCGGACTCATCGGTCATTTTTTACATATTTTTGGGACCATTGTCATTTATACAGCAATCAGTGCTATAAAAATGCACTGATTCCTGTGTAAATGACACTGGCAGTGAAGGGATTAACCACTAGGGGGCAGGGAGGGGTTAGGTCAGTAGTAGGGAGTGTTTTCTAACTGTAGGGGGGATGGGCTAGCTGTGACACGTCACTGATCTCTGCTCCCGATAACAGGGAGCAGAGATCAGTGAGACTGTCACTAGGCAGAACGGGGAGATGCTTGTTTACATCAGCATCTCCCCGTTCATCCTCTCCGTGAGGCGATCGAGGGTATCCCCGCGGCGATCGAGTTTTGCGGGACCTGCGACACGACTCACGGAGCTCCTAGCTGACCCGAACATTGAGTTCATCCCTTTTAGCTAACCTTGGTATGGAAGTTTGCCTACTGATAGCTTTACTAAGTGCTGGTGTTTTAAAGAGTCTTCATTTATTAGGGTAGGATTGGGGTTAAGATTTCTGTATGTAATATATTATTGCTACTAAAGTATCGGGTAGCCCTGAGATAGTGTCACTTTTCACAAACTTCCTTGTGTTTTTGTTAGTCATTTGGGCCTTGTGGCAATACCCTCCTAAAAATTGGTCATTGGGCACCCTGATCATGATTGTATTTGTATCTTGAGGATTCCCTGAACCACGTTTTCTTTAATTTCTCTGCTTACTGTATGTACACTGTGAAGAAAAATATGATTTATTTATATATATATATATATATATATATATATATATATATATATATATATATATATATATATATATATATACATAATCACTGATAATAAATTAATATTTTTTAGCTGTATGCATTTGTATGTTGGTTTGACTAATGTAAATTGACCTGTTTTACTCATTTATTTATTTTTATGTACATAATAGTATTTGACGGAATAAAGAACAGAAACCTAAGCAACACACTAGGCTGTCAGAGGAAAGATGGATGCAATGGGATCAGCAGCCGAGGAGGGCACACAGAAGAAGAAAAGGAGACCCTTAGTACCACCACCCCCACGTCCTCCTCGGGCGTTATTCTGCCTCGGACTTCAAAACCCATTTAGAAAATTTTGTATAAATATTGTGGAATGGAAGTATCCTTTGCTTTGTCAATGCTTCAAAAAATATTACAACTATAAACTATGCACCCATAATCAATATTTTTGTTGACCATCTAAAGCTAACCATACACATTGTGATCTGATTGTACAATCTCCTTTAAATTGAAATGCAAATGCCTGTTTGATTGAATACAGACTGAATGGATTGCTTAGGAAAGTTGTTATCAAAACTAAGAGGTTTTTGCTTTGCTAATATTTCAGCAAAAAATCATAACAGTACAGCAAAATTTGCCATTCCTGAAAAATATGAAAAAGTCAATGGAGAATTAAGGTGGCTTTTAATTGGTGCTGTTTTCTTGAGGGGAAGTATCAAGTGCACCTAGAAAGAAATACAGCTTTCAGTGATATGGCAGCATATTTAAAAAAAAGCTATTCATCAACATGTATGAACTGGCATTTTATCAACGTGCCACTATTTAAAAACAAACAAAATCATGTTTTTTAAGCAAATTTCATCTCAGCAGTCTGCATGGCAAAGTTTAGGCTAATGGTGATGACTTATTGTTGAAGGCAAAATTGGTATTTTTACAACAAAATCATTTTCAGCAGTATTCACTCTGCTCACCCCTATTTAGGAAGGCCCTAAAAATACTATGGAGTTGATTTCCTTAAACTGGAGTGTCTAAAATCTGGTGCAGCTCTGCACAGAAACCAATCGGCTTCTAGGTTTTTTTTTTTTCTCAAAGCTTACAGAGGAACTGCAGTCTGCTCACATAATTTGTAATAAAAACAATTTTGCCATTCTGAAGCTTCCCTCCAACCACTTTGCATACTAGTTTATATATACTGTGATTCTGTACTTGCCAAATATGCTGCAGAAATCTCCTTCCACTGAGTCTGGCTGCAACCATTTTAACTGTAGGCAGCTGAAGCTGCTGCCTGTTTACTTCCTGGATTTACACAGAGGCACGCCTCCAGCTTCGCAGCCCTGCAGCTTTCATTGGCCCTCTTATGACTCACCCCCCTCCGTTCCTGGCAAACTCTCACGAGAGTTAGAGAGAGAGAGCTGTGCATGATGTCATAATCCTAGGCTAATGACTGGACAAGAAACAGGACGTGGGCTGTATAAGGTATTAACTGGCAAAAAAAAAATGTTTTAATATCGAAAGTTAAACAACAGGGGCAGAGGATTTAAAGGGGTTGCATCCTATGCATTAAGGTGAAAAAACACCTTAATGCATAGGATGCATTAAGCCCCCAGCCTCCCTGTTTTACTTAGCTGAGCCCCGAATTTCCGTCAGCGCGTCCCCGCTGTCCCTCTCTCCACGGGTTCCCGGCTCTTGATTGGATAGATTGATAGCAGCGCAGACATTGGTTTCTGCTGCTGTCAATCAAATCCAATGACGCGGGCGCCGGGGGGCGGGGCCGAGTCCTGCAATTGGCCTCTATGGACCTGCAAGGTAACCCCCACGGGTTCTCCTAGGGGGTTATCTAATGTGGGGAGGAGCCGCAAGAGCCGCCGGGGAACCCCAGAAATGGATGTTTGGGGGCACTCTGTGCAAAACGAGCTGCACAGTGGAGGTAAGTATGATATGTTTGTTATTTAAAAAAAATAAAAAGCAATCCTTTAGTATCACTTTAATAGATGGAAAGTTGAAAAAATGACTGAAGGTCCGCTTTAATTAAACAAGCTGAAGTTAGAACATGATTGGCTATCATGCACGGCTGCACCTGATTTTGTACTCTCCAGTTTTAGTAAATCAACCCTTTTGCTTTCCTAATTTTATAGAAGCTTGTTCAGAGACTGTATAATAAGATATTTATATAGCACTGACATTTTTCCAGAGTGCTTTTGTGCTAAAAAAGTGGAATAAATAAATGTTTATAAAAAGAGCAAATTATAGTAAATCCAGTAGGGTTGACAAAAATTAACAAAATAAGCAACTACAGAGTGGTACAACAAAGGCATAAATATATTTCAAGGGCCCTCTTTGCCTCTTTCTCTATATAGAACAAATATTTGAAAATATTCGGGGAAGGTTAAGTAAGATAAAGGACCTGTGTGAGGTTGCAATCTGGAAAGTCCACTATTAGCTTTCTCATATAAGAACCATGTATGTGTTAAGAACCCAAACTAAAACTTTGGTTTGTTACAGTAACAGAAAGCATTAAAATCTGTTCTTGAGAACACATACAGGAACAGTAACCTTACAAAAATTCTAACTCCTCTGTACGCTATTAAAAAATGCTGTTGTAGCCTAATGTGTCTGTGGGTAGGTGCAGTGTGGTGCAGAGGCAGAGAGCACTAAGAGTCCAGATACATAAAACTGAACCGTATTGAAATTGAAGTTCAACAATACACAATAAGCCTGGCGGGAAGGCAACCTGACCGGGAGCTCTCACAGAATGCAGCAGTGATGATTAGTAGCAGTAGGTCTCAGGTGTGCTGATAGCATCTGTCTTAGACATGTGTGGATCGTTTCATTCCGAATTGAAATTCAGACTAATTTTTGTTTTTCGGAAATTCGAATGTATCCGAATTTCCTAATTATAATAGTTCCTGAAATTTAAACGAATATAAAATAACGAAAAAAAAATTTGGAGGAAATTCGAATAGTTTTGAAAGTCGAAATCGAAAAGTTTTCAAATTCGAATAGTTTTCAAATTCAAACAGTTTTCAAATTGGAATAGTTTTCAAATTGGAATAGTTTTCAACTTGGAATAGTTTTCAAATTGGAATAGTTTTTGAATTTGAATAGTTTTTGAATTCAAATAGTTTTTGAATTTGAATCGTTTTCAAATTCGAATCATTTTCGAATTTCCAAAGAGAATAAAATAGCAAAGAAAAAAAATAGAAAATAATATAACAGAAAATAAAAGAATAGAATATGATAGAGTAAAACAGAACAAAATGGAATAGAAAATAAAAGAATAGACTAGAATATAATAGAAACAAATAGAATAGAATAACATAGAATATAATCATCTTCTGAAATTCAAATTTCAAAAAGAATAAATTTGAATTTGAATACCTAAGAAACTAATAAAATAGAAAAGAAGAGAATAGAAAAAAGAATAGAATAGAACATAATAGAATAGAAAAGAAAAGAATTAAAAAAACAATAGAATAGAATAGACAGAATATAACCATTTCCCAAAATTCTAATAGAATTAATTTGAAAAGAATAGAGAAGAATAGATTAGAATACAATAGAAACAGAACAGAATAATATATAACAATATATTATTAGAATGATATAGGAAAAAAAAACAACAGAATAGAATAGATAGACTATAACCATCTTACCGAAATTCATAAATTTAAAATTTCGAATATAATAAATTTAAATAGAAAAGAATAGAATAGAATAAACAAATAGAAAAATAATAGAATAGAATAGAAAGAATATAACCATTTCCCAAAATTCAAATAGAATCAATTCGAATTTGAATAGAGTAGAAAAGAATAGATTAGCATAGGAAGATGGTTATATTCATTCTATTCTATTCTGTTTTTTTCTATACTATTGTGTTATTTTCTATTCTATTCTCCTCTATTCATTTCTATTCTATTCAAATTCGAAATGATTCTGCTTGAATTTTGGAAAATGGTTATATTATTTCTATTCTATTTTATGCTATTGTTTTTTTTTATTCTATTCTTTTCTATTCTATTTGAATTTCAGAAGATGGTTATAATCTATTTAATTCTATTCTTTTTTTATTCTATTCGTTTCTATTCCATTCTATTCTTTTCTTTTATTTTCTATCCTATTTTTTCAGTTTTTCTCTGTTTTTTTCTGTTTTACTTTATTATATTCTATTCTTTTCTTTTCTGTTAAATTATTTTCTGTTCTATTCTTTTTTTATATTCTATTCCTTTATTTCCTATTCTATTTTATTCTCTTTGGAAATTGGAAAACTATTCGAATTCGAAAACTATTCGAATTCAAAAACTTTTCGAAATTGATTTGAAAACTTTTTGAAACGATCCGAATTTGAATCGATTCAAATACGAATAAACAAAATGATTTCCAAAAACGCATTAAACAGATTAAACAAATTTAACTAAATGAATTTTTGAAAATAGTTAATTGAATCGAAACAAAACAATTTTTTTTGTTCTGCACATCTCTAATCTGTCCTGAGGGGCGAAATGGGGCCTGACCAATCTGTTCCTAAGTGGGGAGGCTTCCAGGAAGGATGGCATGTCCCTGCACTTTCCCTACTTGTCTGGAATACTAATCACTGTCCCTGACAGACGGGTGACCTGTCCCTACTCTAGCCACACACAAAATGCATGCCAAACCTGGGAGCCAGGGTCTTAAATAGATCCAAACTCATCCAAAATGCCCGCCAGAGTCACATGGGGCACCAGCATCCAATTAGATAGCTGCTTGCTGTTACCCAGTAAGCCATAGAGGAACCAAGATCCTCTTGACTTCCTCTTCCCTGCAATGCTGCTGCGGTCAAGCGCTATCTGCAGTGGAGAAAGCTGACTGCACCTGCCTACATGTCCCTGAGAGACTCTCCATTGTTCCCCAATAGCTGAAAGTACATGATAATACCAGAGGTTCCATCTCTTCTCAATTTTATCTAAAGGTAAAAAAAAAAAAAAAAAGGTTAAAAAAAATATTTTTTACCTTTTATTTTAAATCCAAAATCACTATATTTATTTTACTGTGATACTGATCCAATGCCGGACAAAATTAGCAAACTGTATACAGTGCCTTGAAAAAGTATTCACACCCCTTGAAATTTTCCACATTTTGTCATGTTACAACCAAAAGCGTAAATTTATTTTATTGGGATTTTATTTGATAGACCAACACAAAGTGGCACATAATTGTGAAGTGGAAGGAAAATTATAAATTGTTTTCAACATTTTTTACAAATAAATATCTGAAAAGTGTGGCGTGCATTTGTATTCAGCCCCCCCTGAGTCAATACTTTGTAGAACCACCTTTCGCTGCAATTACAGCTGCAAGTCTTTTTGGGGATGTCTCTACCAGCTTTGCACATCTAGAGAGTGAAATTTTTGTCCATTCTTCTTTGCAAATTAGCTCAAGCTCTGTCAGATTGGATGGATTGGATGGAGAGTGTCTGTGAACAGCAATTTTCAAGTCTTGCCACAGATTCTCAATTAGATTTAGGTCTGGACTTTGACTGGGCCATTCTAACACATGAATATGCTTTGATCAAAACCATTCCCCTGTAGCTCTGGCTGTATGTTTAGGTTAGTTGTCCTGCTGGAAGGTGAACCTCCGCCCCAGTCTCGTCTTTTGCAGACTTTAACAGGTTTTCTTCTAAGATTGCTCTGTATTTGGCTCCATCTTTCGTCCCATCAACTCTGACCAGCTTCCCTGTCCCTGCTAAAGAAAAGCATCCCCACAACATGATGCTGCCACCACCATGTTTCACGGTGGGGATGGTGTGTTCAGGGTGATGTGCTCTTTTTCCGCCACACATAGCGTTTTGCTTTTAAGCCAAAACGTTCAATTTTGGTCTCATTTGACCAGAGCACCTTCTTCCACATGTTTGCGGTTTCCCCCACATGGCTTTTTGCAAACTGAAAACAGGACTTCTTATGGCTTTTTTTCAACAATGGCTTTTTTCTTGTCACTCTTCCATAAAGGACAGATTTGTGGAGTGTACAACTAATAGTTGTCCTGTGGACAGATTCTCACACCTGAGCTGTGGATCTCTGCAGCTCCTCCAGAGTTACCATGGGCCTCTTGGCTGCTTCTCTGATTAATGCTCTCCTTGCCCGGCCTGTCAGTTTAGGTAGATGGCCATGTCTTGGTAGGTTTGCAGTTGTGCCATATTCTTTCCACTTTCCGATGATGGATTGAACATTCAAAGCTTGGGATATTTTTTTAGAACCTAACCCTGCTTTAAACTTCTTCATAACTTTATCCCTGACCTGTCTGGTGTGCTCCTTGGCTATCATGATGCTGTTTGTTCGCTAAGGTTATCTAACAAACCTCTGAGGGCTTCACAGAACAGCTGTATTTATACTGAGAATAAATTATACACAGGTGGACTCTATTTACTAATTTGGTGACTTCTAAAGGCAATTGGTTCCACTAGATTTTAGTTATGGGTATCAGAGTAAGTGGGGCTGAATACAAATGCACGCCACACTTTTCACTTCACAATTATGTGCCACTTTTTGTTGGTCTATCACATAAAATCCCAATAAAATACATTCACATTTTTGGTTGCAACATGACAAAATGTGAAACATTTCAAGGGGTATGAATACTTTTTCTAGGCACTGTATTATGGTGTCTTTACTTTAAAATGGCTACACTAGTTCATATTTCCTTTGACTTCTTGATGCCAGACCTTTTGAGATGATCATTCTTCTTACCATTTTTGCCAATTGTGTGGCTTTAGCAATCTTCCTGCCGATGCCAGAGGATGACACAAACTCTACAAATTCTGTCTTGGTAAGAACACTTGATGTCTCATTTCTGTTTAATATATCTGGGTAACTCAAGAAAAAAAGCATATGAATGATTTGATTTGAAAGAATTATATATATATATAATATATATATATATATATATATAATTATATATTATTATATACATAAAAATCACACAGTAGCTCTGGTGACCATACAAAAGAACTAGTGTCCACACATTCACTGTATTTTGACTGCCAGATGTTGTATTTGCCTTACCAAAGGGTATTTTGATATTCATAGGATTCTAAAAGTGGAATGCACCTAAGATACAGAATAATTGGAGTTGATTTACTGCAGTAAAAGAAGGTTAAATTAGCAAGCTGTTTATATGCTTAACTTAGTGAATAAAGCTATGTTCATTTCAATCATCCTGTTTTTTTCTCATTTCTCCATATATAATTATGTATCGTTTTGGTCATATAAGTTTGTATGAAGTCGATGTTATAAATACACATATCAGATGTTGGGATGCTTAACTGTGTCTATATTTATTGTTCTTATTTACAGGAGAAGGTTGAATATATCTTCCTATTCATATTTACTATTGAATCATTTTTGAAGATAGTAGCCTATGGATTCATATTACATACGGATGCTTACTTACGAAATGGTTGGAATATTCTAGATTTCACCATTGTTTCTGTAGGGTAAGGATACATGCAGTAAAAAAATAACTGTAATATCCATATATTCTTATACTGCATAATCAGGAAAGCCTATTTGTTTTTGCCTAAGGTGATAATTCAAAGTTATAATCTCAAGCTATGCTATCAGCTCTGTGTTTTCAATAGTGGAGTATTATAGAAAAGAACACATAAGTAGGCAGACCTGGTGAGCAACTTTACCAAGGATTGTTATTTGTTTGGCTGCTTCCAGTCTTGGATAATCGTTATAAAACTTGTTGTAGGTCTGCCACAAAGAAAACACATGTATATATGCTGGTTCCAGTCAAGGCTTAGTCTCAAATAAGAAAGGCCTCCGATCCAAGTCCTCTGACATTTTTCTGCCTAGCACATGCTACAAGGGAGAGTCTGACTGACTTATACAAACCTTAACACATTGATTTGTAAAATATGAAACTTTACTATTACATATGCTTTTCTTATTTAGAAGAAGAACCATCACTGAGCAAACTGCATCTGTTGTGAAATATAGCATAAACAGTGCAGGGGTCAGGAGTATGTCATATACAGCCTAGCGTATGCAGTCCCCTTTAGGCAAAACTCTACTGGCAGCAGCAAATCTCTGTGACAGCAAACAAATACAAAACTAATGCTGCAGATGTCCACTGATGGTGATCAATCTCACAAATTCTCTCCTAACCAGGCAAGAGGTTGCCAACAATGCTCTGAGCCTCGCTCTCAAACCTGGTGTCCAAGCCCTCCGGTCCTCTGGCTCAGCAGTCCATCCCCTGATGGCCAATTCTGTAGGCTGGATGGAGGTGGAAGAGCAGGCCACACTATTCCTATAACACAGAGGAGGGGTTAAAGCCTAACTCTGTTCTTATGATGACTTAAAATAGTTTGTTTGGGCCAAGCTGTTACAAATGAACTATTTCCTTTTCTAACAGATGTGTTTGCTGTCAGCGCTTTAAAAACTGTATGCATACCTCACAACTTTCTGAGGTAGGAATGTGGGACACCTATTAGCAAAAGTATGTAGGCATACGACACATCCCCATCCACACCCCCCTTAGAGAAGAATTGTACAAAAAAATTATTGGTTTAGGCAGGAGCGTATCATAAAGTCAGTGGGCCCATGTGCAAGATCAAAAGTGGGACCTAGGCATCGGGAAAGATAAAAATGCAGCGTGGTTTAAATTGCGCCAAATATTGGATGTGGCTTAAAGTTAAGTTTGGTAAAATAGTGTCTCTAAAATCATTGGCTAAAACCTGCTGACAAATTTTTGCTGTGTCCAATCACAACACAGGTTAGCAGGGGTGTGCGCATGCCAGGAAGTTCACCACGATGAACATGTGCATTTCGGTGCCTGGCTGTGTCGCCCACAGTCGCCCCCAGTAAATGTAGTGTGGGTGGGTGGCAAGTGGTTAAAGTTATTGTAAATGTTTTTTTTTTTAAATAAAAACATTGTATACTTAATTGCACAGAGCGGTAACTTTCCTCCTCTTCTGGGGTCCCCCGCTGGCACTCTTGGCTCCTCCTCCGCTCCAGAGGGGGTAGTCATTTTGGCTCAATTCCAAGCCAGGCTGTGTGCGTTTATAGACACACACAGTGTGGCAAGATCCTGCTCCAGATCCCTCCTCACAGGTCTTGGTTGACAGCAGCAGGAGCCAATGCATAGAGGGGCCCAAAATCCAAGGAGCAACTTCAGGCATTCTAGGGGCTTAAATTACGCATTTAATTTCCTGTCTACCTATCACATTTTTGAAGGTTTGGAGCACCAAGACAGTGGAAACACCCACAAAATGACCACAAAAAAAGCAAACTGCCACTGACCACCAATGCAATTAACCCCCACCCGCACTCCTGAATTGGTCATGGCAGTGAAAGTTAACCCTTTCCTCAATCCCAACCCTCTCCCCTACCCCATAGGTAATCACTTACATGATCATAGGCTCCCGCACCACCCTCTCTCCCTCCAGATTGGGACTTAACTCTGCCCACAGTAAGTCCTTCTTTCAGTGTCAAGTGCTGGAACGTAGAGAGCAACTTCTCTGGTAGATCGACTTCTGTTCAATTGCAGTGGCCACACATTGGTCAAAATTCAGCCGGTCTCTGCTAAACCTCAATTGATCTATGGCCACCTTAAGCCCTTCAGAGTACAGTATGTAAATTATTCACAAAATTGGAGAGCTAACCTACATACCCCAGTCAGTTATTTACTGAAAATGAAATAAGGAAATACCAACAAACAGTCTGGTTCAAATATCCTACAAAAGTATAGCTAGCAATAAAAACAATCAAAAACTGATTGGTGATTGTTGGGAAAATAACATGTATTAGTATTTTAATACATGAGTTTGAATCATGCTTGTTTTCTTCCAAGGAGTTTTGTAGATTTTAGGGTAACAGTTATCATGTTCTGCCAATTTTATTTCCATGATTTTAGTTCTACATCTTTTGATAAAATGTTTTTTACATTGTAGAGTCTTCAGTGTGCTCCTGGAACAGATTAGCAAACTTCAGGGCTTACCTGCCCCCGGAAAAAGTTCTGGATTTAATGTCAAGGCACTGAGAGCTTTTCGTGTCTTAAGACCCCTGCGTCTGGTGTCTGGGGTACCTAGTAAGTTTAACCATTACCTTTACCCTCATACCCATTTAAAGATCATTGGTACAGTCTTTGCACTGTGCACAACTAATAATCTTGTGTTTTTTACTTCAGGCCTCCAAGTGGTACTTAATTCCATCATTAAGGCAATGGTACCCCTTCTGCACATAGCTCTTCTGGTGCTATTTATGATTATTATATATGCGATTGTTGGACTAGAGCTGTTTTCTGGGAAGATGCACAAGACTTGTTATTTCAAAGATACAGGTGAGAATATTAAATGCCTGCCCAGGTAGAGCTTCCTTGGGGGGTGATCTGGGACTGCGCCATCTAAAGTACAGACCACTGATGCTGAGTGGAGGGAAGCTCTCTCAGGTTCCCCCTCAGCTCTGATGTTTCACATGAAACAAATCCGTGGAGAAGCTGGGGAGGACTTCCCCTCACTCTGACAGGTGCTGTTTAACATTTAAGGTCTGGTAAATGTGTTGAGTGCATGGAAAGGAATTTTTGCTGGGGTGGGAGATAGATTTTTGCTGGAGAGTAGCAGGGGTTCAATTTTTGCTTGGGGGTGGCTTAATTGGTACTGGAATAGTTGCCTGTAGAGTGTCACAATTGCATGTTTGTTGCATGTATTTTGTCATGTTTTTGCCCATTTTTTGTCACGATTGCCCAATTGTTGCCTACATGTTATCACATTTGCCCTTTTACTACCCACATATTATTAAAATTGCGGTTTTGTTACCCAAGTATTTTGAATGTTAGTTGCCTGCATATAGTATACCATTGCCCATTTTTTGTCATGCGTTGTATTATAATTGCCTTTATTTCTATACATACTTTTACTGCACTTTAGAGGACCATATTACTATAATTAAATCCCCACAGGCCTATACTATCAAACCATTCATTACACAAATATCTCTATTACCTCTGCACTCTACCTGCACTGCTATAAAACTCTTTATACTTGAATATTAAATAGAAAATCTTTGCTATCTCCATTTTTAGCATTGCACCGATACCGGTATCAGTATCAGTGCCGATACAAAGCATTCTCGTGCAAATGCTCCGATACTGGAACTGATACTTCAGACTCGATTCACATATGTGCAGGCCAGTTTGCAGTGCAGTCCGGTGCGATTTTGTTCAGTGGCTCAGGTGCAATTTCAATGTGAATTGTAGTGTATGAGATTAGAAATCGTACCTGAACAGGACTGAAATTGCACAGGACTCTTTTTTAAATCGCACTGCGGCCAACCTGCACATGTGTGAACAGGCTGTAAAAACTCATTGAAACACACATGAAAACTGATGTCAAACTGATGTCTCTGCAAGTGAAATCTGTGTGGTTTTCCCATCGGTTTTCATGCATGTATGGTGTGAACAGCCCTAAAAAAAAACCTGTCACATAACACTATCGACGAGTACTTGAGAAAAAGTATTGGTGCTCGTACTCCGTCTTAAAAAACTGGTATCGGTGCATCCCTATCCATTTTTTTCTGAACATTAATGATATTCTTTCAATTTTATGATTACTTCTGAAAATTATTTTGACAAAAAAAGGATGTGGGGTGTTAGAAAGTAATCCACCCTTGGTATCAAGTACTTTAGATATTTCACTGAATTAATACACTTTGATTTTTGCCTGAAACAAGTGAATGGAAATGTATGATTGTACATAATACAAGTTAGCTAACCCCAGTAAAAAATGGGGAAGAGTTAAAGTATATTCCTGGTTTCTAATTCTAATGCCCCGTACACACGGTTGGATTTTCCAACAGAAAATGTGTGATAGGACCTTGTTGTCAGAAATTCCGACCGTGTGTAGGCTCCATCACACATTTTCCATCGGATTTTCCGACACACAAAGTTTGAGAGCAGGATATAAAATTTTCCGACAACAAAATCCGTTGTCGGAAATTCCGATCGTGTGTACACAAATCCGACGGACAAAGTGCCAGAATAAATAAATGCTCAGAATAAATAAAGAGATGAAAGCTATTGGCCACTGCCCCGTTTATAGTCCCGACGTACGTGTTTTACGTCACCGCGTTTAGAACAATTGGATTTTCCGACAACTTTGTGTGACCGTGTGTATGCAAGACAAGTTTGAGCCAACATCCGTCGGAAAAAATCCTAGGATTTTGTTGTCGGAATGTCCGAACAAAGTCCGACCGTGTGTACGGGGCATAAGTGTGAAATTCCATTAGAAGATTTTTCCTTCATATCCCTGTCATGTACATCCAAGAAATGGATGTCATTGTCGCCACCAGGACAGGAGAAGCACAGCCAGCAATCAAACATTGTCAGAAATTTTCATTCTTCCCCACTTTGCTAAAAATGCGTTTTTTTAATCTGTGTCCCAGTTGGAAAGATTTTCCATCACTTCCTCTCCTGACAGGATCTAACCATTCTCCACTCTTTCCAATTAGAAAAAAATAGTTTTGACTGTAGTTGGGTTTCTATGTGTGTGAAGCTGGTATAGTAAAAACTACCTTCTGAAACAACTTTTTTCCCCAGATATAACAGCCACAGTGGATAATGAGAAACCTGCCCCATGCAGTAGTACAGGTCAAGGCCGTCAGTGCTCAATAAATGGATCAGAGTGCAGGGGATGGTGGCCTGGGCCTAATAATGGCATTACTCATTTTGACAATTTTGGCTTTGCCATGTTGACTGTATACCAATGTATAACTATGGAAGGATGGACAGAAGTACTTTACTGGGTAAGAGCTATAAGACTAGCTTTATATTTATTTACTTGAAATGATCTACAGTAACTACATTTGACCTGACTTGTTCAGGTCAAGGGCTTGACTAACTTTCTAATGCTTAACAAATGCTCCTATAGTGCTAGTATCAGCGTTAGACTCACGTTAATGAGCTATAGTATGGGCATAGGCTGGAGTATTACAAGCTTTAATGATGAGTTCAAAATGCTCCCCAAATGCCCTATGGGCAGTTTTGAACAGTTTGATGAGCGTTAAGGTGTGTTAAAACCGCTCCACAAACGCTTATTCCATTACAGGAAATATACTAATCCTAACGCCCCGCAACCACACCGCAAATGCCTGCCAGAGAGTTTGCGAAGAGTTACCATGGACTTGAATGGGAGGCGTTGAAAGGCTTCAAACACCTCCTGAGCAGGACATAAGGCTTCAATTTTGAAGGGACGCGATGCAACGTTAACGCTTCATGTTGGATAGTTGTGATAGTATGAACAGCACTGTGTGCTGTCCATTTTATCAATTGCATAGACGTTTGAGGCAGTGGCAGCTGGTATTTTTTTTTTATTTGGGCGGGGGGCGGCAGACAAACAAAAACCTCTATGAATAATTTATAGAGATGTAATGTTTTTACACTTTCAGCCTCACCCTACAGGTGGGGATTTTCCAGCTTGCAGGACAACAGGCTCAGTAGGCTGAGAGTGGATGCCATGTCCAGACTGGAATGTAACAGAGTTTCACAATTGAGTAGCACTCACAGAGACAAGAATTCTTTAATTTATGATTCAGAATAAAATAACAATTTAACAAAAAAAAAAAGGGCAATAAAATATTTGCTGAAAGGTTTTACAAAGCCGACAATTAGCCATAGAACATTATTTGGGGTTAAAGGTGAAAAGTCCACCTGGTCTTTGGTTTCAGTCTTCTGTAGAGTAAGTCCAATTTTATATATTAGGAGTCACTGTTTCCCATAAATGACTCTTCATCAGGCTATTTAAATGGGCAGAAGAGATACAACCCATTCAAGTCATTCAACTGTTCCTCCTCCTCCATTCACAGAACTCGAAGCATTATGGGAGTGTAGTAAGTAGTTCTATGAATGGCAGAGGAGAGGCAGGAGGGAGCCGCACAACTTTCCTTATCAGAAGTCACTACTGTTAACCTTCACAGCACCAGAAGACAGCTGCTCAAGGCAGTATTTGGCAGCTGTAAAGGGGACATAGAATGGAGGATTTTAAACAGAACAGCCATCTACAGGTAATAGGACTCACACAATTACATATATCTATATAGCATTGTATCACAAAAACATTTACTAAACGTCATCTTTAAAGCGTGGTTCCACCGACTTTATTAAGCCCCCCCCATGTTGCTGATCACATTTACAGTAATCATTGGAGTTATTTTTTTAAGTTGTTTACCTTATTTGGCCATTAGAACAGTCCACTTCCGCTATGTCATAGCCAGACGCCTATTGGCTCCTGGAATATAAGTGTCATCGATCCCGGGAATCAGTGGGCAGCCTCCTCTTCTAGAATTGCGGTATTTGTACGCACTGCGCATGCACGAGATTGGGAGGTGCATGCTGGGTAGCCAGCAACACTGTATCCCAGAAGGAGCAATGAGCGGGCTTTAGATGCCCATACTAAAAATGGGAGCGCATTTTGCTAAGGAGCTCAAAGTGAGTTATTTAAAGAACTATCTAACAAAAAAAGACTACATGTAGTACATATGCCAGAATGTATTAGATACAATGAGACAATCATGGGGGTGTTTTTTAGTAAAAAAAAAAAAAAAGGCTGGAACTCAACTTTAAATAAGCAAACATTCCTCATTTTTGTTTATCTCTTGATATAGGTTAATGATGCTATTGGCAATGAGTGGCCTTGGATTTACTTTGTCAGTCTTATCCTCCTGGGATCCTTCTTCGTACTCAACTTGGTGCTCGGAGTCCTGAGCGGGTATAATATTCTCTTTAACGGTTCTGCTTTGCTGGTCAACATACAGTCTATCACAGAAAGCCTATGAAACAAGGTCTATTACATTAAAAACAATAGAATCTTAAATTAAAGTGGATGCAAAAGCTAATGTAAGTTAGGCTAAAAACATTGCTTCCCCCTTCCTCATACCCATGCTGCATATTGTTTGTAGAAGAGTTCAGTGTAAATCCATTGTTTATCATCATCAGTGGGTTCACATGCTCGCTAAACTCCAGCTTCCCTGTGCCAGCAAGCAGCTGCTGCAGTGAATGTGGATGGAAGGAAGGGCCAACAATAGGGGTAAATGGGGGGTAGGGAGTAATGGAAGCCGGTGGGTGATGTCCCAACTATGGGAATTCAGCCCCATTGTCAAGCTGCTCGCTGACACAGGGGAGACACATCTATCGTGTACAGGGGTGGACTGACAACTCATGGGGCCCCCGGGCAATAGGAGATTATGGGGCCCCCAGGCAATCAGAGATTATGGGGCCACACAGTATACACACACACAGTATACAATCACACAGTATACACATACATGTACACACAGTATACACAGACATGTTTCTATTGGCTGAGAAGGTACTGGAGAGGTGGGGCAGCTATAGTCTTCCGGATTTTTAGACCAAAAGGATGTCGGTAAGGGACATTTCAGAGACAGATGTAAAAAAAAACACAGATTTTTACATACTGTCCCTGGTTTTACTGAGGCTGGCAACCCTGATGGGGCCCCCTAGTGGCCCAGGGCCCTCGGACAGTGCCCAAGTGGCTCAATGGTCAGTCCGCCCCTGATCGTGTACCTGGCGGATAGGATGATCATGGAGCTGAGGATCATAGAGCAGGAACCAGGCATACCTCCCAACTTTTTGAGATGGAAACGAGGGACACCTATTAGCAAAAGTATGTAGGCATAGGACACCCCATGTCACGCCCCTTAAGGAAGAATTATACAAAAAAAAAGATTAGATAAACCCACAAGTGCCTTTTTGCCACTACTATACCTTTATACTGGCTTTTGAAATTTACAAAAGCAGCCATTTAGAAATTGGATGAAAGGCTTGACACAGAGAAACACTTTTTGAAAGAAAGTTAATTTTATATACAACTATACAGATCAGACCAAAATGAGGGGCAAATGAGAAGTAAAGAGGGACAGAGGGACAGTGGGGGTTATTTACGAAAGGCAAATACACTTTGCACTACACTACTTGAAATTGCACTGAAAGTGCACTTGGAAGTGTAGTCGCTGTAGATCTGAGGGGAAGATCTGAAATGAAGGGAAGCTCTGCTGATTTTATCATCCAATCATGTGCAAGCTAAATTGCTGTTTTTTATTCTCCTTTCATGTCCCCCTCGGGTCTACAGCGACTGCACTTCCAAGTGCATTTTCAGTGCAATTTCAAGTGCACTTTGCATTTGTAGTTTGCACTTGTAGTGCAAAGTGGATTTGCCTTTTGTAAATAACTTTCATTGCTCCAAATCATGGACAGTCTCTCAAAATCAGGGACAGTTGGGGGCTATACAATAACCACTTATGAATTAAAAATTTGCTAAATATGCCCTGCAATACCTGCAGGACATACCTAGTTGGCTCTACAATATACCTCACACTGTCCAAGCTCCCATGTACTATCCACTCGGGAGCTGCTGTGAGCTTAAAGTGGTTGTAAAGTCTAAACATTTTTTACCTTAATGCATTTCTTGCATTAAAGTAAAAAAATTGTAGGTGTCAGCATCCCCCCTTACCCCCCCCCCTTTAACTTACCTGAGCCCTCATTCGATCCAGCACTGTACATGTCTGCAGATCATTTCTCCCCTCACTTCGGGGTCTCACTGGCTTTGCTGGGGCACCGGGAGCCATTGGCTCCCAGTGCTGTTAATCAAAGCCAGTGACGAGGGAGCAGGTGGTAGGGCCGAGTCCCGCTGTCTGTGATGTAGCATCGGGACTTTGGTGCGAGCACGAATGAGTGCCCCCATGGGAAGCGGCCTCCCATGGGGAAAGTGGACAGAGGGGAGGGGCCAGGAGCGCCGGCAGAGACCTGAAAAGAGGAGGTTCATGGCCGCTCTGTGCAATGCTTTTGTACAGAGCAGGTAAGTATAGACATGTTTGTTTGTTTTGTTTTTTTAAAATGTACCTTTACTATCACTTTAACAGCCAGGATCCCCACATATAAGAAGGAGTTACTGATAGTTACTGCAGTTTCAGTGATCAGTGTAACAGTGTGTTACAATTACTGCAGCAGAAACTAGTTACATGCAATTTGTTGCAGCTTTTACAACAGATCACAGACTGGCTCTGTTGCCAGGCACAGCTACAGGAAGCCTACAGAGTGCTAAAAATGTTAAAACCACTTATTATCTATTTGAAGCCTAGGTTTAGTTTAAAAAAATAACAGCACAGGGGACATTACTTACTATCAGTGTGATGTGATCCTTGTGCTGCTGTCTCCTAGTTTAGTTTAAATCTTCCTGCTCCGATCCCCCCCACCAATGTAATCTTCCGGTGCAGTGTGAGTTAACAGAGCAGTGGTCTCCAACCTTTACGGTACCAGGGGCCAGTTTCGTGGCAGTCAATTTTTACAGGGTCAGGAGGGGGGGAGGGGTGTACTGGATATTAATGGAGTGTGTACTTACCCCCCCTGCACACCGTAAGCCCCCTTTACATCACAGTTCCCCCTTTAAAGTAGTCCCACAGTGTCCTTCGTTCCCTTTGACATCACATCCCCCCTTTACATTACAGTGCCCCTTTTAAGTTCAGTACCCTTTACATTATTGTAACGGGGGCTGCACTGTAAAGGGGCATGGTGATGTAATGGTGGCTGTACTGTAAAGGGGCACGGTGATATAACGAGGACAGGAATGTAAAGGGGCACGGTGATGTAATGGGGGCTGCACTGTAAAGGGGCACAGTGATGTAATGGAGGCTGGACTGTAAAGGAGCACTGTGATATAACAGGGACTGCACTGTAAAGGGGTACTGCAATATAAAGGGGACTGCACTCTAGAGGGACACTGTAACCTTTACTGTAACATTTGGTAACCAGTGAATGAGCCCATCTTTGGCAGAGTCCATGGTGGTAGTATCCAAGATTGGAGCGGACTGCAAGTCCCAGTAGTTCCTCCAGGCTGTAGCAGGATCCTGAGGCTAGATGTAGATTGATTGTCACCCAGGATTCAGCATATCCTGCAGGCCAACAGGACAGAGTCCTGCAATGGCACCAACAGAAAACTTTCAGTAACCTTCTTACATGTTCGTACTCACATACCCCACACTTTTCCGCTTTTTGAATCACACCCCTGTCCCATTTTTTAGCTCATAGTGAAGCTGAGGCTAGGAGATACCACACATGCCTGATGCTGAAAAGAGGTTTCCTCATTTTGCAGTTAATTGTGATTCGCTATATCAAATTACCAAGATGTTCAGTGAGGTTACTGAGCAGTTGCTGGTTACCCAGCCATACATGCAAATGGTGCTCAATTTAGCTCACAGTGATGCACTGGGAGGACACTTGGGGGCTGAGAAGATGGAGGCTCAGATAACGCTGGTCGCTGATAACGCTTATTTTACTGGTCAAGGTTGAAGACTGTGGTTAACAGATACTGTACTTCCTGCCCACTTGCCAGTTTATTGTTCCAGTATTCACACTTTCGAAACCTCATTGCTACAGTTTACATTGCCATCATTTAAGTACCACATGGACACATTGCAATTAATCTGGTTGGTTCCCTGGCGAAGTCAGCCTAAGGACACCAAAATATATTGGTAGCTCATGATTATGCAACTAGAAATCCTACAGCTATTCCTCTAAAAAATACTTCCTTTAAAATAATTGCACTAGAGTTGTTCCATTTGTTCTCAAGGACAGGATTTCCTAAGGAGAGGCCTTTTATAGGTGAAGGTGATGGCAGATTTATGCAAACTGTTCCAAATCAAGCAGTTGAGGACTTCTGTCTACCACCCACAGATGGATGGCCTGGTTGATATGTTTAAAAAAAAACTCTAAAGTTTCTGCTGAGGAGGGTAGTACAGAAAGTCCCCTACATGCAAACATTCAACTTGTGAACTTTCAAAGATACAAACGTGTTTGCATGTCTAATTCTATAAAGCTGGGTATACACACTCATCTTTGATTTTTTTTTTCGTTCAACCCAGCGGAAATCTGTCAGGAACCATGAATCAGTCTGAGACAGAAGTGCAGTAAAAATCACACTTTTTAATAAAATGGTAAAATGGTACAAACAGAGCAAACGTCGTCAAAACATAGCCAGGGTTCAGTAACCAGAGCGGGTAGTCGGAACAAGCCAATGAAACAGGAATCCAGAGATCAGCATAGTAGAGGCAGTAAACAGGATAAGGAACCAGAAGGGAAGTCAGCCAGGCAAAAATCTTTAACAGGAAAACAAAGCAAAGCGTATCCGAATATGTTGACCAGGTGAAGGCACAGGAGATCTGATCCAGGCAGTTTAAATAGAGAGCAGGGCTAGCTGATGAGCAGGAATGAATACGTGGTGAGTCACTGTGGAAAAAAGTGTACTGACAATAAACCGACAGCTGAGCACAGAGCTCTGACACAATCCTTCTCCAGACCTAATCCCTTATGATGAAGTTCCAAAGCCAGCTCCTCAGAAGATCACTCCAGGTCCTCAGCTCTGCCACAACCAAGACCTAAAAGAAAAGCTACACAGTCCACAGGGGCAGCAGCCCAAGGAGACCTTTGGAACCCTCCCTCCTGAGGAAAGAACAATCTCTCCAGGGCTTCAGGCCATTTATCACTAGCCACTGTCTAGACACTCCCCTCCAGGTTTGGCTAGGGCATGACAAATATTCAAACAAATATTCAAACTGGTTATTTGACTACCCATGCCCCATATTCTGGAAATTTCTTCCAGAAGCAATCAAACACCCAGCCTGTTAAACCCTGAACAGATGAAAGCAAACAATCACTGCTCACTTGACTACAGAAGGAGCCAAAAACTATATTTGCCTAGCACCCTACGCTAGGAGGGTGCTACGGTCCTTTGGACCGTGATACCCTTCCTGCAGAAAAGCGTTGAGTCTGCGGTATGCTATCTTGTTTGACAAGTTGCCTTTGTTTTGCTCTCTTGCTGAATGTGCAAAATAGCCTTGAAATTGTCAACATTGACAAAATAGACTTGAAATTGTCAACTTTGACAAAATAGTCTTGAAATAAACAAATTAAGGAAAACCCCATAGTATGAAATATGTAGCTAGAGAGGAGGTGGAATCCTTATGGGTAGAGCTCCAAAGGGATGAAGCTAAGGGGAAAATAATACTGGGAGTATGCTATAGGCCCTCTAACCTGAGGGAGGAAGTGGAGACGGATCTCCTATCACAAATTGGATTAGCAGCAAGGATGGGAAGTGTTATCATAATGGGGGATTTTAATTATCCAGACATAGACTGGGCGGAGGGAACCGCGCATTCATTTAAGGCTCGCCAGTTCCTTAATGTCTTGCATGACAATTTTATGGGTCAGATGGTAGACGCACCAACTAGAAATAAAACATTACTGGATCTACTGATTACCAACAATACAGACCTGATCACGGATGTGGAAATACGGGGCAATTTAGGTAACTGCGATCACAGGTCAATTAGTTTCAGTATAAATCACACAAATATGAAACATAAAGGGAACACAAAGACACTGAATTTCAAAAGAGCCAACTTCCCTAAACTACAAACCTTGCTAAAAGGCATAGATTGGGATAAAATATTAGGAACAAAGAATACGGAGGAGCGATGGGTTTGCTTTAAGAGCATATTAAATAAGGGCATTAGCCAATGTATCCCATTGGGTAATAAATTTAAAAGAGCGAACAAAAATCCTGGATGGCTTAACTCCAATGTAAAAATGCATATAAAAGCAAAGGAGAAGGCCTTCAAAAAATACAGGGTTGAGGGATCATCCTCAGCATTCAGACTTTATAAAGAATGCAACAAGAAATGTAAGGGTGCAATTAGGACGGCTAAGATAGAACATGAAAGACACATAGCGGAGGAGAGCAAAACAAATCCCAAGAAATTCTTTAAGTATGTAAACAGTAAAAAAGGTAGGACAGACCATATTGGCCCCATAAAGAATGAGGAAGGACATCTGGTTACAAAGGATGGGGAGATGGCGAAGGTATTGAATTTATTCTTCTCCTCAGTCTTCACGAGTGAATCGGGGGCTTCGGTAACCAAAACTGCAGTGTTTATCCTCATGACACAACACAGGAAGCACCTCCATGGTTAACAGAGGACAAAATTAAAATTAGACTTGAGAAACTTAACATTAATAAATCACCGGGACCAGATGGCTTGCATCCGAGGGTACTTAGGGAACTCAGTCAAGTGATTGCCAGACCGTTGTTCCTAATTTTTACAGACAGTCTACTGACTGGAATGGTACCAGCTGATTGGAGAAAAGCCAATGTAGCACCAATATTTAAAAAGGGCCCAAAATACATCCCTGGGAATTACAGACCAGTTAGCCTAACATCAATAGTATGTAAACTCTTGGAGGGGATGATAAGGGACTATATACAAGATTTTAGTAATAAGAACAATATCATTAGCAGTAATCAGCATGGATTCATGAAGAATCGTTCTTGCCAAACCAATCTATTAACCTTCTATGAGGAGGTGAGTTGCCATCTAGATAAAGGAAGGCCCGTAGACGTGGTGTATCTGGATTTTGCAAAAGCATTTGACACAGTTCCCCATAAACGTTTACTGTACAAAATAAGGTCCGTTGGCATGGACCATAGGGTGAGTACATGGATTGAAAACTGGCTACAAGGGCGAGTTCAGAGGGTGGTGATAAATGGGGAGTACTCCAAATGGTCAGGGGTGGGTAGTGGGGTTCCCCAGGGTTCTGTGCTGGGACCAATCCTATTTAATTTGTTTATAAACAACCTGGAGGATGGGATAAACAGTTCAATCTCTGTATTTGCAGACGATACTAAGCTAAGCAGGGCAATAACTTCTCCGCAGGATGTGGAAACCTTTCAAAAAGAACAAATTAATGGGGTGGGCGACTACATGGCAAATGAGGTTCAATGTAGAAAAATGTAAAATAATGCATTTGGGTGGCAAAAATATGAAGGCAATCTATACACTGGGGGGAGAACCTCTGGGGGAATCTAGGATGGAAAAGGACCTGGGGGTCCTAGTAGATGATAGGCTCAGCAATGGCATGCAATGCCAAGCTGCTGCTAATAAAGCAAACAGAATATTGGCATGCATTAAAAGGGGATCAACGCAAGAGATAAAACAATAATTCTCCCACTCTACAAGGCTCTGGTCCGGCCGCACCTGGAGTATGCTGTCCAGTTCTGGGCACCAGTCCTCAGGAAGGATGTACTGGAAATGGAGCGAGTACAAAGAAGGGCAACAAAGCTAATAAAGGGTCTGGAGGATCTTAGTTATGAGGAAAGGTTGCAAGCACTGAACTTATTCTCTCTGGAGAAGAGACGCTTGAGAGGGGATATGATTTCAATTTACAAATACTGTACTGGTGACCCCACAATAGGGATAAAACTTTTTCGCAGAAGAGAGTTTAATAAGACTCGTGGCCACTCATTACAATTAGAAGAAAAGAGGTTTAACCTTAAACTACGTAGAGGGTTCTTTACTGTAAGAGCGGCAAGGATGTGGAATTCCCTTCCACAGGCGGTGGTCTCAGCGGGGAGCATTGATAGCTTCAAGAAACTATTAGATAATCACCTGAATGACTGCAACATACAGGGATATACAATGTAATACTGACACATAATCACACACATAGGTTGGACTTGATGGACTTGTGTCTTTTTTCAACCTCACCTACTATGTAACTATGTAACTATGTATATCTACTTTTTACCTACAAAGACATTACCGTGGTTACAATAGGTTTACATAGGAGGCTTTCAAAGTTGTAGCTATGATTGTTTTAGAGATGCTATACCTAAACTTGTGGGTCCTCCATAGTGAGTTTACCAAGGAGCGAGAAAAGGCCAAATCGCGAGGTGCATTCCAAATGCTGAGAGAGCAGCAGGCAATGGATGAGGACTTGCGTGGTTATTTGGACTGGATTACGCATGCAGAAGTTATGGATCCAGACATGGAACCAAGAGATGGTGAGAGCTGGCCAGTAAGCATTTATTGAAGGAGGAATTTATTACTGCTCTATTAAATATACATTCTTGCTTTTAGGATTCTCACAGCTTGAGGAAGGTGGTTCAGAAACCGACAGTCTCTATGAAATAGAGGGGATCAACAAATTTATTGCCTTTTTGTGAGTGAGAGCATATTGAAAAAAGTTGAAATAGTCCAAAAATAAGCCATGTTTTCATACTATACAACATTGACCAGTAACATCTTCATGTCTGATTATTCCTTTCCCTAGCCGTCAGTGGCGCCACTGGCATAGACTGCTTCGCCGAAAAAGTCGAGATCTTGTGAAATCCCGCTTCTTCTATTGGCTTGTCATTATTATAATTCTTCTCAACACTGTCATTATAGCAACTGAGCACCACCATCAGCCTGACTCTCTAACAAAAGCCCAAGGTGAGCCACATTTCCAACTGTATGCAAATATTGATATAACAAAATCTTTTTAAGCTACTGGTTAACAGTCTAAAATGCTTTCTTGTATAGTTAGCTGTCAATTAAAGTGTCTCTAAATCTGAAAATAAAATGAAATATATTGTAGCTTACTAGTCCTTAGATGCGTTACCTGCATTATTTCCCTTTCTTCAGGTTTTTTTTTTCTTTATTTTTTTCCCTTATTTTTATCTTGTAATCTTGCAAAAAAGACACTCACTCCTCCATATTATCTATGGAAGATACCATGGTTGCCACCCAAGCTAGACTTCATATATGTGTGAATTTATTCATCTCCATTGCATTAGGGTTAATAAGATTAGAAGTTTAAATGAGAAAGATAAAATAGTTTTTCTGTTTCCAGTTCGATAAGAGCAACATGTGTTTTCTGTACATGCTAAAAATGTTCTTAGACTGAAATTGAAAACAAATGCAGTCACCACATCTAAGGACTGGTAAGCTGCAATATGTTATCAAGGACCTTTCTTGGCTTCCACAAAAATTCACATCAGCTTACATCTGTGTCTCACAGTATTATCGTTGGGTGAATGAACAAGATGGGGCATGTGATGGCTTGTATTTTTTTTATCTTGAATATGCGCAGTGCAATTATACTCCCTGATGAGGTGCAACGTCATCAGTGGGCTGGCACAGGGAACAAGGAAGTAGAAGCCAGCCACCAATTGTTTTTGAAAATGGTGGAATAGGGGTGGACCAGGGGCAGTATAAAAATGGCTAAATGTAAACAGAAAGGTGTAAGGACATACTGTATGTAAGTGCAAATGTTTACCTACAGTGTTTTATATACAGTTGGTGTTCTTTAGAGGGGGAAGGGGGCCGCTTTAAATCTTTGTTCTTGTATTTACTTAAAAATAAGTAGATGTGAAAGCAGTGTGCAGTTGCACTCTTCAGGGCAATTGCTCCAAAGCTTAGTAAATGAGGGGAAGCTCAGCTGACTTCTATCATTCAATCATGTATAAGCAAAAATGCTGTTCTTTTTTTTCAATGAATGTGTTTAGGTATATTTGGAAAAGTGAAGCTTCCCTTTATCTACTAAGCTGTGGAGCAAATGTGTGTGCAGAGTGCAACTGCACTTGCAACGTGCACAGTCTAGTTGCCTTGAGTAAATCAACCTCATTGTGTGTTACAATTGGTATTCATTATAATAATGTAATGTGTTTTAAAATGCAGTAAAGTATATGAGCATAAAAATCCTTATAGCAACTTTCTGCAACACCCTGCCCATTACCAATAGCAAGCCATAGATTATGTGATTTTCTTTACTGCAACCACAGTCAGTGTGGATGGGTTAATCCCTCCCACAGAGATATTGTGTTCTCCCGGCGGAGAAGGGGGAGGGGGACCGTCTCGGCCGAGAGAACACACAGTGATTATTGCTAGTGGCTATAGCCGCTCGCAATAATAGCATGCTAAAAATCTGACATTCTGGTTGTACCCAGGTTGATCAATGGATTGACTTAAGACAATCAGCCTGCCCATAAATGGATCAAATCTTGGACGGTTCAGGAGGATTCGATCCATCTATGGCCAGTTTAAAAGTGAGAGGTCTCCACATTGGGACAAACAATGCCAATGTATCATGTGTCAGGCTTTGGGTCCGGCAGGAGAAGATATTTAGGCTTCTTGCAGATGGAGCGCATAACTGGAACATACACTATATTGGCATCCGTAGGGTCCAATATTGAGTTGGCCCACCCTTTTAGTGCATTTTTTTTAATAATCATGAAAACCTTTTGATAAGGTCCTTTAGTAACATATTTTAGTCCAAGTTTGTAATTTGTTACTAATCATAGCTACTATGATTCAAAGTTATTTCTATAACTCATCTTCAAAGTGATTTTAACCACTTAATAATTATATTTGTAACTGCTACTGCAATAATTTGTCTACCCCTTTTGCAATTTAAATGAGTTAAAAAAGATTTTTGTATCTTTCTTCATTTTCAGACATCGCGAATGAAGTGCTATTAGCTCTCTTCACCATGGAGATGATTGTAAAAATTTATGCCCTTGGTTTCCAGTCATATTTTATGTCACTTTTTAACCGGTTTGACAGCTTCGTAGTCTGCACAGGACTGCTTGAGGTCATGCTAGTGGCCAGCGATATCATGTCCCCTCTTGGAATATCTGTCCTGCGTTGCATTCGGCTACTTCGAATATTCAAGATTACACGGTAATCACACAGGAGAATGTACAAGATGTATAGCTTATGATGTAAAATGTTTGACTATACACACAAAGACACAGACCAGAATGTAACTCTATTTAGAAACTGTCCTTCTGTAGCCATCATTTAAGTTTCAAAGATTTATATCAGCTTGTACCATGTCCCTTAATATCAAGCAAAGAAAAAACTCAGGGATAAGCGCAGTTAAAGTCAATGGAAATAAAAGGGGGCACAGCGATAAAAACTTTACACATGGCGTAACCCTTCTCCACTCTATCCAAGATTAAAAAAAGTTTTGCCTGAACATACAGTACATTTACGAGAGATTAGTGTATATCTTTTCCACTTGCTTATTGATCTTTGCTTGTAATGAAAGTATTTTTCACCTAGCTATCACAATGAAAAGCATATGTATTGTGGGGGGAATTTACTAAGACTGGTGCATGGCAACCAATGAGCTTTTATCTGTTATTTTCAAAGCTTAATCGAACAAGCTGAATATCAAAGCTGATTGGTTAGTATGCACAGCTGCTACATATTCTGTCTGCTCCAGTTTAAGTAAATTCACCCTTGTGTTTATTGCATTATGATAATAAAGTAGATATTCCTTTGCCTTTTTACATTGAGGCAAATAAGGCAATTACCTTCCACCTTCACTGTCCTATTCACTATAATTGGTTGCTCCACTAGCTAATAGGAATGTGCAGGAGACAGGAAGGAGCTGGCAAGCTGCAGAACTGTAACAGAGTGCCTTTTTACCCACCATGCTCAGATGCAGGTGTCTTCCACAACTCCCTGGGTTCCTAGACATGTCCAGGAAAAATACGTTTCTGTGCTTCCTTCTGTCAGCAGCTCAAAAAGAGGTCACACCCGATGAGGCAGATGTAGCTGGGAAAGTGATTTGCAGCCAGGCGAAAGGCCCTCCACTGTCAAAACTGGCATGCAGACAGCCAGGCAGGAGTCTAATAACACACAACTTTTCCAAATGACCCAGCTACTCTTTGGAGCCTCTCCTAAACTTCTACCAGGGTATTCCATTTACAGTGGGGTGACATTTGTTCTTGTACCTGGGATTGCTGGAGCTGTTCACCTGTGTTACCAGAGCTACCCTGGACCTGAGGGATGCTGTCTTTGAGGATTGGATTTGGAATGTGGTGTTCTGAGGTGTTCGGCTGCAAGGGGCTCGTTAAAGACCCATGGTTCAATTTGGGGCGTCCACTGGAAAAGAAAAGAGGGATGCCAGAGAGCACTTATAGAGTAGTGAGTGACTAAAATATAGCGGTTACCTCAAAGAGGTTTAACAATAGGATGAAAATAAGAAGAATAATTTACGTCTGCTGAGGTTCCAGTAAGAGAGGCCATAAATGGTGTGATTTTCTTTCCTGCAACCACTGATTGTGTTGATGGGGGAATCCCTCCTTCAGAGTTATTTTGTTCTCCTGGTGGGGGGAGGGGGGCATGGAGAGCTGTCCCTGCCGAGAGAACACAGTGATTATTGCCAACAGCTATAGCCGTTGGCAATAATCACATGCCAAAAAACTGACATGCTAGTTGTACCTGATGGATTGACTTGGGTACATTCAGCCTGCCCATAAATGGTTCGAATTTTAGCCAGGCCCTGCTGAACCAGTCGAGATTCGAACCATCTATGACTGGCTTAACCCTATAGGGTCGAGGCACGCAATCTTCTGTGACTGCAGGGGAAGAATACCCTCCATGTAGGATTATAAAGGTCATTCTCGAGGCCATGGGGGTCCTAATCCTGGATCTTCTGCGGGATCCTCAGGCAGGTGTTGAAACAGCTGAGTTAGGAATAGTCTGAAAAAAGGTAAATTGGTGGTTGGTGCCCATTATCATGTGATTAAGGATAAATCAAGGTTATCTTGTATAATGAACATTGAATTGCTTCATTTCACCATGCCGTTAAATTGCCACTTCTTTGACACAGGATGATACACTGATATTTCTCATTCCCTGGTGGACTAGGTCAGGTCAGGGTGAGTGCTGTGGAGAAGCTTGAATTGACCCGCCCTGAGGATATGTCTATGAGGATAATAGCAGTAGCATAGAGGTAGCTATGTTCTGTACTGTTTTACTGCAGTAGCAATTTTTAGCTTCATTCTCTGTTGTGATAGAGTCTTATTGACACTATGCGGTACATACTAGAACATTATGACTTAGGGCCGGTTCACACTGGTCCGACATGTGCTTCAACTTCCAGAGCACTAGTCGCATGACCTGTCAAAATGAATGGTTCCCTATGAGAGACATCTTAACTGGCCTCAGTTGGGTTGGTCCGACTTTGAAAAAGCTCCCTGCACTACTTTGGTCCAGCTTGGGCATGATTTCAGCCCATTGATTTGAATGTAAGTTGCATCCAAGTCAGATCATCGTTTTAACTGATCCGACTTGTGGCATGTGACTTGTGCTCTAAAGATCTTGAAGGGGAATCCCACGCCAAAATTAAAAAAAAAAACAACGGCATGGAGTCCCCCCCAATATCATACCAGACCCTTTGGATCTGGTATGGATTTTAAGGGGAACCCCATGGCAAAATTTTAAAAAAACGGCATGGGGTCCCCACCCCAAAATCCATACCAGACCCTTATCCTTGTATGCCGCCCGGCAGGTCAGGAAAGGGGGGGGACAAGTGTGCCCCCTCCTGGACCATACCAGGCCACATGCCCTCAACATGGGGGGGATGGGTGCTTTGGGGCAGGGGGCTCTGCGCCCCCCACCCAAAGCACCAGGTCCTCATGTTGATGGGGACAAGGGCCTCTACCCAACAACCCAGGGTGGTGGTTGTGGGGGTCTGCAGGCAGTGGGGCTGATCGGAATTTGTAAGCCCTCTTTAACAAGGGGGTGAATGAGTATGGGATAAATTGTACCCATACCCATTTACCAAAAAGTTGCAAAAATAAATAAAAACAGTACACAGGTTTTTGACAAAGTCCTTTATTAGAAACAAAGAATGTCCCCTGCCCCAAAGCACCCTCCCCCCCATGTTGAGGGCATGTGGCCTGGTATGATCTGCAAGGACCACACCACTTGCAAACCCCCCCTTTTCCTGACCTGCCGGGCTGCATATGCAGATAAGGGTCTGGTATGGATTTTGCGGGGGATCCCACACCTTTTTTTTGGGGGCGTGGAGTTCCCCCTCAAGATCTATACCAGACTCAAAGTTGGATCCTGTTCATTGAAGCTGCATGGAAGTCGGTCATGAACAGGGCAAAGTCGGATCAGAAGTCATGCAACTTCTGTGTTGGAATAGTGTGAACATTAAAACCTTTAATGTACAGGGGAGCACATTGTTTTTTTGTGTCGGTGTACTATCGCTTTAAGGTCTACTACAGATTTGTGTGTCTTTTCGTTTTTAGTGAAACACACAGTTCTCAAAGCCACGGTGATGTTTCAGTTCAATGTGGAAAATATGGTTTGCTCAGTTTTTTTATATTAATTCTATAAATTGTTTTATTATGGGGGAGATATTTTGTGAAAACTATGAGATATTATGCAATATATTGCTTCACATTTCTACAGTGGACAGCAAACAAATAGGTCTTATTACATGATCATAGTGTATATCAGGTGATGGGGGACCCCCCGCTTTTTTTTCTGTTTCAAACTTATTTGTCTTGCCCCATTTTATTTGTCTAAATTATAAATTGCATTACTGTATATATATGTAATCTTTGCGAAAATTAAGTTAAAATGAAATCCAATATATTTCCTAACCACTGACAGTGCAGCATGTGACAGCCAGGCAGCCAACAGGGAAGGACAGTAATGGCAGCCTACATTCTTCCCTCAGTAAGGTTTCTTTTCAGCAATTTGCTATAAGCGAAATACTTGTTGCAGGTTAATGACTCAATTTAGCCAATAAACATTATATCCAGGAAACTAGAATTTTCAGAAGGAAAGGTCAGCAATGACAGCATCCATGTTGTTCTCATGACAAGTTTACTGAATAAATATGTCATCCATTTTTTTGGTGATGTTTTGGGCTAGCAATGTCATACCAAGTGATTTCAGATGTTTGAAACTTTTATATTTTGCCTTTTGGACAGTTTGGTACTATGCATTTTTCTTATTTCTTATTTTCAATATATTTTTATATTTTTATATTATATTAAAGTTTAATAGGTTAAACAACATAGAGAATTATAATATCTATAGTCCATCTTTACGGACATTAGGAGTAAGGCATCAGTATCAAGTAAAAGGAAACCATTTTAACAGTACAGTAGTACAACTACAGGAGCCAACCAGGGAAATAAAAATACCAGTATATCTTTTTACAGAGCATTTATTGAGATTGTGTCAGGTCACTCAATGTATGTCTATCCTTATACCATGTGATTGGGCTGCCATCTAGATGATACAGTTTAATTCTACTAGAAGCTAACATAAGTTCAAAGGTACAGTGAGTTTACACTAGCTACTAAGAGAATATGAGTGATTGAGTGTCTGAGAAGATGGGGCATATTTTCAATACCAATATTCAATAAAGCTAATTCTGGTTAGTTGGCTTCTGATGCCAATTGGAAGATATCTTTCTAATAGCACAATAGCTTATGGCAGAGCCACGATATATTAAAAATATTGCCAGTGAGTCCGCAGTCTCTCCAACATTTCGGAGAATTAGCTGGATTCATCTTAGATAATCTATAGGGTGTAATGTACCATCTAAAATGTATTTTTGACAATTCTCATAGATTAGTACAGCATTCAACTCGAAACGTGGCCCCAATGCTGAAAGCCATTATAATGTTGTGAAGGTGGAACTTATCTCCGTTTCCCAGCTTAAGAAATTAGGTTGATGTAACAAAAGCACACTTATCCTGAAGCAAGTTATAAAAAGAGAGATGGCTCATAAGTTTGTATTGTCTACTCTGAGATATTTTTCTTATGTTCTTACCTGTTGCTGCCTTTGTGTTTCAGATACTGGACATCATTAAACAACCTGGTTGCTTCTTTGCTGAACTCTGTCCGCTCCATAGCATCCCTTCTCCTCCTTCTATTCCTCTTCATGATTATTTTTGCTCTTCTTGGAATGCAAATGTTTGGTGGAAAGTTTGACTTTGAAGACCTTGAAGTCAGGAGGAGCACCTTTGATACTTTTCCTCAAGCCCTTATCACTGTCTTTCAGGTACCATATAACAAACATCTGCTATTTGATTTAAAGTGGTTCTAAAAGGTAGAAGGTTTTTTATCTTAATGCATTCTATGCATTAGGATTAAAAACCTTCTGTGTGCAGCAGCCCTCCTAAAACTTACCTGAGCCCCCTCTCTGTGCAAAGCCATTACACAGGACAGGTAAGGTAAGTATAACATGTTATCTCTAAACAAAAATAAAAAACAAGACTTTATTATCACTTTAAATAACTTAAAACAGCATTGAAGAGCAATAAAATGGACTTTGTAAAGTAGGAAAGACCATTTTGAGAAAGAAATAGGTTATGTTTCAGCACCAAAATGTTAAAAAATGACTATGGGCAAAAGGTCATCTAGCGTTGGTCTCATGCTGGCTGTAAATATAATCTAACCCTAGTGCAGGCTCGGCACTAAAACAAAAAAAGGGGCTTTAACTTTCTAAAAACAAAAGATATATTCTTGTTCCATTGATAATACACCTAGTAAAACAAGCAGCAACTACATTTTATTAAAATGACTGCTAAACATTGTTAGGTGTTTTGGGATAGATTACTATAGGTTATAGCACAGTAATGTTACCGCACTTAAAGTAGTTCTAAAGGTAAATGTGTATTCTCTGCATTGGGGTAAAAAAAACCTTTCAAATGTTGCTCCCTCCAGCTATTTCCTGAATACTTACCTGAGCCTGGTCTCGATCCAGCGCCATGCCTGAGAGCAGCTGCACTCTCCTCTCTCCCTCTCTCCTCACTGGACATGGAGGCAGCAGTGTGAGCCCTTGGTTCCTGCTGCTGTCAGTTAAATCCAGTGAGGAGGGAGTGGGGGCAGACCCAAGCTGTGTGTCTATAGCCTATAGTGATCTGACAGCTGTACCCTGAGACCTAAGCATTAATTGCTTGCTATTGTCATGGAAATACCACTATACGCTGTGCGTAATCCATTGCACTAATCCGTAATCTCTTGCGCTAATAAAGCGCCCTTTCAACCTTTTGGTATAATGCATCTTAGTCAGGGGTGTCCAAACTTTTTTCAAAGAGGGCCAGATTTGATGAAGTGAACATGCGCGAGGGCCGACCATTTTGCCTAACATTCGTTGAACCATTAAAATTCGGTCTGTGTGTTAGTTCGAGCAATAATACACTGCCCAACAAGAATTCTCTTGCCTTAGTGGCTGTGTGTGAGTAAAGAGATGAGCTTGGGTGTGTTATTTGGATATACCGTATTTATTGGCATATAACACGCAGCTTCACTTTAAGAGGGAAGTTTCAGGAAAAAAACGTAAATTTTAAATAAAGAACTATGAAGCAAAATAAGGGTCAGTGCCCATCTGCAGCCTCTCCATTGCCATGAATGCAGCACCCCCATTGCCATCAGTGCAGCACCCCCATTGCCATCAGTGCAGCACCCACCATTGCCAGGAATGCAGCGCCCACCATTGCCAGGAATGCAACCCCCCCCCCATGGCCAGGAATGCAGCACCCCCATGGTCAGGAATGCAGCACCCAGTATGGCCAGGAATGCAGTGCCCACCATTGCCAGGAATGCAGCACCCACCATTGCCAGGAATTCAGCTCCCACCATTGCCAGGAATGCAGCCCCCACCATTGCCAGGAATGCAGCGCCCACCATTGCCAGGAATGCAGCGCCCACCATTGCCAGGAATACAGACTCACCATTGCAATCAATGCAGCCTGACTGATGCCTATCCATCTGCAGCCTCGGAGGGGACAGGGAGGTAGCGGGACAAGCGCCAAAAGATTAGATACAAGAAAAACTCCTGTTTTCTTGGCGGCCTCTTTAATAGAAAGTCCAGCCTCCTTTGATGGACAGAAGTCATCCAATGGCAGCGCCGGAGACGGGACTTTTTATTACAGAGGCTGCCATGTTAACAGGAAATACTCCTGTGTGCACGGTACTCATCCCGCCTCCTCCCTGTCCCCTCCAAGGCAGCCAGAATATATATATTTTGTGGCCCCAGCGCTGGGAGATCGTTGGGGACCACAAAAGATATACATGTCCAGATAACCAGGCAAGCTGTTCAAAACCGGAACTCTGCCGCGATTGGCCCGCAGGCCGGACTTTGGACATGCCTGATCTTAGTAAACCCCTGTTTCCCGTTTCTTCCCAAGAAAACAGACACGACCACCGATCTCACATCCTTAGCTCCAGTGTTCTGTTTATTTAGAGTACTTCACAATAGAGCTTGATGGTTTCACAATCAGCCAATCAAGCACAGGCAATCCTTCAAACAGGAGGAGTTATACAAATCTCACCCAATGAACAATGACTAGGGGAGTCTATGGGCATGTCTGGGCAGGGGCAGTGTGTATGATTTCCCGCCCCCTGTCTCTGTAAGCCATCATCTTCAGCTAGACAAAGAAAGCCGCATGGCTGGCCTTGAAATCATGGACGCTATTCCTGACCATAACGCACTCAAAGACTGCCGGTTTCACCATTGGCATGAATCTTTATTCTGCATTGTTCAGAGAACAATGCACATCCGGATTATACTACCATTCTTGAGGATGGGAGATTATCTGCAGGAACATGCCATAGCCTCCCTACATGTTGATCAGACACACAGAGACACACGAGCGTACATCCCCCATAACCAATAATGTCTTTGCAGAGTGAACACATCCCCCCAGACGATCGTCTGTGCATTGCACAGGGGCCCTTCGCTGGTGGACATATCCCCACTCTGCAAACACTTCTCTGCATCCTCAAGAAGCTTTTCACTACCAAAACGGGTCTCAACCAGCATCAGTCTGCCCCAGTCCGGGCTGCAGGAGAACTAACACTGGGAGACACTGTGACAATACATATTAAATACATCTTAATACAATTTCCACAACACTATGGGTACAGTATGGTGAAAAATGATGATCAGTGAGTATTAAAGTGTCAAGAAAAAAATATGTGAACCTCGTGGAATTAACTGGTTTTCTGCAGTAATTTGCTATAAAATGTGATCTGATCCTCATCTAAGACACAATAGTCAATATAGTCACAATAGCCAAACACAATCTGCTTAAGCTGATAAAACACAAGCAAATTTAATTTATCATTTTTATTGAACACACCCATTAAACACTCACAGTGCTGAAGGTAAAAGTAACCAAACCCTTGGAGTTATTAGCTGGTCAAACCTCCTTTGGCAGCAGTGACCTCAAGCAAGTGCTTTCCGTACATCTGGATCAGACCTGCACAATGTTACATAATTACATAGTCTGGTTGAAAAAGATAAAAGTCCATCTAACCAATAAAAAGGGGGAAAAAATTATACAATCCTATATAGGCAATCCTATACCCACAGTTGATCCAGAGGAAGGCAAAAAACCCAGCAAAGCATGATCCAATTTGCTCCAGCACGGGAAAAAAAATCCTTCCTGATCCCAAAGAGACAATCGGATATTCCCTGGAACAATTTTTACTTTGCACAATGTTTCAGGAGGAATTTTTGACCATTCATCTTTACATAGCTGCCTCAGCTCAGACACATTTGTAGGATGTCTGGTGTGAACGGCTTTGCTGAGGTTATTCCACAGCATCTCTATGGGGTTAAGGTCTGGGCTCTGACTGGGCCACTCCAAAAGCTACATTTTCTTATTCTGAAGCCAGTCTGTGGTGGATTTAATTTGATGCATAGGGTCACTAAATTTTGGAAAATTTGGGAATTCATTTTCCCCTCCATGATGATGGCAAGTTCTCCATGCCCTGAGGCAGCGAAGCAAGCCCAAATCATGATGTTCCCTCTGCCATACTTCACTTTTGGAATTATGTTTTGGTGTTGGTAAGCTGTGCCCTTTTTGAGTTTTGAGTATTCTTACCAAACAATTCAACTTTTGTTTCTTTGGTCCACAAAACATTTTCATAGTAGCATTGCAGTTTGTTGTGCGCACAGCAACTTTTTTGTGGAGAGCAGAAGCTTCCTCTGTGGTGTTCTACCATGGACAACCTACCTGTTCAAAGACCTACGTATGATAGACTCATGAACAGGGACGTTTGCCAGTTCTAGTGATGTCTTCAAACTTCTAGCCATTACTTCTGGGTTCTTCTTTACCTCATTGAGGATTTGGTGTTGTGCTTTGGGAGTCATCTCAGCTGGGCGCCCACTTCTAGAAAGAGCAACCACAGTACCAAACTGTCTTCATTGGCAGACAATTTGTCTAACTGTTGACCGATGGATGCCTAAACACTTTGAGGTTGCTTTGTATTCCTTTCCAGTCTTATGCAGATCAACTACTCTTGATCATATGTCTTCAAAGAACTCTTTTTTGCGAGGCATGGTTCACATCAGCTAATGCTTCTTATGAACAGCAGTCTTAAAATGTTTGAGTGTTTTATCAATCAGAGTAGCTCTAAACCACACTCCCAAACGCATTTAATTAATTGGACTCCAGGTATGCAAAACCAATGACTTCAATAAGCTTTTGTTGAAGTAACATGTCTACGGGCTCATATACTTTTTCCTCCGCCACTGTGAATGTTTAACCTCTTCCGGACCGCCCCATGCATATATGCTGCAGCAGGGCAGCCCTCCTGGGCAAAATCACTTACCTGTACGTGATTTCTAGTTCCGGGTCTGTGACTGGACACACCAGAAGCCAATCAGTGGGTCCGGTGCACCCTATGTTCGTCGGCACCCCGCGATCGTTCCTGAGAGAGGCAGGATGGTCTGCCTATGTAAAGAAGGTTCTGTGAGAGGGGAAGATGGAGAGCAGGAACACAGATCTCTGTCTTCCCCCAGTCAAAGCAACCCCCCCCCCCGCAGTTAGAAAGCACTCCCAGGGAACACATTTAACCGTTTGATTGCCCCTGATGTTAACCCCTTCCCTGCCAGTGTCATTAGTACAGTGACAGTGCATTTTTGTAGCACTAACCACTGTGTCACTGGTCCCCAAAAAGTGTCATTGTCAGATTTGTCCATCGTGATCCCACTAAAAATCACTAATTGCCACTGTTACTAGTAAAATAAATTTAAAAAATAAAAATTCCATAAATTTATCCCATAGTTTCTAGACAATATAACTTTTGCGCAAACCAATCAACATACGCTTATTGGGATTTTTTTTACCAAAATATGTAGCAGAATATATATTGGCCTAAATTGATGAAGAAATTAGATTTTTTACATTTTTTATTAGATATGTTTTATAGCATAAAGTAAAAAATATTGTATTGTTTTTTTCAAAATTGCCAGTCTTTTTTTGTTTATTGCGCAAAAAATAAAAACCGCAGAGGTGATCAAGTACCACCAAAACAAAGCTCTATTTGTGGGAAAAAAGCACATCAATTTTATTTGGGTACAGTGTCGCACAACCATGCAATTGTCAGTAAAAATAACGCAGTGCCGAATCGCAAAAAATTGCCTGGTCGGGGTAAAACCTTCCGGGGCAGAAGAGGTTAATGGATATAGTCAATTAAGACATGAGATAACAGCTTAAGCACATTGTGCTTTTCTATTGTTGTGACTAAGATCCCTTTCACACGTTTTCAGAAATAGTGCCTGTAAAGTGCCTGAAAACCGCCTCCCATTCATATCGGTGTGACTTCGCACACGGGGTGGTGCGCTTGTGGGACATTAGGAAAAGTCCTGCAAGCAGAATCTTTGGGGTGGTTTGGGAGCCCTGTGTACAAAACGCCCTGCCCATTGAAATAAATGGCCATCGCTTTTGAAGCGCCGCAACACGGGCGCTTTTAACCCCATTTTTGGCCGCTAGGAGGGGGTTAAAAGCGCCCCGCTAGCGGCCAAAAAGCGCCACCTAAACAGCGGTAAAGCACAGCTAAAATGAGCAGAGCTTTACCGCTAATGTATGGGCGGTCCCAGTGTGAATATGGAAAATTGTTATCAAATACTTACCGTAATTTTCCTTTCCTGGCCTATCCTCACGTCAGCACACAATAGGTTAACGCCTCATCTGGCGCCACAGGACCACCTCTGACTAGCTAAGTAAAAGACAGCCCCTCCCCCACTAAGGTGTTCGATAACCTAGCCTGCGACAGGCCACTAGGAAGGGAGTCCTGTGCTGACCTGAGGATAGGCCAGGAAAGGAAAATTATGGTATTTGATAACAATATTCCGTATTCCTGGCCATACCTCACGTCAGCACACAATGGGATTTAACTAGCTGAATAAATGGGCGGGAGAGAACACATGAAAAGAAACACTGAACATCAAAGAAAAGCTGCCAAAGAAAGGGTTACGTGGATGACAGAGAATTGCTGGATGCTGTGGGTTACAGCACCGTGTTAAGACTGGGTTGCTGTAGGATACATCACAGTAGTATGACTGATTTACACTGAAGAGAAAGATTGTGTTTTTACGTGTTATGCCGCGTACACACGGTCGGACTTTTCGTCTACAAAAGTCCGACAGCCTGTCCGACAGACTTCCGACGTACCTTCGGCGGACTTGCGGCAGACTTTCTTACGAACGGACTTGCCTACACACGACCACACAAAAGTCCGACGGATTCGTACGTGATGACGTACACCGGACTAAAATAAGGAAGTTCATAGCCAGTAGCCAATAGCTGCCCTAGCATGGGTTTTTGTCCGTCGGACTAGCACACAGACGAGCGGATTTCGGGGTCCGTCGTACTTACGACGTAAAGATTTGAAGCATGTTTCAAATCTAAAGTCCGTCGGATTTGAGGCTAAAAAAGTCCGTTGAAAGTCCGGAGAAGCCCACACACGATCGGATTACCAGCCAGCTTTAGTCCGTCAGCGTCCGTTGGACTTTTGTAGACGAAAAGTCCGACCGTGTGTACGCGGCATTATAGTCTGGGCTGAGAAAAACTCTAACACTGCCAGGGGGGCTTGGGTGACTACAGAAACAGTTAATATTAAACAAATATCAGAAAAATGGGATATTGTAAAATTCGTTATCACAGATAAAATTAGCTGCCTAGTGTTCTTTGGAACAATGTCTTCCTAATGGATTTTACAATGTTGAAATGAATTTAAAAAAGTGAACTTACTACTTTAAATGTTTGCCTGCCCATTTTTGTTGTGATTGACTTAAATAATAAATAATGCATAATCACCAAATGTTTTAAATAACTACTGAGCTGTTACAAGGGCTTAATTTCTGGCATTGAAATGGCTATATAAATATAAAGTAAGTCATACTGATAAAGCAGTTTGATCCATAAAACAGCTGTCAACGTCGATGTGAAGCTGCCCTCATTGACAAACCTTGCCTCCCTGCAGTTTCTTCTTGCCTGGTTAGGCACAATGCTATATTGGTCTGCTTATTTATCTGTTCAAAAGCACTATTTATATAACCATGTCAGTGCCAGCAACATGAGGAGTCAGCATCGGCTACCTTGTAACAGTTCAGCATTTTGTTTGCAGGATTGGTTGAATATGCAGTGAGGAGTTTAGCACCTTTGCATCTGTTTCACCCAACAGATTATATTACCAACATTAAATATTAAGAAAAAATATAAGAAAAGTCCTTTTCTTATATTTTTCTCTTTCAGCAGCTTAGTAGATGCCCCCTACTTATTCTTCTGCAGTAGTGGAATAGTGAAATACATGTTTAAACTTTAATGTGCTATTATTGAAGGCTCTGGATGGAATTGTGCTGCTGATTTAGAAATGGCCAGCAGAGTAGTGTTAATTTTATGTCAATTTTCGATTTAGTTTTAGTGTTTTGACTAAAATGCCATTTTAGTTTTAGTTGTATTTTTGTGTTAAGACTAAAATGCCATTTTAGTTTTAGTCATATTTCAGTCATCTGAATTATTTTAGTTTCAGTCGTGTTTTAGTCAACTAAAATAGTGTTAATTTAGTCGACGAAATATCTTTAAATTAACACTGGGAGTCACCCAGTGACCCTGTCCTTCTGTTTACTATAGTGCCAGAAGAAGTGGAGTTGTCTTTCGGCCCCGCAGCTAAAGTAAACAAAGGGACGGGGCCATCCGATGATGGATGCAGATGTATGATTATCCCTTTACATCCATTTACCCTTGGGAATGCATTGCTGTCTGTTTTTCATAAGTAAGCAAATGGATGAAAAAAGGAAAGACAGAACGCCCTTGTGAAAAGACCCATATGCGATGCCATAAAGGGACGGAGTCAACCAGTGATGTCACCGGATGGCCCTGTCCCTTTGTTTACTTTAGCGGTGGGGCTGAATTTCAGCTCCGCTTCTCTACTAATGTAAAGGGGTGGGGTCACCAGGAGAAGTCACCGGAAGGCCCTTATTACATTATTGGCCGTATGCAATGTTATAAAGGGGTGGGGTCACCTAGTGTTGTCATCGGATGGCCCCACCATTTTGTTTACTTTAGTGGCAAAGAGAACTGGCAATGTCATTCGGCATCAGCAAGCAATGGGACAGGTTGGATTTACGGGCAGTGGTTTTTTTTCTTCTGTATAGGTCGGCACCTGTCATTCATCGTGATTGACATGGATCTACCACACAGAACGACGTGATTGATGATAGATCTATATTGGAGCTTTTTTTTTATATAAAGGACTTATCAAAACTGTGTTGTTTTTTTTTTTTTTTTCTTACGCTAGTCATTTTTTTGTGAATGTGTACTCATTCACTTGGTCAGGGCGGAATCTGGGGGAGCCAGATTCCGATAAGTCACCACCGCCAGGGTTGTGGGAAAGGCTCTTGTCCTCATCAACGTGGGGACAAGGTGCTTTGCCAGACATATCATCCCTGCATGTTGTGGGCATGTGGCCTGATATGGTTCAGAGGGAAGGCACATGTCCGCCCCCCCTTTTCCTGGCCTGTCAGTTAGCATGCTCGGATAAGGCCGGGTTCACATATCCCTACGGACCCGGTACACATATCTCTGTTGTGGCTGCGGAGCACTGCACACTGCACTGCGTCTTTGGCTCTGTTTCAGGACCTAATTCAGGTATAGATTCTGTCCTGATACGTCCCTGAAATGGGGAACAGGGACGCACAGCGTGCAATCTGCCGCCGGTTCCAATGTGAACCCAGCCTAAGGGTCTAGTATTAATTTTGAAGAGGGGCCATGCCTTTTTTGTTTTGTTTTTTGGTATGAGGTCTCCCTCCCCAAAATCCATGCCAGACCCAAAGGAGAAGGGGTCCTCACACTTTTTTTTTAGCTCTTTTGTTTACATTCTGCTGTCAGCAGGAATTCCCCGTTGACAGCAGGGATGGCTCATCATTGTTAGGAAGCCAGCAGGTGCCGACTCCTTAACAACCAATAACCCATCCCTGCTGTTGACAGCTGGGATATGTCACTGGTTGTTAGGATGTCGGTGGGTGCCGGCTCCTAACCACCAATACAAAAAAGCACATTTTGTCAGTTTACATCCATTTGAGTCTGCTTCTTGAAGAGACACGGATGTAAACAGATGATCATCCATTTACTGTACATTTGTTTGCCCATTTTTCCTCCGTCAATAGATAGATGAATAATAGACAGACAAAATGCTCATGTGAAAGACCATGACTGAGTTAGTAAATTTGCACACCTGTAGTTAACACTTAAGGGGCCCAAATAAAAAGAAGTTGCATACTGAAATTGGTAAGCCATTTCTTTTTGTTTTACCTCTGGGATTCTGTTTGTTCAACATTTTTCACCGCAGTTATAGAATAAATGTCTGACTACATTTTTGAACAAATGTTATTTCAGTAAAAAAGTGGCAAACCTGAACAAAACTGCCAAACTGGAAATAACTTCTAACTGACCTCTAGCCATGCAAACTCTTTGTTCTCAAAGTGCATCTACACTTCTTGTATATAAAGTATTACAATTAAATACAACAAAAAACAGTAAGTGAACAATAAGTGAACTGACAAATTTTCCAGGTAAAGAAAAGCATTGAATATGCTTTTATAAATAGGAGGGGGAAAAAAGGTAAAATACAACAGTGACTGTTTCTGATTTTTGATTCTTACATGCCACCAGCCCTGTATGAAAAGTTGATTTTGCGAAGGATGTTGTACTTATTGTACTTTTCTGTAGATGTCTAATAATTATAATAATAAAAACTATTAAAAATTAAAACACAAAAGTTTCTTGTTAAAGTGTTATACACAGCTGTTCGACCATTTAAAGATATTCAATTTGAACCCATTTTGTTTCTCATTAAACATTATCTAAGCAATACTAGATTCTAGTTTAAAATCAGGAAAAGATTGGGATGTCTTTGGACACTGGCCATCAGTATTTTCACTGAACTGGAAATTAACTGGTTGACCAAAACTTAGTGGCTCTCATCCATTGGTTAGTTAAGGCATGTTAATTGGGACTTAAAATGTTACTAAACCCAGGACCCTGCATTCACTATATCTGGTCTCCCACAGTACACAGAACATAGAAATACAATCCTTTAAGTAAATATAAACTGCTAAATACCTTTTTTCATCAGCGGTTAGAGCAGTCTTGTGACTTCTATCAGTGTCTGGGTAAAGCTTGTAGGAGGAGTTTTTATTCTGCTCTAATTGTCCTATAAGGCTTCAGGACCCCTGACCCTCTGTCTGGACAGTGCTGATTGGCCCTGTGCTGTTCACATGCACTCTCCCCCCCAAAAAATTACAACTCTCTAGCAATACACACCAATCTGAGCATGTGCAGCTTGTCCCCTAGCCTCTGTTCTATCAGGAGATGGTTAAGGGGCAGTGGAAGAAGAGGAGGAACAGAGAAGACAGGATCAAACAACCTTTTTATACAATGCAGAGAATTAACCCATTAGGTTCCACATTGAGTATAACAAGCATGCTTTACTGCATGTATAGACTGATTTTACTGTTGCGGGCTTAGTAACACTTTAAAGTAGAACTAAACTGTAATCATTTAGCTTTCTAAAGCACTGTGTATCATTAAGAATTTTATTTTTTTTCACAATTTTTTGCCTCTTAGTGTTATAGTGGCTTAAACTTAGTGGCTTAGTGTTACGATCTCCCCCAGCCTCTTTTTGCCACTTCCTGTACTCATTTCAATGCTGACTGAAGATCATTGCTCTGGACTGGTTTGCAGATCATGACCACAGTGGACCTTGCATGTACAATGTATGTCATCACATTCACTCTACCAGGGCACATGTGACAAAGTGATAATGCATGGCCAAAGCTGGGAGACAGTAGTCACATACAAGATTTTAGTAATGAAAACAGTATCATTAATCAGCATGGATTCATGAAGTAACGTTCTTGCCAAGCCAATCTATTAACCTTCTATGAGGAGGTGAGTTGCCATCTAGATAAAGAAAGACCCATAGACGTGGTGTATCTGGATTTTGCAAAAGCATTTGATACAGTTCCCCATAAACGTTTACTGTACAAAGTAAGGTCCGTTGGCATGGACCATAGTGTGAGTACATGGATTGAAAACTGGCTACAAGGGCGAGTTCAGAGGGTGGTGATAAATGGGGAATACTTGGAATGGTCAGGGGTGGGTAGTGGGGTCCCACAGGGTTCTGTGCTGGGACCAATCCTATTTAATTTTTTCATAAACGACCTGGAGGATGGGGTAAACAGTTCAATCTCTGTATTTGCGGACGATACTAAGCTAAGCAAGGCAATAACTTCTCTGCAGGATGTGGAAACCTTGGAAGAAGATCTGAACAAATGAATGGGGTGGGCAACTACATGGCAAATGAGGTGTAATGTGGTAAAATTTACAATAATGCCTTTGGGTGGCAAAAATATGAATGCAATCTATACACTGGGGGGAGAACCTCTGGGGGAATCTAGGATGGAAAAGGACCTGGTTGTCCTAGTAGATGATAGGCTCAGCAATGGCATGCAATGCCAAGCTGCTGCTAATAATGCAAACAGAATATTGGCATGCATTAAAAAAGGGATTAACTCCAGGGATAAAGCGATAATTCTCCCACTCTACAAGGCTCTGGTCCGGCTGCACCTGGAGTATGCTGTCTAGTTCTGGGCACCAGTCCTCAGGAAGGATGTACTGAAAATGGAGCGAGTACAAAGAAGGGCAGCAAAGCTAATAAAGGGTCTGGAGGATATTAGTTATGAGGAAAGGTTGCGAGCACTGAACTTATTCTCTCTGGAGAAGAGACGCTTGAGAGGGGATATGATTTCAAATTACAAATACCGTACTGGTGACCCCACAATAGGGATAAAACTTTTTTGCAGAAGGGAGGTTAACAAGACACGTGGCCACTCATTAAAATTAGAAGAAAAGAGGTTTAACCTTAAACTACGTAGAGGGTCCTCTACTGTAAGAGCGGCAAGGATGTGGAATTCCCTTCCACAGGAGATGGTATCTGCGGGGGGCATCGATAGTTTTAAAAAACTATTAGATAAGCACCTGATGACCACAACATACAGGGATATACAAGGTAATACTGACATATAATCACACACATAGGTTGGACTTGATGGACTTGTGTCTTTTTTCAACCTCGCCTACTATGTAACTATGTAACATGTCCGAGCAAGAACATTTATGGAGAGGTTATTATTTTAAGGCATTATTTCGATGAAACCTGCTGATTTGAATAACATAACAGTGATTGTGTTTATATCTATTTTAAGGCATGATAAAAAGACATAATGACTGATATAACAATATCAAACAACTTATGCATATCTAAACTAATTTAGCCAGCACTCAAATAATTAGTGCAATTGTGTTTCATATAGGGTTAAGATATTTCTAATCATTGTAGTAAGGCCAGGTCAAAAACCTTTTTTTGAGGTCCAGAGGAGTTTTGCATTCACTTTAGCTCCAGTGTTACATTTGGTTTACAGGACTAGTAGTAAGTAGTCATATTTAACTGGACATGTTGAAGATGGTTCCTTGCTCATCCAAGTAGCTTCCTCAGTTCTGACTCGAAAAAATGTTTGCATGACATGATTTTTGTTCTTTCAGTTTGTATACTTTGGTCAAATATACACTGTAATATATACATGGATTCCTTAATATGATTGTTTTTCTCATAGATTTTGACTGGAGAGGATTGGACCTCTGTGATGTATAATGGAATCATGGCTTATGGTGGCCCAACCTACTCTGGGATGTCTGTCTGCATTTACTTTATCATCTTATTTGTTTGTGGAAACTGTATCCTTTAGTCATTATGTAGTAAAAAAAAACAGCTGGAAATACAAATAATAATAAATAAAATATATAATAATAAAGTATAAAAAAATCAAATATAAACGTATTAAAGTCACAAAGTTATCACAGAAGCATTGTCTCAACACAACCAATTCCAGCTCTAAAATCATCATTGATTATAGTCTTTTACATGTTGACTACTGTAGTGCACCCCCTAAGGAGCTGCAAATACAAATGGAATCCCCCACCCTGCACATCCAGGCGCACCAAATTTTCACAGGCACACATTTGAGGGATTAGAACTTGGATAGGGGTAGGGAAATTATGGGATGCCCACTTGACGTCAGACAACTTCAGGGACAACTTTCCTCTACACATTCCTCTCGTACATATACGTTCTTTATACACTCCTTCTCTTCCTCCAGCACTAGCTTGCTTGCAGAACTCCAGCTGGCACACTGTTTTGTGGATCTGACCAAGGCACTCCAATTTAGAAGCAAAAGCCCTTTGCAGGCAGGAACCCGAGGCCCCCTTTAGGTGTGTAGCAAAAAGTCAGTGTCCAGCTTACATTCCTGTGGCTACTGATCCCAACATCAGATCTTCATGCACTGCCAGCCTGCCTGGCTACTTCTTTACAATCCTCCCAGACTGACACTCTCTCTCTCTCTCGAGACACAGTCCTCCCAGACTGCTCACTCACCAGCTCACCCGGCTGACTTCTCAGAAGATCTCCTGGATGTGCTGACCCTCTCCCGCTGTACTCTCCTTACTCGCGTGCCTCCAAGAAGGATTCCTCCGTGTGTTGAAGCGGGTCCCTCCAGCACCCGAGCCCTAGGTCTGAGGTCACCTCCCCAGACTAGGGGGCACCCTAAAGGGCCACCAACAGCCTCCTTAGCACTCCATCTCCATCTTCCACCAGACTGCCCTTTGCTGGCATGACCCATGAGTATTTGTGAGGTCTTGCCAGCCCACTTTGCTGGGGATTGACTGGGACAATCATCAGTACTCCAGTCAGCTCCTCCTAGACTCCACCCTATACTTCTGGAAGCTTCTCTAAGGTTTCAGAGAGCAGGGAGAGTTATCAGAGGTGATGCTTGCTGAGTCAACCTAGCCTCCCTGAATCACTCAGCCCTGAACCAGATTCAACCCAGGCCTGGCTCTTAGCCAGGCCAAATTTTTCTATACTATAACTAACCTATTTACATCAAGTAATCTAGAGGGTGCTACACTAACATATAGTACTATCGTTCCGAACCTTGTTTAAGAAGGGTTTGAGGGACAGTGAGTCAGAAAAATACATGGGCTGCAGGTGCTGCCATCAATCACTGCCATTCAGTAGGAGGATTATGGTGATATATTATACTTAAAACAAGTTAGGCTCAAACTGTGTTGATGTTTGAAGGTCTGTACACAACTCAGTATGACTATAGCTATATAGACACAATATAAAATCTAAATGGGAGGCCATGCTAGGTGTATTCTCTCTAGCATAAATAGATTTCTGTGAAGATGTCTAGGTATTTTAGAATTCATAAAGCAAATGAATGATAAAAGAATATGTTTAGGTTTAACAGAATTTTAATAAATAGGGTGGAAAAATTGTGATTTTACATACACAATTGTGAAATTTCACAATTATCTGTCTAGCCAGATTTATTATAGCAAGGTGCCTTACATTTTAAGATTTGTGGCCCCATGATATTTTTTAAATTATCCTTAACCTTATAAAAACAGATATCTTACTGAATGTATTTCTTGCTATTGCCGTTGATAACCTAGCAGAGGCTGAAAATCTCACTTCTGCACAGAAGGCAAAAGCGGAGGAACGCAAACGCAAGAAATTGGCAAGGTCAGAAGGTGTATTTTTTTTATGTAAACTTTCTCAAGCATTAAACCGTAAGCTGACTTTTTTTTGTGAAGGAAGACATAGTTGTCCTACATTTTTAAACATGGTACAACTTTGTAATTGCTATTAAAAACGGAAGCAAAACATACAACTCTGCTGTCACTTGAAGATCTGTCTCACCAAAAATAAAAGTCTTTTTTAGACTAACCTTAAAAAAGGCTCCGGTCATTATGGATGAAAACCTTCAGGCAAGAAGCTGTTAAGCATTTGGCATCTACAGTGTATAAATGGAATGTCTAAGAGATGGCACTGAGTTGAAATGTGATCGTCAGACATGTATGTGTCACCAGTATTCAAGCTGGCAGATGTCCGAGGCATGCACAAATTCAGACATGTTCTGCAGCAGTACTTGTAAGAAACAAGTTGACTCATTCATAAGAGAGTGTACGCAGTAAGAGAGTATAGCAACCTGCAGCATTCAGTCAGAAATCAGCTTTCCGTAGTGTGCTCACTGCCAAAAGGTTACTTCTGATTACCCCACCAAACTGTAGTAAGAGTTATATGGTGGCTGCCATTGCTGACCTATTTCTGAAAATGCCAGCTGCCTGTAAGTTATACTGATGATTCAAACAGAGTAGTTTGATTAAGCAAGCAATTGGGTTGATTTACTTAAGGCAGTTTTTCACTTTGAAAGGAATGTTTCCCCAGGGCTTACTGAATGTAGGGAAGCTCTGCCAACTTCCATCATCCAATCATGTGCTAGCAAAAATGCTGTTTTTTTATTTTTTATTTTCTTTGCACCTAATTGGATATTCTTGCACCACATTCACTAAGCTCTGGGGACAATTCTCTTGCACAGTACAACTTCTCTTGCAAAGTGAACAGCCTATTTGCCTTTAGTAAATGAACCCCAAAAACAAGGGAGTTGAATAGGCTACCTTGATAACAGATCTGCTTTCATTTGCTATAATTTTTATTATCAGCCCAATTAAGAAAGGTTTTTGTAGGTTCTGATGGGTTCATGTACAGCACACATGTTATTGTAAAGGGGTATGGAACAGTGACAACATCCACATTGCTGCTACCAGTTAAGTTTTGCTTGGTATACCACTGCAATAGCATAACATCCAGTTAAAATTTATCTGAACATTGGATATATAAGCAAGTTGGTTAAAATAATAAAAAAAAAACAAAAACAAAGGGTTTACTAGCTGATGGCATGCTAAAGATAACTAAATTCAAGGAAAGCTAATAGAAATAGCCAGCGGGACCCCCATTATTCTACAATGATGGACTTTATGGGCCACAGAAAGGAGACATGTAAGATAAATGTATTTTTTATTAGAAAAAGATTAAAAAGTTGGTATAAAACCGAACAGAGGAATATATAAAAAAGCGTGCAAATAAAATAACATATACAAATTAGAAAAACATTTATTTTATTTGCATGTTTTTTATATATATTTCTCTGTTGGGTTTTATTCCAACCTTTTAATCTTTTTCTAATAAAAATTACTTTTATCTTAATGTCTCCTTTCTGTGGTCGATATAGTTCATCATTGTAGGATACTGGGGGTCCTTCCCTGGCTATTTCTATTAGTTTTGCTCAGATTGCTTGGATGAGGCCTAAGTCCAATTTCTTTTATTATCAACTAAATTCAAGGGTTTAACAGCAGCGCATGTAGTGACCAAATTTTATTTTGTTCCACCCCTCAAAGAACCCCCCCCCCCACAATCCAACCACCCTCTACATACCAAAAACCTACCTCCCTCCACCAGCAAAAATCTACTCTTCTTCTGCAAGCCCCCATAGCCCCACTACCAGCAAAAATCCTTTCCTTAACCAGCAAATCTACCCCTCCCTTAGCAAATAAGACCTACAGAACACCCTCAGACCTGGCAGGCTTCCTTCAACTGTGTTATATGACACATCAAAACTGAGGAGGAGCCTAGGAGAACTTTTTTGACTCAGTCAGTGCCAAACTATCTGAGGTCTGACAGGACTGCCAGGCACATTATTGCTACGCAAGTGCAGCACAATCTATAGCTTTGCAGGGACCCAGCATAGCAGTAATGTGCAGGGTGATTGAGGGGATCTAGTGTCACCCCTCCCCCCTGTATAGGTACACGACTTTGCTGTTACTGGAATCATCATGATGTTCCTTAGCATATGGAAGATCCTAAAGTTTTTAATGCAGAAATGGTATGGAAATTAAAGCCTGGGCTGATTTCAGCCTTTAGGCACCAAGTCCCACTAGTATTCCATTCCTGCCTTTTAAAACTTTATGGGCCCTTTTTAATATTTTATGTATTCATTTAAAGAACACCTAAAGCCATGGTTTCTTTGCCATCCCTGTCCCACTAGAGACAATTATCCTCACTTCCTGTTGGGTAGGCATAGCTCCTATGTCCCTGATTTGGAATATAGTCCCTTCCCTCCTCATTTTGGTCTGAACTATATAGTTATATATAAAATGCACCACTTATAGTTCAAAAAGTGTTTCCCAGTGCTAAATCCAATTTCTAAATTGCTGCATTTGTAAATTACAAAAGCCAATATGAAGGAATAGAAGTGGCAATAGAAGTGGGAATAGAAGTAAAAGCACTTGTGGGTTTACCAATCATTTTTTTTCTCCTTAAAGTGGGGCATGGCAGCGAGTGTGCCATATACCTACATACTTTTGCTAACAAGGGTCCCTCATTCGCATCTCAGAAAATTGGGGGGTATGGATAGGCACAACAGGATCTAATAGGAAATCTCTTCAAAATAAGTGGAATTCCTTCTTATATAGTTGTTGCTGTAACAAGTGTCCCCCACTAGAAGATTTCACCCTTACTTCTGGCTCTTGTGATAACTCAAAATTTGACTTTCCTATCATAATCAGCTCTTGTGAACAACTATCATTAGGGCACACTGACAGCAATAAAAACTTGGCTTGACAGGGGTTCTAGCCCTTCCCTACTCTATCCATGACTAAAAAATATGTTTTGGCTTTAAATATACTTTTATTTATACTTACAATATAAACTGAAATAGTTATGTTATCCTTTTCAGGGCAAATCCAGACAAAACAGAGGAAGAAAAGCTTCTCTTAGCAAAGAAAGAACAAAAAGCCAAAGGAGAAGGAATACCTACTACAGCCAGGGTAAGCCACAATTTTGGAACAGATACCTCTTAAAGGCCAGACAATTGCTTTTAGCTGTCAATTTTAATATTGGTATCTGATAAGTATGGTGTTTTAGAAATTTTAAATGCAAAAAGTATGAATTTCAAATGTGCTCTCCTTCAGAGGTTCGCTTGTTACTTCACAATTCTGATTTTTGCTTTAATGAGGACATCTAGTGGTGGAAATAAGGAAAAGATGTTTTTCGAATCAACATTGAAAATGCATGTATTTGAGGTTTAATGATATTTGTTAGCAGGAAGTAACTGGAAACCAATGCCAGGACAAGGTCCCCAGATGCCCTAGGTAAAAATGGCAACATACACTTACCACACAAAGCAGATGGTGTTTGTTTTTCTGCTAATACAGTGGCGTGGTCAGCGCAGGGTACAAGACAACTGCTGTCTGCTGACCATAGTTACCACTATTTGGTCAATGGGAAAACACGAGAATCTGGCCATATAACTACATGCTTATACCAGCAACGCTGTATCTTGGGGCAGCACTTTGCAGGGGAGTGACACAAAAAGAGTCCCCGCTGACTTGCGCTATACTTTTAGGCTTTTAGACTGGGCCGGGAGGCAAATCTGTCTGGCGCCCCCATAAGCCAGTATGATGATATTGGCAGGGCTGCCATTAGGGGGGGACAGCCCATACATATTTAGGGGGCCCGGGCGTTGGACCACAACCAATAAGTTGTTGTGCGGGCGACTGGCATTCCGCAACTGTGGGGGGGCGCTGCTTCTAGTTTTGACTGTCGTACCATCACAGCGGACCTCTAACCTGAGTTCTCAGCTAGAGAGAGACAGATGTCATGTCGAGAGGCTGAAACTATCTGGAGAAGAAAGTCAGCTGATGGGCGCTGGCCAGTAGAGTGAAGGGGGAGGAGCTCTCCACTGTGTGAGGAGACCCCAGGTCGGGAGAGGTGCAGTGGAGACATGTGAAGGCAGCTAGGCAGGCTGTAAGTACTCAGGCTGAAAGGAAAACCACACCAGTTCAGTGGAAATTGCAGGACAACTACCTAGCTGCCACGGGGCTTCCAATCTTGGTAGTAGGGATGGTGCAGACGCAAGGGAGACTGAGATGGTCAGCTACACTTAGGAGGTAGGTAGTAAGACTTTCCTGAAAACCTTTGGGTGATAACAATCTAATATATATACTGTATATACTAGAAACCCCTGAGGGCTTTCGAGCTTGCAATAATGCATATGGCAGTTAAATATTAGGAAATCTTCTTCTCATTTATTTGCCTTTGGCAGAGGAGTTGCTATATATTATAGTGACTTACCATAGATATCAGCTACTGTTAATCTATGGGGTACCCAGGGTAGAAGGAAAGCTACAGTATTTGGTTGAAACTTGCATGGCACTTACCTTGCTGCCAAAGAGCTTTTAATCTAGGGATGGTGCAGACACAAGGGACACTGACATGGTCACATACAGTGCCTTGAAAAATTATTCATACCCCTTGACATTTTCCACATTTTGTCATGTGACAACTAAAAATGTAAATGTATTTTATTGGTATCTTATGTGATATGTGCCACTTTGTGTTGGTCTAATTGTAAAGTAGAACAAAAAAATGATAAATGGTTTTCCAAATTTTTTACAAATAAATATCTGAAAAGTGTGGCGTGCATTTGTATTTAGCCCACCTAAGTCAATACTTTGTAGAACCACATTTCACTGCAATTACAGCTGCAAGTGTTTTTGGGTATGTCTCTACCAGCTTTGTATATCTGAACAGTGAAGTTTTTGCCCATTTTTCTTTGCAAAATAGCTCAAGCTCTGTCAGATTGGATGGAGAGAGTATGTGAAACAGCAATTTAAGTCTTGCCACAGATTCTCAATTGGATTTAGGTCTGGACTTCGACTGGGCCATTCTAACATGAATATGCTTTGATCTTAACCATTCCATTGTAACTATGTTTAGGGTCATTGTCCTGCTGGAAGGTGAACCTGCGCCCCAGTCTTAAGTCTTTTGCAGACTCTAATGCCGCGTACACACGAGCGGTTTTGCCGTTGGAATAAACTCTGAAGATTTCTCCGTCGGAGTTCAGACGGAATTCCGCTCAAGCTGTCTTGCATACACACGGTCACACCAAAGTCCAACCGTCAAGAACGCGGTGATGTACAACACGTAAGACGGGACTAGAAAAAGGAAGTGCAATAACCAGTGCGCCACCCTTTGGGCTCCTTCTACTAATCTCGTCGGAACAGCATACAGACGAGCGGATTTCCCGATAGTAATTAGTTCCGTCGGAAAAATTTAGAACATGTTCTCTATTTAAGTCCGTCTGAATTTTCGACAGAAAAAGTCCGATGGGGCATACACCTGGTCGGAATATACGATGAAAAGCTCCCATCTGACTTTTTCTGACGGACATTCCGCTCGTGTGTACACGGCATAACAGTTTCTCTTCTAAGATTGCCCCTGTATTTGGCTCCATCCATCTTCCCATCAACTCTGACCAGCTTCCCTGTCCCTGCTGAAGAAAAGCATCCCCACAACATGATGCTGCCGCCACCATATTTCAGGGTGGGGATGGTGTGTTCAAGGTGATGTGCACTGTTTGTTTTCTGCCACACATAGCATTTTGCTTTTAGGCCAAAAAGTTCAATTTTGGTCTCATCTGACAAGAGCACCTTCTTCCACATGTTTGCTGTGTGCTTCTCGCAAACTGCAAACAAGACTTCTTATGGCTTTCTTCAATAGTTGTCCTGTGGATCTCTGCAGCTCCTCCAAAGTTACCATGGGCCTCTTGGCTGCTTCTCTGATTAATGCTCTCCTTGCCCGGCCTGTCAGTTTAGGTGAACAGCCATGTCTTGGAAGGGTTTGGAGTTGTGCCATACTCTCCATTTTTGGATGATGGATTGAACAGTGCTCTGTGAGATGTTCAAAGCTTGGGATACTTTTTTATAACCTAACCCTGCTTTAAACTTCTCCACAACTTTATCCCTAAACTGTCTGGTGTGTTCCTTGGCCTTCATGATGCTGTTTGTTCACTAAGGTTCACTAACAAACTTCTGAGGGCTTCGCAGAACAGCTGTATTTATACTGAGATTAAATTACACACAGGTGGACTTTTTTCTAATTAGGTGACTTCTAAAGGCAATTGGTTCCACTAGATTTTAGTTAGGGGTATGAGAGTAAAGGGATCTGAATACAAATGCACGCCACACTTTTCAGATATTTATTTATAAAAAATTTGAAAACCATGTATCATTTTCCTTCCACTTCACAATTATGTGCCACTTTGTGTTGGTCTATCACATAAAATCCCAATAAAATACATTTACGTTTTTGGTTGTAACGTGACAAAAATGCGGAAAATTTCAAGGGGTATTGTCGTAGAACCCCGTCATACTCCGCTTGAGTGCTTCCGTCAGTATACAGCCTCCTCCAGTCTGAACATCAGATATCAGATATTACAGCCACATATTGTATCTAAAAAACAGGCGAGACTAGCTCAGTTACAAATTGGAACACAGATTTTTATTAGAACAAGAATACAGACTTTTATACACTTGAAAAGGAGGTTCCCCCTCCTGATCATATTATGCTAACAATACAAACTGTAACTAGAAACATAAATTAACATGAGCTAATCAACTAATCATTTAACCAGCCTAGGTAACTCAGAGGTTTGAACTTTCAGGTCAGCTTTGCCGTCTTCTAGCTCAGAAGACACAATCCTCTTTATCATAAGTATAAACACAGGACACCTTTTTAAATGGACAATAGCAGGAGTCCCCAGTAGCAGACTGACCGTCACCAAAAGGCCAAGGTGACCAGCTCTTTCAATTAACATGTATAGTTCAGAATCAATCAAACCAGGAATAGTCTTTGTATGTTTCCTGGGAGATATTGTGGATAAATATTAATGTTCCATTTTAAGTAATCCAAGCCACATTCTTAATGTCCATTATTTTCTTGGTCACCCTGTGCCCCTAATAGACACAGAGTGACTTAGACATAGGAGGTGCATGGGGAGCTGAAACAAGGGTTTTCCAACCTCTCAAAGGAATTCTGGGTTCCACCAGTCCCCCACCCAAAGTGACTACAGTCACAAGTATGAATACTTTTTAAAGGCACTGTGTACCTGGCAGGTAGGTAGTAGGACTCTCCTGCAATCCTTTGCTTGTGTCAGTTGTACATATTAAGGAATCTTAATTTTATTTCTGTTGATTGCGGATGTGAAAAATAAACAGATGGATTTATTTGTTCCTGCCCCCAATCCTTCCTCTGCTCAATGCCTGGACCACAGACCTTCATCACTGTGCTATATGTTTTCTGCTGCACCACTGGCATTGTTTTATCTTCTTAGTTCTCTCCATAAATTTAGCAGAAATTTGTGCTTAAAGAAAACTATAGGCAGCACTTTTTTTCTTAATTTTGGATAGAGTAAGGGAGGGTTAAAGCCCCTGTCCTTTTATTTTTTGCCATCCCTGTCCCATTGCAGAAATTACCCTTAATTTCCTGCCCCATAGCCAACAGGAAGGAGTGTGACCTTGACAGGAAGGGATGGTTCATATTTAATTCGGGGGTGCATGAGTTTACTCAGGCCTAGGCCAGCACAAAACCTAAATATGCCACTGTATACAAGTGTAGTTAAAACATATTAAGTAAACTGAAACAGGACCAGGGCTAGCACCCGAGGTTGAAGCCTATCCTACCTCTGTGTCAGCTTTGTCCTAATTGCAGTTGCTGGCATGCAGAAAAACTGTATGTAGGTGTACCTGTTTGAAGCATAACCGATTCCCAACCTCCTCACGCAGACATACTGTGGCAGAAGGGCACGTACAGGCAGATTAACGTACCTGTACGTTGCCCTTTAAGAGGTGGCTTGCGGGCGCACCCGCCGGGAGCTCAGTGACCGTGATCGCGGAGATACCCGCGATCGTCTCAGGGTGAGGAAGAACGGGAAGATGCTAATGTACACAAGCATCTCCCCGTTTTGCCTAGTGACACTGTCACTGATCTCTGCTCCCTGTGATCAGGAGTGCCGATCAGTGTAGTGTCACACACAGCCCCCCCCCAGTTAGAAACACTCCCTAGGACACACTTAACCCCTAAAGCGCCACCTAGTGGTTAATCCCTTCACTGCCAGTGACATTTTTACAGTAATCAATGCAACTTTTTAGCATTGATCGCTGTATTAATGCCAATGGTCCCAAAAATGTGTCAAAATTGTCTAATGTGTCCGTCATAATGTTGCAGTCACAATAAAAATCGCTGATCGCCACCATTACTAGTAAAAAAAAAAAAATATTAATAAAAATGCCATAAAACTATCTCCTATTGTGTAGACGCTATAACTTTTGCACAAACCAATCAATAAACGCTTATTGTGATTTTTTTAACCAAAATATGTAGAAGAATACGTATCGGCCTAAACTGAGGGAAAAAAAAGTTTTTTTATATATTTTTTGGGGGATATTTATTATAGCAAAAAGTAAAAAATAATGCATTTTTTTCAAAATTGTCGCTCTTTTTTTTGTTTATAGCGCAAAAAATAAAAACTGTAGAGGTGATCAAATACCACCAAAAGAAAGCTCTATTTGTGGGAAAAAAAAGTACGTCAATTTTGTTTGGGAGCCACGTCGCAAGACCGCGCAATTGTCAGTTAAAGCGACACAGTGCCGAATCGCAAAAAGTGCTCTGGTCTTTGGCCAGCAAAATGGTTCAGGGCTTAAGTGGTTAATTAAACCTGTAGCGCACTACTCCCTTGGGAGCTGCTGGGTGTGTTCATACCTTTCTGTTAACTGCATCCGTTCTTCCACCCCTGCACAAATTACATCAGCAGACAGTTCGATAACTTTTAAACAAAGAACTTTATTCTCTCTGATTGCAATATGTTACAGGATTTCTTAGGGAAATATGAGCTGCCTCTTAATCTTTGGTTCCTTAATGTATCCAGTGTCCTCTCCTATAATCCTATAATGAACTGACCAATGCCCCTCTGAAAGACATAGTGGTACATGGATGCTGGTAGCCCCAGGCCTCACCTGCCTATCTTGACTCCTGCTTGACTCCTGCTGTCCTCCCGTATTAGTTCAGGAAAGTTCTGGATGAATGAGTACTACTGGGTTGCACTCCCTTGCTCTCTCCCGCCGACAGCCCATGATTGCCACAGAAAGCCGATCCCAGTCTACTCCTTCCATTTGGCAGCTACTTCCTGCTCCGCATGGTCCGGCGCATCCCAGCTTAAGATGCCTGGTCCGTTTCTCCAGGAATTTCTTGTGGTGAATTGGTGTTGTTGAACCATCCAGCATTGAGGTCTCTGAACCCTCAGGCCTTCAGGTTTAGTTTCTGCTATCCAGCACTAGGGTCTCAACACCCCCAGGCCTTCAAGCCTGCTCTTTGCTGGTTACATTTCTGCTGCTTCTCTGGATTCAGTTCCCATCTCCAACCCCCAGGAAGCATGTGACCTTAACTTTTATAACAGTCCCGCCTCTGTCCAAACAAAACAATGATTGGCTCAGAGCAGTCTTTATGAACTACCTGCCACTCTGCTCCCCAATCCGCCCACCTTTCAGAACATTTCAAGGAAAGTAAGGGAAATCTTGCAGGGCAGAGTGTAGGTGGCCACACCCTCCCCTATTCTATCACTCCTCCTCTATTCTATCAAATCTCCCAACCAATTTAACCATCCAGGCCTGAACCAACAGGGTAAGGCACTGGCAATTTACCTAATAGTTACCTACTAGCACCCACCTAAAGGTGGTGGGCGCTACAAACCTTTGAACAAAAATGTAATATATTGTAGTTTACCATACCCTAGATGTTGTGGCTGCGTTAGTGTTCTTGTTTTTCAGGCTTATGCCGCGTACACACGGTCGGATTTTCCAACGGAAAATGTGTGATAGGACCTTGTTGTCGGAAATTCCGACAAGTGTGTAGGCTCCATCACACATTTTCCGACACACAAAGTTTGAGAGCAGGCTATAAAATTTTCCGACAACAAAATCCGTTGTCGGAATTTCCGATCGTGTGTACACAAATCCGATGCACAAAGTGCCACGCATGCTCAGAATAAATAAAGAGATGAAAGCTATTGGCTACTGCCCCATTTATAGTCCTGACGTACGTGTTTTACGTCACCGCGTTCAGAATGATCGGATTTTCCGACAACTTTGTGTGACCGTGTGTATGCAAGACAAGTTTGAGCCAACATCCGTTGGAAAAAATCCTAGGATTTTGTTGTCGGAATGTCCGATCAATGTCCGACCGTGTGTACGGGGCATAAGAATATTCCCAGCAAGGATAGAAAATACTTGTCAAAAATGCCAGTGTCCTTGTCACTACCTTTGAGCTAACTTGCATCGCACCATCAGTTTTTTGCACTTCACCCTGTAGCAAATAATTCTGGTGCATACTTGACCTAAAACAATTTGAGTTACAACTGGCAAATAATAACCAAGAACAGATTAATAAATATATTGATGGACATTTTCTATTTGAAAAAATTTGAAATCAGGGCCCCACGTTAATATTCATATCCGCCTTTCTCTCTTCTTACAGCTAAAGATAGATGAATTTGAGTCTAATGTCAATGAAATAAAGGATCCTTATCCCTCTGCAGATTTCCCAGGTAAGACAGAAGCTGGATTCTTTTTTCTGTATTCTAATACACATAAAAATGTATGATGTCATTCAAATGAAGAGAATATATACAATCCTATACACACTTTACTTATGTATTTATTACCTTATTTATAATGTATGCATGTTATATTTTGTATTTTTTTTTAATTTTGTTATATTAATGTTATATCAGACAGGGCTTAGCACATGGTTAAGCATCCATTTATGTTTTTATGATGCAAAAATATCACTTAAGAGGTACTATAAAACAGAAAAGCACCTAGATGTTGATACATGCAGGATGTAGGATACATGCCAGATTAATGCTGTGCAGTCCACTGGGAGCCACACATTCTCTGCTGAAACTCTTCTAGTGGGTCTGTTAGTTCTTCTGCAAATATGAGCAAAACTACTATTTATTCCTATGTAGATGCCATCTATCATAAAGTACATCATGATGGGCTTCAGGAGGATGCAGAAGTAAGGGCCAAGGTAGAAGAGCTTGGAGTGATGGTTGCGTGACTGCCCTTGTAATGGCGTGTGTGTAGCCATGGTGTTAGCACTACTGACAAACAATCCGCCACATCACCCCACTGCCAGACTTCACGCATCCTTTCCAGAGACAATGAACAGTCATTTGCAAGCTTTGTTTTTGTTGTTTTATTGGGGGTACAACTTGGATAGGCATTGGGATATGGGATACCCATAAAATTAATCATTGCCATCATATTTACAGATTTCAATATACTTTGATCATATTTAGAGCCTGAAGATTGAATGTGAACATTTGACTAAGTAGAAATCTTCTCCTGCAGCTCCCTGCAAACTGTTACTCCCTCTGCATCTCCTATGCAGACTATTGCTTCCTGCATCTCCATGCAGACTGCTGTTACTAAGATTTCTCCATCCATCACCGTGTGAGGGACAGAAACATCACTTTTGACCATGTAAAAGCAATGGTCTTAGTTCTTTTCACCACCTACCCAAACTTGCTTCTCCTTGCACTCTTCATTTCCTCCTGCACAACTTGTAATTACGTTTAAGGTATAACACATCCTCTTCTAATGGGTATGAAGAACTCACTCTGAATAAGCCCCTCTACTGGCTCTGGTGACTCGCTGCCAATAGGCCTGAGGCCTGCAGAACCTCTCCCCGGAAGCCTAGTAGGTTAAAGTCTATGTTTTAGGAAATGGACTACTGCTCCCAGCCAGTCCAACTTGCAAATCATGTGTTCCCGGCCACACTCATTTGACACACACACATCCCCACAGTCTATTCTCTGATCCAGGACTCTTCACCATCCACCGTGTGCATGATAAAGACCGTGCTGCTAGTGACCGTGTAGAAGCAGAATTCCCTTACAGAATCCCTGGCACATGTTCCAGTCATCCACTGTGGTAACACTCACCGACCTTCCAACCTTCCAGCCCTGAGTCCTTGATGAGGAACTTTCCCGGACCATGCGTTCCAACAGCTTTTCCTGCCCCTCTACTCCAGGAGTTCCCTGCCACCGACCGTGTGGTGACAGAGACATTGCCAGTGACTGTGTAAAGGCACTGTTCCCTCACAGTTCTCCCCAGGCCTCCTCCTGCAATCCCACCCCCCCCCCCCAGATGGGGGTGCAGTCCTGTGGCTGTCTAGCACTCCATTCCTCACGTCACCCAGTCGACTACTCCTCCCCAGCAGCATGTGACCTCAGCATATATAGGAGGCGCACCCCCTGCCAATGCCAGTTAGGAAATGGTCAGAGCTCCTACATGTGCTGCTTGCCACTCCAGCTCTAGGCCCAGCCTCCTCTTCCAGAACGTTCTCCCTGGAAGCAGGGAAGGCGCCTCAGAAGTGAAATGCAGGTGATCACACACACTGCTACTCTAACCACTCCCAGACCCCAGATCAAAACAGACAGGCCTAGCTTGCAGAATAGGCCTGCCTAAATTTGCCTGTGCTAAAAAAAAACCTAGTAAAACAACCCTTACTAGGACCTAGCTTCTGGTAGAGAGTGCTACACGTGGATATAGTAGGAGTTTAAATAGGTGGCAAAAGGTGGTGTCTGACCCCTAGGTGTGTTGTATGGCAGAGGTTTATGAACCACACTTGTGGCTAGACAGACTTACAAATTACATAGTTACATTACATAGTTACATAGTTAGTCTGGTTGAAAAAAGACACAAGTCTATCTAGTTCAACCAATAAAAGGGAAAAAGAAATGACAATCCTATATACACAATCCTATACCCACAGTTGATCCAGAGATAGGCACAAAAACCCAGCAAATCATGATCCAATTTGCTCCAGCTGGGAAAAATATTCCTTCCTGATCCCCCAAGAGGCAATATGATATTCCCTGGATCAACCTGACCTATAAATGTTAGTATCCAGTTATATTATGTACATTTAGGAAAGAATCTAGGCCCTTTTTAAAGAAATCTACTGAGCTGGCTGGGACCAGCTCTTGAGGGAGTCTATTCCACATTTTCACAGCTCTTACTGTGAAATAGCTTTTCATGTTTGCAGATTAAATCTCCTTTCCTCCAGGCATAAAGAGTGCCCCTTTGTCTTCTGTTATGGCCTAAAAGTGAATAACTCAACACCAAGTTCACTATATGGATCACTTATGTATTTATACATGTCGATCATAGCCCCCCTTAATCTCCTCTTCTCAAGGAGAATAAATTCAGTTCCTCTAATCTTTCCTCATAGCTGAGCTCCTCCATGCCTCTTATCAGTCTGGTTGACTTCTCTGCACTTTCTCCACATCCTTTTTGTGAACTGGTGACCAAAACTGATCTGCATATTTCAGATAAGGTCTTACTAATTATTTGTATAGGGGTAAAATAAAATCTCTCTCTCTCTAGAGTCTATACCTCTCTTAATACAATAAAGGATTTTGCTTGCTTTGGAAACCGCAGCTTGGCATTGCGCATGCCATTATTAAACTTATGATTTACCAAAACACCGAGATCCTTCTCCACCAATGATTCTCCCAAGTTGTACTCCCCCTAGTATGTATGATTCATGCATATTCTTAGCCCCCAAGTGCATAACTTTACATTTATCAACATTAAACCTCATTTGCCACATAGCTGCCCAATTAAACAGTGCATTGAGGTTGGCTCGTAAGATGGAGACATCCTGTAAGGATGTTATTCCACTGCATAGCTTGGTGTCATCTGCAAATACTGAAATAGTACTTTTAATCCCAGACCCTATATCATTTATAAATATAGTAAAAAAATAAGGGCCCCAACACTGAACCTTGGGGTACACCACTAACAACCCTAGACCATTCAAAGTATGAATCATTAACCACTACTCTGAATACGGTTTTTAGCCAGTTTTCTATCCATTTACAAACTGATTTTTCCAAGTTTGTAAACTTTACATTACACATTAGCCATGTGTGGGGAACTGTGTCAAATGCTTTAGCAAAATCCAAGTATACTACAGCCCTGACCAAAAGTTTTGAGAATGACACAAATAATAATTTTCACAAAGTCTGCTGCTTCAGTCTTTTTAGATATTTTTGTCAGATGTTACTATGGTATACTGAAGTATAATTACAATTATTTTTATAAGTGTCAAAGGCTTTTATTGACAATTACATTAAAGCGGAGTTCCCCCAAATTGTTTTTTAAGCCAGCAGCTACAAATGCTGCAGCTGCTGACTTTTAAAATATGGACACCTATCTGTCCAGGGTGCCCGCGATGTCGGAACCCGAAGCCGATCTGTCCCTCGGTTCTCAGGTGGAGGCGATAAGGGATTCAGGAAGTGAAGCCTTGTGGCTTCACAATCTGGTTCCCTACTGTGCATGCACGAGTCGCGCTGTACAATCCCACTGGTCCCTGCTGTCTTCTGGGACCTGTGTGTCTCCCAGAAAACAGCGGGGGGACGGAGGAGGTGCCGGACATGGCATAGATATCCATGGATACTGCGGCTATCTATGCCCAGAAGTGGGATCAAATATCTGGATTAGACAGGTATCTGCTCCCCCCTCCCCCGTGAAAGATGCCAAATGTGACACTGGAGGGGGGAGGATTCCGAAAAGTGGAACTTCCATTTTTAGGTGGAACTCCGCTTTAGATTTATGCAAAGAGTCAATATTTACAGTGATGACCCTTTTTTCAAGACCTCTGCAATTCGCTCTAGCATGCTGTCAATCAACTTCTAGGCCACATACCGACTGATGGCAGCCCATTCTTGTATAATCAGTGCTTGGAGTTTGTCAGAATTTGTGGGGGAGTTTTGTTCACCCGCCTCTAAAGGATTGACCACAAGTTCTCAATGGGATTAGAGTCTGGGGAGTTTCCCAACATTTTGATGTTTTGCTCCCAAAGCCACTTAGTTATCACTTATGGCAAAGTACTCCATCATGCTGGAAAAGACATTTTTATGTCACCAAACTGTTCTTGGATGGTTGGGAGAAGTTTCAGTCAGACAGGGGTGGACTGGGCTCGGGGGCAGGGTGGCAATCTCCCCCCAGGCCGCTCTGATGCCTGGGAAAAGGGCTGCACTCAGGGCTGGGTTAACAAGGGGCCAGAGACACTATGTACAGCCACCGGCCGCCGCTACCAAATACTGTGTTTGCAGAGCTGCAGCGCAGCGGTAGGAATATGCACTCCTGCATTCTTTTCCCGGCAAGTGTACCATCATTCCCTCCCTGTCAGGGATCTCAGCCGGATAGGAGCTTCCTACGTCCCGCCCATCATGACGTCAATCAGAGGCCGGAAGGCAGGATGGAAGAGGAGGAGTGCTGCTGGGACCTGTGGGGACATCCACTACTGTGGGTGAGTGAGCGGCTGAAAATTGCTGCACTGCTTTGATCGTACTGAAGTGGTTAATTATTATTTTTATTTTTTTGGGTGGGGGGCTAATTAATCTACAATGCTATTTGGAATATGCAGCATGGAGGGGGTTAATGTGTTGCCATTGGTCACTGATGCCTAGCATTCTAGATTAGGTTGTAAACGTTCATTTTTGTTTTTTTTTTTATAAAAATAACAAACTTGTCATACTTACCTGCTCTGTGCAAGGGTTTTGCACAGAGCAGCCCAGACTCTTCTTCTGGGGTCCCCCACTGGCACTCCAGGCCCCTTCTCTTCATCCCACCTCCTGTCACCTTAAAAATCATCACATAGGGACTATGTGATGAAAAAAATATCTTAAGGAAAAAAAAAGTTACACCCAAGCACATAAACCCTACTCCCCCAAAAAATTTTAAAGTCCCCCACCCCCACATATACACATGTACGAATGTAAATGCATGTGTCAGGGGTGACTACCCTTGAAAATGTCGATTGCAATGCAAATGTTACATATAACTATGCACACCAGAATGAGAGCAACACAAAACCTCCTCCATAACCCTAAACTGATACCTATAGGGGGCTTTTGAAGTGTTGCCTATTGAAAATATAGGGTACTGAAGTTTGTCGCCCTTTCACACAAAATTAAGGTTTAATATGTTGGATCAATTTACTCAGTGCAACCTTGTCTTTTATATATTACCAAAAATATGGGTAGTTTATTGCGTTTGCCCTAAAATTCACTTTAGTTTGTTTTTTTACAGAAATTTCGCATTTCCTAGACCTTTGCGGTAATAACATGTGACAAAAAAAATTGGAACTACCACTATTTTATTGTTTAGGGCAGTGGTCATCAACCCTGTCCTCAGGGCCCATTAACAGGCCAGGTTTGCAAGATAACTGAAATACATCACAGGTGATATCATTTGCTGCTCAGTGATTGCAGTATTCTAGTCTACATCTCCCCCAAGGTAATACATAAAACCTGCCCTGTTAGGGGGCCCTGAGGACAAGGTTGATGACCAGGGCCGGTACAAGGGGTGGGCAGAAGGGACGGATGCCCTGGGCGGGGCCATTTACTGGAGGAAGGGGGGCGCTTGGGGCCGCTTTGATCTGTGGCTGCAGTGCTCCCCTTCCACCTCCTCCTCTTGTTTGTCACACAGCACCGGGAGCGCTGTGTGTCAGGGAGCTGGGTCTGTGTGTGTGTTCGGTACCAAGGTTCCGCCCCCCTAGTCCGGCTCATGTGATAGCAGATTGAACCAGTGTTCCGCCTATCACACCAGCCAGTTTAGAGGGGCGGGGCCTTGTTACGGCACCCCCGAACACACACACATGTGACACACAGCGCTGCGGGAGATGTCCGCTGTGTGATCCAGGGCAGACTATGGTGAGTCTGCATTCATAGGCACAGAGAGGCTGCTATTGGCACAAAGAGGCTGATATTATGGGCACAGAGTGTCTGCGATTATGAGCACAGAGAGGCTGCAATTATGGGCACCGAGAGGCTGTGATTATGGGCAGAGAGGCTGCAATTATGGGCAGAGAGGCTGCGATTATGGGCACCAAGAGGATGCGATTATGCGCAGAGAGGCTGCGATTATACGCAGAGAGGCTGTGATTATGGTCACAGAGAGGCTGCAATTATGGGCACAGTGAGGCGGCATTGGTGGGCACAGTGAGGCGGCATTGATGGGCACAGTGAGGTGGCATTGATGGGCAGAGTGAGGCTGCATTGATGGGCAAAGAGAGGCTACAATTATGGGCACAGTGAGGCGGCATTGATGGGTACAGTGATGCTGCATTGATGGGCACAGAGAGGCTGCAATTATGGGCACAATGAGGCGGCATTTATGGGCACAGAGAGGCTGCAATTATGGGCACAGTGAGGCAGCATTGATGGGCACAGTGAGGCAGCATTGATGGGCACAGTGAGACAGCATTGATGGGTAAAGTGAGGCGGCATTGATGGGCACAGTGAGGCGGCATTGATGGGCACAGTGAGGCTGCAATTATGGGCACAGAGTGGCTGCGATTATGGGCACAGTGAGGCGGCATTGATGGGCACAGAGGTTGCGATTATGGGCACAGTGAGGCGGCATTGATGGGCAAAGTGGTAGGCTGCATTTGATGGGCACTGGTGAGACTGCATTGATCACTTTTATCATGTCTGCAGTCTCTGACTATCACCTGCATCATGTCCTCAGTCTCTAACCATCTCTTGTCTTATATCATGTCTGCAGTCTCTGAGTGGAGTTTGCTTAATTAGCAATGGTATCGGTAATATGCTGCAGGAAGGGGGTTAATGCACTGTCACTGATGCAATACTATAGATCCCATCGTCTGTAGGCACTGTAGCTTTTCACAGCGGGGGGGCGCAGTTTTTCATCTTCGCCCTGGGCACCGAATGACCTTGTCCCGGCACTGTTGATGACCACTGGTGTCAGCTTTCAGGAAATATACAGTCAGGTCCGTAAATATTGGGACATCGACGCAATTCTAATCTTTTTGGCTCTATACAGCACCGTAATGAATTTGAAATGAAACGAACAAGATGTGCTTTAACTGCAGACTTTCAGCTTTAATTTGAAGGTATTTACATCCAAATCAGGTGAACAGTGTAGGAATTACAACAGTTTGTATATGTGCCTCCCACTTTTTAAGGGACCAAAAGTAATGGGACAGATTAACAATCATCCATCAAACTTTCACTTTTTAATACTTGGTTGCAAATCCTAGAGCCTGAAGTCTGGAACTCATAGACATCACCAGACGCTGGGTTTCATCCCTGGTGATGCTCTGCCAGGCCTCTACTGCAACTGTCTTCAGTTCCTGTTTGTTCTTGGGGCATTTTCCCTTCAGTTTTGTCTTCAGCAAATGAAATACATGCTCAATCAGATTCAGGTCAGGTGATTGACTTGGCCATTGCATAACATTCCACTTCTTTCCCTTAAAAAACTCTTTGGTTGCTTTCGTAGTATGCTTCGGGTCATTGTCCATCTGCACTGTGAAGCGCCGTCCAATGAGTTCTGAAGTATTTTGCTGAATATGAGCAGATAATATTGCCCGAAACACTTCAGAATTCATCCGCCTGCTTTTGTCAGCAGTCACATCATCAATAAATACTACAGAACAAGTTCCATTGGCAGCCATACATGCCCACGCCATGACACTACCACCACCATGCTCACTGATGAGGTGGTATGCTTTGGATCATGAGCGGTTCCTTTCCTTCTCCATACTCTTTTGTTCCTATCACTCTAGTACAAGTTGATCTTGGTCTCATCTGTCCATAGGATGTTGTTCCAGAACTGTGAAGGCTTTTTTAGATGTTGTTTGGCAAACTCTAATCTGGCCTTCCTGTTTTTGAGGCTCACCAATTGCTTACATCTTGTGGTGAACCCTCTGTATTCACTCTGGTGAAGTCTTCTCTTGATTGTTGACTTTGACACACATACACCTACCTCCTGGAGAGTGTTCTTGATCTGGCCAACTGTTGTGAAGGGAGTTTTCTTCACCAGGGAAAGAATTCTTCGGTCATCCACCACAGTTGTTTTCCGTGGTCTTCCGGGTCTTTTGGTGTTGCTGAGCTCACCGATGCGTTCTTTTTTTTTAAGGATGTTCCAAACAGTTGATTTGGCTACACCTAATGTTTTTGCTATCTCTCTGATGGGTTTGTTTTATTTTTTCAGCCTAATAGTGGCTTGCTTCACTGATAGTGACAGCTCTTTGGATCTCATATTGAGAGTTAACAGCAACAGATTCCAAATGCAAATAGCACACTTGAAATTATTATTATTATAATACAGGATTTATATAGCGCCAACAGTTTGCGCAGCGCTTTACAACATGGGGCAGACAGTACACTTACAATACAAACCAATACAGGAGGGATCAGAGGGCCCTGCTCATTAGAGCTTACAATCTAGAAGGGAGGGTCAAGTGGAAACAAAAGGTAATAACTGTGGGGGATGAGCTGATGGAAAAAATGAAAATACAGTTGTTAGGTGTAGGTAGGATAGGCTTCTCTGAAGAGAAGGGTTTTCAGGGATCGGCTAATAAAGTAGGAGATAAGCGGACAGATTGGGGTAAGGAGTTCCATAGGATTGGAGAGCCTTTGGAAAAGGCCTGGAGGCGAGCATGGGAGGAGGTGACAAGGGAGCTAGAGAGCAGGAGGTCTTGAGAGGAACGAAGAGAGCGAGTAGGTTGGTATTTAGAGACTAAGCTAGTGATGTAGCTGGGGGCGAAATTGTGGATGGCTTTGTACGTAGTTGTTACAATTTTGAATTTAATTCTTTGGCCGAGCGGAAGCCAGTGGAGGGATTGACAGAGAGGAGTGGCAGACACAGAGTGATTGGTAAGGTGGATGAGTCTGGCAGCGGCATTCATAATGGATTGAAGAGGTGATAGACTATGTAGAGGTAAGCCAATGAGAAGGGAGTTGCAGTAGTCGAGGCGAGAGATGACCAGCGAGTGAATTAAGAGCTTTGTTGTGTCATTGGTTAGAAGGGGGCGTATTTTGGAGATGTTGCGGAGGTTGAGGCGGCAGGATTTGGACAGTGATTGGATGTGTTGCTTGAAGGAGAGTTCAGAGTCTAGGACTACACCTAGAACCTTGGCATGTGGGGATGGGCTTATATTTGTGCCATCGATTTTGACAGAGAGATCAGGGGAAGAGGCATATGGGGGAGGAAAAATTATAAGTTCGGTTTTGGCTAGATTGAGTTTAAGGAAGTGGTGAGACATCCAGACTGATATATCTGAGAGTAAATTACTGATACGTGAGGAGACAGAGGGAGTGAGCTGAGGGGTAGGGAAATAGATTTGGGTGTCATCAGCGTAGAGGTGGTATTGGAAGCCATGGGAGGCTATCAGTTGACCCAGGGAGGCAGTGTAGATTGAAAATAGTAGAGGTCCAAGAACAGAACCCTGAGGGACCCCAACAGAGAAAGGAAGAGGAGAGGAGGAAGTAGAGTTATAAGAAATGCTAAAGGTGCAGTTGGATAAGTAGGAAGAGAACCAGCGAAGTGTACAGTCACGGAGACCAAAGGCGTGTAGTTTTTTGAGGAGGAGGGGGTGGTCAACCGTATCAAAGGCAGCAGAGAGGTCCAGGTCTGCTTGGCAGAGAGGAGGCTGGAGTTGTATTTTTGGAGGGCAGATTTATATTAAATGAACTCCGGACCTGCTCATTGTAAATGGGATGATTGAATAACACACACCTGGTCATGGAACAGCTGAGCAGCCAATTGTCCCATTACTTTTGGTCCCTTAAAAACTGTGAGGCACATATACAAACTGTTGTAATTCCTACACCGTTCATCTGAATTGGATGTAAATACCCTCAAATTAAAGCTGAAAGTCTGCAGTTAAAGCATTTCTTGTTCGTTTCATTTCAAATCCATTGTGGTGGTGTACAGAGCCAAAAATTTTTAAATTGTGTGGCTGTCCCAATATTTAGGGCTGCTGTGCTCTGAAGAGGGGATGTTCCCCTCGAAACGCGACAGCCAGCAGTGATTCTTGTGAGCTCCTCCGGCAACTCTGGTGGGCTCTGTTGCTCCTTGACTGCATGCTGTGATTTGAAGACTGTTTTATACATTTGAGATCTTCCACTACTGTTTGTAAGTAGTCCCTTTTTATCATTAGTTTTAATAAATTTTATCTGAAGGATAATGCACATGGCTGGTGCGCCCTTTCTTTCCCTTTTCTCGTTGTCTGCTAGGATCACCCATCCTTGAGGGCAGCAAGGCCTGTGTTTTTACACCGCTTGTTCGGCTATCCACTTGTGCGCAGGAGCATTTTTCTTCATTACCAATATTTAGGGACCTGACTGTATAATGTTTGGAGGTTTTGTGTAATCTTCAGGCCTAAAATGATTTTTTAAACATGTGTGCAAAAAACACAAAAACGGCTCTGGCAATGAAAAGGTAGATGACAAAAGTGGCAGGTGGGAGTGGGGCCGAGTCGCTCCATCATGGGCCAGTGGGTTATACTTGCCCCAGTCCAAAAGTCGCCAATCAGCCCCTGCCAGGGGCTCTGGAGGGCCACATTGTCCTCCCCCCACCTTTGTGATCATGGAAAATCTTAGACTGTTTTCCCTGATCCATCACTTTTCCACCACCGGCTCTGTGGGCCACTTGACTGAACTTGCCCCCTAGGCCTAAGGCTGCCAGCCCTCCCCTGCTCTCAGAGGATGTTTTTGTACCATTCTTTATTCTCCCTTGGGTGAGAAGTAACCCCACGCATGAATGGTCTCAGGATGCTTTACTGTTGGCATGACACAGGACTGATCGTAGCACTCCACTTTTCTTCTCCGGACAAGGTTTTTTCCGGATGCTCCAAACAATCGGAAAGGGGATTCATCAGAGAAAATGACTTTATCCCAGTCCTCAGCAGTACAGTGCCTGTACTTTTTGCAGAATATCAGTGTGTCCCAAATGTTTTTCCTGGAGAGAAGTGGCTTCTTTGCTGCCCTTCTTAACACCAGGCCATTCTCCAAAAGTCTTTGCCTCACTGTGCGTGCAGATGCACTCACACTTGCCTTCTGCTATTCCTGAGCAAGCTCTGCATTGGTGGTGCCCCGATGCCATAGCTGAATCAACTGTGGGAGATGGTCCTGGTGCTTGCTAGACTTTCTTGGGTGCCCTGAAGCTTTCTTCACAAAAATTGAACCTCTCTCCTTGAAGTTCTTGATGATCCGATAAATGGTTTATTTAGATGCAATCTTAGTAGCAGCACTATCCGTGCCTGTGAATCCCTTTTTGTGCAATGCAATGATGAAAATAATGATTTCAAGCACTACCCTCCTTTTAAAGCTTCCAGTCTGTTATTCTAACTCAATCAGCTTTACAAAGTGATTTCCAGCCTTGTTCTCATCAACACTGACACCTGTGTTAACAAGAAAATCACTGACATGTCAGCTGGTCCTTTTGTGGCAGGGCTGAAATGCAGTGGAAATGTTTTTTTTTTAATTAAGTTCATTTTCATGGCAAAGAGGGACTTTGCAATTAATTGCAATTTATCTAATCACTTTTCATAACATTCTGGAGTATATGCAAATTGGCATCATAAAAACTGAGGCAGCAGACTTTGTGAAAATGAATATTTGTGTCATTCTCAAAACTTTTGGCCAGGGCTTTACATTCACAGCCACTCCTTTGACTAAGGTTTTACTTACCTCCTCATAAAATAAAAACAGATTTGTCTGACAACTTCTGTATTTTGTAAATCCATGCTGTCTGTTGCTTAAAATATTTTTTTCAGCAAGAACTCATCTGTGTGGTCTTTTATTAAACTCTCCAGTATCTTCCCAACTATAGAAGTTAAACTAACAGGTCTATAGTTACTTGGTAAAGACTTTGATCCCTTTTTAAATATAGGCACCACATTGGCCCTACACCAATCCAGTAATACTATCCCAGTCAATTAACCCCTTCCTGACCAGCAGCCGCAGTTATACTGCGGCAGGATGGCTCCCCTGTGCGAGCCGTCGTAGCTGTACGTGGGCTCTTTAAGACACTGTAGCAGGCAGCGCGCGCAGACGCAGCATGTCCTCAGACCCGCCGCGTGTGCCCTGCGGGCATGATGACTTCCGGGCACCCGCAATCGCTTGTGACAGAGCGAGAACCGGGATCTGTGTGTGTAAACACACAAATTCCAGTTCTGTCAGGGGAGAGGAGAGAGATTGTGTGCTCCTACTAAGTAGGAACAATGATCTCTCTCCACCTCTAGTCAGCCACATTCCCCCCACAGTTAGAACACATCTAGGGAACACATTTAACCCCTTGATCGCCTCCTAGTGTTAACCCCTTCCCTGCCAGTGACAGTTATTCAGTAATCAGTGGCTATTTTTAGCTCTGATCACTGTATAAATGTCACTGGTCCCAAAAAAGTGTCAAAAGTGTCCGATGTGTCTGTGGCAATGTTGCAGTCCCAATAAAAATCGCAGATCACCTCCATTACTAGTAAAAAAAAAAATAATAATAAAAATGTCATAAATCTATCCCCTATTTTGTAGACGCTAAAACTTTTGTGCAAACCAATCAATATATGCTTATTGCGAGTTTTTTTTACCAAAAATATGTAGAAGAATACATATCGGCCTAAAATGATGAAGAAATTTGTTTTGTTTTTTTTTTTTAATTTTTGGATATTTATTATAGCAAAAAGTACAAAATATTGTGTTTTTTTCAAAATTTTCGCTCTTTTTTTGTTTGCAAAAAAAATAAATAAAAACCACAGAGGTGATCAAATACCACCAAAAGAAAGCTCTATTTGTGGGGAAAATAGACATAAATTTTGTTTGGGTACAACGTCGCACGACCATGCAATTGTCAGTTAAAGCGACGCAGTGCCGTATCGCAAAAAATGGCCTGGTCAGGATGTCGGTAAATTGTTCCGGGGCTGAAGCGGTTAAATAGTTCCTAAAAATTAGAAATGATGGCTTTGAAATGCCAAGCTCAATTCTTTAAGAATCCATGGGCGTATGCCATCTGGTCCATGTGCTTTATTCACCTTTATTCTGTCTGAATATTTGTGGACCAGATCCATTTCAAGACATTGTGGATAATTTGGGACTGTGTCAATACCATCCTCATTATGGACATAAGCTCCCCACAAATGCTGAGGCAGATTAGATAATTCCCATATGTGTATTTTAGCTGTTTGGATGGTGATCAACTTTAATGTGAAAAAATCAACATATAGTTAATTTTTTCTTTAGTCATATTGATGTTGCATTCCACTTCTTTTTTACTCACTTTTGGCTTTAACGTCATCCACGTTTTTGCATTGTTTGTTAGGGGATGATGAGGAGGAAGAGCCAGAGATCCCAATAAGTCCTCGCCCTCGTCCTCTTGCGGAGCTACAGTTAAAAGAAAAGGCAGTGCCAATGCCAGAGGCCAGCTCATTCTTCATTTTTAGCCCCACCAACAAGTGAGTTTTGTTATTACACTGGACAACAGGAAAGTACTGGTACTAACTCTGTATATATCTGTAGTGTTCAGGAAAGGCTTGTGGTAAAAAAATAAAAAGTTTGTGGATAATTCATAGCATAAGTGATACTCATAGAGGTAAGCCTTTACATTAAACCCTTATTTAAGGTGGTTGTAAGCCCTTACATTTACCCACTGAAGTGAATAGCCTCAGGTAAGACAGAAAGATGAAACAGAGCCTCCTACATAACCTGTACCTGTTTATCTGCAGCCTTCTAAAACACACTGATCAAAGACTATTTCTTAGCTCCAGCAGGTAAGGGGCAGGGATCTGATGTCACAAAGTGCACAGTACAGAGAAGAGAGCTGAGCATACACTGAGACCTCACTGGAAGGCATGGACATACACCCTTCACACAATCTTATGAGGGAAACATGCACAGCTGAAGCTGTCAATCACCTTTGGTGTGCTGGAGAGGGGGCAGGGTCATCATTTAAGATTCTTTGATGCTGGCATTACCTGGCAGAAGTTACTCATGCAGATAGCAGAGGAATGGGAGAGCAGACAGAAATCACACTGGTGGTTTGGATTGAGGCTATTACCCACTATAGAAGGATATGCTTTGTTTATTTTTCATTTCAGAGGTTTACAAAGACAAGTATTGCAACCCAGATGCAAAATCTTTGACTGTTTACCATGAATATGTATTATGTCATAATTTTTATCCTTAACCTTTGCAGAATCAGAGTACTGTGCCATCGTATTATCAATGCCACCACCTTCACCAATTTCATCCTGCTGTTTATCTTACTAAGTAGTATCTCTTTGGCTGCTGAGGATCCCATTCAACCAGAATCTTTCCGCAACAAGGTGATGCTACACTCTTGGTAATAGAAAACAGGTAGCAGTTGAAAGTAGTATTGTAGAAGAAATAATGTGTAGTAACAGAAAATGTGCACAGCACGCTACTAGTCCTAGGCTAGAACAGCGGTGCTCATCGTTTTTAGAATGTACCACAAATGCAGGGCAGCATGGTCCTGGGATTTCAACTTTTTTGTTCCCTTTAAAGAGAGACAACCAGCTATAGGAAAAGTATAAGTGCAATATTACACATAACTTAATTTCTGAGCTTATTTGTTTTGGTTTCTTTGTATGTGTGAATTGCATGGGTTGTTACCAGCATGTGGTGAACATTTCATGTCAATAGCACCTTTAAAAATATATTTACCTAGAAAAATTGTGACGTGTTCAATACTTATTTTACCCCTTGTATTTAAAGATTGCATGCATTATTCTATCAAACACCAAAAAGCCACTCAGAGAATCCAAATTACAATGCAGTTTCAAACATACAAGTTTTTCTCTTAAAACATTTTTTCAAAAGACCTAGCTCACTCATTCATATTTAAAGTAGGCTTATTAAAACAGAATTCCAGCCTGCAGCAATCTATATTTTTATACAACCTCAATTCCAAAGAAGTTGGGACGCTTTGTAAAATGTACATAAAAACAGAATGCAATGATTTGCAATCTTATAATATATTATTTGAAACTGATGGCAGCAACATGTCTCAAAAAAGTTGGAACAGGGCAACAAACAGATGGCAAAGTAAGTAGTACTAACAAGGAAGAGCTGGAAGAACATTCTGCAACTAATTTGGTTAATTGGCAACAGGTCAGTAACACGACTGGGTATAAAAAGAGCATCTTATAGAATGAGTCTCAGAAGAAAAGATGGGCAGAGGTTCATCAATCTGTAAAAAGCTGCATCAAAGAAATGTTGAACATTTTCAGAATTATGTTCCTCAACATAAAACTTCCAAGACTTTAAATGTATCATCATCTACAGTACATAATATCATCAAAAAATTCAGAGAATCTAGAGAAATCTCTGTGCGAAAAGGACAAGGCCAAAACAAAATATTGGATACTTGTGATCTTAGAGGGCATTGCATTAAAACAGGCATGATTCTGTGATGGACATCACTGCTTGGGCTCAGGAATACTTTAAAAAATTACTGTCTGTAAACACTGTGCCATCCAAAAATGCAAGTTAATCCTCTATCATGCAAAGAAGAAGCCATTACTGTACATGATCCAGAAAAGCTGCCATCTTCTCTGGACCAAAGCTCATTTAAATGGTCTGTTTAAAGTGGAAAACTGTTCTGTGGTCGGATAAATCGAAAATTGACATTCTTTTTTGTTGCGTCCTTCAGACTTAATAGGAGAGGAACCTTCCGGATTGTTATCAGCGCTCAGTTCAAAAACCTACATCTCTGATGGTATGGGGGTGCATTAGTGCGTATGGAATGGGCACCTTGCACATCTGGAAAGGTACCATCAATGCTTAAAGATAGATCCAGTTTTTAGAGCAGCATATGCCCCTAACCAGACAATGTCTTTTTCAGGGAAGGCCTTGCATATTTCAGCAGGACAATGCTAAACCGCATACTGCATCTATGACAACAGCATGGCTTCATAAGAGAAGAGTCTGGGTGCTTAACTGGCCTGCCTGCAGTCTAGACCTTTCACCAATTGAAAATATTTGGCTCATCTTGAAACTAAAAATTCAACAAAGAAGACACATGACTGTTGAGCAGTCAGAATCCTATATCAGGCAAGAATAGGACAACTATCCTGTCCCAGAACTCTAGCGACTGGTCTCCTCAGTTCACAGACATTTACAGTGTTGTTTAAAGAAGGGGGGAGGCTACACTGTGGTAAACATGGCCCTGTCCCAACTTTTTGTCAGACCTGTTGAAGCCATCAATTTAAAAATGGTCTTCCTTTTTTTTTAAATGGTGCAATTTCTCAGTTTAAACATCTGATGCATTTTATTTTTTCTGTTATGAGATTTGCAAACCATTGCATTCTGTTTTATTGTAGACTTTATACAGCATCTCAACTTTTTTTGGAATTGGGGTTGTACTTCCACTTGCCTGCTGTGCAAGTTTCTGCCCTTATTTAACAATTATGTGAAGCTTTTTTGGTTAAACTGGAGAGGAAAAAAGTGGTCACATGATTATCTTTGATTATTTTTATCCTGTTCTGCACCTCTTTGGGAGTGAGGTGGAGCCAGCACACTGCAGTAATGGCCACAACAACAGTGACTGACATTTTGCAGACATCACGTCTATCTGAATTAATATACACAGCTTTTGCCTAAATGTGAACACTACAACACAATAAAACCAGCTGCTGTGTGTTACATGTGTTTTCAGTGCAGTTTTACACTCCACAGGATACGACTCTAGTATGAGCAACATACCAACTGCTGCAGAGGAATTCACAAGTCCTAGGTTTCTATGTGCACAGGAAATGGGAAGATTTTGCAGCTAACTCTCACTCATCTAGATGAAGCTGGGTCCACAGGGGATGCAACTTGAAGTTCACCTGAAGCCCAGGTGTTTATGTTGGTCAGTGGGCCTTGCGGAAGACTTGACATCAACACAGATAGGAAATTTGCCTTCTACAATGCCCTGCAAAGAAAATTCAAAGGCATAAAGTAGGGATGGGGAGAATGTTAAAAAGGAAGCACAGTTTTCCACCAAGTACCAGGGGCAGACACAGATGCAGTTGAAACTGATGAGGCTGGAGTTCTGCTTTAATCTAACCATGCATAGAGATTTTTCCAAAAGATTTTTCCAAAAGAAACCCACCCCAAACTTTGAACATAAAGGACAGTCACCCAATAGGACATAATCTTTGTCCAAGCATATATCTGTGTCCAAGTGTCAAACTGGATTTGGGTAAGGTCATGCCCCATATGGTCAGGCCAAAGTAAAAACTTTATTATTTGAATTTGTTCCTCCATAGCATGCAGAATGTTTCGGTAAATGCTGCAACATTGGGTTAAATATACGCTTTAAAACATTCTGATTCTGAAAAATAACAAACATGTTTTATTAATCTTTGGGTATATAATGATTTTTTTAGGCAGTAATTACATCTGGCTCTTTGCCGCAGTCATTAACGTTACACCTTTGAAGTAAGCTAATAAGGGCCTATTATACATATAAGAGCCTATAAACTATCTACTTACTTTTTTTTTTTGCTTATGTTTCAGGTTCTTTCCAAGCTTGATATTGTTTTCACAGTGATTTTCACAACTGAAATTGTTCTTAAGGTAAATGCTACGAAATCACTCATGTTATATCTTAAAACAGCATTAAACCCAAAAACATACATTTATTAAATCGCAACTCACCAATTCTTGGATGTGGTGACTGCATTTGTTTTCTTTTTTATGTTTTTTCCTTTATTTTCACCTGGCGATTTAGCCATGTAAGTCTGTTATTTTTCAACTTACCTTAACAGACCAAGCTGTCCAGACAAAGTAGCAGTTAGATGATTGAGAAAAAACATTAAATATTGATAGGGGTAATTACAATGGTCAGCTTTTACTCAATTATGTAAATCCTTTATCTCAAAAGAGGAAAAACTGTTGTATCTACTAAAAAAGTGTTAGGTAGAGTTCAGCATCAATTTATTAGTCAAGTCCAACTAAATCTGCTAGTCTATCACTACCCCCTCCCCAGACTGACAATGCTGCTTTCCAAAGGTGCCTGCCTTACTACTCCTTGCAGAATGCAAACACCCTAAGACAGGAAGTGTGTTACTGGCAGGATCATCAAGTGAAATAAAAAAAAGAAAGCCTAAAAAAGAAAACAACTGGAGCCATCACATTTAAGGACTGGTAAGCTGCAGATGATTGTCCCGGAGTTGTCATAAGAACTGTGGCAGGAGGCATTGGACACATACTTGGTGTCTGTTATCTCCTCTACGGATAAAATGATCCAGTATCGCTATCTGCACCAGCAGTATTATACACCAGCTATACTGCATCGAATGCATAGGAGGGATTCTGCTACTTGCCATAAATGTGGGAAGGAGGAAGGCACTTTTTTACATATGGTGTGGGAGTGCATGAGGGTGAGACCATTATGGTCTCAGGTGACTGAATTTATATCGGATAAGTTTGCTTTACCAAACATTTGTTCTCCCCTACATTGTTTAGGATTTTCGATCAGGAAGAGATGAATGCACACACTAAACTGTTCCTTAGGATCCTATACTTTGGAGTGCGAAAACTCATTGCTAGACGCTGGATACATGATGAGCAACTGACGTTGGGGATGTGGATTAAAATAATAGATGCAGATGTGATGATATATAAAATGACTTATGAAGCTAGGGGGCTCCCAAGAGGTTTAGAAGGTTTGGTTCCGGTGGGTGGACTCTGAGAGTACATTGGATGAGGAGGGGTTATCATTAGATAAGTAAGACCTATTGCTATTGCCAACCCATGGCAGATAGGTGTTGCTTGGTCTGCTCCTTTTGCTACAGACAGGCTAGGCCTTATTGTATCCTAATTAGACAGAACGCTGAATGTTGACATCCCAGAGGGGGGTTCTTTTTTCTACCCCTGTTCTGAATTCTTTGTCTGGTTTGAAAAAATATAAAAATAAAAATAAAAAATGCACATGTATATTGAAACATAGGGTATGCTTGGGGACCGGAACACCACATTCTGGTTACAGAGATAATTGCAATATTAATGCTGTTTTTCTGGTAATATGAATGTTGTTGTAATCCCTATCCGATGTATTGTATGTTTAATCCTTATGTGCACAATAAAAACACTTAAAAAAAAAAAAAAAGGATTGGTAAGCTGCAATATATTACAGTTCAATTTGGGTTTAATACCACTTGAATTTTTTCCTTATTCCTATGTCTCCTCACAGATGACAGCATATGGTGCCTTCCTACACAAAGGATCCTTCTGCAGAAATTCTTTTAATATTTTGGACCTTTTAGTCGTCGGAGTTTCCCTCATCTCAATGGGCATTGAGTGAGCACTACTACATATTTTACTTCCTTGTTACAATATATAATGCCAAAGGGTCATCATCAGCATTCTAAATCTACAAAGATTGCAATAAAAAATGCAAGAGTGCGATCAGGGCAGCTAAAATAGATTACAAGAGACACAATGCTGAGGAGGGTAAAATAAATCCCTACTTTTTTCATAAATGTTCATTGCAAAAAGTGTACAACAGAACATATTGGTCCAATAAAAGATGATCAGGAGAAGTTGGTCATAAGCGACATGGAGAAGGCAACTGTACTAAATACATTCTTCTTCTCGGTTTATAAGCAGGAAAAGGAGGGGTATAATAAACAGGACAGTAACATTAATAACATTGTATTGAATGTTCTCAAAAAAAGACCAAACAAACCTAATGTGAATAAATCACCAGGACCAGAAGGCTTACGCAAGAGAGTTTTCAAGAAACTTTGCCATGTTATAGCCATACTATTGTCCCTAATTTTTAAGGAGAGCATAGTGACTAGAATGGTGCCAGCTGATTGGCAAAAAGTAAACCAATATTCAAAAAAGGGCCGAGATATACAGTATATCTGGAAACTACAGACTAGTCACCCAAACATCAGTAGTACTGTATGTAAACTATTGGAAGAAATGCATTTCCTGCATTTTTCATGCATCCATGGAGGCAAAGGCCTCTTGAAGAGTGGGGGTGGTTCTGAGGGCAGCATTAGCCTCCCAAATAAGCCCAAGCACTGCCTCCTCCACATTCCTCCCCTTCCTGGGCCTTTTGGTTGAAAGGCGGAGGGGAGGGACCTGGGATTCGGTCAGGCTACTGGGCCATGCCACCTCCTGGCTGCCACATTCCACAGCCTCCTCCTGGCTGCCACATTCCACGCCCTCCTCCTGGCTGAGGCTTTCCTGTGTATGAAAAAGGGACACAGTTTTAGTTTTTTGTTCATCAATCACACACAATTTTCAGCTCATGACTGTTGCAAATTGAATGTTAACAAATAGAAAAGACTATCATTCTGAGCCCAGCATTTTTCATTCTTGCCACAAACATTATTGGCCACTACTGTCTATTGTAAAACACTTTACTAAATCAGCAATTAGTGATCTATAATAACATCTAGTTAACATCATTAATTTTACGACAAGAAATATGTAAAACAATGCTATACATGGCTCAAGCTGGGCTCCTCCACTTCTTCCTGGCTGGAAGGCCCAGGTTGGATGTCTGAAGCCACAGCTGGGGTGAAAGGAAGCGTGGAAGGAAGAGTGGAAGGTAGGGTTGAGAGTGATTGTCTGACTTCAGTCTGGTTTGACAGAAAACAAAGTTTCTCATAGTACCACAGCCTGGGTACATAAATGTCATCTGCTGCTGCTCCTGATCTCTGGGAATCCTGGACCTTATTGCGCTCCCTATTATAAGTGCTCCTCAGGCCACCAATTTTGGCCTTCAAATAGGGGATGGTTGCCGTGGGGATCTGCAGCTTCACCAACTCCAGCAGTTTCTCCAGCGCTGCCTGCCTCTTTTGTTTATGATTATATTGTATTATATATATTGTTTATATTATTCCCTGGAAAAAGTCAAAAGTACCCCTGTATTTATGCTCATGTTGAGATTTAAGAACAGCGACGTTTAATACTAAGATGCAATGGGGTTGATTTACTAAAGGCAAATCCACTTTGCACTACAAGTGTACTTGGAAGTGCAGTCACTGTATATCTGAGGGGAAGATCTTAAATTAGGGGAAGCTCTGCTGATTTTATCATCCAATCATGTGCAAGCTAAAATGCTGTTTTTTATTTTCCTTGCATGTTCCCTTCAGATCTACAGCGACTGCACTTCCAAGTACACTTGTAGTGCAAAGTGGATTTGCCTTTAATAAATAACCCCCAATATCTTATATTGGTACAAATCTGTCAACCCTTCTATCTTTTCTTATTGAAAATATCTTGCTTTCCTGATTTTTCTGTATAAAAGATCCAGCGCTATCTCTGTAGTGAAGATTCTCAGGGTATTGAGAGTATTGCGTCCCCTCCGCGCCATTAATCGTGCAAAGGGTCTTAAGGCAAGTAAAGCATGGCAACCACTGTTTTGTTGATCAGTGATCAATATTTCACCTGTAGACAAACGAGCAGCCTATAGATGAATGTTTTGCACTTACTCCATAATCCTGTGTAGACTTTTTTTTTATTATTCAAATATGCATGATGTTGTTATTATATAGTTATAAAATTTGTCATACTTTTCCAGTTACTAGCACAGCTCATAGGTAATGAACCACTAAGAAGTCTTATTGACACCGGTTTCCAGTGTGCACCCTTCATTTTAGTTTAGTGCTTTAACAAGGTTGCAATTTAACAATTAACATTTCTCATAAAGGTATGGGTGTCAATATTTAAAATCACAACAGCTTTTTAAGACTTGGTATTAAAAGAGTTCTTCTAGTCAAATGTTTGTATTGTTTCATATTTTTTTCCTCTTTTCTTATTACAGCATGTGGTCCAGTGCCTATTTGTTGCCATTAAAACCATTGGGAATATTGTCCTGGTCACAACACTTTTGCAGTTTATGTTTTCTTGCATTGGTGTACAGCTGTTCAAGGTAAAAAGTAAGGAAATAAATTACAATAGATAATATATGCCTAATTGTGCAGTCATGATTGCATAATATGGTCTAAGGTCTGTTAAAAAGTCTTTGTTTTCCATAAATATATAAACCAGGGTTGTTCAAACTTTTTTGAAAGAGGGCCAGATTTGATGAAGTGAACGTGCGTGAGGGCCGACCATTTTGCCTGGCATTCTTTTAACCATTAAAATTTGGTCTAAGTGTGTTCGTCCGAGCACTAATACACTGCCCAACAAGAATTATCTTGCCTTTGTTTGGCTATACCCTATTTATCGGCGTATAACACGCACCTTCAATTTAAGAGGGAAGTTTCATTTTTTTAAACATTTTAAATAAAGAACTGTGAAGCAAAATAAGGGTCAGTGCCCATCAATGCAGCCTAATTGGTGCCCATCTGCAGGCCCACCATTGCCATGAATGCAGCCTCACCGTTGTCATGAATGTAGCCCCACCGTTGCCATGAATGCAGCCCCACCATTGCCATGAATGCAGCCCCACCGTTGCCATGAATGCAGCCCCACCATTGCCATGAATGCAGCCCCACCATTGCCATGAATAAAGCCCCACCGTTGCCATGAATGCAGCCCCATCGTTGCCATGAATGCAGCCCCATCGTTGACATGAATGCAGTCCCACTATTGCCATGAATGCAGCCTCACCATTACCATGAATACAGCCCTACCATTGCCATGAATGCAGCCCTACCATTGCCATGAATGCAGCCCAACTGTTGCTATGAATGCAGCCTCACCATTACCATGAATGCAGCCTCACCGTTATCATGAATGCAGCCCTACCGTTGCCATGAATGCAGCCCCACCGTTGCCATGAATGCAGCCTCACCATTGGCATGAATGCAGCCCCACCATTGGCATGAATGCAGCCTCACCATTGCCATGAATGCAGGCCCACGGTTGCCATGAATGCAGCCTTATCATTGCCAAGCATGCAGCCCCACCATTGCCATGAATGCAGCCTCACAGTTGCCATCAGTGCAGCATGATTGATGCTCACCTGCAACCTCGGATGGAACAGGGAAGAAGGGGACGAGTGCCAACAGACTACATACAGTAGAATCTATTTTCAAGGCGTCCTCTTTATCATAAGAGACAGGACTTTGTATTAAACAGAACAGTCGTCCAATGGCAGCGCAGAAGACGGGACTTCCTATTACAGAGGCTGCCATGCAAACAGGAAATTCACCTGTATGTACGGCATTCGTCCCGCCTCATCTCTGTCCCCACCAAGGCAGCCGGCGCTTGCTGATTCGTTGGGGGCCACAAAAGATATACATGTCCAAATTACCAGGCGGACCGTTGGAAACCAGGCTGCTATTGGCCTGTGGGCCAGACTTTGGACAGGCCTGATATAAATAATGTAGAAAAAAACAACATTTTAGCAGTTTAGATTCTAGTAAAAATTCTTCTTTGTTATTAATATTTCTTTAACCAAAAAAATGTTATCTCCATTTACCATGGCTCTGTATGTCAGAGTATCAACATACAGTAACTCACAAAAGTGAGTACACCCCTCACATTTTTGTAAATATTTTATTATATCTTTTTATGTGACAACACTGAAGAAATGACACATTGCTACAATGTAAAGTAGTGAGTGTACAGCTTGTATAACAGTTTAAATTGCTGCCCCTCAAAATAACTCAACACCAGGGATGAGCCGAACACCCCTCGGTTCGGTTCGCACCAGAACTTGCGAACAGACCAAAACTTTGCACGAACGTCAGAACCCCATTGAAGTCTATGGGACTTGAACATTCTAAATCAAAAGTGCTAATTTTAAAGGCTAATTTGCATTGTCCTAAAAAGTGTTTGGGGACCCGGGTCCTGCCCCAGGGCACATGTATCAATACAAAAAAAGTTTTAAAAACGGCCAGACAGTGATTTTAATAATGCTTAAAGTCAAACAATAAAGTGTAATATTCCTTTAAATTTCGTACCCTGGGGGTGTCTATAGTATGCCTGTAAAGGGGCGCATGTTTCCCGTGTTTAGAACAGTCTGACAGCAAAATTACATTTCAAAGGAAAAAAAGTCATTTAAAACTTGCGGCTATGAATGAATTGCCGGTCCGACAATACACATAAAAGTTCATTGATAAAAACTGCATGGGATTTCCCCACAGGGGAACCCCGAACCAAAATTTTTCAAAAAAACTGGCGTGGGGGTCCCCCTAAATTCCATACCAGGCCCTTCAGGTCTGGTATGGATATTAAGGGGAAACCCACGCCAAAATTTAAAAAAAAAACGACGTAGGGGTCCCCCTCAAAATTCATACCAGACCCTTCAGGTCTGGTATGGATTTCAAGGGGAACCCCGCACCAAATTTTTTAAAAAAATTGTCGTGGGGTCCCCCCAAAAATCCATAGCAGACCCTTATCCAAGCACGCAACCTGGCAGGCCCACAAAAAGAGGGGGATGAGAGAGCACCCCCCCCTCCTGAACCGTACCAGGCCACATGCCCTCAACATTGGGAGGGTGCTTTGGAGTAGCCCACCAAAGCACCTTGTCCCCATGTTGATGAGGACAAGGGCCTCATCCCCACAACCCTTGGCCGGTGGTTGTGGGGGTCTGCGGGCGGGGGGCTTATCGGAATCTGGAAGCCCCCTTTAACAACCCCCAGACCCCGCCCCCCCTTGTGAAATGGTAAGGGGGTACTTTCCTACCATTTCACAAAAAAACTGTCAAAAATGTTAAAAATGACAAGAGACAGTTTTTGACAATTCCTTTATTTAAAGTCTTCTTTTTTCCATCTTCTATCGTCTTTCTTCTATCTTCCTTCGGTTTCTTCCTCCATCTTCTTCTTCCTCCGATCCTCTGCTTCTTTTTCCAGTGTTCTCGTCCAGCATCTCCCTCCGCGGCATCTTCTTATCTTCATCTTCTTCTCTTCATCTTCTTTTCAGGCCGCTCCGCATCCATGATTGGATGGGAGGCTCCCGCTGTGTGACGCTTCTCTCTTCATCTTTTTCTCTTCATCTTTTTCTCTTCATCTTCTTGTCTTCATCTTCTTTTCGGGCTGCTCCGCATCCATGATGGCATGGAGGGAGGCTCCCGCTGTGTGACGCTTCTCAGGGCCGATCCTAGACGGGGTGCACAGGGTGCAGTGCACCCAGGCGCCAGAGAGGTGGGGGCGCTGAAGCGCCAGAGTGCTCCCTTCCCTCCTCCTCCTCCTCCTCTTGATTGTGTCCGGCGGAGAGCCAAGAAGAAAGGCGCCGCTGTTTGCTGCTCAAGCCCCTCCTCGTGTCAGAGAAAGAGAGCAGCTGCCAGCCGGAGATGACATCGGAGGCAGAGCGGCTGGTCTCTGCGTGGAGAGAGACCAGCCACACAGTGATGTCGTGCAGGGGGGGGAGCGGAGGAGCGGTCCGTGCCTGACACATTCTCCTCTCTGTGTCTCCCACTCCTGCCTGCTTTGATCTGCTCTGCTCTTCACCCAGGCGGCGCGGCTGGCCGCACACTGTCCTTTCCTCTCCAGCTGCCGCCCGGGTGTATTTATGTACCCTAATGGAGGGGGGTCTGTACTGTACTAATGGAGGGGGGGCTGTACTAATGGAGAGGGGGCTGTACTAATGGAGGGGGGCTGTCCTAATGGAGGGGGGCTGTACTAATGGGGGGTCTGTACTAATGGGGGGGCTGTACTAATGGAGGGGAGCTGTACTAATAATGGGGGGGCTGTACTAATGGGGGGTCTGTACTAATGGAGGGGGGTCTGTACTAATGGGGGTCTGTACTAATGGAGGGGGGGGTCTGTCCTGGGGGGTCTGTACTAATGGGGGGTCTGTACTAATGGAGGTGGGGTCTGTACTAATGGAGAGGGGGTCTGTACTAATGGGGTCTGTACTAATGGAGGGGGGTCTGTACTAATGGGGGGGTCTGTACTGGGGGTCTGTACTAATGGAGGGGGGGTCTGTACTAATGGAGAGGGGGTTTGTCCTGGGGGTTTGTACTAATGGAGGGGGGGTCTGTCCTGGGGGTCTGTACTAATGGAGGGGGGTCTGTACTAATGGAGGGTGGGTCTGTACTAATGGAGGGGGTCTGTACTAATGGAGGGGGGTCTGTACTAATGGAGGGGGGTCTGTACTAATGGAGAGGGGGTCTGTACTAATGGAGGGGGGTCTGTACTAATGGAGGGGGGTCTGTCCTGGGGGGTCTGTACTAATGGAGGGGGGGTCTGTACTAATGGAGAGGGGGTCTGTACTAATGGGGTCTGTACTAATGGAGGGGGGTCTGTACTAATGGGGGTCTGTACTAATGGGGGGGTCTGTACTAATGGAGGGGGGTCTGTCCTGGGGGGTCTGTACTAATGGAGGTGGGGTCTGTACTAATGGAGAGGGGGTCTGTACTAATGGGGTCTGTACTAATGGAGGGGGGTCTGTACTAATGGGGGGTCTGTACTGGGGGTCTGTACTAATGGAGGGGGGTCTGTATTAATGGAGAGGGGGTCTGTACTAATGGAGGGGGGTCTGTACTAATGGAGGGGGGGTCTGTACTAATGGAGAGGGGGTCTGTCCTGGGGGGTCTGTACTAATGGAGGGGGGTCTGTACTAATGGAGGGGTGGTTTGTCCTGTGGGGTCTGTACTAATGGAGAGGGAGATCTGTCCTGGGTGGGTCTATACTATATTGTATCATAACTACAGTCTCTGACCATCTCCTGTATTATGTCTGCAGTCTCTGGGCATCTCCTGTAAAATATCTGCAGTCTCTGACCATCTCCTGTACTATGTCTGCAATCTCTGACCATCTCCTGTACTATGTCTGCAGTCTTTGATCATCTCCTGTATTATGTCTGCAGTCTCTGACCATCTCCTGCATCATGTCTGCAGTCTCTGACCATCTCCTGTATCATGTCTGGGGGCTCTTTCTAACAGATTCTCTAACAGAAGCCTTCTCTGTGTGCATCAGAGAGACTCCCCTCCAGATCTCATTAGTGTACGCTCTTCCTGTATTTTTTTTATTGTTAAAAGATCATGGGAGGATCCTAGGGTAACAAAGACTTCTTAGGGGAGCATCTCTGTGTTTGAGTCATTACCATAGAAACATTTGTAAAAGGGAGGAGTTGGTAAGATGACCACGCCCATGTGGGGGCGCCAGAAATATTTCTGCACCCAGGCGCCGGTGACCCTAGGATCGGCCCTGCACACATACATGCACATGCACACACAAATATAAACACACATACATAAAGAAAGCCTTTTAAAAATCGGCAGTGCTTTACCTTACCTCTTCCTGCCGGGTACTGCACTGTAGGGGGGGACAAAGAGCACAGCACACACTGTGCTTTCACATTAGATCAAATCAGTATGACGAGCTCCCTGCAGTGCCGATTACAGTTCGGCTGAGGATCGGAAAGCTCGCTCCTTCTATCGAGGTATACAGGGGCTCCTTAAGGGCGACTTCAGCGACCCCTATACTTCCGCCACTGCTACTTTACATTGTAGCAAAGTGTAATTTCTTCAGTGTTGTCACATGAAAAGATATAATAAAATATTTACAAAAATGTGAGGGGTGTACTCACTTTTATGAGATACTGTACCTGTACAGTTGATGTAACAGTTTAAAAATGGTGTAGATAAACCAATAAGCCTATTCTTCCTCAAATGTACTTAAGATTAACCGAAGTTGAATTTCTGTAATTTTTCAGGGTAAATTCTACAGCTGCACTGATACAACTAAAATCACGGCGGACGAATGCAGGTAGGTTAATCAGCAATAGTCATTAATGTCATATGTCATCATTCTCTGCATACAGTTCCGATATCCAATATCATCCCTGTTTTCCTACAAATATGTTTCTTTTAACAGGGGGTATTTTTTTGTGGCAAAGGATGGAAATCCTGCCCATATGGAGGCAGTACCCAGAGTTTGGTCACATAGCGACTTCCATTTTGATAACGTCCTTTCTGGCATGATGTCTCTTTTTACCATTTCCACCTTTGAGGGCTGGCCACAGTAAGTATAAGCCAGCTAACATTGAATATTATTCAAACCTTTGTTTTTTCTAATATAGAAATAGTGATTTTATTAACAGGGACAATAAAGTTTATATAACTCCTAGGGGCATATTTTTAAAGCAAAGAATCCATTAGCAAACATTGTTTGAAGATGGATCTTCCGGGTCCATGTGTTTTAAATTGCTGAAAGTCAAGTGGCATTGCTTTATAAATAAATCCCTAAGTAAATCCTTTTATTATTACCAAATGAAAAGAAGATGGCACAGCAAACCTGCCAAGAGACAGCCGCACACCAAAACTCACGGATCGGGCAAGGAGGGCATTAATCAGAGAGGCAGCACAGAGACCTAAGGTAACCCTGGAGGAGCTTCAGAGTTCCACAGCAGAGACTGGAGTATCTGTACATCGGACGACAATAAGCCGTGCGCTCCATAGAGTTGGGCTTTATGGCAGAGTGACCAGAAGAAAGACATTACTTTCAGCAAAAAAACAAAATGGCACGTTTTGAGTTTGCGAAAAAGCATGTGGGAGACTCCCAAAATGTATGGAGGAAGGTGCTCTGGTCTGATGAGACTAAAATTGAACTTTTTGGCCATCAAAGAAAATGCTATGTCTGGCGCAAACCCAACACATCACATCACCCAAAGAACACCATCCCTACAGTGAAACATGGTGGTGGCAGCATCATGCTGTGGGGATGTTTTTCAGAAGTCGGGACTGGGAAACTGGTCAGGGTTGAGGGAAAGATGGATGATGCTAAATACAGGGATATTCTTGAGCAAAACCTGTACCACTCTGTGTGTGATTTGAGGTTAGGATGGAGGTTCACCTTACAGCAGGACAATGACCCCAAACACACTGCTAAAGCAACACTTCAGTGAAACATGTAAAAGTGTTGGAATGGCCTAAGCAAAGCCCAAACCTCAATCCAATAGAAAATCTGTGGTCAGACTTAAAGATTTCTGTTCACAAGCGCAAACCATCCAACATGAAGGAGTTGGAGCAGTTTTGCAAGGAGGAATGGGCAAACATCCCAGTGGTAAGATGTGGCAAGCTCATAGAGACTTATCCAAAGCAACTTGAAGCTGTGATAGCCGCAAAAGTTGGCTCTACAAAGTATTGACTTTAGAGGGGTGAATAGTTATGCACATTGTCTTTTTCTGTTATTTTGTCCTTTTTGTTGTTTGCTTCACAATAAAAAAAAAATGTTCTGTAAATTAAATGATGCAAATCTTCAAACAATCCATGTTAATTCCAGGTTGTGAGACAATAAAACATGAAAATGCCAAGGGGGTGAATACTTTTGCAAGGCACTGTATATCTGTTCAATAATAAGAAATAAAAAAAAAAACTTGTTGATCCTGCCAGAAATCTAGTGCAGCCCTGTGTCATGTGCACCTTGTTGTGTTATCTCAAGCAGTGTTATCAGGGTGCACAGTTCTTCCTGTGAGCTATAGCACATACCCCCCTATTTTACGAAGATGAGGAAAGGAGGAAGTGTCTTTGTAGTCATAAGGTGACAAATTTGCTCCCCCCATAGATAGAGTATCGTGTTTTAGCGTTGTCTTCAGACAGGAAGCGGGTTACTGGCAGGATCACCAAGGGAAAATAAAGGAAAACAATCTGATAAAAGGAAAACTAATGCAGCCATTACATCTAAAGAACGGTAAGATGCAGTATATTTTATTGTTCTTTTCTTGAGTTTAGATACACTTTAAAGTTCATGAACTAAAGTGAAAGTGGTGCAACATTATCACAAAAAAATAGAATGTTACATTGCTGAAGAGATCTTTGTACAAATGAGCAAAATACCTTAGGCTGGGTGCAACTGTAAGGTTAAAAAAAAACACTTCACATATTTTTGCACCATTCAGCAGGTGTTACCTAAAAAAAAAAAAAATCCTTACAAGTCAACGTCTTCAATATCTTATGTGGTGTCCTATGTTAGTAAGATAGAGTTGGATTTATAGAGTGTGTGTAGGTTTGCTATGAAAGGTAACAAAATAATTTAAAACGATCACAGGAAGCCATGATGTTACGTGTTTAAAGAGAACTAGAAATATTTCAATATTTTTCTAGTTACAAATCTAACTAATATTTTTTTATGTAATTAGGTTACTGTACAGAGCTATAGACTCGCACGCAGAGGATATGGGACCCATCTATAATTACCGCATTGAAATTGCAGTCTTCTTCATTGTCTATATCATCCTTATTGCCTTCTTCATGATGAACATCTTTGTTGGATTTGTTATTGTCACCTTCCAGGAACAAGGGGAGCAGGAATATAAGGACTGTGAATTAGACAAAAATCAGGTAAAAATTACGGGGTTGTGACTTTAGCAAAATAATAAAATTATTTTTAAAAAATGACAAGGTTTTTTTTTTTTTTTTTTTTTTTGCAATAAGAAATTGCTTATTGTTTAGAATATACTATGTTATATTTTAGTGTTTAACTTATGTTACATTTAAGACTGTTTTCTCCAACAGAGGCAGTGTGTACAATATGCCTTGAAAGCCCGTCCCTTGCGGCGGTATATCCCAAAAAATCCACACCAATATAAGATCTGGTATGTGGTGACCTCCTCATATTTCGAGTACTTGATGTTTTTTCTTATTACACTGAACACCATCAGCCTTGGTATGCAGGTAAACATTTATTGTCATTGTGCCCTTATTTATTAACTCATCAAGCATGACTATATAAAATAACTTTTTCTGTGCCTCCATATTGTATTTTCACCATTATTTCCCCCATCTTAATCCTGATGAAGCCTCACTTTATCCTTTTTTTCCTTGAAATTGGGAACAAGCATGCAAAATCCCCAATTAAAGCGGGAGTCCACCTATCTATCGTTTTTTTTTTTTTTTGAGTTCATTCACAAACTTTTCTTCTCAGCATTACATACTCACATATTGTGTGTAATATGTCGGCCTGTGTCAGATTTCGTCGGAAAGAATAACTTATATTATTCACTGCAGGCAGTTTCCATCTTCATTGTGGGCATTTGAAGCCCACAAGCATTTATTTCCTGGATGTGGTGAATGCTGTGCTCCCAGCATTCATCGCTTGTTCCCGCACATGCTCAGTGGCATCCTGGGAAGCCTGAGACTAGCTCCCAGGAGTCTGGGAGAGGCTAGAAACACGCCTACTCCCACGGGAGGAGAACCAGGAAGTGCAAAGAAGAACAGAAAAATAAAAGGTAATTACGGCGATTTAAATTTTTGCCTAGATGTCAGCATCTAGGCAAGGAAGAGAATACATACAGATATTGTTCAAAATTTGGGTGGAACCCCGCTTTAAACAAATTCAGAATTGCATTAAAAATTTTTGTCCTAGAAAATAGAATGATTTAAATTAGAAATATTGTTATCGCTTCCATTTCATTTTTTTGATAACTTAATGTATAGTGATTTTTCAAAAATAAGAAACAAATCCGCTCTTGTGCAGGCGTCTTTAAAGAGTTGTACCCAGAGCCATAGTGCTTGCCTGTACAGTATGATTAATGCCATACAATTATATTGCAGTTTCTGTAATTACATTTAATTAAGGCTGGGTTCACACTATTGAGAATTGGATGCGAATTTCCCCGCATCCAATTTGCATGTGAGGAGATTATGACGGGCTCTCTTTGGAGTCAGTTCACACATCTCCGCAACGACTCCGGTGCGATTTGCACAGGAGTCCTGTGTGTCTTTTGGTCTGTTTCAGGTCCGAATTCAGCCCAAAACTCGGGCTGAAATCTGACCTGAAACGGTAAATGGAGATGCACCGGACTCCTGCTGTGAACCGTAGCGTGCTGCAGTTTGAACCCAGCCTAAAACATACTGTATGGTGCTTTGGTACAACTGTCAGTGTATCATGTTTTATCACTTTCTTAAAATACTTTTGTTGGGAATATTGTGCAGTGGAGTTTGGCTGCGATGTTCATCTTTAATAGCAATAAATCAAGAAGCTTACAAACATATCCCCAGTTTTAAGTGTGGCAGTGATGATAACACTTAGCATGCCATTTAAATTAGATTTCTTTTTTGGTTTAAGTTAAAAAAGTAAATGTACAACATTTAATATATAGTGCTCGTTTGGCATTAGCAAACCCAATTTTTAAAGGATGGTTTATACAACAGTGTTATTTCTGTTAAAGCACAAACCCATCCTAAAGTGAACATATGATAAAGAAAGGTAGAAGTTACCACCAGTCACAGCTACATGTCAAAATAATCAGCAGACCAAAAGATAAAGGCACCTGAAGCTATAAGCTAACATTTAATGTACAAGCTTCCAAGCCTGCCTTTGACCGTCATTCTTGACCATAAAATGTGATGGCGGCTTCAGGGACTAATAGATTGGCTGAGGAAGCTGCAGATAAGGTTGTCTTTAACAAGAAAAGATTTGTCACAGGTTTACCTAAAAAGTGACATTTAATGTTTATGAAGATCTTTGAGCTGTTTTCTGTCATTATATAGCACTATGGGCAGACGGCAGAGTTCAGTTACATGTCTGACATCCTCAATGTGGCCTTTACTGGAATCTTCACAGTAGAAATGTTTCTCAAGCTAGCAGCATTTAAAGCAAAGGTGAGTTTATAGAAATTTCCCACTTTAATAAAGCAAACGCAGAAGGCAATAAATTGGGACCATTATTATTAATGTTATCAAGAAAGAATATCTGTCATTTTAGTGTTTAGGTTTATTGTCAGATTTATTCATTTAAGTGCATAACCCATAGCCAATCTGAATTCACATGCTGAACTCAGACCAGTACATGATGAATTTTTATTTCTGTAGGTTACTACGGTACAGGGGGTCCCCGGGTTACAAACAAGTTAGGGACTGTAGGTTTGTTCTTAAGTTGAATCTGTTTGTAAGTCGGAACAGGTACATTTTTTAAGTAGCTCCAGCCAAAAAAACAATTTTTAAGCTTTTTGGATAGCATAGGGAGAGGTTAACACCCCTGTAACATTTGTTTTGCTGTCAGGGGCGTAACTAGAAATAGCAGGGACCCATAGCAGAATGTTGTATGGGGCCCCCCTGCAAACAGCCCCCCCCCCACAGCTGCCCTAGTGTCAATGCAGTGTGACCTGTGCCACATACAGCGTGACCTGTGCCCAATGCAGCGTGACCTGTGCCCAATACAGCGTGACCTGTGCCCAATACAGCGTGACCTGTGCCCCATACAGCGTGACCTGCGCCCCATACAGCGTGACCTGTGCCCAATACAGCCTGGTCTGCCTGTGCCCCATACAGCCCCACCTATGCAGAGGAAGAGGCAAGCCACCCGGATCAGCAGAGAGCGGGATTGCCCGCTGTAACAGCTTTCATTTGAATTTCCTGTCTTCCCGGGGCTCATCGTCACATAGCCCCACCTCATGGCCCAACGCCTTTGATGACGTCACATGTCCCGCATTGGATCGGCGTTCTGTCTATCAAAGGCACCGGGCCAAAAGGTGGAGCTATGTGACGTGAGCCCCGGGAACACTGGAAGTTCTAATGAAAGCTCTTACATCGGGCAATTCAGCTCTCTGCTGATGCGGACAGCTCACCTCTTCCTTTCCTCTCTCTTCCCCTGACTGGGAGACTGTGCTGGCAGTGCTCTTATCCTCACTGGGCCCCACTCGGCTGTGGGCCCCATAGCGCCCGCATGGGTCGCTATGGTGGTAGTTATGCCCCTGTTTGCTGTCTGTGCCCCTGTTCAGAAGATTTCACCTCACTTTCTGTCCCAATGACAATTGGATTTTGAAAATTTTGGGTTGTTGTGGAAACAAGACTTGGTGATAAAGCATCAGTGGAGGTACCTTTTCCCCATAATAGCTCTTACAGGAGTGAATTTCCCTTCCTAGGGGTAGATTTCCTCTCACTTCCTGTTGCCTCCCTCCGTTTGTAAGTAGGAGTCCTTTGTAAGTCGGATGTTTGTAACTAGGGGACCCCCTGTATATAGTGTTTTATATATATTTAATGTATTATTTATTATGTTAAAAAACAAAAATGTTACCTTTTTTTCATTCTTTAGCTAGGTACATATGAAATGTTGCATATTACATATCTACATTTTCCAAGATGAACTTTATCCCCCATTTCACATGTTTAACCAATGATTTTTGGCAGGGAAAAAGACTGTTTACAGAGCTCAAAAGCTCAAGAAGTGACTTCCACTTCTCCCTATGGTCTTTCATAGAGAAAGAGAATCTTAATGAAGACAGTTTATCACTGTAAATAAAAACAAAATGTTTTGTGATGACTGTAGCATGGGTGCACCCCATTAAATGTTTACAATTGGAACTCTCAACCCCAAGGGGCCACTGGAAATACACAGGTCTCCCTTACCTGCTCAGCGGCTGCCAGGCCCAGGTACAAGCCTCTAGAGCCCCCCGAAAAACACAGGCTGAGTCTAGGGATTGTCTTTTTTGAAGTTTTATTGCAGTACTTGAACAGGAGAGAGGGATGAATGTGCAGGATACTCCAAAATACATGCAGGTTTAGAAGACAGGTTCACTGGCAAAGTCCTTCAGTAACAGCCATAAGTATTGCTGGGGGTAGAAGGGACAGCCAGCTAATCTGTAACTCTGGAAGATCAGTCACTGTCCATGCAGCATCTAACCCTCAAAGCACAAGCACCCCTGGAGCTCTAGCCAAGGTCCTACTGAAAATGTCCAGAGACATCTCCTCTGCGACACTCTTTAGTGAAAGGGTTTTAGCTGAGCTTCACAGGCAGTCTTTTCCAGGAGATTTCCTTGAGTTCAAAGAAAGGTAAAAACACAGCAAAACCCCATCAGTGTGAAAGCAGCCTAAAAGAGCATTTGTTTCACAGTAAATCTTGACCTTCCCACCCTTTAATAATGTACTTTTATCTTTGATTTAAAGACAGATGGTTGCCAATGTTTTGAATGATGTTAATGGGGAATTTCAGTGGTTATTACACAACATGTTTCGTGGGTTCCAAACATCCCATAAGTCCAAAACACTATAAGTCCATACTCAATAAAATAAATGTACATAACAAATTTACCATATATGTAAGGCAGAATATATGTTTATCATATAATGTTTATCATATATTTTTATATCAGACAATAGAAACAACTTGGAGAACACTACCACGCCAAACATGTCTGCGGCCCTGTGAATAGGTTTAGGTGAATAATGCATTATTTTTTGCCTTTTAGGGCTACTTTGGAGATCCCTGGAATGTCTTTGATTTCCTGATTGTTATAGGAAGCGTAATCGATGTCATTCTAAGTGAGATTGACGTGAGTAATTGTAATCATTTAATCAAGCTTCAACAACTACAGAATATATAGTATATGGGCTTTCTTCCAAAGGCTCACTAGGCAAACTGTACCCAATCCTCTTGTTTACATGATAAAGATTGGTAAAACTATAGCCATCTTAAGCCTTTCTCTACCCAAGGCTAAAGCAGAAAGCTAGGAACAGTTGATTGCAATGTTACTGGATACTTTTCAGCTCCACTGGTCCTGAAAATCTTTACCAAATCACCGTCAAAGTGAGTAGTTAAACATTTACACAAATGCCTGATGGATCCAACGGTGACAACGTATGAAGAAATACCATACCAGTTACCTATAAGAAGACAGAAGAAATACAAAAGTGGTAATGAAAGTCAGAAATAAAAATAAATAGATTTTGCACTATCGTGATGTAAATGGTCACATCACTGTTTTTATCATAGGGCATAATAACCAGTGTAATTGTAATTTTAGAGTAATTACTCTTTCATTTTTTGATTAGATTTTGTTTCACAGTTTTCCCTTGATTTAATAATATGTTTGTTCAGTCTCTGTGCACGATACAGTATAATATCATCAACCGAGCAACTAAAAAAATGCTTTTGACTGTTTATATTCTCCCATACTCTTTATGGCAAACTCTTGATGTTCTTGTTCTGATTATCTCCCTACAGGATGTTTTACGTTAGATCATTCTGTGACCCACTCTACTCTATTCTACTTCCTATCTTACTATAATGAGCTGTCCCCCTCTATTAATAGATAGCTCTCTCTGTTAAGCTTTGCTGTGTTTTTCTGTTTACAGACGGTCCTTGCTCCCAGCGGTGGGCTGTACTGTCTCAGTGGTGGCTGCAAGCCCAGTGTTGTAAATATCAGCTGCATGCGCTTGCTGTGCATATAGGGAACCAGTGTTTGTTGTGCTATCCAAGCAAATGGAAAGATAATTTGCTTATTGCTAATGAAATGCTAGATGTTCAACTTTTAATATTGCCACTTGCGGCAAAACCTCATGTTCTTTTGCTCCTCTCATTGCTTCTATACCATTACTAGGGTGTATCCATCTGTGATAGTTGACCAGTTAACATATTCTATACCACTGACTTGCTACATTTTACATACCTGCATGGAGTATGTGTACTGTAGGTGGTATTAAAGAGAAAGTTAATATTTGAAAATTTTTGGAGCAATTGTCAGGAATACTTCAAATATTTTCAAAATTAAAAAAAATGTATAGTATTCTTAACCTTCACTAATTAGACCTTCATTCATTTTCTGACCTACATTTAAAACCTGTATAATGACACATTTCCAAATTTCATGATTCATTTTTAACCTTGTCAACATCATTAGCAAGAGTATCATTGTCTAATCAATGACATTTGATGTATGTAGTTTTATTTTCGTTTCTCCTGCAAATGATATAAGTAAGTCAATCGTTTGCTTGTTCTTTGTGCATATCAGCTGTAAGGGACTACAAGAATTTTAAGAAAAAAAAGAATTTTGAACTAATAATGCTTCAGTGAAGTTGAAAGATTAGCCTTTCTCAGCATTATATAATAATGTATCAAAGGTTACTCCAGTAGCTTTAATAAACTATCTACTCTAAGGTCCCTGAGCAGGACATGTGACCACGATTTAAGGTTAGAAGAAAAGAGGTTGAACCATATGTAGCAAGGTCTCTGGCCTTGTCCAGTCTAATGAGAACTTTCCAAGCCAAAGATAGCTGACATCCTTCTGTATGTGGTGGGTTGTGAGGCATAGTGGGTGCAAGGTGGACAGAGTTATTGGGCGCCAGACACTTCTTGGATGTAAGAGAGGCTATATTTCTCTTAGCAGTCCTTTTTATATTTTTGGAGGAAAGATGGTTAGGGCCAGGACACCCTTGGGTAGTTGCAAATTCAATTGGCAGACTTCAATAAGAGAACAGCCGTGCAGGGAAAGGCCCCAGCAAGAAGCCACATCTGCACTTGCAGGAATGCTGTCTCCTATGGCAACAATCTTTAACAGTTCCTAACTGAAACGTAACAGTCCTTTCAACATCACTACAACTGCTTCTTGTAGCTCTTCGACACTGAGCTCCCGGTCTCTCACCGGACCCTCTGATTCACTGACTCTGAATCCCTTGAGCTCCTCCAAGGTTTGCAGTGGTATCCCATCAAACGTAACCCCACTTCTCTGCTGGGTCCCTAGCTTGGCACTCCAGATACTTCTTAAGCTTTACCCCTGCTAACTGGCTCGTTTCCTGGCTTGACTCACAAGGCTGCTCTGCAAGCGTCTCCTCAGCGGGCTGGGTCCCTGACTTGATCGCCGCCTGAAGTTTCCCAATTCTCCACCGTGCCCTTTCAGTGAGAACGTGGTTCCCGTACTTGCTTCAGTCACTCACTGTGGTCCCTGGTAAAGGTGGTTGGTCCCTTTGTGGTGACAGCTTCCCTTCTCCGACCACTGACAGGCTCTTCGGCCGGCAGAACTGTCGCCTCTGGTTGGACTGCAAGCTGCAATCCCAATCCTGCACTGCTCTCATTACTTCTGGATAGGCCCTTACACAGCCCGGCAGCCAGATGCCCCCAGGATAGGCCCAATCTGAGGGCCTAGCAGCCCGGGGTTGTACGACACATGTCCACCCAGACAGCCGTTCAGGTGTCACAGAACAGAGATCACCTGACCTCACCCGAATATATAGGCTCCCCCAGCAGGCCAAGGGATTGAAGAAAACCCCTGCCCATTGGCTGAGTTACCCCATAAACCCATAACCTGACCTTGGGTTGCCCTTCTCGTATCTAGTACAACCAAGTACCCAGCCACCTAGTAGTAGAAGAGAAAAGTGCAACAAGGCCAAACTTAGAGAGAAATCAATAGATCTCTATCAATTGACCAAGATAACTACTCCTGGCAAGAAAATTTGTGAGGAGCTCCCTGACTAAACCCCAGGGTGCTACACATAGATTGTAAAAGGTTTCTTTACTGTTAGAGCAGTGAAAAAATAGAACTCCCTCCCCCGGAAGGGCTGCTAGCTGAGAGTTAGGGAGGCCGTGCGCTCTTTTCCTTTTCTTTGTATGCTTTGGCAACAAACTTCTTTTTATTAGTTTTATCATATAGATCATCAGAAATGCATAACGTTTCTATAGCACTTTACAATTATAAAGGGTGACAGTACAATCTAATTAACCACTTGACCACTGGGCACTTAAACCCCCTTCCTAACCAGACCAATTTTCAGCTTTCGGTGCTCTCACACTTTGAATGACAATTACTCAGTCATACAACACTTTACCCATATGAAATTTTTGTCCTTTTTTTCACACAAATAGAGCTTTTTTTTGGTGGTATTTAGTCACCGTTGGGTTTTTATTTTTTGCGCTATAAAAGAAAAAAGACTGAAAATTTGGTAAAAAAATGAATTTTTCTTTGTTTCTGTTATAAAATTTAGCAAATTAGTAATTTTTCTTTGGAAATTTTGGCCAAAATTTATACTGCTACATATCTTTGGTAAAAATAAGTACAACTTGGTGTATATTATTTGGTCTTTGTGAATGTTAGAGAGTCCAAAAGCTATGGTGCGAATGTCTGAAAATTGATCACACCTGAAGTACTGACGGCCTATCAAATTTCTTGAGACCCTAACATGCCAGAAAAGTACAAATACCCCCCAAATGACCCCTATTTGGAAATAAGACATTCCAAGGTATTTGAAAAGATGCATGGTGAGTTTTTTTGAAATTGTCATCTTTTCCCACAATTCTTTGCAAAATCAAGATTTTTTTTTTTTCTTTTTTTTTTTTCACAAAATTGTCATATTAGAAGGTTATTTCTCACACACAGCATATGCATACAACAAATGACACCCCAAAACACATTCTGCTATTACTCCCGAGTATGGCGATACCACATGCGTGGCCACATACAGAGGCCCAACATGCAGGGGAGCACCTTCAGGCGTTCTGGAGCACCCAGGCCAATTCTGACATTTCTCTCCTACATGTAAAAATCATCATTTATTTGCTAGAAAATTACATAGAACCCCAAAACATTATATATATTTTTTTAGCAAAGACCCTAGAGAATACAATAGCGGTTGTTGCAACTTTTTATCTCACACGGTATTTGCGCAGCAATTTTTCGAACGCGTTTTTTGGGGAAAAAAAAACAGTTTTGTGCTTTAAAAAAAAACAAAACAGTAAAGTTAGCCCAATGTTTTTGCATAATGTGAAAGATGAAGTTACGCCGAGTAAATAGATACCTAACATGTCACCCTTCAAAATTGCACACGCTCGTGGAATGGTGCCAAACGTCGCTACTTAAAAATCTCCATAGGTGACGCTTTAAAATTTTTTACTGGTTACATGTTTTGAGTTACACAGGAGGTCTAGGGCCAAAATTATTGCTCTCGCTCCAACGTTCGCAGTGATACCTCATATGTGTGGTTTGAACACTGTTTTCATATGTGGGCGGGACTTACGTAAGTGTTCGCTTCTGCATGTGAGCACACGGACAGGGGCACTTTAAATTTTTTTTTTTTTTTTTTTATTGTTTATTTTACTTTATTTATTTTAGTTTGACACTTTTTTCCCCCCCAAAATTTTTTTGATCACTTTTATTTCTATTACAAGGAATGTAAACATCCTTGTAATAGGAATATGGCATGACAGGTCCTCTTTACAGTGAGATATGGGGTCAATAAGACCCCACATCTCACCTCTAGGCTGGGAAGCCTGAAAAAAAAACAAAAAAAAAAACGATCTTGGCTTCGATCTAGCGGTGAGTCGGTAGAAGCACCGGAGGGTGGCGGGAAGGGGGGGGCGTCCCCTCTCGCCTCCCATAAGAACGATCAAGCAGTGGAACAGCTGCTATGATCATTCTTATGGTGTAGGAAATCGCCGGCTGAAAAAGCTGATATCTGAATGATGCCTGTAGCTGCAACCATCATTCAGATATCCCCGCTCAAAGTCAAGGACGTCATATGACTGTGGGCGGGAACTGGTTAAAAATTGCAGAGTATTGCAGAGTATTGCAGGGTATATTGCAGGGTAGTGCCGGGTATATTGCAGAGTAGTGCGGGGTATTATGCAGAGTATTGCAGGGTATTATGCAGAGTATTGCAGGGTATTATGCAGGCTATTATGCAGAGTATTGCAGGCTATTATGCAGAGTATTGCAGGCTATTATGCAGAGAATTGCAGGGTATTATGCAGAGTATTATGCAGAGTATTATGCAGAGTATTATGCAGAGTATTGCAGGGAATTATGCAGAGTATTATGCAGAGTATTATGCAGAGTATTATGCAGAGTATTGCAGGCTATTATGCAGAGTATTGCAGGGTATTATGCAGAGTATTATGCAGAGTATTATGCAGAGTATTGCAGGCTATTATGCAGAGTATTGCAGGGTATTATGCAGAGTATTGCAGGGTATTATGCAGAGTATTATGCAGAGTATTGCAGGCTATTATGCAGAGTATTGCAGGGTATTATGCAGAGTATTGCAGGGTATTATGCAGAGTATTATGCAGAGCATTGCAGGCTATTATGCAGAGTATTGCAGGATATTATGCAGAGTATTGCAGGGTATTATGCAGAGTATTATGCAGAGTATTGCAGGGTATTATGCAGAGTATTGCAGGGTATTATGCAGAGTATTATGCAGAGCATTGCAGGCTATTATGCAGAGTATTGCAGGGTATTATGCAGAGTATTGCAGGGTATTATGCAGGGTATTATGCAGAGTATTGCAGGGTATTATGCAGAGTATTGCAGGGTATTATGCAGAGTATTATGCAGAGTATTATGCAGAGTATTGCAGGGTATTATGCAGAGTATTATGCAGAGTATTGCAGGGATGGCTGAGCATGGAGGGATGGATGGATGTGACAGCAATTGTCACTGAGCACCGCTGTGGGCACTACACATGCAGCCCACAGCGGTGCTGCCATCCGATCCCTCCCCCTCTCCTCTCACACTGTACCGATCGGTACACAGAGGGGAGGGATGAACCGGCGTCATGACATGACGCCGGTCTGTTGACATGTGATCGCTCCGTCATTTGACGGAGCGATCACATGGTAAACGGCCGCGATTAGCGGCCGTTTACCGTGATCCGTGATGCGCCAGGTCCTATGGACCCGGCGGTCACGGAAGTTCTCGGGTGCGCGCCCCAGGGGGCGCGCGAGAGCAGTATTCTGGGAGGACGTCCATGGACGTCCACCCAGAACTAGCCGACCGCGCTGCAGACGTCTTTCGACTATGGCCCGGTCGGCAAGTGGTTTTAACCTGTTCCCACTGGCTGTACGCATATATGCAGCCTCTGGGCGGGTGCGCTTAAACACCAAGCAGCCGCATTTACGTGTCCATAGGAAATAGATTTCTGTGCTGAGTGTGCGCTCACTCCTCGCTCCCAGCTCAGTAGATAAATTGTCACTGAAAGCTCTAAATGGAAGCTTGCAATCAGGACCTTCTGATCATGTGACTGCTGTGACAGCCAATCACAGTGGTGACATGATCAGAATGCCTGCCTCTACCTCCTGGCATTTAGATTCTTTTAAAGCACCAGGGGGCATTGGCAGAAAGGGTTAAAGACAAACAGGTTATTAGGGTCCTGCTCAGAAGAACATACAGTTTTAAAGAAAAGGGCACATGATACAATAATGTAAGAACTGTGTGGAGAAAGTTCATGTTAGGTAATGTCGGGATAGGCTTTGCCAAAGAGATGAGAGTAATAGACAGCCAGATAGATTGGGGTACGGCGTTCCAGAGGATAGAAGAGGCTCTGGAGAAGTATTGGAGGTGAGCACGGAAGGAGGTGACAAGGGAGCTAGAGAGCAAAAGGTCTTTTGAGGAGCAAAGAGGACGGTGTGGGTCCTCTTTCTGTGCCAGAGATGTATAGTCCAAAAAAAATACACCTATTTAGGAACTTGATGCTATTGAAAATACCTCCTAAACGACTTCTTTCCCTACATAATCATAATGGTTTCCTTATAAAATATAGGGGGGAGGATTTTAGGACAACTAACCCTTTTGTGATAAAAACAAGCTCCTCTGTATTGGGGAGTACACAATTACTCTTCCTCACAGAAGTATAATAACAGTCATATATGAGCAACAGGCCATCTTTATTGAAGAATCTGATGAAACAGCAACAGATTAGGTTTATCAGCCATGAAAGTACTTCACAATGCTGTGTTCTTTTCTAGTAAACTTAACTGTTCTTAGTTTGAGCCTCCAGATTTGCAGATTTATGTTCTAAGGGTGCAAGTTTTTTTTTTTAAGTTTATTTTGGCTGCACTTGATGGATATGGGTCTTATATCACCCTGACTAACTATGTACAGTAACTATTACTAGTCATTTTGAGGTGAATCTGTGTTTTACCCATGCAAGGCAAAGAACCAAGACCACCCTACCCCATTGCATATACTCAACTTTCCCATCTTTCTGGTATTCCACAAAAAAAAGTGTCTTTCTTGAATAGATACCATGTTTTCAGAGCATGTGTGCCTTATTGTCCTTTTCCCACAAGCAGCACTGATGCTTAGTGATGAACCACTCTGGTAACCAGTGCTGTAACATGGGGGGGGGGGGGGGCAAGGAGAGAGTCTTCAGCCCTGTATAAGCTCAAAGTTGTGAGCTGGAGTTACACGGGGCTTTTTGTCCTCATTCCGATGCAATTCAACAAAAGCAGTTCATTATTCTGTATTGGCACAATTTCACTTAAAATCTAAAAAAAAAAAAAGACTTTAAAAGTCTAGACAGGTGTAAAGAATAAATATATTATAAATGCTTAAAGAGGAGGGCCAGTCAAAAAAAAATAAATACTGCAGCTGCTGACTTTTAATTGGACACTTACCTGTCCCAGGGTCCAGCGATGCGGGGGATCGAAGCCGTGATTGGCCGCTCAGTCACCTGGGACCTGTAATGGGTCCCAGATGATTGACAGGAGGGAGGGAGCAGAGCTGAGCCCTTCCTGTGCTGAGATGGAAGTGATGTCACCAGCCCAGGCACTGAAAGAGGCAGACTACGAGGGACCCCCTAGCAACAGGCATTTAGAGGTGAGTAAAAAAAAAAAAAAAATATCCAAATTTTTTTTGTATTTTTTTTAGGATTTTTCATGTAGTTTTTTTTTTTGGGTGGAACCCCACTTTAAGTATATGTTTAATAGCATCTTATACAGTCTTTGTACTATTCTCTTGTAACCATCAGCATTCAGACTGGCAGAGGAGGTGGTGTTCTATCAGATTACTGCTACCCATCAGATTATGTAACGGAAGTGACGTTCTGACCAAAAAATACTTACTGCGAATGCGCTATGCGTTCCACGGCGATATGCGTTTCAAACACTTTATGATCTGACGGGTAGCGGTAATCTGATAGAACACCCATGCGGACATTTTACTACACCCAGCTACGTCTTGAATTTCAGAGTAATTTTAGCAATAAAGTGAGCGTATATAAATATAGTATATTGACATTTGTAATGCTGTTTGGGTGTTACATTTTGAAAGAAGCTGGACATGTTGGTTCACCCCACACTGCTCAGCACTAAACCTTTAGACTTTCAAAATTAAACATCCAAACAGCATCACAGATATCAATATACTATATTTATTTATATACACTCACTTTATTGCAAAAATTACTCTGAAATTCAAGAACGTATTTGGGTGTAGTAAGATGTCCGCATGGGTGTTCTATCAGATTACCGCAACCCATCAGATCATGAAGTGTTTGGAATGCATATCTCCGTGGAACGCATGGTGCATGCGCAGTAAGTATTTTTTTGGTTGGAACGTCACTTCTGTTACACGATCGGATGGGTAGCAGTAGTCCGATATGCAGTAGTACCTGATGCTGCCACTGTTCTAACACAGTTCTGTAAATATAAAAAATTTAGTTCATCAATGGAGGAGAGAGCACTTAGACTATTATCAGCGAGCCGCTGTTCCTCCGCTATCCAATCACAGCTTTGGCCAAACTACATTGCTTTGTCTGCAATGGAGAAAAATCAATAGAACCTTGTATAGTGTGCAGCAAAAGCATTTGGATCTGGTTGAACAAAATTATATTTTTGGCAGGTAAAACTGTTCACATATATGTATTTCATCTGTGCATTTAGCCGTTTGCCTGCAGTTGCACATTAAGCTTTTATTAACACAACCATTCTTGCGTCATTATTGGAATCAGAGCCAGGAGGACACTGACCTGAAATGTAACAACATTACACTTTGATGCTGGGTGGAAAACAAGCAGCTGAAAAAACATGATTGAGTAAATGGAAGTCTTTGGAGAAATCTGTGACACAGATGTCACCATTGTATACTGGAGGATCTCGTGTCCAGCAGGGATGTTAGCTCAGTCATTTCCCATGAAATGTTTAGAGCATTTTTTTCAATGTTTACTGAAGAAAGGATTGATGTAAGACAGAAGGATTTTTTAGGATGAAGACTGAAAACTATCGACAAAGCCAAAAAACAAACAAGGTGCTTGTAAAGCATACAAGCGCCTGGACAAATTTTGGGAAAAAATACAAATCTAGTTTAATTTGTATTGTTGCTTTTACATGGCAGAGCTGGAACGGATTGTAGACAAAATAATGTAATTAGAGATCACCTTGCACAGCTAACCCGGTAAATGGAAAAAGGGCAAAAAAAATCCCTAGCCTGGGATTCAATCTACCCAATATTGATTTCACGCCTCTTGTTTCCTTGCATAAAATGCATATTTACCTCCAGTATGCAAGATATAAGTCAGCATGAACTATCATACCATTTTCTTATGCTTTCAAAATCATTGTCATCAACAAACCTTCTTTTATATTTTTTGCCTTCTTCTTTTGAGACTTTTGTTACTGTTTGGATATTTATACTACTTTTAAAGTTAAACTTCAATCATTCAACATTGACTATTTTTAATCCTTATGCTGCTACCATTAGTAAATAGATAGGATAGTAAAGTATATTATATTTACTTGTTTTAAACTTTTTTTTACATTTCTTCAGTTACTTCCTGCTTTTCATGCCTAGACAAATGATAGCATGCACCCCAGGAGTCTTCAGAAGAAGAAGAGGAGTTTTCTCAGCTAAGCACTCTATCCTGCCTGCATGCTTTAGCTAAGGGCAGATGGATTCCAGGAAGTAAATGCTACATGAATCATTTGCCCTTACTCAAGATGGCCACAACTAGAAGTGCTAGGGGGATGTTTTTCAAACTGGTACCTCAGCAAAATAAAGCGTTGAGACATGGATGGATGGGAGAGTTTGCTTTAAATGTTGAAAAAGAATGAAAATAGGGTTTTTGGCTTGTGGTGCTCAGATTCAGAGTAGTTCCACTTTAAAGCCCAATTTAGTTTTAAAAAAATCAGCACAGGAGACATTACTTACTATCAGTGTGAGGTGTCCCTTGTGCTGCTGTCTCCTAATTTAGTCAAGATCTTCCTTATCCAATCCCCCCTACCCCGTTGCTGTAGTGGGGGGCTAACGGCCCTGAGGGAGCTGTCACAGGCTCTCATCTAGCGTGCCAACTATGCCCACCTCCTCTATCCGTAGTTGCCGTACTATCGCTTCTGCGAATGAGTACGATCAATGAATGTAGGATGGGCAGCTGAATAAAAGGTCCACCTCCTTTATTTATAGATTGTGTTTCATTCATAGAAGCTGTAATATGGCTTCTATGAATTGCGGAGGTGGATGTAAAGGGCAATCATAGTCAGGCACTCTTGATGAGAGCATGTAACAGCTCCCGCAGATCTATGACAGGGCTGTCACCAGCTTTTTGAGAAAATGCACTTTTCCTCAGCACCAGGGGAGGACATATTTTGGTGCCACACATCACATCTGCAGAGGGAAATAAGCGTTACATTTCCCATCATTTATTGGGAATTCACAATAGGCTGTGCTGACAAGATAGGCATAGCTGCCATTCAGTGCATGTGGGCAAGTTGTAACTGAATGTACCCTCCACAGAAGGAAATGTGCTGTAAAGACTTCTCCTTCTGAATACTACAACTAGGAGGAAACACAACTGGAAGCTATTTCTCCATAGGGAGAAAACAGGATAATCAGGTTGCACAAACAGGAAGACAGCATATAAAAGAGGGACCTATTTGGTTGATACAAAAAAGTTCTAAAATGGACTGCAAGAAGAAATGGATGATATTTTTGCAAAGAAGATAGGCAAGTACCGTGTTAATAGAATTGATATCTTCCTGGCTGGAGTGCAGCTTTAAGTTTTTATTATGGTGGACAGTTTCACCATACGCTATGAGTGTTTTTACGAGATATCATATTTAATCCTGTACATAATTTATAAGGAAATTATATTTTTGTGCATGGGTTTGTTTACTTTTTCAGTTCAGTTCATGGTATGGCTGATGATCTCATTAACATGGTTTAGATCTCATAATATAGATGAATGGTCATTAATGCAATTAACCTAAACTTAAAAGAGAGATGCTGATGTCCATAATTGTGCAATAATACTCACTTTGGTTAGAACTGTTTTTACCAAAGAACATTTCTGAGCCAGTACCAATAGCAAGGTTACCAAGCACAGAATTTAGACTAGAAATACGAAATACCTCATGAATGGGATTTTAAGGGCAATTGTAAACAATAAAGATAGTATTTTCATAAAAGAGTTAAAAATGTATTAATACAATATTAGCAAGATAAAAACATTTTCCCAAAGGAATTCAAAAACAGAAAAAACACACATGTACATGTATCATATTACAGAATATAACACAAATGGCATCAACCCACTACACACAGAATACCATCCATAGAATAATTGAATGATGATGGGTAGTGGGGGTATCCAACGCATTTCAATATATGTATGAAAATAATCTTCTTCTGACTGATGCCACTTCTGAAAATACAGAGTAGGATATGAATACAAAATTGAAAACCTCATACAAAAGTATGGGTCATAAAGAACATTTTAATATTTACAAAGTAAAAAACTTACATATCAATATTATATTGAAAAAGGCATTCCTTCAAGGCTCATAATCAACTTTCAGTCTGCAGAAAATACGTCTTTCATCGCATATGGGGGTCACTGAACAATTCCCAAAAAGGCGCCAGAAAACCAAAGAACAGGGGAGAGACCCAAAAATTTCCAATTGGAAAGACTGGGAAAGAAAAAGGGAAGGATATGATAATTTGTATAGCCATTACGTAGTATATCTTACATATCACTGTGCATCCCCTGGGAGCACCCCTGAACCACCAAGAGAAAGGGGGAGCCAACCTTGTAAGCGGAGACCACCAATCCCAGGGATGGGGGAGACCCTGCAATGAGGGAATTACCAAATCTCTGAGACAAAGTGCCCCCAATACTAGGAGAAAGGCACAAAAACATGCATGTAGATTGTGAAGCAAATACTTACTTAGACCAAATCTCGTATATGTTAAGCCCAACAGGATGAGAGAGAAGTGGTGACCACAACAATTTCAATCCAAACTGGGTTGTTGACAAAAAAACCCCATAGACAGAATCCGTCTGACTGAAAAACCTTCATGGCGGAATGATGAAGGAAGGAATGGCGCTAAAGCGCCCCGGCGTCTTCCTTATATATCCCCATGTGGACCGCCAATTGCTGTTGCCACATGGCATGGCGACTGTGATGCCCCATGCACCGCGCACTTAGGGACGCAATGTGTCACGCATCGGCAAAACGCACAGACTTAGTATGTCGTGTGGCGAGTGGCGTCACCGCACAGACGGCGACAACAAGAATAGATTACGTCGCATGGCAACAAAGATGCTGCACAACAAATCCATTAGCAATGGAATGAGCGTAATGGTGCAACCCGCTTAAGCTGAAAGACGTGACATGCATCACAAAAGGGTGAACGCAGTCCACCGGCCAGGCTGAGGGGAATTAGTGTGAGAGGAAAAATCCTCAACACATAAAGGTGCCAAGCTCCACTCCAAAAATGGACATACATATCCAGGAATGGAAGCTCGAGGGGCCCAAAAGGAAAAACTAAAACCACCAATGCACAAAAATTCTACCCAGTAAGTAAGGGAATTATAAAAAAGTCCCTAAAAGACTGAGAAGAAAAAATAGCCCAGATGCATCTGAAGCATATGGGCTTGAATGTGCTGGATATGCGATGAGACTTGCAGACAAACAGATGACCATATTGACGAAGGGAAATGCCCCCCCCCCCCCCCATTACAAATCAAAAAAAGAATAATAATACAAAATATATATAAAGCCACAAAAACACAAAAACATGGTTGATAGGCTTAATTAAATAGTATACAAAACCCCAATAGATATAGCCACTTGAAATTCAACACACAGGACACATGGATAAGGAAGACTTCCAAGGTGGGGGAGCAGGACAGATAAATATATCAAAAGGACAGAAAACAGCCAAGAAATCAGCCAAATAACAACCCAAATAACATAAGGGCCAAATAGATTGGCCCAAAAGTTGGCCAAGTATGTCAATCAATTATAGGTTGTCTATATTTCGCCTGAATATCAGACAAAAGGGTATTATCAAAAAATTCACAGACAAACCACGGCTGACATGACTAGAGGCATAACAAGATCTGGTCTAAAACTGAATAAACTTAAAGGTCATACATTCAAAACAATGATATGATGGATTCCTGAACCTCAGTTTTCCCAGAACTGAACCCTCTAAAAAGGGTCTGAAGCATTCTGCCTCATTTAAACCAGGGGGTAGTGGCATTTAGATATCTAATCCAGCGCATTTCGCGCTGGAGTAGAATCTTGTTCCAGTCCCCTCCCCTGACTGGAATATGTACTCGATCCAGCACCGTAAAATTCACCTTTGGCATCCTGTATCCATGCCTCTTGACCACATGTCTGCCAAGGGGAAGGTACAGATTGCCAAGACGCATACTATGCATATGTTGACTAACTCGTTGTCCAAGCTCCTGTCGTGTCTTGCCTACATAAGAGGCACGCAAGAACATTGTAACAATTAGACAACACCCTGCGTCTTGCAATTTGCAAACTCTTTGACACGAAAACGCTAGCCATTTGGTAGAGTAAAGAAGGTCCTCTTCCCAATCACTTCACAAAAAGAGCAGGCTCCATAAGGACTTTGTGTGAGCATCTCTCAATGGATCCCGCCTTCCTGAAAGTGATTTGTGGATGTGGAGTGACTAAACCTTTAAGCATTGGATCCTCCGTGAGAGTTGACCAATGCTTAAAAAGAATTTTCCTCACGTCTGCATGTTCATTGGAGTATCGAATGATCATCCTAGTAACATCATCTTGTTTGTTTTTCTTGGCTTTAAAAAACAGATCTTGTGTATTTTTGTTCTTTGTTCTTCCTGAGAGAAGATTTAGTGTAACCTCTAATTAGTACCCTCTTGCTTAATTCATCAGCTTCCTGTTGGAAAGCTTCAAACGTAGTGCAATTGTGTCTTCATCATAAAAAGTGACTGAAAGGTATGGACTTCTTTAATGGCTCAGGATGGAAGTTGTCCGCATGCAAAAAAGTGTTGCCGACAGTCTCCTTCCTGAACAGACTACTAATTAGTCTACCATCCTGGTTTTATCGAAATACTAATATCCAAAAAATTTATTTTGCAATGATCATAGACCATTTTAAAAAAATAAATTAAACTCATTACAATTCATTTGATGCAAGAAATGTTTTAAAATGTTTTCTTGGCCATCCCACACCCAAAATATGTCGTCTATATATCTTTGCCACATGACAACATGTCGTGGGTAGATGGTCAACTGATCATCTAGTAAAAAGGCCTTTTCCCACTCCCCCAGGTACAGGTTGGTGTATGAGGGGGCGCAACACGTTCCCATAGCCACACCCTGTACCTGGAGGTAGTGGGAACTCTTATACATAAATACATTATGTCTCAAGATGAAGTCCAACATATGGAGTATAAACTTATTAAATTTTCTCTCGTGATTGGATCTTTGCTGTAGTACACGGCCAACAGCTGCAACTCCTAGGTCATGGGGGATGCCATTATATAGCGATTCAACGTCTATTGTCACTAGTATTGCCAACTCGGGAATTTCCATGTTCTCTAAAATTTGTAATAAATGGATTGTGTCTTTGGTATAAGACGCTAATGTGGTCTAAGGTGTTGATCAATAACTTGACTAATCCCCTCTGAGATGCACCCATTACCAGAAATTTTGGGTCTCCCAGGGGGATTAGTAATGTCCTTATGCGCCTTCGGAAGGGCATACGTGGTGGGTGTACGTGGGTGTTGGGTGAGAATAAAGCACAGAATTTAGACATCATAGTTACTTTTTTCTTTATCGTTTTCCCTTGCCTGGCCCCATCTGGTGTTTATGGGTAAATCCAGCAAAGGAACTATTGAAGAAAAGGGTAAATGTGCAATTGAGGGAAGTCATAAGACAATTTAAGGCACTGTGACTGAACCCAGCAGTACACAGAAACACCAGTGGCAGATATCTGGGGTTTATTAAAGCATGAACAAACCCTACAAATGAGTAATAGAAAAGTAATATGATAAATTATAACAGCAGCAATACAGTGATAGTGGGGCAATACAACTACAAAATGAAGTGACCATGATGTTTGCTCATTTTGCCACCTGTGAAAGGTCCTGCCTCAAATGCTCTAGGTGAGTAGGAAATGACACTGCAAGCAACAACACTACAACTCATAAATACAATCTACTAGCCCACACTAATCACTGCCTAGTGCGTAAACTTGCCACAGAGTCTGCGGGTAGTGGAGTCCTTTAAACTCAAAAAAAGGAGTTTTCAACCCTCAAGTGAAGGTATTTGAATTTTTTTTTAACAGAAAAGAAGATATTTGTAATTTACATGGGTAATGGTATCTTTGCAAAGTGTCCTAAACCAGCAGTTAGTAAGAGGGCAAGGATATTCCTTTTCATTAAGGATCCAAAGAGCAGTAATACCCTCAAACAGATATAAGCAACATTCAACACACAAGAGGGTGGTCAAAAGGGATGTTCTCAAATCTGACATCTGTTAATAGTCTACCTGAGTCCTGTCTGTCTGCTGATGACCACTCCTGAGAGCTTAATGGAGGCGGATAAGGTTTAGGCTGCAGTGTTAGTGGCAAGTTTCCACTGTGGCCCTTCTCTCTCCAAGTTTATTTATGTCTAGCTTTACCTGGTGCCTAGTGGGTTTCTCAAACTCCAAGCAGCTTCTCATCTGATGCGCTGGTGTCCTTCCATCACTGGAGGGGAAGGCCTAAATCCCTTCGCCTCCCAGGCAGCCAACCACATCTTTCCATCACCTGCAGGGAGCACTTACAGGTCCAGGCACCAGCTACAACTCATGCACTGTCAATATAAACAAAGAAACAAGGAACAGCCTTCCACTGATCTAAAAACGTCCCACCCCTCTTCCTTCCGGGGGCCGTGGACTCCGGATCTGTGACTGGTCAGAGCCGAGTGACGGCACACACTGGGGAAGAAACGGCATGGAGGTCGGTTTATTCACAGCACATGCACCGATTACACCATCGGCGCATGACAAGTAAAATATCTCCTAAACGGTGCACATTTAGGAGATATTTCCACTACCTATAGGTAAGCCTTATTCTAGGCTTACCTATAGTTAAAAGTCAGGAAGGAGTGTTTACAACCACTTTAACCTAAGCCTATACTGGCTTTTCAAAATAACAGATGCAATAATTTAGAGGCTAGGTGAAAGGTTTTACAAGGACACAGATGAGCATAACCACAAGAAAAGAAAATATGCAAAACTTGTATTTTAGCACTAAATTTAACTAATGAGGAAATAAAAAAAAAACCTGTAAATTATCTTGAATTCCTATTTTAATCTAATATAGAGCCAGCAGTGGTGTCATCACCCTATGTTATTGCTCTGTTGGGTGTTAAATTTACTCCTGCACACAAATATAGACTTCCAATAAATTACAGTTTAGCCCAGTGAAGAAGGGAGTTCTTATTTTAAATCTATAAACCCCTAAGGCTCCACTTTTTACACTTAAAGTCATGCAAGAATCTGCTTCTTAAGTTGACTTCCAGAGCTAAGGATCAGAGTTTCCCCAAGGTCTGGCAGTTACTGTTCTTTTTACTGCCAGACAAGATATCTCAGTTTAGCTATCAAGCAACAGAGCCACATAGGGAGAGCATAAAATAGGAATATGTTTTTGGCTTTTATTTGTAGTGCAGAAAAGAGAATAAGGCCAAGCAGGAAACAGAACAGAAATGGCCAACCTCAGGGGGCTTCACACCTCTGGCTCTGCTTAAAAAGTCAGTCTTAGACAATGTAAGGATAACTAAAGTGAAAATATGATTTTTCAAATCTATGCCTGCACCATTATGTTAATATTTGTACATAACCCCAGTCTTGACTAGGGATGTGCTTCAAGTTCGAGTCGAACTCATGTTCGACTCGAACATCGGCTGTTCGCAAGTTCGCCGAACAGCGAACAATTTGGGGTGTTCGCGGCAAATTCGAATGCCGCAGAACACCCTTAAAATTCTATGGGAGAAATCAAAAGTGCTAATTTTAAAGGCTTATATGCATGGTATTGTCATAAAAAGTGTTTGGGGACCTGCCCCAGGGGACATGGATCAATGCAAAAAAAAAGTTTTAAAAACGGCCGTTTTTTCGGGAGCAGTGATTTTAATAATGCTTAAAGTGAAACAATAAAAGTGTAATATCCCTTTAAATTTCGTACCTGGGGGGTGTCTATAGTATGCCTGTAAAGGGGCGCATGTTTCCCATGTTTAGAACAGTCTGACAGCAAAATGACATTTCAAAGGAAAAAAAGTCATTTAAATCTACTCGTGGCTATTAATGCATTGCCGGTCCAAGAATACACATAGAAGTTCATTGATAAAAACGGCGTGGGAATTCCCCACAAGGGAACCCCGAACCAAAATTAAAAAAAAAAAAATGACATGGGGGTCCCCCTAAATTCCATACCGGGCCCTTCAGGTCTGGTATGGATATTAAGGGGAACCCCGCGCCAAAATTAAAAAAAAACGGCGTGGGGTCACCCCATAGATCCATACCAGACCCTTATCCGAGCACGCAACCTGGCAGGCCGCAGGAAAAGAGGGAGGGACGAGAGAGCGCCCCCCCTCCTAAACCGTACCAGGCCACATGCCCTCAACATTGGGAGGATGCTTTAGGGTAGCCCCCAAAACACCTTGTCCCCATGTTGATGAGGACAAGGGCCTCATCCCCACAATCCTGGCCGGTGGTTGTGGGGGTCTGCGGGTGGGGGCTTATCGGAATCTGGAAGCCCCCTTTAACAAGGGGACCCCCAGATCCCGGCCCTCCCCCCTGTGTGAAATGGTAAGGGGGTTGTACCCCTACCATTTCACTAAAAAAGTGTCAAAAATGTTAAAAATGACAAGAGACAGTTTTTGACAATTCCTTTATTTAAATGCTTCTTCTTTCTTCTATCTTCCTTCATCTTCTTCTTCTTCTTCTTCTGGTTCTTCTGGCTCCTCTGGTTCTTTCTCCGGTGTTCTCGTCCAGCATCTCCTCTACGGCGTCTTCTTCCCTTCTTCTCCTCGGGCCGCTCCGCATCCATGGCATGGAGGGAGGCTCCCGCTCTTCTCTTCTTCATCTTCTTCATCTTCTTCTCTGGGCCGCTCCGCATCCATGCTGGCATGGAGGGAGGCTCCCGCTGTGTGACGCTTCTCCTTTTCTGACGGTTCTTAAATAACGAGGGGCGGGGCCACCCAGTGACCCCGCCCCCTCTGACGCACGGGGACCTGACTGGACTTCCCTGTGGCATTCCCCGTGATGCCACAGGGAAGTCCCGTCAAGTCACCGCGGAGAAGCGTCACACAGTGTGAGCCTCCCTCCATGCCAACATGGATGCGGAGCGGGCCGGAGAAGAAGATGAAGAAGAGAAGAAGATGAAGAGAAGAGAGGGGGCCTCCCTCCATACCATGGATGCGGAGCGGCCCTAGGAGAAGAAGGGAAGAAGATGCCGTGGAGGAGATGCTGGATGAGAACACCGGAGGAAGAACCAGAAGAGCCAGAATAACCAGAAGAAGAAGAAGATAGAGGAAGAAACCGAAGGAAGATAGAAGAAAGAAGAGGCATTTAAATAAAGGAATTGTCAAAAACTGTCTCTTGTCATTTTTAACATTTTTGACAGTTTTTTAGTGAAATGGTAGGGGTACTTTTGTACCCCTTTACCATTTCACACAGGGGGGAGGGCCGGGATCTGGGGGTCCCCTTGTTAAAGGGGGCTTCCAGATTCCAATAAACCCCCGCCCGCAGACCCCCACAGCCACCGGCCAGGGTTGTGGGGATGAGGCCCTTGTCCTCATCATCATGGGGACAAGGTGTTTTGGGGGGCTACCCCAAAGCACCCTCCCAATGTTGAGGGCATGTGGCCTGGTATGGTTCAGGAGGGGGGGCGCTCTCTCGTCCCCCCCTCTTTTCCTGCGGCCTGCCAGGTTGCGTGCTCGGATAAGGGTCTGGTATGGATTTTTGGGGGGACCCAGTGCTGTTTTTTTTTTTTTTTTTTTTGGCACGGGTTCCCCTTAATTTCCATACCAGACCTGAAGGGCCTGGTATGGAATTTAGGGGGACCCCCCACGTCATTTTTTTTTTTTTAATTTTGGTTCGGGGTTCCCCTGTGGGGAATTCCCATGCGGTTTTTATCAATGAACTTCTATGTGTATTGTCGACGGGCAATGCATTAATAGCCGCGAGTAGTTTTAAATGACTTTTTTTCCTTTGAAATGTCATTTTGCTGTCAGACTGTTCGAAACACGGGAAACATGCTCCCCTTTACAGGCATACTATAGACACCCCCAGGTACGAAATTTAAAGGGATATTACACTCTTATTTTTTCACTTTAATCATTATTAAAATCACTGCTCCCGAAAAAACGGCTGTTTTTAAAACTTTTTTTTGCATTGATCCATGTCCCCTGGGGCAGGACCCGGGTTCCCAAACACTTTTTATGACAATTATATGGCATATAAGCCTTTAAAATTAGCACTTTTGATTATTCATGTTCGTGTCCCATAGACTTTAACGGTGTTCGCGTGTTCAAACAAACTTTTTTCCTGTTCGCATGTTCTGGTGCGAACCGAACAGGGGTGTGCTCGGCTCATCCCTAGTCTTGACTATATCTCTTCAATATCTGCCTCTACATTGTTTGGCAGTTATCCTAGACAGTCTGTTTAGTTTAAGAAAAAAAAAAAGAACACTTAAGCTGGCGTAAATGGCCCAAATTTACCAAGTGATCCACACACTTTTTCTTGACAGTGAGCAGTGGGCACAGTGCTTTAATATAGACAAGTGAAGACTGAAAACACCACACATGCTCTACTGTTACTGGAAAGTTTGAAACATGTGAAGACCCAGCACTCTAATGGTTCACTTAAAGTGGTTATAAACGATCACCATGTAAAACAACCCATTGAGTTTAAAATAGAAATAAAAACACAAAACATGTTTGTATATAAAAACATTCGAATTACCTTTTTTTCCCTTTTTTATAAGTGAGTAGTACCTTCCCTCTGTTGTCAGCTGCATAAGACCTGCGAAGCAGCAGCACACTGATCTTCCCAATGAAAGGCTTGCAGAGGGTGTTTGCCAGGACAAGTCTGATCATTGGAGGAGAGCACACTAACCACGGCGTGTTCTCCTGCTTAGTGTGGTCAGTTTTTAATAGGAAAGCAGAGGGACTGGCAGGAGCACCAGGGATTTCACACAAGGAAGCAATACAAAGAGAACAGGGGTATTTTATCATACAAGTACATGGTACAGCAGGCACATATCAGGAATATGAAATGTTGTGGTAACAAATGCTTTAAGGAATGGCAAATATCTGACTGCCCACTATTGTCAGGAAGATATCTGCCTGTTTCTGTCTGGCCACTCTTTATGTGTGTAAGGTCTCAGATCTTTAACAAAAAAAAAAACCTTTGTCCTCAATAGAATAAAAGAGGGCTAAAGAAATGCAGATAATTATCACAATGCATTCTTTTACAAATTAAACTTTGCAGACATTAATGGTCTCCTGTCTGAACTGGAAATTCCTCAATCTGTGTTCTGGGGAGCAAAATGTATGATAGTTTAGTGTCATGATATAACTAGAGTACAAGATTTATCCGCCCTCCACCATTTTTTCCCATTATTCATTTTTAGTCTAGTTTTTTTTTTTTTTAAACCACCCCTACAGTATCACCCAACCAATGTTTCCAAAGTAGGTAGTTGCTAATTTCAACTTACATTATCTCTTACAATTAATAGATGTTGTGACCTTGTGTGTGTGTTCCTCTTTGAAGTTTTGAATCTGTTTTTCTACCCTTTCTCACCTGCGTATTATTTCTTTTGTATTTGCAGCAATATAGGGGCTCCACTCTTAAATCCAGCCAGTGTTGGATAGATCCATTTATTCTTACTTTCTTATCTAAGCTTCTGTTGGTTTCCATGTTTGCGTTAAGCTCTTCTGTCTTGTACATCCTAATTTAAATGTTTTTAGCTTTGGCTTCTGACCTTGTTTGTCTGTATTGGTTTTCATTCTGATCCTGTGTGTCAGTGTTTTTTGTAGCTCCTAGTTATGAATTTACGTTCCTGACTGCCTGCTGTGTACTAGTGCTCTGCCAGTTCTTATCTGTCTCTCTGTATTTCCCATGGGTCACATACCGTCAGTTGTCCTACCATAATGCCCCGTACACATGGTCGGACTTTGTTCGGACATTCCGACAACAAAATCCTAGGATTTTTTCCGACGGATGTTGGCTCAAACTTGTCTTGCATACACACGGTCACACAAAGTTGTCGGAAAATCCGATCATTCTAAACGCGGTGACGTAAAACATGTAAATTGGGACTATAAACGGGGCAGTGGCCAATAGCTTTCATCTCTTTATTTATTCTGAGCATGCGTGGCACTTTGTCCGTCGGATTTGTGTACACACGATCGGAATTTCCGACAACGGATTTTGTTGCCGGAAAATTTTATATCCTGCTCTCAAACTTTGTGTGTCGGAAAATCCGATGGAAAATGTGTGATGGAGCCTACACACGGTCGGAATTTCCGACAACAAGGTCCTATCACACATTTTCCTTCGGAAAATCCGACCATGTGTACGGAGCATAACAGTTCTTCTATAACTTAAATTGTTCTGGCAAAGACAAGGCACTGCTTGCCTCAGCTTCCAAGTTATAGCCATTTTCCATTAGCTGGCAATGTGGTATATTCATTTTTGGTCTACTCTGACCCTTTACCTGTTCCCCTGTGTGCCATGTTTTCACTGTGCTTAGATTTCAATTACTGCTTCGTCCTGTATTCCCACTGTGCTCCTGTCATTAAGTTCCCTCATCAGGCATTTACAAAATCATTAGGTATGGCCTTTAATCCTTAAGCTGGCCATACATTATACAATTTTCTTGTTCAATTTCCTTTAGATTTACCTTTAACTATGTACAAGGGCCTGCCCGATTGCATACAAATTGAAAGTGTTTAGAACTGACCTAATATTATATGGTTTTGGTAAATCTAAAGGAAAATTGTACAAGAAAATTGTATAATGCATGGCAAGACGTACACACGATCGGATTTTCTGACGGGAAATGTGTGATGACAGGCTGTTGACGGAAAATCTGTTTGCATGCTCCATCGGACTATTGTCGTCGGATTTTATGCTGACAAATGTTGGATCGCAGGTTTTAAAATTTTCCGAGGACAAATGTCTGTCGTCAGATTTTCCGAGCGTGTGTACACAAGTCCATCGGACAAAAGTCCAAAGGACAAACACGCATGCTCGGAAGCAAGGACAAGCCAGAAGCGGTCTGTCTTGTAAACTAGCATTCGTAATTGAGAATTAATATTCGTGACGTGGCAAATTATGAAATCTCGAAATGCAGCGCACATTCTCTTCTTCTTTAATGGGATAATAATGAAGCTGCTTTTCTGGTGATACTGATGGAGTTATTGCAAACAAGTTTTCAAAGGCTTTTTTTATCTAGTGATATCAAGAATAATATTATTATTTTTTTTTTATTTGGGCAAGTTACCACAACACCATTATCCCGTAGTTTTTAAGATCAAAGATACAACTATGTTGGTGTCCCTTGTCTATTTTACATTGTATTTTTTAAATGTAACTAATTGCCTACTCCCAAACTGTCATTTGAAGTAAAACACATAGCCAAGTATTATTCTCCACAATTTTTTTATTGTGCATTAAAAAAAGAAAACAAATAAAATTAGACATGCTATCTGCCCAATAGAACTTAACCAAAAAGTGCATTCCATGCATCCAAAAATATATCAAATCAAATCATTATTCAACCAAAAAAATAATGTCTAAGCAATAACTCCAAGGCCAATAATAAATAACACAATATCTCCTCCGATTCCGCAACATGGCTGGTTGATGAATGGCCGTTCAGAAACTAACTGAGAAGCACAAAATGAAAAGCGCGAATCAACACTCACCAAACTTCTACTAACATGAAATTAGCAGAAGGAGCCCAAAGGGTGGCGTTAAAGAGCTGAAAAACAACGTAGTACATCACTACGTTCATATTTGTTGGCCGACAATTCCTTTCCGTTTGTATGCAAGACAAGTTTGGTCCAACACCCTTCGGACAATAGTCCAGGGTTTTGTTGGCCAACAATCCGATCGTGTGTACGAGGCTTAAGTCTTCGTTGCGGCTCCATGTCTTGGCAACGAACCTCAAAGAAAAAAAAAATATTGACCCTCTTTATAGTATTATAACTTTGTATGATGTATTTTTTCATTAAGTAAATTGCTTTTTTAAGAAATTGAATTGTTTATTAAATTGTATTTATTCACTTGATCAATCTGTCATTAGCGTTAACACAGCATTTTTTGTTTTTCCAAGTTCCCCATGTAACATAATATATGATCTGTTGGTCCTGCCAGTAGATCCATTATTTTTCTACCTTCTTTGAAGCGGAACGATACTTACCTCCTAAACAGTGTTGCAACACCTGCAGGCTAACTGTTTGACACCAACATATTCTCACTGGCTTCTTCCGGGTTTTGGATGTTTGGTTATCTTGAGTGGAATACTGAGATAATGTAACTCCTGCACATGCACACAAAAGTTAATTTATCTCAGGCCTTGGAAAATCTTATATAAAGAGGGGCAAGGGGCAAGAGTGCAAGGGCAGATTTAAAGTGATATTAAATCTTCATTTTTTAAAGAAATTTCAGCAGCTGATTTAATCACTTACTGAGTATGCCTATGTTCCAGTTTAAGCTGGTGCCATTATTAATGCCACAGGTTTTCTCTTGCAGTGTTTTATAGAGGCGTTCTTGCTGGTATCTCCCTACACTGTGTGTATCAATAGAAACACACAGCCCCTTAGCTTAGGGCGGCAGTACGTGTTACCTCTGTACAGTGAGAACCAAAAGTTCGGGGAAGCAGCACTGAAGGAGCCAGCAGCATTGAACAAGAAATAGTTTCCTGAGGGTTTTACTAGTATTAAAACTAATATTTATATCATACTAAATATATAATACAAAAATTGCCTATGCAGGTAAGGGGTGTCTGTATATAAAAACAAATGAGAAGAAGGGGGAGGCGCACCTAAGTGTAGTATTAACGACACGTTTATTACACAAAGGTATTGCACTTACAGGTATGACGATAGTTTGAGCATGTCTGTTGTCATTAAGTTGGTTCTCGAGGGGTGCCTGCTGTCCGATTTTCACACCTGGGGTCCAGATGTCTGTAGGATGTAAGGCTGGGACACCAGAGACGCTGGAGGCATCCAGGAAGTCCAGGGATTCCAAGCCCCCGATGTGGACTGCACAGGAGGAAATTACGTCACCGGATGGGCGGACCTCGATCTTGGAGAGAACTGAGAGTCTAGACTACGCTCTCGGAGCACACAGCTCCTTCTACTGGCCTCTACAAGGAGGTCAGTAGAAGGAGCTGTGTGCTTCAAGCGCGTCTCTGGCATCTCCTGCATCCCAGCCTTACATACAGACATCTGGACCCCAGTAATGAAAATCGGACAGCAGGCACACCTCGAGCACTACCTTTATGACAACAGACATGCTCAAACTATCTTCATGACTAGGGTAGTTCAGAGCTCACCTTATTAATCTAAATTTCCCAACCACATTCTCCAAATCTCCTCCTAGCAATAATCACACTACTCTTTTGTGGAGTTAAAATTGCCGACACGGCCTTTTATTAAACAACAAGATTTTAACCAACATAACATAATCCAGTTAAACTTGGTTGCAGGTCCTTGACAGTACCAAATTACTATGAACTTTTGTGCCTGCGGCACCATTTAGCAGGGATGAGCCTCCAGCCACTAAGCACTGCCTCGGGGGCTGACCCAGCCAACCTCAAACACCCACCAATTAGAGGATGCCATACCTCGGATGGCTCCCCACCATTTTACCAAATCAGACCAGATTTTAGACCCCTGTCAAGGACCCCAAACCGCAATAGCATACCAAAGAAGATAATAACTCAGAATTCCGTGAACCATAAGGACGGGAGGGAGGGACGTTCTTCCAACGATTCCACATCTGAGAGTGAGTCAAAACCCCTCCTCCCCAGCAAACCTACTCTCCAGCTCCACCCCATCACCCTGTCTGCTATTGTCATTTTTACATTCAATTGTATTTGCACGATTGGTTATAGACATTTTATCATAATAGCAACAACAATAGCACTACCTAACAACTACCTAACAATAGCAATACCTATTACCCAAGTGAAGTGTGCATCAGGAGTCAAAACGCTCTGAGCATTTTTTATGATATTCTATTGCCCATATATATATATATATATATATATATATATATATATATATATATATATATATATATATATATATATATATATACAGTGGGGCAAAAAAGTATTTAGTCAGCCACCAATTGTGCAAGTTCTCCCACTTAAAACATGAGAGAGGCCTGTAATTGTCATCATAGGTATACCTCAACTATGAGAGACAAAATGTGGAAACAAATCCAGACAATCACATTGTCTGATTTTTGAAAGAATTTATTTGCAAATTATGGTGGAAAATAAGTATTTGGTCGCCTACAGACAAGCAAGATTTCTGGCTCACATAGACCTGTATCTTCTTCTTTAAGAGGCTCCTCTGTCCTCCACTTATTACCTGTATTAATGGCACCTGTTTGAGGTTGTGGACAGGAGTCTTTTATACTGATAACAAGTTCAAACAGTCACACTCCAAACTCCACTATGGTGAAGACCAAAGAGCTGTCGAAGGACACCAGAAACAAAATTGTAGACCTGCACCAGGCTGGGAAGACTGAATCTGCAATAGGCAAGCAGCTTGGTGTGAAGAAATCATTTTGGGAGCAATAATTAGAAAATGGAAGACATACAAGACCACTGATAATCTCCATTGATCTGGGGTTCCACTCAAGACCTCACCTCATGGAGTCAAAATGATCACAAGAACGGTGAGCAAAAATCCCAGAATCACACAGGGGAACCTAGTGAATGACCTGCAGAGAGCTGGAACCAAAGTAACAAAGGCTACCATCAGTAATACATTGCGCCGCCAGGGACTCAGATCCTGCAGTGCCAGACGTGTCCCCCTGCTTCAGCCAGTACATGTCCAGGCCCATCTGAGGTTTGCTAGAGAGCATTTGGATGATCCAAAAGAGGATTGGGAGAATGTCATATGGTCAGATGAAACCAAAGTAGAACAGTTTGGTAGAAACACAACTCATCGTGTTTGGAGGAGAGAGAATGCTGAGTTGCAACCAAAGAACACCATACCTACTGTGAAGCATGGGAGTGGTAACATCATGCTTTGGGGCTGTTTCTCTGCAAACGGAACAGGACAACTGATCCGTGTACATGAAAGAATGAATGGGGCCATGTATCGTGAGATTTTGAGTGCAAACCTCCTCCCATCAGCAAGGGCATTGAAGATGAAACGTGGCTGGGTCTTTCAGCATGACAATGATCCCAAACACACTGCCCGGGCAACGAAGGAGTGGCTTCATAAGAAGCATTTCAAGGTCCTGGAGTGGCCTAGCTAGTCTCCAGATCTCAACCACATAGAAAACCTTTGGAGGGACTTGAAAGTCCGTGTTGCCTAGCGACAGCCCCAAAACATCACTGCTCTAGAGAAGATCTGCATGGAGGAATGGGCCAACATACCAGCAACAGTGTGTGACAACCTTGTGAAGACTTACAGAAAACGTTTGTTATATATCCTTTGTTGGCAATGACAGAGGTCAAAGTATTGAGATGAACTTTTGATATTGACCAAATACTTATTTTCCACCATAATTTGCAAATAAATTCTTTCAAAAATCAGACAATGTGATTGTCTGGATTTGTTTCCACATTTTGTCTCTAATAGTTGAGGTATACCTATGATGATAATTATAGTCCTCTCTCATCTTTTTAAGTGGGAGAACTTGTACAATTGGTGGCTGACTAAATACTTTTTTGCCCCACTGTATATATATATATGTACTTTTTTCACTGAGTAATCCATGGCAATATTTGAGTTATTTACTTTTGTACAGTGTCATCTTGAGATGCCTAAAGCTTGTTTTTAATGTTTTCTTGTACACTAGTCCTGATGAAGGGGGAGGTATTTCCCCCAAAATGTGTTGGCTCTACTCATCACCTGTGAACTTACAACTTTAATAAACTTTGTATATTTAACTCCAAGTGTTTTTTCACTGAGCGCACCTCTGCATTAGTCTTATGCCGTGTACACACGATCGGACATTCCGACAACAAAACCGTGGATTTATTTCTGACGGACGTTGGCTCAAACTTGTCTTGCATACACACGGTCACAAAAATGTTGTTGGAAATTCCGAACGTCAAGAACGTGGTGACGTACAACACATATACGTCAAGCCGAGAAAGGCGATATTCAATAGTGCGGTTCTTCTGCTTGATTCCGAGCATGCGTGGAATTTTGTGCGTCGGAATTGTGTACACATGATCGGAATTTCCGACAACGGATTTTGTTGTCGGAAAATTTGAGATCCGGCTCTCAAATTTTTGTTGTTGGAAATTCCGACAGCAAATGTCCGTTGGAGCCTACACACGGTCGGAATTTCCGACAACAAGCTTACATCGAACATTTGTTGTCAGAAATTCCGACCGTGTGAACGCGGCATTAGACTGTCCACAGAGTGACAAGGCCAATACACAATTTCATTCCAAGATAATCAGCATTGGCATCCTGATTTAGAATGTGGAAAACTACTACATTTGCTGGAAGGATTAACCTGTAACATGTAATAAAACCGTTACAGGAGAGTCTCACAAAAACAAAAATGACTGTGTTAATTCTATTGACAGATTGCATTATATACAATATTTCCCCCCTATAGTTCATCTTTACATGATGAATTTAGCATCATTTCTTTCTACTTCCACAATGTCCATTTTATGCATGTTTTCTAAAGATTTATATACTGTAAAACAGCTGTATATTGCTAATGTCCTTCAGCTTCCTAATTTTACCATTATTATTAAATTGTGCAGTATGATTTGTCTTACTGCAAACGGGAATTAAAGAGGAACTATGTAGTGGTAGTGCATCCATGGTCACATGACATCTCAAGTATGACACTTATGTTGGGAGGTTATCAGATTTTTGAAGGAAAGAACTTCAAATAGAAGAATATTGTATATAATAATGTGCACATCATAAGCTAACAATTATCCAAACTTGTCGTTACTAGAAGATTTGGCATTATACTCTTTTGTATTCCTTTCTAATGTCTAAAGTGTCAGAGCTCAGATGCTCTAGTTGTTTGGCAGTATTGGTGATGCCACATGAAATATTTTAATAACAGTTCTTCTCAATTATATCACTCTAGACTCCGGGTATCCCTGCAACCCCAGGTGCAGAAGAGTCTTCACGAATTTCAATTACTTTCTTCCGGCTGTTCCGTGTTCTACGTTTGGTGAAGTTATTGAGCCGAGGAGAGGGAGTCAGGACTCTGCTCTGGACCTTTATAAAATCCTTCCAGGTCACTAAAAACTTTTTATTAAAAATATTAGTGCATTAAATCTGAACATGGTTAATATTACTGAAATTTCCATGTTAGTAAATCTTTGCTTACATGTTGCCCACAAAAATGTAACTAAATGTTTTGCAATAAAATATAGATAAACCTGATCAATAAGATCTCCAGTTTTAGTAAATTGCCCTCATTATGTTTAGTAGTTTAAGTAAAAGTGCAAGAGATGTATTCTATAAGAATGTATATTGAAAAAGAACAGCTTTAATTTCACAGTCGAATATCAACTTAATGATTTAATTCCATATGCTATCCTTACCTGCTGGATGATTAAAACTATTTCACTCATTTTAGGGTCCTTTGTCAACAGGCTTTGGGTAAATGCAGCATTCTGATGCCATGTACACAAGAGCGGACTTTTCGACCGTACTGGTCCGACGGACCGAATCAGGCGGACAATCTGACCGTGTGTGGGCTTCATTGGACTTCCAACGGACAGTTTCGGTTGAAAATCCGACAGACTTTAGATTTGGAACTTGTTTCAAATCTTCCCGCTGGAACTCCACCGGACCCAGTTCCTATCGGGAAGCCCGTTCGTCTGTATACTGGTCCGACCAAATACGACGCAAGGGCAGCTACAGCACCTGCCCGCGAGAATGTTTCCAGTGCGATCCTATCGCGCTGGTTCTCGGCGACAGGGTACTGTACATCTCACGCTCGCTGCAATAGGAAAAACACATTTTCCTATTGCAGCGAGCACGAGAGGGAGGTGACAATGTCCCTTAGGTCTGGTATGGATTTTAAGGGGAACCCCTACTCTGAAAAAACGGCCATACCAGACCCTTATCCGAGCACGCAGCCCGGCCGGTCAGGAAAGGGGGTGGGGATGAGCGAGCGCCCCCCCCCCTCCTGAACCGTACCAGGCCACATGCCCTCAACATGGGGGGTGGGTGCTTTGGGGGAGGGGGCGCCCTGCGGCCCCCCAACCCCAAAGCACCTTGTCCCCATGTTGATGAGGACAAGGGCCTCTTCCCGACAATCCTGGCCATTGGCTGTCGGGGTCTGCGGGCGGGGGGCTTATCGGAATCCGGGAGCCCCCTTTAATAAGGCCCCTGGCCCCCCACCCTATGTGAATGAGTATGGGGTACATCGTACCCCTACCCATTCACCTGGGGAAAAAAGTGTCAATAAAAAAAACACACTACACAGGTTTTAAAAGTAATTTATTAGGCAGCTCCGGGGGTCTTCTTCCAACTTCGGGGGTCTTGTTCTGACTTCTCCGCTCTCTCTGGCCTCTTCTCCCGGTGTCCGGTTCTTCTCCCACTCTCCGGCCTCTTCTCCTGGTGTCCGGTTCTTCTCCCGCTCTCCGGTTCTTCTGCCACGCTCCTCCGCTATCTTCTGCTCTTTTGCTAGCGGTGGCCTGGTCTTCTCCGTCGTCTTGTTCCCTCTTTTCTTCTGATTTTGACACGATGCTCTCTCCCGCTGTAATGCTGTGTGAGCGGTGCGCAATGACTTATATAGGCATGGAGTGTGGTCACCGGGTGATGTCACCTGGTGACCCCGCCCCTTATGACGGCACAGTACTATAGTACTGTACTATGGGAACTGTACTATAGTTTGGTACATATAATGAATTAATGTTGGTACATTTAGTATAATTATTTTTATTGTGATACAGGGTAATTATGAATTTTGATTATAATTTTAGCTAGTAAAAGTTTGAATAACTACGAAATACTAAGAAATGCTTACTCATTTGGTGATAATAAAGTGTATTCTCCATATTTTGAGCACCTACTGTGAAGAGTATTTTGTCTTATATTATTTTGCACATAAATTCACACATAACAATAAAACTGATAAAGAAATTGTCAATTGAAAGAAACAAGAAATTTTGATGTGTAGGGCATAGGTAGTTAGAAAAGTTATGCTAATATGACAAAAAAAGTTTCACTGTCCACAGTTCAAACGCACCACTTTCAGATATTCTTGACATTTTTTTTTCACAAACAACACACTGTTCGAGTTTTTCTGTCTTCACTGTCTTTTCTGTCTTTGCTGTTAGGGCAGATACTGCAATGTACTTTCTTTCTTGGTGGTTCTTCTGTAGAAGTTTGAGGAATGTCAGGCCCCTCAGATACTCCAGCCAGTGCATCCCAAGGAAAACCTTCCTTTTGTGCAATTTACTTGCATCCTAGTCTGGTTTTAGCGACATCCAGATAATGTAGGCTTTGATAGCACTAACATCCAACATCTTATAAAATATAACCATTGGCCATCTTCTGGTCATTCGTTTAGTACTGTAAGTACAAACCATCTGATCCAACGTATCAACACCTCCTTTTGTCTCATCGTGTCACTCAATTATTTCTGTTTTTTGTCTTCTCGGTTTGGAACAGTGGGTTGGGAATACATAGAGCTCAAGAGGGTAACAACTTTGTTTTTCTTGGGATAATATGATGCAATCATCATGTCTTTCTGAAACCAAACAGAGTAGAGTAAACAGTTCTTTTTTTGTGGTCACAAATTCTTGAAGCAGTTCTTTTTTGTTTTTATGAATTGTTCCAACAACTATGATTTTCTTCTCCAGCAATTTTTTAGCTAACTGCAGGCTCGTGAAGAAGTCATCACAAGTGATGTTTCTTCCAGAATGTAATATTCCTTGAGCCAAATTCATTACCACTCGCTCCCCCTTCCCTTCCTTGGTCTTGACATTTCCCGATGTACACCTGCATATCGTATGCATAGGAAGTTCTGCTGTTGCATATTGCCCATATTATTATGCCATATTTCCCTGGCTTTGATGGAATATATTGTTTGAAAGGGCAACGACCACAAATCTTCAAAAGCTAAGAAAGCAAGTCTTAACATGCAGAAACATGTCCTAACTTGCAGACTGAAAATAGCTCATAGAGTGCAGTACAGTACTCATGTGACTTGATGAGTCATAACAGAGAAACCATTGAAGAGCAACATGGATCCGATGGACCCTGCCAGTGTACAGTGTTATAATTTGAATTAACAGAATAAGTGTAAATACAAAAAATTCATGCTTTCAGATTTATAACTGTCTAATTAGCAGTAAAAAAGTCAAAAAGTTCTCATCAAATAACAATAATAAATTCATTAAAAAAACACAACACAAACTACCTACAGGGTCCATTGGACCTTCCTGGTAGACCGAGGGTTAAATATATCTGCTGAATCAATTGACTCAAATGATGCTATGACAGTCATTTTAAGGTATGTCTTTTGGCATGCATTATCCAACCACTATACATTGTTCATGTCAATCTTTAATGGTTTACTACTCTTAAAATGAGATGCCCATTCTTTTTGAATTTTTCCTCAGGCACTTCCATATGTAGCCCTACTCATTGTAATGCTGTTTTTCATCTATGCCGTCATTGGGATGCAGGTAATCACTTACTAACTAATTGTTCTTTTAAAGTAGTTTTTTTTTTGTTTTGTTTTGTTTTTTACATGGCATGCAATAAGTAGACATTCCTCCATACATTAAACACCTTGTGAACAAATGTATGTAGGCAAAGGACACACCCCTATCATGCCTTTTAGTCACAAGAACTATGAAAAATTAATATGCAAAAAATGGTTAGATAAATTTGCTAGTACTTTTTTTGTACCACTCAAACATATCAAAATAGCATAAAGTATAATTTAGAGGTTGGATTAAAGGATTAGTGTACTATGCTACTTTTTGGAAGTAAATAATACCATTTTAATAATCAGACCAAAAGGAGGAAAAAACTGAGGAGGAAAGAGACAGAGGGATTTGGGTCTAAAGAGGGACAGTCCCTCTAGATCGGGGACAGTTGGGAGCTATGTACCGTATGATTTGGTATTACTGCTCGCACCTGTAAAAAGTGAGTCCTCAAACTTGCTTTCCCTCAGCATATAGGCAACATTACCAAAAATGGTGTCAGCTGGTATTGTATCCTGTATCCTGAAGTTACTAACAAAGAGGTATTTAGAACGTCTTTTGGACATGCGGTTACCTTCGGTCACCATGGCATGGATTGTGAAGGGGAGTTCTGGCTTTTGTTAACTTATCTTGTGCTTATGGTTCAAAATTAGCAATCCAGCATTATTAGTTCAGTGGCTTTCATTTAGCAAGTGAGAAAGTGCAGGAACCCAAAAAACACATAAGATATTAGCCAGAGTTATCAGCAGAGATGATTGTTTCTGTGAGACTATAAAAAGCAGTGTCTGAAAATTACTTACTTCACCTTCATTTCAAATGCCAGGTTATAAAACATACTTGTAGTATGAAAAGTGTTTCTATTACCAGTTTTGTAAAGGCGTGTTAAGTCATTAATAAGTAATATTCAATGCTTTGTGTTTTATTCCAATTTAGGTATTTGGTAAAATTGCACTGGTTGATGGAACGCATATAAATCGGAACAGCAATTTCCAGACCTTCCCCCAGGCTGTGTTGTTACTTTTTAGGTAATAATTTTATTTGTTTTCAGCAATGATATAAATGAGAATGAAATGGTCAGATGGTTCATTTTACGTAATGAAATACTGTATGTGTTGACATACAGAATAGGATGAATCCACTGACAAGCATACTTTTGTTTTATATGCTAAGGGCCTATTCTAACCTCTCTAGTGTGGTGTGTTATTGGAATGCGTGTGTTAATGTGTGCATTACCACAATGCGTTATCATGCGTTTTGGTGCTATTCATTGTCAATTGCGCTCAATGCGTTAAAGCAATGCATCTCCAATATACTGCTATATGTTGTGCTGTGCTGCATCAGAAAAAATGGTGCATGTCTGATTTTTTTAGTTTATTCTGGTGTGTTGGCAGTCCATTCATTTGATTGAATATTACTGTACAAAATAGCTTGAAGAAATGGTCCGTTTAAACTGAAAAATATTTACTGTATAACTAACTAATAACTAAATCATGTTTAAGTTTAGTTATATCCAGATTTGGAACTTGAAAAACGGTGACTACCATAGTTTATGGAGAATATAATAAACATGGTTCATCAAGCTACATCCCTTGCATATTGAGCATTATCATAAGATGTCTTAATTCCTCCTTCTAATTCCAAACACTTTTTAATACTGTTATAAAAAGCTATATTTAGGTTTTGAAATAATGAGAACTTTTCATCTGATAAACACAAGTAATAAGCTAGTATCTCACTCTCCTTTAAAAAATGTTATATTGATAAAAAAGCCACCTCTATTAAATGTTTTTGTGGTCTCCCACACAGCTGATACCACCAAGAAAATCTTTTAGGACTGAGTCAGTAATTTCAACAGTTCTGATGTTAGCAGATGCTGGTTGGGGGTGCCAGTATGGAGTAGAGGTTTATGTTCATCTACCTTCACCCAAGTAAGGGTACAGTGTCTATCCTGTAACAAGAAAGCATCAGCACTGTGAACAATGCATCAAATACTGCTTATTATTATAAGTGGTTTTAACCATGGTACTCTTCAAAAATGAATTGTAAATTAGTATGCAGTATAAATATTTTTAAAGCTAATTATATATAAAAAATAAATATAAATATTCAAGAATCATGAGATAAATACCATGGAATACCTAACTTTGCAAACATTAGTGAATCATGCCAATATATGATAAAACAGATCACTTCTATCTTTCATAATATTTTTATAGATGCGCCACCGGAGAGGCCTGGCAAGAGATACTGTTGGCTTGCTCCTATGGAAAACTTTGTGACCCAATGTCAGATTTTCAGCCAGGCGAGGAATACACATGTGGAACAAGTTTTGCATACTTTTACTTCATCAGTTTCTATATGTTGTGTGCTTTCCTGGTAAGATTTAGTATCTGCAAGTTCTTTAACAGTAAAGTGCTCTTTTTGAGATAAGTACTCAAGTAATTCCATTTTCAATTCAATTTTACAGATTATCAATCTCTTTGTTGCTGTTATCATGGATAACTTTGACTACCTGACCAGAGATTGGTCGATTCTGGGTCCACATCATCTTGATGAATTTAAAAGGATTTGGGCCGAGTATGACCCTGAAGCAAAGTATGTATAGTAAACAAGCTATACTTAATAGGGCAATATGCATGTTGTTTTAATCCATGTTTTATTTATTGAGAACTTTTCTTTATAACATACACATTTACTATAGAAAAACACCTCTATACAAAACAAACCACATAAAAAAAAATGTAATTCAACATATACAGTATTTAAAACTTTACACGTTCTAATCTATGCTATTCCACTGGTCCTATAGAAAATATTACTCCAAGATTCCTGGACTTGTTTAGTCTTTCATATTATTACCAATTCAGTAACAAACTGAATACCTAAAGCTATTCTGATGAAATCTTTTGAAATTTATGTAAAATGACTTTATGCTGAAAAGTCAACTGCTCTCATTTCAAATTGACTGCTCATATCCATTCGCCCACTACAATTAACTTTCTAGCAAGAAACAATACTCTTTAAGGCAGCCCTTAAATTAGTCATTTTTTCTGTTGTACCAGCTGGTGTAAGGGAAAAAAAAAACAACCAGACTCCCCCAGCCACACATTTGAGGTGAATGGGGGAATCACACCCACTAAGCTATTGTGTTCTGACAGCAGGGAGACTTTCCTGCCGTCAGAATACACAGATCAGCGTTGCCAGCTATAGTTGGCAGCACTGATCGTACAGAAATTTTCTAACAGGCTGGCTGGTTGTACAACACTGAAGAAATGGCTGCACTCCAAGATCCATCAAAATTCTTATTTAATGAATGAACATCCCAAGTGTTACAAACAGTTCAAATGGTCACTACTATTTGAACTGTTTGTAACACTTGGGATGTTTGTTCATTAAATAAGAATTTTGATAGATCTTGGAGTGCAGCCATTTCTTCAGTGTTGATCGTATGCGGAGGCGAGCCAAGGCGTGCACCTGTGATATCATTAGGCTTCCTGTCTCACCTGGAGCTAGAGTTCTTTTGTTTGGCTGGTTGTACAGAAGTCGATGAGTGGATTGACTTCTGGACAACCAGCCTGCCCATACATGGATCGAAATTCAGCTGGTCCCTGCTGAACTGGACAAATTTCAATCCACGTATGGCTTAAGACTCTGTCTCCAATTAACTTGATTTTCTGGACTCTCCAAATGCTCCTGATTATTTATGGATTAATATGTTGTATACTGAGGAAATAACACCCTTTGTAGGATTAGACAACACCACAAACATTACTAGAATCTTATAATATCTCTTAGATGTTACCTTGTCCTGGTAGCCCACTGCAATTGTAAATACTGATAAAAGCTTTATTTAAGTATACAAAACTCTTCCTGTAACTGTTGAAAAAATCTTAGAGAATCATTACAATACAGATAATCAAATTTTAAAATACACAATTTTTTTCAGAGGGCAAATTCCTCCATCTTTCCCACTTTCGTAAAAATATTTTGAACCAAATAGGTGTAAACAAAGTAAACCTCTTTGGATAAGCTTTTACTTAGGATAATCTCCAAATGTTTATTCAGTAATTGGAAATCAGGAGCTCCTCTATTTTCTACTTCTGTAACACTTTTAGCATATCTACCACTCCCATGCATGCACTCATTAACTTATATAGAAGATGGACTCCCTTAACTCAGCCCGAAAATTGTTGCATCTGTGTGGCTATATAATATATTCATGGACTTGGGAAAGTAAACCACCCTCATCAGTTGGGTGCTGCAATGTTTCTATAATTAATCTAGGTTTTTTTTCCCTCTCCATATAAGAATGTGGCATACAACGCTTAGGGGAACATTTTTTTATTTCCTGGAATTTAGCCCCGCACCTCTGCAGAAAAATCTGGATATAATTCTATCTTTGCACTATTTATTGTAATTTTCTCAAAGCCAGATAGTACGTCTGTCCTAGCAATTAATCTGGCTAGAATGAACAAGATAAGCTCTCTTTACTGCAAAAACTGAGGAAAATACATATTTTCTAAACACAAATGTAGCACCCTCTAGTGTGTGCTACAAGAATTTTGAGCAGGTAAACTATAGTCTGGCCCAGGGAAATACCTAAGTCACTAAACCTGGGTCAGGGTTATTAGAGGCCAGGGCTGGATGACTCATCCTGGGAGTTCTCTGGTGCCTCCCTCTGTATCTAGTATGTTCTATAAGATAGTGGCCAGAAGCTAGGAGGGGTTTCCTTGAATATTTAGGGGCCCCCTTAGCCAATCCCCATGTTGGGGGCCTGGCAGGGAACTAAGGAGCCTTTAAATAGATATGAGTCATGCCAGAGGGGGAGTCGGGTGGAAGATAGAGAAGCAGTGCTGAGGGAGTCTGTCGGTGGCCCTTGAGGGACCCCTGCCAGAGAGGGGTTTTACTTTGGGCTGGAGCTCAGGAGGCTGGCCTGGAAGGATCCCACCACAGGAGGCTTTTGGGGGACCGTAACCAGAGAGGTAGCAAAGACAGCAAGCAGAGACAATGAGTAGATCAGCATGGTGCAGGGACAGACAAGGTTAGAGTCTGCCAGGTCTCTCTTGAAGACAGCAGTGTGCCTAGTCTTCATCCAACCTTTCCCTGGGGGGTTTCCATGTGTATGATGGTCAGGAGGACTGGGAAGAAAAAGCACCCGAGTGGGCTGGTGGCAGCCATTTCTGCAAGCAGTAGAACTGGGATCAGTGTCTACAGAGAGGCAGAAGGTGATGAGAGATGCTGTTCACTCCACATGTGCTATTTCACTAAGGGACTGCAAATTCCTAGCCTGTAATGGGCTGTTGCTGAGCTAATAAGATACTGTCATTTCCCCCAGGAGTGATCCAGCAGAAGTTGTACAAAGAGGGAACCAAGTTTGTGCAGAAGGAAGGAAGAAGAGGAATCTGTAAATAGGGAGGAAGTTGTCCCTGGTTCTGTTTAATGGACATTTGCAAGTTGGGCATCCCATAAAACCTTACCCCATTCCAGAGTTATCATCCCCTAATAAAACAACAAAAAACAAGCCAAAGGACTAATTTCTGTGTCTAAAGCAAGAAAGAAATGCTGCGTGGCTGGCGGTGTAGCAGTAGGGAACACTGACATCAGCAACTCCTATGGGGGTAGTGCTACACCGAGAAAAGAAATTTCTCAATATACCACATTATATTCAGTTCTTTTGGGAAATCTTACTATTCTGATATCTCTATGCAGCTGATTTTGATCATCCAATTTAACAGTTTTTGCATTTAATTTGGTCCACAAATGAATGATCCACATCCTCCATATCACTTATACCCTGTACACACGGTCGGACATTGATCGGGCATTCCAACAACAAAATCCATGGATTTTTTCTGATGGATGTTGGCTCGAACTTGTCTTGCATACACACGGTCACACAAAGTTGTCGGAAAATCCGATCGTTCTCTGAACGTGGTGACGCAAAACACGTACATCGGGACTATAAACAGGGCAGTAGCCAATAGCTTTTGTTTCTTAATTTATTCTGAGAATGCGTGGCACTTTGTGTGTCGGATTTGTGTACACACGATTGGAATTTTATAGCAAGCTCTCAAACTTTGTGTGTTGGAAATTCCTATGGAAAATGTGTGATGGAGCCTACACACGGTCGGAATTTCCGACAAAAAGGTCCTATCACACATTTTCCATCGGAAAATCCTATCATGTGTACAGGGCATTATTCTACCTTCCAAAGCAAAAATCCATTCCAGGACTTTTTTCAAATCATGTCTAATAAAGGATATTTATTCCCTTCATAAACCTGGGTTTTCAACAATGTAATAGAAGAACCACAGTTATGCATTTCAATTAAAATATTAATTAGTGTAGTCCATTTCTCATCCTGTATCTGTTTAGGAGATCAGCCTGAGTTCAGTTCAATCAATGTTCACCAAACATTAAAAGTTTTATTTATTTGAAAACGACATATATTAAAACATTGTGTACATGAAGTTCAACTAAACATCTATATAATACATAGAATCAACGTAGTCACCCAATGATGAATTGTTTACAAACACTCTTTTCACACCCAAGGCGTTTTGGGATATACAGTATTTTAGTCCTTCTTCAGGGGTGTGGAGGAAAAGAGAATTTCATCTAGGATAATCAAAATATAAAGTCATAGATCAATTATCACAACACGTGGATATGTGTGTATTACTCCACTTGGAGTTAAATAATCAACAAATCTCTTACATGGTATGTTTCGTTGATTTGTTTAAAAAAGGCTTGAGAATAGAATAGCACTGGACATTATTGCTGGTAAAGTTGCTGTCTCATTGGCATCACAGTTATTACACAGAGTTGTCATTAGGTAATAGTCTCATTAAGCAGGTATGTTGTTTTACCTATTCCCGTCTTCCACGGATGCGTAAAGGCCGGAGTGACATACTGGGGCAAAAAGAGTAATCCCTATTAGTTAAAAAGAAGGAGGTTCAAACATAACTTTGGAGAGTGGAGACTCTCCAACTGATATTACTGTAAAGAGACTTAAACTAAAGTTACAATTTCTCAATATAGAGTATGTAACAAGGAATTTTGCTACCACGTCGTACGTAGATATCATATATCTACTACAGGTTGAAACATGTATGCTGCAACTTAATTATGAGTAAACTCAATAATTGAGAATAAGAGTAATGTAGAAGAATATAGATAAAAATAGTATTGTAAGAATATAGGTGAAAAAATGACCATAAGGAAAATGTTATGTTATGGAAAAAAGCAAACAAAATAAAATTAGTTTTGCTGAACTAAAATTTGTATGATGGTGTATTGATAAAAATGGAAATAAAAATATGCAATAACAGTATTCTTGCTGTAAGTACTGAATAAAGTTCCTTATATTATTTCTATAGTCTTGTATATTTATATAGCCCAATGGCTATTTTTATTGAGTAAAAATAATAGTTTGTTTGTATTGAAAGACAAGGATAATCAATATGAATGGATCTTGTTATGACATAATTGTAACATTTAAATATACATATACTATTGGAGCCATTGACTGGTGCCTATGAATAATAGCATTGTATTTAAAGAAAACTGTTTCTATGAGCATAGATATGATGAGTATGGATAATTTTCAAGATGTCTTACAGGGTTAACAGCTGTGATAATCAGTATAGACAAGGTATTTTAGCAGCAAACATGGTGATATATTAAATAAAGTAAGAATGGTGTAAGTCCTTTAAGGAGGAGAATCTAAAAAGAGACTGTGTGGTACAAACATATGAGCTAATTTTAAGAAGTATGTAAAATTTCCAAAATTACCTTTACATCAGGTTAATCAAAGAGCCAGTCACGCATCCCAGCATCCAGCAAGTGCAGTGCTCGAGCTGGGAATGAGTGAATCTGGCCTTTTTGTGTATTGTGAGCTCCGAATCAGCTGGCGCTGATAATTGCGCTCAGCTAATTAAGGGAGCTCGTTGTCAGGGACGCCTCCGAACCACCCCCCGGGCCGTGAGTGCGCGGCGCCGCCCCTACCGCGCACGCATCAGCATGATCACGTTGGAGCGGCGTCACGCACACCCGGCCCACCGACACGATATGCCAACCCGGCGGACTGCGCATGTCCACCGGGGTAGCAAGATGGAGGTCGTGGGAGGAGATGTAGGATCGCCCAGCTGACCTCCCACAGTGCCGCCCAGGTAATACATCTGGGTGGCTTTCTGTGCCGGGCAGCCGCTCCGGTCCCCCGCATCCACAGAAGACCTGGGGAAACATAAAAAAGGAAATAGTTTTAATTATAAAAGGGCATGTTATAATCCTTAGATATGCAGGGAAGCATAATATTAGATAATAGTTACAAAAAGACATTATGTGGCCAAAATAGGGACAGCAACATTAATGAAAAAACAAAAAAATATATATGTATAGACATGAAATCACATAATTAGAGTAAGTGACTGGTAACCTATAAACAGAGCTAATGACATCTAAGCAGATAAGCATGGTTAGTGGCACCCGGACCAATATAGTGATAGGAAGTCAGAGAGTGAACAAAGAGATAACAGGCCGGCATGACCACAAAATATACATTTTCTAATTGGCTAAATAGCAAAGATACGACACAAATTAATTATATAGGTGTAGACTAAGTATTGTACATAACAATATAGAATATAGACATATGGCATACATTGATGTAAAGGGCAAAATGAGGACACATCCACAAAATCGTAATCATATTCGAATTCAAAAATATTTGTCCACGATCATATAAGTCCTCAAAGTGTATGATAACTTAATTAAATGCTATTTTAAAGTCAAGTAGACATATAATATTACAACAATTGAGACATTGAGCACAGAATATTGCCCTAAAATATAGGGCAAATATATATTGCACAGAGATTTGTTTTAGAGATATGTACACCGACCACATGTGACCAAAAAGTCCCGTGTCTTCAAAATAAATTTCTGGAAATAAGACTGTAGAGGACGTATATGTCGTGAACAGGGTAACAAAAGTTTCAGACATATATAAATCATGTACAATATTTTACCAATCCATTCATATAAAGATATATTAATATTGTACAATTGGAGAGACGGATCTCCTTATTGAAAGAGAACAGAAGTAGTAAGGAAAATATAGATGTTAAAAGTAATCAAATACTGGTTAGGGGCTGTTTATTTTTCCATCCCACCCGAGCAAAAACCTTCGAGGAATGGTTTGAAACAAACCGCCTCATTTAGGCCTGGAGGTGAAGTAGCCTTTAGTAAATAAATCCACCTCAGTTCCTTTTGGAGGAGGATTTTGTTCCAGTCGCCCCCCCTGGGGCTTGGGTGTATCCGATCTAATATTAGGAATTTAATCCTAGGAAAGTTCCCTCCATGTATTATTGAGACATGGCGACCCAGGGGGAGGTCAGGATCATAGGTTTGCATAGAAAGTATATGTCTGTAAGCTCTTCTCCAGAATTCTAACTTCGTTTTTCCTACATAGAAGCAACTGCAGCTACACTGGAGCAGGTAAACTACTCCAGTGGTTCTGCAGTTGGCGAAGTGTTTAGGATAGAATTTTTTCCCATTGGGAAGAGTAGGGTTTTTTTGTGTTGGCATATACTTGCAGTAGTGGCAAGAGCCACAGACAAAAGTGCCCTTATATTTGCAGTGTGTTCTCATTGATTCACTTTTATACTCACTACTAGTGATTTTATCACTAATGGAAGTGGCTCTTCTAAGTGTGAATTGAGGTTTGTCTGGCACAAAGTGACCCAAAGATGGATCGAGGGTCAACATGTGCCAGTACTTTTCAATAATTTGTTTAACTTGGCGGTGTTGTTGGTTAAATGTGAATATAATTCGTAATGGATTTGTATCTTTATGCCTGGTCGTTTGGAAGAGAGTATTTCTGGGTTTTTTCATTACTTTTCTGAAGGATTTTTTTAGCGAGGTATGAGTGTAACCTCGTGCTAGTAGTCTGTCTCGTAGATTATCTGTTTCTCTTCTAAATGTATCATCGTCTGTGCAGTTGCGCTTAATTCTCAAATATTGAGAATATGGTATGGAATTAATGAGAGGTTGTGGATGGAAGCTGGTGGCATGTAGTATCGTGTTACCTGCAGTGGTTTTTCTGAAGAGCTTGCTACATAATTTGCCATGTTCACCTTTGTATATCTCTATGTCTAAAAAGGTTATCTGGTTCTTGTCAAAGGACATCGTGAAAGTTAAATTAAACTCGTTTTTGTTCATTCTCAGTAGGCACTGCTCGAGTACATCGATGGGACCATCCCAGATGACCAAAATGTCATCTATATAACGATACCATCCCATAATATGGTTGGTATACTGAGTAAGATTCTCATCAGAGAGAAACATCTTCTCCCACTCCCCCAGGTACAGGTTGGCATATAATGGGACACAACATGTCCCCATCGCAACCCCCTGCACCTGGAGGTAGTGGGAGTTGTTGAAAGTGAAGACGTTGTGGGTAAGGATGTACTCGAGCAGTGCAATAATGAACTCCTTGTATGTAGGATCGGTGACCGTATTTTGTTGGAAGATATGTTTGATAGCTGCTAATCCCCGTTCGTGTGGAATTGAGTATGTTTCTCTCTGATGAGAATACCATACCATATTCTCAATATTTGAGAATTAAGCGCAACTGCACAGACGATGATACATTTAGAAGAGAAGCAGATAATCTACGAGACAGACTACTAGCACGAGGTTAAACTCATACCTCGCTAAAAAAATCCTTCAGAAAAGTAATGAAAAAACCCAGAAATACTCTCTTCCAAACCACCAGGCATAAAGATACAAATCCATTACGAATTATATTCACATTTAACCAACAACACCGCCAAGTTAAACAAATTATTGAAAAGTACTGGCACATGTTGACCCTTGAACCATCTTTGGGTCACTTTGTGCCAGACAAACCTCAATTCACATTTAGAAGAGCCACTTCCATTAGTGATAAAATCACTAGTAGTGAGTATAAAAGTGAATCAATGAGAACACACTGCAAATATAAGGGCACTTTTGTCTGTGGCTCTTGCTACTACTGTAAGTATATGCTAACAAAAAAAAACCCTACTCTTCCCAATGGGAAAAAATTCTATCCTAAACACTTCGCCAACTGCAGAACCACTGGAGTAGTTTACCTGCTCCAGTGTAGCTGCAGTTGCTTCTATATAGGAAAAACGAAGTTAGAATTCTGGAGAAGAGCTTACAGACATATACTTTCTATGCAAACCTGTGATCCTGACCTCCCCCTGGGTCGCCATGTCTCAATAGTACATGCACCCTGCTGCTACTGACACCACACAGACGTGCTTGGAGGAAGCTGAGACGGGCAGACTTATGCGTACTCACACCCAACCAGGGAACCTGCATATTTCCTTGGACTCCTGCCCATTTTGATTCTGGGGTATTATTCAAATACTTCCTGCTGCTGAAATTGGGACCCATGATCTGGTTCCTTTTATCCTCAGTTTTTAGCAGGATGGTAACCCCCACCCTCTAACTCCATCAAACAGGCTGTCTCAAGCCTTCGCAGTGAGGGGAGGACTGTGTCTGTTCTTATATTGGGGATATCCTTTGTGAAGCAACCTCAGTCCACCCTGGTTCTTTTTCCTGTGATTCACCTGGTATCTTCCCTATCTTCTTGAGCCTCGGTTCTGTGATCCCTGTGTGGCCTTGACGGGCGGCAAATTCTTGATTCGCATTGGATGCTGATAATGTCCCTGGGAGTGTTTATATGAATCTTAAGGGATGAAATATCCATTTTGACCAATTGTCGTTACCCCTGAAGAAGAGGTCAACCCCTTTTGCTTACCTCGAAACGTCGGGTTCTATGATCATTGGTTTTTTACTACCTGTATCATTGCATTTGGTCATTTATTTGTAGAATTACTTTTTCCCATTTACATGCATCCATTTTATTGTATATATGGTTAGGTCATGTGTAATGATTTTTAGATGCTAAATTAATAAACTACAATACTTTTATACAAAAACTATAAACTTCTACTACTTTCTACTTTATTAGAGGTAACCCCGTGAAAAAAGTCCCGCTAGAGGAATCGCACTCCTTCAGGGGGTGCTTAGGTTTGGCAAAAATTGGGATGGGGGCTTACCTCTAGAAAAATATACAGTGCCTACTGGGATGACACCTCCCTCCTTTCAATAGTACATGGAGGGAACTTTCCTAGGAATAAAATCCTAATATTAGATCGGATACACCCAAGCCCCAGGGGGGGCGACTGGAACAAAATCCTCCTCCAAAGGGAACTGAGGTGGATTTATTTACTAAAGGCTACTTCACCTCCAGGCCTAAATGAGGCGGTTTGTTTCAAACCATTCCTCGAAGATTTTTGCTCGGGTGGGATGGAGAAATAAACAGCCCCTAACCAGTATTTGATTACTTTTAACATCTATATTTTCCTTACTACTTCTGTTCTCTATCAATAAGGAGATCTGTCTCTCCAATTGTACAATATTAATATATCTTTATATGAATGGATTGGTAAAATATTGTACATGATTTATATATGTCTGAAACTTTTGTTACCCTGTTCACGACATATACATCCTCTACAGCAGGGGTCTCAAACTGCTGGCCCTCCAGCTGTTGCGAAACTACAAGTCCCATCATGCCTCTGCCTGTGGGAGTCATGCTTGTAACTGTCAGCCTTGCAATGCCTCATGGGACTTGTAGTTTCGCAACAGCTGGAGGGCCACCAGTTTGAGACCCTTGCTCTACAGTCTTATTTCCAGAAATTTATTTTGAAGACACGGGACTTTTTGGTCACATGTAGTCGGTGTACATATCTCTAAAACAAATCTCTGTGCAATATATAATATATTTGCCCTATATTTTAGGGCAATATTCTGTGCTCAATGTCTCAATTGTTGTAATATTATATATGTCTACTTGACTTTAAAATAGCATTTAATTAAGTTATCATACACTTTGAGGACTTATATGATCGTGGACAAATATTTTTGAATTCGAATATGATTACGATTTTGTGGATGTGTCCTCATTTTGCCCTTTACGTCAATGTATGCCATATGTCTATATTCTATATTGTTATGTACAATACTTAGTCTACACCTATATAATTAATTTGTGTCCTATCTTTGCTATTTAGCCGATTAGAAAATGTATATTTTGTGGTCATGCCGGCCTGTTATCTCTTTGTTCACTCTCTGACTTCCTATCACTATATTGGTCCGGGTGCCACTAACCATGCTTATCTGCTTAGATGTCATTAGCTCTGTTTATAGTTTACCAGTCACTTAGAGCCCTTGCACACTGGGGCGGGGGCGGCGTCGGCGGTAAAACGCCGCTATTAATAGAGGCGTTTTACCGTCGGTATGCGGCCGCTAGCGGGGGGGTTTTACCCCCCCGCTAGCGGCCGAGAAAGGGTTAAAAACCACCGCAAAGCGCCTCTGCAGAGGCGCATTGCCGGCGGTATAGCCGCGCCATCCCATTGATTTCAATGGGCAGGAGCGGTAAAGGAGCGGTATACACACCGCTCCTTCACCGCTCCGAAGATGCTGCTAGCAGGACTTTTATTACCGTCCTGCCAGCGCATCGCTCCAGTGTGCAAGCCCTCGGGGCTTTCACACAGGAATACATGCAGCGGCACTTTCGGGGCGGTTTGCAGGCGCTATTATTAGCGCAATAGCGCCTGCAAACCGCCCCAGTGTGCAAGGGCTCTTATTCTAATTATGTGATTTCCTGTCTATACATATATATTTTTTTGTTTTTTCATTAATGTTGCTGTCCCTATTTTGGCCACATAATGTCTTTTTGTAACTATTATCTTCCCTGCATATCTAAGGATTATAACATGCCCTTTTATAATTAAAACTATTTCCTTTTTTATGTTTCCCCAGGTCTTCTGTGGATGCGGGGGACCGGAGGGGCTGCTCGGCACGGAAAGCCGCCCAGATGTATTACCTGGGCGGCACTGTGGGAGGTCAGTTGGGCGATCCTACATCTCCTCCCATGACCTCCATCTTACTACCCCGGCGGACATGCGCAGTCCGCCGGGTTGGCATATCATGTCGGTGGGCCAGGTGTGTGTGACATCGCTCCAACGTGGTCACGCTGACGCGTGCGCGGTAGGGGTGGCGCCGCGCACTTACGGCCCAGGGGGTGGTTCGGAGGCGTCCCTGACAATGAGCTCCCTTAATCAGCTGAGCGCAATTATCAGCACCAGCTGATTCGGAGCTCACAATACACAAAAAGGCCAGATTCACTCATTCCCAGCTCGAGCACTGCACTTGCTGGATGCTGGGATGCGTGACTGGCTCTTTGATTAACCTGATGTAAAGGTAATTTTGGAAATTTTACATACTTCTTAAAATTAGCACATATGTTTGTACCACACAGTCTCTTTTTAGATTCTCCTCCTTAAAGGACTTACACCATTCTTACTTTAATTAATATATCACCATGTTTGCTGCTAAAATACCTTGTCTATACTGATTATCACAGCTGTTAACCCTGTAAGACATCTTGAAAATTATCCATACTCATATTTATGCTCATAGAAACAGTTTTCTTTAAATACAATGCTATTATTCATAGGTACCAGTCAATGGCTCCAATAGTATATGTATATTTAAATGTTACAATTATGTCATAACAAGATCCATTCATATTGATTATCCTTGTCTTTCTATACAAACAAACTATTATTTTTACTCAATAAAAATAGCCATTGGGCTATATAAATATACAAGACTATAGAAATAATATAAGGAACTTTATTCAGTACTTACAGCAAGAATACTGTTATTGCATATTTTTATTTCCATTTTTATCAATACACCATCATACAAATTTTAGTTCAGCAAAACTAATTTTATTTTATTTGCTTTTTTCCATAACATAACATTTTCCTTATGGTCATTTTTTCACCTATATTCTTACAATACTATTTTTATCTATATTCTTCTACATTACTCTTATTCTCAAATATTGAGTTTACTCATAATTAAGTTGCAGCATACATGTTTCAACCTGTAGTAGATATATGATATCTACGTACGACGTGGTAGCAAAATTCCTTGTTACATACTCTATATTGAGAAATTGTAACTTTAGTTTAAGTCTCTTTACAGTAATATCACTTGGAGAGTCTCCACTCTCCAAAGTTATGTTTGAACCTCCTTCTTTTTACTCATAGGGATTTCTCTTTTTGCCCCAGTATGCCGCTCCGGCCTTTACGCATCCGTGGAAGACGGGAATAGGTAAAACAACATACCTCCTTAATGAGACTATTACCTAATGACAACTCTGTGTAATAACTGTGATGCCAATGAGACAGCAACTTTACCAGCAATAATGTCCAGTGCTATTCTATTCTCAAGCCTTTTTTAAAAAATCAACGAAACATACCATGTAAGTGATTTGTTGAATATTTAACTCCAAGTGGAGTAATACACACATATCCACGTGTTGTGATAATTTGATTATCCTAGATGAAATTCTCTTTTCCTCCACACCCCTGAAGAAGGACTAAAATACTGTTTAGTTGAACTTCATGTACACAATGTTTTAATATATGTCGTTTTCAAATAAATAAAACTTTTTTATCTTTTATACATCACTATATCTTTATACTATTTATACTTTGTTGCAAGTGCCGTTAAAGTCCACTTAGGGGAATCCTTTCTTTACATGGAACTTCACCTGTTTGAACGTTCTGTAAACATCCGAATTTGCAGGTAGCTCAGCGGGATGTTCAGCCGCCAAGCACCCCACAATGCACTGCGCACTTCACAGTGCATTCTAGGGCCCTAATTAGATAAAGCCTTGCACCTGTCCCCAATTAGCACTGTCAGGGCCCTGATTGGACAAAGTGATAATTACTTTCTCCAATCATGGCTCAGTACTCATAGTCCCACCCCACACTATAAAAACTAACTTCCCATTGCCAGCTCTTGTAGTGTGTTGGAGTGGAGATAGATAGAGCAGGGCTCATTTTGCTACTAGCAGTTAGTGTGTCCACTGTTCAACTGTTCACTTACTGTGACTTTTGAGTGCAGAGTGCTAGTTTAGTGTTAGTTTAGTGTGTGAGAATAGTGTGTCAGTGTACTGTGTTAGTGTAGTTTAGTATTTAGCACAGCAGTACGTGTAATGCTTCAGGCAGTGAACTATGTTGGATCGTGTGGATCACAGCTTCAGAAGTCTATGAATACTATATTCTTAACTGTTAACTTTAACCTTAACAGCTATCAGGTAGTAAGACTAAGATAAGTTTGGAAATACAATTGGTTTTATTTAGAGTGGTAATACACAGCCACGACGGGGAGCTTTAGAGGCAACTTAAGCTTAGTAGTACTACACAGATATAAAGTTTATAGGAAACGTAAAGATACTTGCAGTGAGTGGATTCCTGGAGATGGGGTTACCCAGTGGCTTCTTGGGAGATGTACTGTTCTCCTATGTGGAAAGGAACAGGTAAGGTTTTCATCGGGCAAAGTAAGTAGACTGTGAGTAGGGCAGAGGAGAGTCTCTGACTACTAGAGAGGAAGGGGCTCTGTCCGGCCCAACACATGGAAGTTGGAGGGGCTCTGTCCAGCCCAAAAGAGAAGTGGAAGATGGGGCTCTATCCGGCCCAAAAGTGAGATGATAGTCGGGGCTCTGACTGGCCCAAAAGAGAGATGATAGTTGAGGCTCTGACCGGCCCAAAAGAGAGATGATAGTCGGGGCTCTGTCCAGCCCAAAAGAGAGATGATAGTTGAGGCTCTGACCGGCCCAAAAGAGAGATGATAGTTGGGGCTCTGACCGGCCCAAAAGAGAGATGGTAGTCGGGGCTCTGACCAGCCCAATAGAGAGAGTCGTCTTTTGGAGATATTTACCTGGCATCAGGTTCTTAGCACGAATGTCAAGCAAATGGCGTCGGCTGTTTAAGTAGGGACAAGAGGAGGAGCTGGGTGATGTCGTTGAGACGTCATCAATCTGCAACGGAGTTTGTGGAGATATCAGAGCTCCCAGTGGAAGGATAAGAATATTGCAGGAGAAATGTCGGAGCCTCCAGTGGAGGGATAAGGACATTACAGTACGTTACATTTGTGTCTTTTTTGTCCCCTGCCTGCCCTCTTTTTTTTAAATTGTCAGCTGCAGTTTCTGACTGCGAGGTGGTGTTCCCCCTTTTTTATTTTTTATAGTTTTTACTTTTCTGTCAGCCTCAGTCCTCAATTTAAAGTGCACTAAACGGCATTTTTCAGTTAATAAAGTGCATCCAAGTACACATTTCCCAGTTCTATAAAATCTGGGTAATAAGCCCCCATCATGTCTGGGAGGCAAACAAGGAGAGGCAGACGTTAACATGCCACTATGAGGGGGGCTAGTAGCGTGTCAGGGCACCTTTGTCTCTGTGTAGTGATGTAGAGGAGGTGGTGGACTGGCTTACTAAACCATCCTCATCCTCCTCATCCTTTATGACCCTTCAAGCTGGCACTAGTGTGCAGTCCACCACAGCTGCCAGAGCGGCTTATTCTGCCTCCTTGTCCGCAGCTACTACTGCCATAGCCTTAGCATCATGCATGGAGGAGTCAGCTGAATTATTTGAACAAAGCATCAGCCACTTGCTGCTTCAGGATGCACAGACATTACTCGATTCAGATGTTGGTTCTGAGGTAGAGAAAGGGACTAACATGAGCCAACAGAGAGGGGAGAACACTCATAAACAACAAATTGGCAGTCATGTTCCCCCAGCCGCAGTGTATTGCCAAGTTGGCTCCAGTGATGATAAGGATGGAGGGGATGCTGCTGATGAGGTAACTGACGCGACTTGGGTGCCAGATAGAGCAGAGGAGAAAGCGAGGGGGAGCAACAACCCCAATGAGGCAAGATGTCCTCCAAAGCTGGCATCATGGACATCATGGAAGAGTAGAGAGCAGCCACCCTATACCATCCAATTGTGGAGCTGTTATCTCTTAGCCAGCTTCCCAGAGCTCAACTGTGTGGGCCTTTTTTGGCACATGTGCAGCCGATCGCACTATTGCCATTTGCAATCTCTGCCGCATGAAGATACACCAGCCATTTGGGTACCACATAATTGACAAGGAATTTAACCTCCCACCACTCAGTCCGTTGGCAAGAGCACCTGAAAGTCACACACTAGGGACCAAATTATTCTCCTCCTCACTCCTCACCTCTCCTGTGTAACCCCACTATATCTCATGACCTCTCAGCAGCCTCCACTGAAAGGGATGATGGTATAGCGAAGGTTGTCACAGGTCCTCGCAACACGTCTGCCAGCAGCACACCACCACCTGTAGAGTATAGCAGGAAAATTTCTCTGCCCCAGCTGCTGCAGCACAAAAAAAAAAAAACACCCCCTGCCACCCACATGCCCAGCGTCTAAATTCCAGCTTGTCGAAATTGCAGGCTTTACAACTCCTGCCTTTCCGTCTGGTGGATTCTACCCCCTTTCTGTGAATTTGCAGTGTGTTGTACCACAATGGCAGGTTCCCAGTGGCTATTTCTTTTCATGTAAGGCCATTCCAGCTCTGTACCATCATGTGGAAGGCAATGTTTTGGCATTGTTGGGCAAGGCATTCAGCCGCGAGGTCCACCTTACTGCTGACTCGTGGTCCAGCAAGCATGGTCAAGGACAGTGTATTTCCTTCACAGCACACTGGGTAACTCTGCTTGCAGCTCAGATAGATGAAGAACAGAACTGAAGCTTGTTTTGCCGCCACATCTCCCTACAGCTGGTGGTGATGATGCGAGATCTGTCAGCTCCACCCCCTCCTCCTCCTCCATCCCCTCCTCTGCTGGATTGTCCTATGAACCACCAGTACTCCCTAAGTGTTCAAGGGGCCATTCAACAAGTCAGACAAAAAGATGCCATGCAGCGTTTCAGCGGGTGTGTTTAGGGGACAAGAGCCACACCGGAGCAGAGATTCTTTCAGCTCTGCAGGGGCAGGCCCAGAGGGGGTTCATGCCACGGAAGCTTAAGCCAGGAATGGTGGTGTGCGATAATGGCACTAACCTTCTGTCTGCCCTTCGACAGGGAGAGTTGACACATGTGCCATGCCTTGCACGTGTCCTCAATTTGGTGGTGCAGCATTTCCTAAACAGGTACCCAGGTTTGCAAGATCTTCTAAAGCATGCCAGAAGACTCTGTAGCCATTTCAGGTAGTCATACACAGCCAGTTTTTGATTGGCTGAAATTCAGCGGGAATTCCTCCTGCCCGTAAACCACCTGATTTGTGACATGCCCACCAGGTGGAACTCAACTTTGGCAATGCTGCAGCAGCTGCACATGCAGCAGAGGGCCGTCAGTGTGAGTATGGCACAAGGACAGGCTCAGGGCACCTTGGCTTTTTTCCCCATGCCAATGGCTGCTGATAAAAGATGCATGCACTGTACTGTCACCATTTGAGGAGGCCACAAGGATGGTGAGCCGTGACAATGCATGCATCAGTGACAAAATCACTCTTGTGTTCCTGCTGGAGCAGACTTTGGGTGGCATTATAGACAGGGCACTCGAGGAAGCAGTGGGAGGAAGAGGAGGAAGTCCTTTCCTCTCAAGGCCTGCTTTATGCAGATACCATTCTTGTGGCCCCACAGAACACAAGAGGAGAGGGAGGAGGAGGATTATGACAGTTTTGAAGGCATTGAAGCAGAGGAAGACATACGTCAAACCTTAAAGCGGAACTTCAGTCATTATTTCATCTTTCCATCTAGTAAATCCTTTGCCCTTGTTTTAACTTTGGATAGAAAAACATTTTTTTCTGCCAGTAAATACCTTATACAGCCCACTTCCTGTTTCTTGGCTGGTAAAAAACCTAGGCTTATGACATCATGCACAGCCCTCTCTCTCACTTTCATGAGAGTTTGCCAGGAAGGGAGGGGGATGAGTCATAAGAGGGCCAATGAGAACTGCAGAGCTGGAGGTGTGCCTCTGTGTGTCTGTGTAAATCCAGAAAGTGAACAGGCAGCAGCTTCAGCTGCCCACAGTTAAAAAGGTTGCAGACAGACTCAGTGGAGGGAGATTGCTGCAGCATATTTGGCAAGTACAAAATCACATTATATATAAAATAATATGCAAAGTGGTTGCAGGGAAGCCTCAGCATGGCAAAGATTTTTTTATTACAAATTATGTGAGCAGACTACAATTCCTCTTTAAGAGATGGTTTTCAACACCCAGAAACCTTGGGAGTAGTACATTGCTAGGAAGAGGCAGTTCCAGATACTGTAATCCTCATTGGCCTTGAGCACTCTGCTTCTCATGTCTCCGCAAACTTGCAGTGCATGGCCTCCTTTATTCTTCAAAACCTGAGAAAGAACCCAAGAATTTGTGGCATCAAAAATAAAGATTATTGTTGGTTGGCAACCCTCCTTGACCACCGTTACAAGGAGAACTCTCTGAAGTCTCTAAACTCTTCCTGTCCCTGCAGAGGGATCAGAGGATGAAATATCTTGAGGACACCCTGAAGAGGAGTTTATGTAACGCCTTTCCATACTCTGCTCTCATGGAAAAGCTAGTTTTGAGGCTTCTGTTGTTAAAATGGGGCCGCCTCAGTGATGCATTAAGAAAAAAATTTTAGTCCTCGGTACCCAGGGCTGTCAGCTTCAACATCATATTGGCAGTGTCTGTATCAAACAGTGGAAGATTAACTAGGGGGGAAAACAGACATGGAGAGATTTCCAGTAGGCGATCCACTGGGTTTCTGGGTCATGAGAATATACCACTGGCCAGAACTTGCACAGTATGCAATTTAGCTGCTGGGCTGCCCTGCATCCAGCATGCTTTCTGAACGGGCATTCAGTTCTGCCGCAAGTTTTGTAACAGATAAAGCATGTCTGTCCACCGATTTAGTTGTAAAAATGAATCAGTCCTGGATTAGCAGCAGCTATCAAGTCCCTTATGCCATTATCACTGATTAAGGGTTATTAGGATTGCGAATCTCTGCAAGACTGTCTAGGCTAACTAGTTTTGTGGGTGCTGATTTTATCTTGAAGCAATTTTTTGGTATAGGTTTTATGGGCACAATTAACACCCAAGGACCATTTTTTCTGCACCTGTTTGACAAGTGCATCAAATTAAATTTTTTACATCAAGGCCAATTCTTGCTTTCATCAAGCCTACCTCTAGAAGGTTACAGGGTGAGAGCACCAACAACACTCAAAGATCAATTTTTTCGCAACTGTTTGACAGGGGCATCAAATTAATTTTTTTTACAGCAAGGCCAATTCTTGCTTTCATCAAGACTACCACTAGAAGGTTATGGAGTGAGGGCACCAACAACACCAAATATAATTTTTTTCCTCCTACTGTGTAACAGGGGCATCAAATGTAAATTTTTTACAGCAAGGCCAATTCTTGCCTTCGTCAAGACTACCTCTAAAAGGTTAAGGGGTGAAGACACCAACAACACCCAAAGACCAGTTTTTCAGCACCTGTTCCTTCTATCCAATGTCTGCCAAAGAGACACCAGAATTTATCCTAAAAATTGCTAATCTTGTTCCGAGTGCACTAAATTGTGGCCCCAAGCTGTTGTTTACTAAATAAAGAAAGCTTACAGGGAAAATCAATTTAAATGTCTTTTTTTTTTTCCTTTTATAAATGTCAGTTTTGCTACAGCAGGTTCTATACATGGTACAGATGCGCCACTTTACAGGCAGACTAATGGGACACCCCAGGTACTATATTTAAAGGAATTTTTCATTTTTATTGTTTCACTTTAAGCATGCTTAAAATTGCTTCTCTTTTAAAAATTATCTTTTTAAAAGTTGTTTTTGCATTGGTACATGTCCTCTAAGGCAGCATCTGGGCCCCTATACCCTTTTTATGGCCAAAAACTTGCATATAAGCCTTAAAAACAGGGCTTTTGATTTTTCCTGTTCGGGTCCCATAGACTTCAATGAGGTCCATCATTCATGTCCAAACTTTTGCGATGTTCGAGAGTTATGGCGCAGGGGGTCATCTCTACCCGAAATATATATTGGACACGTTGCATGCCATGTAAGTGTTTTTACTAGGCCGCAATGCAACAAGGATAGACTGGTTAGTGTTAACATGAAATAAAAAATAGAGTGTGCTTTTTCACAGCCTGTACAAAGGCAGCAGTGGTAGAAGCATATGTGATTTATTTCAGACATGAAGTAATGAAAGGAGAAGCTTGGGCTATACAGGAAATTTTTTTTTTTTTTTAGCAGAATCCACAGAAAATGTAATTTTTTAGCATTTGAAGAACAGGCTTGGCTATTGTTAGCCAGTCAATAGTGTACATACTTTTTGTTTGTCACAAAGGCCCCTAGCACTAAATGTACATTCAGAGAGTTCACCGGCGACACAGCAGTCCAGCAGCTAAGTTGCTTGAGCAAGCTTTTGTCAGTGATCAGTCCTTGTGACCCAGTAGTCAACTTTTCTGATGGTCCCCTTGACCTTATATATTACCCCACCATGTGATGCAGCGACTGCCGATAGCAGCAGACAGCTCTGGGCGCATGAGATGTATGCTGCCAGGTTTTGGAAAGGAGGTTATGAGGTTCTTCACTGGCGCATCCTCTAGGTGTTTCATCCTCTGGTCTCTCTGTGATAGCAGAACAAGCTCTGCAACTTTACCCTTGTAACATGGATCAAGGAAGGAGGGTTGCCAACAAGTAATGGTCCCTCTCCTTAATGCCATGAATCCTAGGGTCAGTTCACAGGCTTTCAAGTATGACGGAGCCCATGTACCACAAATTACTGGAAAAGGAGGAATCCAAAGTCCCAGGGTCCTGAGCTATCTCTCCCCATGACTTACTGGGATTGTAAGTGATGAAACCCACCCCTGGAAGCCTGTTTTATGTTCTCCTCCTCAACCCTGCCATGGCAATCATACTCTCTTTTTTCCTCCATGTGATCCTCCTGTGCCTGCTGCAACCTCACAGGGACAGCATCTGGATATAGTGGGCTCTGAAGAGCAAGGAAGTCACTAGGGCACAGCACAGGGGAGTCACCAGGGCACACTACAAGGGGGTCACCGAGGCTCACCACAGGGGGTCACCAGGTCAGAGCACAGGGGGGTCACTAGGTAACACAACAGAGGGGTTTCCAGGGCAGAGTACAGAGAGGTTCCCAGGGCAGAACACAAAAAGGTCACCAGGGCAGAGCACAGGAGGATAACCAGGTCAGACTACAGAGGGGGTCACTAAGTCAGGGTACAGAAGGATCACCAGCTCAGAGCAGGTCAGGGCACATAGGGGTCACCAGGGCATGGCCCAGCAGGGGTCACCAGAGCAGGACACAGAGGGGTCAGCAGGGCAGAGCACAAGGGGGTCGTTTCAGCTCCTAAACCTAGCACTAAAACCTTTTGTTGTAAGAATTTTCTTTTTGCTCTTTAACTACCTCCCACCCGCCGTATTGACAAATGATGGGGGGCGGATGCTCCATTGTTCTGGGACAATGTCATAGGACGTTGCCCCAGTCTCACCATGCTTGCACGCCCACGGGAGTGCGCAGTATGGCGATTGTGGGGCGCGCCATGTCACTGGGACACGGCACAACCCCGATCTCGGTAAAAAGCCAATGAGGCGTTGCTGTACCCATACTCCAATCACAGCTGATTCCTATGTAAACAAGGAAATGCCAGTTGTCAGCTCTCCTTGCCTTACACTGACAGAGTGTGAGAAGAGAAGAGCCAATCAGCTGCATCTCCTCACAGGGGAGACCTGTGCAGATAAGCAGGGCACTGATCATCAGTGCCCTAATGATCAGTGCAGCCCCAACTGTGCCCATCAGTGATGCCAGTCTGTGCCCATCAGTGATGCCAATTTGTGCCCATCAGTGATGCCAATCTGGTGCCCATCAGTGATGCCTTTCAGTGCCTGATCGTCAGTGCCGCCTATCCGTGTCACCTGTCACTGCCCATAAGTGGCGGCTATCAGTGCCCATCAGTGCTGCATATTAGTGCCTCCTCATCAGTGCAACCTCATCAGTGCCCTTCAGTGCCATCTCATCAGTACCCATCAGTGCAACCTATTAGTGCACATCAGTAAAGGAGAAAAATTACTTATTTACCAAATTTTCTGACAAATTAACAAAAACTTATTTTTTTCTTTTTTTAGCAAAAAAAACCCAAAAACCCAGCAGTGATTAAATACCATCAAAAGAAAGCTCTATTTGTATGAAAAAGAATTATAAAAATGTTATTTGGGTACAGTGTTGCATGACCACGCAATTGTCATTCAAAGTGTGACAGCGCTGAAAACTGAAAATTGGCCTGGGCAGGAAGGGTGTAAAAGTGCCCAGTATTGAAGCAGTTAATAAAAGTGGTCTGCCAAGCCCTTAACTATAGTTTCTGTCTGACGTGAACTCGCTGTACAAACCCATCTACCACAAGAGCTAAATATCCCCCATATCAAACACATTAGCTCTGATTTATTTCAGGGTTTAAAATTACCATAATTAGTAATAATATTGGACTTGTAAAGTAAGCAGATGCTGAGATTTGTTTCACAGTATTGGTGAGCTAGTTAAACAAATTATTATTATTATTATTATACAGGATTTATTAAAATGAAGGAAGACAGTACAGTTACAATACAGTTTGGTACAAGAGCAATCAGAGGGCCCTGCTTGTTAGAGCTTACAATCTAATGCCGCGTACACACGAGCGGACTTTACGGCGGACTTTGCCCGGCGGACTGGATTTCGTCGGACAATTCGATGTGTGTGGGCTCCAGCGGACTTTGTTTTCTCAAAAGTTGGACGGACTTAGATTTTAAACTTGTTTAAAATTTATCCGTTGAAATCGAGTCCGGTCGAAAAGTCCGCTCGTCTGTATGCTAGTTCGACGGACAAAAAGGCACGCTAGGGCAGCTATTGGCTACTGGCTATGAACTTCCTTGTTTTAGTCCGGTCGTACGTCATCACGTACGAATTCGACGGACTTTGGTGGATTGTGTGTAGGCAAGTCCGTTCATTCACAAAGTCCGTCGGAAAGTACGTCGAAAAATCCGCCGGGCAAAGTCCGCCGTAAAGTCCGACCGTGTGTACGCGGCATTAGAGATCAACTGGATTAGGTCTTGTTCGCACAGGCTTAAGCCTAGTACACATGGGCCGAATGTCGGGTCTGGGCCTGGATTCTGTCGGATGAGCATGCTGGAAAACCAGCAGCTGACTGGCCCCCAATCAAGCACTCTCAGCCAATGGCTGAGAGGGCTGACCAGAGTGTTCTGGCGGGGGTCATTCCCCTGTCAGAACACAACACAACAACAAGCTCAGCAGGGAATATCGCTGTACTAAAGTCAGATCGTTAATACAGTGGCACCGCTCTGAGCTGTCAATTTTTTTTTGTTAAATCCAGCCAACCTGATAGTGTGTACTAGGCTTTAGCATCTATAAGAGCAGTGTACAGCAATCTTTTGCAAAACCTTCAGCAAGCTTCAATTAGCTTTGTTTAAGCCTTTAAAAAATGCTTTAGTTCCAATTTTGGAATGTTATACAAATATAATAAACACTTTGCATCATCAGAACCATAGACCCACAACTGATCCAAGTTCAAATTTACCATCTAGCTCTTTAAATTGAACCTGATCTGGCTTAGAAGTATTCATTCACCGCCGGCTCTACAGTGAAGACTGAGTAATCCAAGACTACTGATTGCTCAGTTCTTGGATCTGTTCTCAGCACAGAGCAGAGACTCTCTGTCACTGCTCTGTGCTCTGTCCCTCCAGTGCTCACTGAAGCACTGGGTTGTGGAGGGGCAGGAGCGGTTGGCTCAGGCTCTTATGTTGCTGAGTGGCTGAGCCAGCGGTCAGGCAGGAATCTGAGCGGATCCCAACATTATTGTCAGGATCCTTGCAGAGCCTTGACTGTCTCTGTTATGTCAGCCAACAGCGGGCTTTAGCCTGCTGTCAGCTGAATCTGGGTCACAGGACTGCAGAACTAAGTGCACTCCTGTGACCCACAGGAGAAGTATGGCCAAAACAGCTTTGGCCATACTTTAAGATTCAGGCAACACTGACAGATATGCTGTAAGTCAGAAAGCAAAGTCTACAAGTAAAAGATTTTTATGTGGACTGGTCCTTACCTGTCATATACATGTCATATTGAATATCTTAAGCATATTATTTATGTATTTTATACAGAATGTTTTATATTCTATAACAACATAATTTAGCAGTTACACAGTTATGCCCTGTTACTCACGATAGGATTTTCCGATGGAAAATGTGTGATAGGACCTTGTTGTCGGAAATTCCGACCGTGTGTAGGCTCCATCACACATTTTCCATAGGAATTTCGGTCACACAAAATTTGAGATCTGGTTCTCAAATTTTCTGACAACAAAATCCGTTGTTGGAAATTCCAATCGTGTGTACACAATTCCGACGCACAAAGTTCCACGCATGCTCAGAATCACGCAGAAGAACCACACTGGCTATTGAATTTTATTTTTCTCGGCTCGTCGTACGTGTTGTACATCACCGCGTTCTTGACGTTCGGAATTTCCGACCAACTTTGTGTGACCGTGTGTATGCAAGACAAGTTTGAGCCAACATCCGTCGGAAAAAATCCCATGGATTTTGTTGTCGGAAAATCCTATCGTGTGTACAGGGCATTAGTCTCGGTTCACACTGGGGCGGCTTCAAAGTCGGCCGACTCTGAAGCCGCCCCACACAACGCGACTTCAGCGTGGCTTGCAAACGACTTCTTTAATAGAAGTCAATGCAAGCTGCTCGGAAGTCGCCCCAAGTAGTACAGGAACTTTTTTCTAAGTCGGAGCAACTTGAGTTGCTCCAATTAGAACTGTTCCATTGCACTGAATGGAACGCGAGTCAGGTGGCTAAGTCGCCTGACATGTCGCCCCAGTGTAAACTGAGCATTACTGTGACATAGGGATACATTTACCCTTTAATACTAATATTTTCTCTTTCCTTACACAGAGGAAGAATTAAACATTTAGATGTTGTAACTCTTCTAAGAAGAATTCAGCCACCCCTGGGATTTGGAAAATTCTGCCCCCATAGGGTGGCTTGTAAGGTAAGGAGGAAAAAATTATAGATAGGAGCCCACATATTTATTATTTTAAATGTACTTTACATACAGAACACCCCACATTTTCTTGTCAGGCATGAAAAATAAAAACATTAGAAAACTTACGTCCCCTCAATACCAGAGTTTTCTGGAATTTTCCACTGACTGCTGCTGTCACATGTTTTTTAGATTTGTGGAGTGTTTGTCATAGGTTTTGCAGGTTTAAATTGGTGTAGAAATCTCTGCACACGCACATACACACACACACACACTTGACCTAATTTTTTTGCTGAGCATAGGGTTGCCACCTGTCGGGATTCACCCTGACAGTCCGGGTTTTGAATCATGTGTCCAGGTTTTAGTCCACCTGAAACCAGGACACATAGTTCAGACAGGCATGTGGCTGGGAACAGGGCTTGACAGGAGGGTGAGGGGGCACTATGTGAGCCACATTACTATTCTCTTTGGAGTGCCCAAAGGTGTCCCAGGTCTGTTACAACCCTATAGTGTATACTAAAACAAAAAAATATATACCGCGCACCGCTAAAATGTTCGGGTTTGGCTTGAAGAAAAAGTGGCAACCTTAGCTGAGCAGCCAGTTATTTTAACCATTCACATTTATTTTCAAAATAAAAACAGCTTTATGACAAGGTCCTAATAAACAGTAAGCTACTATCCCCTTAGGCCTGATTCACACATATGCAGGTTGCAGTTTGTATATACCAGATGCATTTTGCATTTTTCAATACACGTTTTTTGATCCATTGAAGTCTATGGAACCAAAAACCAGAAAAAACATCCCTCCATAAAATTCACAGATGTGAACTACATCCATAGGAAGCCATGTTAAATGGACTGTACTGAGTTTCTGCAAAACTGAAAAAGCACTAAAAAATGCATAGGTGGGAACCAGGCCTTACTAGCCATGTAATAATGAGGAGGAGGAGTAAGATTTCATATTAATTTAAATTCAACACAACTCTTTTGCTCTCTTTGTAGAGACTGGTCAGCATGAACATGCCGCTGAATAGTGATGGCACGGTTACCTTCAATGCCACTTTATTTTCACTTGTGAGGACAGCACTGAAAATCAAAACTGAAGGTAAAAACTTACATTCATGTTAGCGGCGCTAGACATTTATATGTATGCTCCATGGACAAGGTAAAATACAGAATCTGCAGCTCATTGGGACATTAATATACAGTCTGTGTACGTTCAGCAGCATTTACCTATGGGAGCTTATGCATGTAAATGAAAGCCCATGGAGAAGACTCTAAAAAAAATAGGTTTTTCTCATTATATACTGTATATCTAAAGGATGTGAAAAATAATGAGCTCCTGGTGTTCTCAAAAGCTAACTAAAGATGCAGCAGCACAGCCACTAATGTAACCCTTTTGTACTATGTACATTTGGCTAATGGCATAGTGGACAGGGGTAGAGGCATTCTGTCCAAATCCCCGCAACAGAATATATCACTCTCTGTAACTCCCTGGGGTTTACTTTAAAGTTGTTTTTTATGAATATTGCTTTAAGGATACGCCAGTAAAAGCGAGCTCCTCCCTAGCTAGAATCATAAACTACTGATAAGGTCAAGTCAGGCTGCCCATTTTACTAACTAACCACCCAAGGGCCTGCTAAATTATACTCTATAAACATTCTTTCTTTCGTCCCTTTCAGCAACGAGTGGGTGCTTTTAAGAGGGGTATTAAAAAATGGGAGGGGGGGGGGGGTCCTACTATTCCATTCTCTATGCCCCAAGAAGGTAATAGTAGTCATTGAAGGGGATTTTTTGAACATAAAGAGACATTTACTATCATTTTACGTGCCGTGTTTACATACAGTATTTATTCCCAATCTGAATAAAGCTCACATATTTATTATTTTGTAACTAAAGCATGGGTTTCTGAAAGTTTCACACTGTAGTTATCAAGCTACCATTACTAATTTGGAAACAATTATTAGAAAAAAATGTAACAGCTAGGGAAGTGCATTAGCAAATATTTCTTCCTGATCCCTGAGAGCTTTGGTATTCACCCTTTAAATCCTAATTACTTTTGTAGTTACACGCTAAGCCAGTGTTTCTCAACCTTTTTCCAGTGCCCTTGAAAAGTATTTTGAGGCACCCCTGTCCAAGGCTTGATTCACGTTACTGTGTATCGTGGAACACACACAACATTGCGCTCGTTCCTGACACACACACAAATGCTCTGCTCTTTAGGGTTGTCATTAATTCTTAATGGTACCCCACACATTGGCAAACATGGGGGTGCATTTGGTGCGGCGCAATTTTAAAATTTTTTATGTCAGTATTCCATTGTATATCCCTGTATGTTGCGGTCGTTCAGATGCTTATCTAATAGTTTTTCTAAATTATCTATGCTCCCCGCTGAGACCACCACCTGTGGAAGGGAATTCCACATCCTTACCACTCTTACAGTAAAGAACCCTCTACGTAGTTTGAAATTAGAAGAAAAGCAGTTTAACCCCAGTGAATGGCCGCGTGTCTTATTAAATTCCCTTTCACAGAAAAGTTTTATCCCTATTGTGGGGTCACCAGTATGGTGTTTGTAAATTGAAATCATATCCCCTCTCAAGCGTCTCTTCTCCAGGGAGAATAAGTTCAGTGCTCTCAACCTTTCCTCATAACTAAGATCCTCCAGACCCTTTATTAGCTTTGTTGCCCTTCTTTGTACTCGCTCCATTTCCAGTACATCCTTCCTGAGGACTGGTGCCCAGAACTGGACGGCATACTTAGGAGTCTTGTAGAGTGGGAGAATTATTGGTCTATTTCTGGAGTTAATCCCTTTTTTAATACATGCCAATATTACACACATACACATGTACACACACATACACACACAGACACATGTATAAAGCCCTGTAAAAGGTTCTAGCTTTTCTCATTCAGCTGGATATTGCACTGTAGGGGGAAGCAGAGAGAACAGCACACTCCCCCTCCCTTTATGCCGTGTACACACGACCGGACTTTTCGACCTAACTGGTCCGACGGAACTAATTCGTCAGACAATTCGATCGTGTGTGGGCTTCATCGGACCTTTTCTGTCGAAAAATCTGTCTGACAAGTCTGTTTCGTTGGAACTCCGTCGGAACTCCTTCGAAAAGTCCTTCGGAGTTCAGTCCGACGAAAAGTTTGGTCGTGTGTACATGGCATTACTTTCACTTTTGAAGCTGACAGAGCTCCTTCACAGTGTCGATGTACAGATCGTCAGGGGATCAGAAGATCGGGCTCATCTGACAGCCCCTCTCTCCCATGATCCCACGGCACACCTGAGGACCTCTGGCAGCACACTGGTTGGGAAAGGCTGCCCTAAGTCCTGATTCACACTAAATGCGGCTTTGAAATCGTACGACTTCACTCTAAATCACACAATTTCAAAGTCACATGTCAGTGCGACTTCAGGTGCGACTTGACTGACATCTGTGCGACTTCATGTACAGAGGTATATGCAAGTCGCACCTGAAATTGGCAAAAGTAATGCAGGAACTACTTTTTCAAATCGCACCAATTTGAACAGTTCTGTTGCCAAAAATAGGATGCGACTTGTCATGCAATTTGACCTGTCAAATCGTGTGATCGATGTGAACAGGGGCTTAACCTGTGTTCTTCTGGTTCCTTGTGTTCTTCCATCTGTAGCCAGCCCCAGCCTGAACAAGCCTAATTGCAGGGAATCCTGGTGAAAGCCCAGCACTCTGTAGATTTTGCTTTTTGAGAACCCTCCTGGTGGTAACTAGCGGTGAGCTCAGATGTGTTTGGATCCTAGTCTGATCACAGTCACAGCCAGGAAGCTGTCATTGTCCTTGGCCAACTATAAAGGGCAGTGACAGCTTTCTGGTAGGATTGTTCAGGTGGGTTCAGACTAAGATCTGAAAGTGCCTGAGCTCATCCCTAGTGGTAATTAGGGATGAGCTTCGAGTTCGAGTCGAACTCATGTTCGACTCGAACATTGGCTGTTCGCAAGTTCGCCGAACAGCGAACAATTTGGGGTGTTCGCGGCAAATTCGAATGCCGCGGAACACCCTTTAAAAGTCTATGGGAGAAATCAAAAGTGCTAATTTTAAAGGCTAATATGCAAGTTATTGTCATAAAAAGTGTTTGGGGACCTGGGTCCTGCCCCAGGGGACATGGATCAATGCAAAAAAAAGTTTTAAAAACGGCCGTTTTTTCAGGAGCAGTGATTTTAATAATGCTTAAAGTCAAACAATAAAAGTGTAATATCCCTTTAAATTTCGTACCTGGGGGGTGTCTATAGTATGCCTGTAAAGGGGCGCATGTTTCCTGTGTTTAGAACAGTCTGACAGCAAAATGACATTTTGAAGGAAAAAACTCATTTAAAACTACCCGCGGCTATTGCATTGCCGACAATACACTTAGAAGTTCATTGATAAAAACGGCATGGGAATTCCCCAAAGGGGAACCCCGAACCAAAATTAAAAAAAAAAATGACGTGGGAGTCCCCCTAAATTCCATACCAGGCCCTTCAGGTCTGATATGGATATTAAGGGGAACCCCGGCCAAAATTAAAAAAAAAAAATGACGTGGGGTTCCCCCTAAATTCCATACCAGACCCTTCAGGTCTGGTATGGATTTTAAGGGGAACCCCGCGCCAAAAAAAAAAAAAAAAACGGCGTGGGGTCCCCCCAAAAATCCATACCAGACCCTTATCCGAGCACGCAACCTGGCAGGCCGCAGGAAAAGAGGGGGGGACGAGAGTGCGGCCCCCCCTCCCTCCTGAACCGTACCAGGCCACATGCCCTCAACATTGGGAGGGTGCTTTGGGGTAGCCCCCCAAAACACCTTGTCCCCATGTTGATGAGGACAAGGGCCTCATCCCCACAACCCTGGCCGGTGGTTGTGGGGGTCTGCGGGCGGGGGGCTTATCGGAATCTGGAAGCCCCCTTTAACAAGGTGACCCCCAGATCCCGGCCCCCCCCCTGTGTGAAATGGTAACGGGGTACATAAGTACCCCTACCATTTCACGAAAAAAGTGTCAAAAATGTTAAAAATGACAAGAGACAGTTTTTGACAATTCCTTTATTTAAATGCTTCTTCTTTCTTCTATCTTCCTTCATCTTCTGGTTCTTCTGGTTCTTCTGGCTCTTCTGGTTCTTCCTCCGGCGTTCTCGTCCAGCATCTCCTCCGCGGCGTCTTCTATCTTCTTCTCCTCGGGCCGCTCCGCACCCATGGCATGGGGGGGAGGCTCCCGCTGTTCTCTTCTTCTTTTCTTCTCCGGGCCGCTCCGCAATCCATGCTGGCATGGAGGGAGGCTCCCGCTGTGTGACGGCGCTCCTCGTCTGACAGTTCTTAAATAACGGGGGGCGGGCCCACCCGGTGACCCCGCCCCCCTCTGACGCACGGGACATGACGGGACTTCCCTGTGGCATTCCCCGTGACGTCACAGGGAAGTCCCGTCAAGTCACCGTGCGTCAGAGTGGGGCGGGGTCACCGAGTGGCCCCGCCCCCCCGTTATTTAAGAACTGTCAGACGAGGAGCGCCGTCACACAGCGGGAGCCTCCCTCCATGCCAGCATGGATTGCGGAGCGGCCCGGAGAAGAAAATGAAGAAGAGGAGAAGAAGAGAAGAAAAGAAGAAGAGAAGAGCAGTAGCCTCCCCCCCATGCCATGGGTGCGGAGCGGCCCGAGGAGAAGAAGATAGAAGACGCCGCGGAGGAGATGCTGGACGAGAACGCCGGAGGAAGAACCAGAAGAGCCAGAAGAACCAGAAGATGAAGGAAGATAGAAGAAAGAAGAAGCATTTAAATAAAGGAATTGTCAAAAACTGTCTCTTGTCATTTTTAACATTTTTGACACTTTTTTCGTGAAATGGTAGGGGTACTTATGTACCCCCTTACCATTTCACACAGGGGGGGGCCGGGATCTGGGGGTCACCTTGTTAAAGGGGGCTTCCAGATTCCGATAAGCCCCCCGCCCGCAGACCCCCACAACCACCGGCCAGGGTTGTGGGGATGAGGCCCTTGTCCTCATCATCATGGGGACAAGGTGTTTTGGGGAGCTACCCCAAAGCACCCTCCGAATGTTGAGGGCATGTGGCCTGGTACGGTTCAGGAGGGAGGGGGGGCCGCACTCTCGTCCCCCCCTCTTTTCCTGCGGCCTGCCAGGTTGCGTGCTCGGATAAGGGTCTGGTATGGATCTTTGGGGGGACCCCACGCCGTTTTTTTTTTTTTTTTGGCGCGGGGTTCCCCTTAAAATCCATACCAGACCTGAAGGGTCTGGTATGGAATTTAGGGGGAACCCCACGTCATTTTTTTTTTTTATTTTGGCCGGGGTTCCCCTTAATATCCATATCAGACCTGAAGGGCCTGGTATGGAATTTAGGGGGACTCCCACGTCATTTTTTTTTTTTTAATTTTGGTTCGGGGTTCCCCTTTGGGGAATTCCCATGCCGTTTTTATCAATGAACTTTTATGTGTATTGTCGGCAATGCAATAGCCGCGGGTAGTTTTAAATGAGTTTTTTCCTTCAAAATGTCATTTTGCTGTCAGACTGTTCTAAACACAGGAAACATGCGCCCCTTTACAGGCATACTATAGACACCCCCCAGGTACGAAATTTAAAGGGATATTACACTTTTATTGTTTGACTTTAAGCATTATTAAAATCACTGCTCCTGAAAAAACGGCAGCTTTTAAAACTTTTTTTTGCATTGATCCATGTCCCCTGGGGCAGGACCCAGGTCCCCAAACACTTTTTATGACAATAACTTGCATATAAGCCTTTAAAATTAGCACTTTTGTTTATTCATGTTCGTGTCCCATAGACTTTAACGGTGTTCGCGTGTTCGAACGAACTTTTTTCCTGTTCGCATGTTCTGGTGCAAACCGAACAGGGGGGTGTTCGGCTCATCCCTAGTGGTAATCAATATCACAAAATTTTGTGTTCTCACCAGATAAGCAATAGCGGGGAAATCTTCAAATGGGGCGTTTGTTACAGTGACAACTGTCTAAGACCTCATTCACATGAGCAGACAGACCTTTACACTCATTCAGAGGGCCCTGTCAACCTACGAGGGTGATACAGATGGTCTGTGCAGCCAGTCTGTTCAAATCAACGAAGGATCTTCGTGGATCTTCACACACATCCCTGCTTGTACTTCTGTGCAAGACCGATGCATGGCGCAGAATGCAGACAGACAGAACGCAGATGGATTTACACTCAGGAATGTATGTGAAGATCCATGCAGCCACCTGCCCGTCAATGATTTTACCAGCCTGGTTGCCCGAAACTTCATGAACCACCTGTCTTTGCCTCCAGGGTGGATTAACATGGCCCTCTGCACGGGTGTATCGATCAGTACACCTGTGTGAATGAGGTCTAAGAGCCGGTTCACATCATGCCTGCACATGAATCGCACAGTAACGTGCCATGCATTCCTGTGCGATTCAAACTTTATGCAGATCCATTTGTGATCTGCAGCAGGTACCAATAGAAACGTAACGACACCCCAAACACAGGTCGCAAATGCATTGTGTTTGCCCGCACCGGATCGTAGGGTATTTTTGTACCATGTGATCTGGTTACCGTGCATCTCAAAATGAATGGGCTGAAATCACACCGCACATTCCGCATGTGAATCGTACAGGGACGCACAACGCGTTCTTGTGCAATTCAAATGCGGACATGGTGTAAAAGAAGATTTCCTGCACTTTGAGAAATATCTTTATATTCTTCATGTTGTGTGTACAGGACAGGAAATAAAGTGAAGTCTCCTCAATGAGACACATCACAAAACACATCTAACAGAGTTGTATCTATTCCCTACTGTATCCAAAAAAAAAATGGACTCAGACAGTGTATTTCTTGTAATATTTTATTAACACCCTAAACCTCTCTTGTGAATCATCTGATACTAAAGTTTTAAATGACATTCAACTTATTTGGTATGTGGTACAGCTGGGTTCTCAGCAACAGCTGATAATTCCATGTGTAATGACGCCTAAAAGGGGATATTCTTTACCATCCTTTAGGATATTTCATCCAATTGTTCTTTCTTGAGTACCATTAAATATGATATATGCAAATTTTAAACATTTAGTAGATTGTAGTATTAATACTTTTACATGATAAATGCTGCCCTGGAAATGCTAGATTTTTTACTAAAGCTGGTCATTTCTCAAAACCAGTGTGCAAAATCTTTAAAACCAGAGACCTTGTCCTTGATATTGCACAACAACTGGCAACTATGCTTCCACCCAAAATGAATGTTCTTGTTTGAGAAGGGTGATTGTAGAATGAATTACTAGCCTATTATATTTCCTAGGGACCCCATCTGAAAATGATGCCCTCTAGAAAACCCAGTTCTATCACAGCCATTATAAAACAAGCAAGTCTCATTCTAATTGCTGCATTCTCCATAGCATAAAACATTTAGATCACTTAGGAAAAGCAGAAAGTGCAAGACCTCTACAGTAAAACCTCGGATTGCGAGTAAGGCTGTTTACGAGCGTTTCGCAATACGAGCTGTTTTAAAAAAAAAATCCTGACTCGGTTTACGAGCATTTTCTTGCAAGACTAGCAGGATGCAAGCCTCTGGGGTGTGCAGTACCGTATTTGACCAGAGGTGCGGGGTACCGGTGATGCTCTGAGACACTCTGAGCCGCTCGGAGACCCTCGGAAACACTCCATTCCCGAGTGTGTCTGAGTGGTCTCCGAGCTTCTCTGAGTGTTTCCGAGTGTCTGTGGCGCCCCCCCCCCACCTCTGGCCACATGCGGTACTGCATAGACAAGCAGTGGCTGTGGAACGAATTATCTGAGTTTCCATTGATTCCTATGGGATAGCTCACTTTGATACACAAGTGCTTTGGATTTTAAGCGTTTTTCTGGAACGGATTATGCTCCTAATCCAAGGTACTACTGTATTTGGTTTATAGAGGGAGACCTCAATCATAGCTAGCTATAAAAAATGAAAAACAAGTGCAGCGCAATAGAAATGTACACGTATAGAAAATAATGATAGGATATCTATAAATGGATTATGGAAATAAAAGTCCTTAATAACTCATAAATGGAATACAATCCCACTCTTGATCGAAATAGGACAGATGATTTCTTCACTGATACTCTTGCAAATTAAATCTGTAGGAAATTGCGCTTACCAGAAGTGATGGACCTCTAGATTATAGGAGGTCATGCGAGCCTGATAGCCAAAAGCTTCAGCAAACCGGCTTGGATCCCTTGGATATTATCCTCCTCCGCCAGTACACTCATGCAAGCTGGAGACCGTATACTTCATAAATCATAGCACTCTGAATTTCCTTTACAAGATCCTCAGTAAGGTGTATAAGAAAACACATCGGTGGGATGCCCAAAAAATAAAAGAAAGGAGTCCTCTAGGTGCAGACTGTATACCAATTTAATAAAGACCTCCAGGGCACAATAACAGTAAAAAGCGCTGAAGCGCAATGTAAAAAAGGCAGTGAACTTCACAAAGAGCCATCCAGTGAGAGACTCAGCTGTTCACGTCCCAACAGCTGAGAAGGTTGCAGGTAGACTCCACCCCGTACGCGGCGTTACGTCCATACGGACTTCGTCAGCGAGGGTGGAGTCTGTGAGTCACCCTCGCTCCTCAAATAGCCGCCGCCTGTCAGCTGGGAGTGATTCATTCCCGGAAACGGAACCCACCTCGCAAGTAGAGGGGCCGCTGCATGGGGACACTAATACCGAATCTGACAGGAGCAATTTATAAAGGCTAAATAAAGGGGAACAAATTGTGGGCTTAATTGGCCTCATAAAAACAATGAATTATCATTAAATGAGAAACATCAAACTGTACTGATATAATATACTAGAAAATAGTTAAAAGTAACCCCAAGATAATACAATTGGGAAATTAAGTAAAAAAACCCAAAACTTTATTACTTATATAGTTTAATAAAATACCAAAAAAAAATGATAACTTGTGTGTACCCGCAACCTTCTCTTACAATAAAAATATTAATGCAATATAATCAAACAATGCTTTTTATCATCAGAATAAGTACACTATAAATGAAAATAACTAAGATCTCATAACTAATTTTATTTGTCAGAGATAAAACAGTTGAGGTCGAACTCAACATTCAGACCTCTTGGGACCCCTACTCGTGTCTCAGGTATCTATAAAGATTCTCTTTGGCTTAACTGCCTGATAAAATTGCCGCCTCTCCAATGTCGGGTTACTTTCTCTATCCCCCAGAATTGAATTTTTTTCGGATCTCTATTATGACATAATCTGAAATGTTTGGACACAAAATGTGTCTTGAGACCTTTTTTGATGTTATTTACATGCTCGCTAATTCGGACTCTCATAGACCTAGAGGTTCTTCCAACATACTGGAGACCGCATTCGCATTGGAGCTTGTAAACTACTTCGACAGTGTCGCAGGTGATTCAATTCCTAATTTGGTGCGTTCTATTAGTGGCGGTGGCTGTAAATTCTTTCCTCCTTTTGAGGTTAACCTTACATTGCTTACAAGCTGCACATTTTCCACAGGAGTAAAATCCGGACATAAAATTAAAAATTCTATTTTCCCTAAACACAGGAGGATCCACTACCCCGGGAGCAATAATGTCCCTTAAGGTAGGAGGTCTCCTGTATACAAATCTAGGGCGGGCTGGGAGAGTTGGGCCTAATACATTATCCCTTCTTAAAATGTCCCAGTGTTTAAGAATTATTTTTTCAACTTTTTTGTATTGTATATTGTAATCTAAAATGATCCTATATTGAGGAGGATTCTGGTCCATACTTATTTTAGTTGAATCTGCTACCAACCTAGATCTGTCAATGGAGCCCACTTTGGTCAATTCTTCTAATATATGCTCCTGAGTATAACCTTTCTGTATGAATTTCTCTGCCATAACGTTGGCCTGAGAGAAATAATCACTATCGAGAAAGCAATTACGTCGTAGGCGAATGAATTGTCCTCTAGGTATATTGAGCAACCATGAGTTATGATGACAACTGTCTAAGGGAATGTACCCATTACGATCTGTTGGCTTGCAATAATTCCTAGTTTTGAAAGTCCCATCATGCTTAAAAATTTCTAGATCGAGGAAGGCTATGCAGGAAGCATCAGCATTCCAAGAAAGACGAATATTTTTGGTGTTACCATTGAGCCTAGACATGAATAGTTGGAGGCTAATAAGATCACCCTCCCATACCATGAATAGGTTATCTATATATCTTTGGTAGCAGACCAATTGTGTTGGTCTACTACCAAAGACAATAGGTATAGGTAGCTATACCTGGAAATGTGAGGCAGAGCTCTTACCACCACAGTCCCCAAAGCATAAGAGCTAGAAGATTTATTTAGCCACTCGTGATCCACTTTAACCTGAAAAAAACATTTTTCATGCACTCACTTTTTAATTTGCTGGCTTATTTCTTCCTAAATGTCCCACAGTGTTTAATGGCCTTATAATGTATATGTTTCTTTTTTCTCCTAGGTAACTTTGAACAGAGTAATGAAGAGCTGCGAATGATTATAAAGAAGATTTGGAAAAGGACCAGCATGAAGCTACTGGATCAGGTTATTCCACCAATTGGAGGTAATCTTATATGTGTGCTGGTAAAATGAACTTGTTCAATTAGTTTCTGAGAGCATGTAATTTATTTTTTCTCATACTGTGTAGCAATAACATTTTATTTTCAAAATCAACACTATTCTATCAGTTATTACCTATTTTTCTTTTCTATAGACGATGAGGTGACTGTTGGTAAGTTTTATGCCATCTTCCTGATACAAGAACATTTTCGAAAGTTCAAGAAGCGGCAGGAAGAGTACTATGGATACAGGCCTAAAAAAAATGCAAATAATGTGGAAATTCAGGTACTTACACAATTACTCTAAATTATATAATATAGTGGGATGAATAATTGTTGATAAATAGCTTTGTCATTTTACTAATATTCGCTAAGCATCTATGCCTCACTGCCTATTTATGTAATCTGTTGCAGGCTGGTTTACGTACAATAGAAGAAGAGGAAGGGGAAGGTGAACTACAACGTGCCATTTCTGGAGATCTGACCCCAGAGGAGGAATTGGAAAGGGCTATGGTAGAGGCAGCCATTGAAGAAGGCATTTATCGGGTAAGCATTGGCAAATGCATGTGTTAGCATAACTCTAGGGTAAGATAATTAAGAAAAGAGACACATATTTCAAAATCCAAACTTGTAAACTTACACCATAAGAATAGGTGTGTGCACAGGGTATGCCGGGTGTGTCCAGGTACACCCTAATCACTCCATGCGCATTAGTATTATCGCTCTGTGTAGCAGCAGGAACATGGGAAAGATCTTCCTCTTACTGGCTCTGCCATAAGAGAAGTGTTTATGCTCTTCTCTTTCACTGTGCCGACAGGGAGATTCATGTGTCGGGGTCACATATATGTAGACACACACACATGCATGTGTGTTTGCACTTTAGGATGCACACCCTAATGCAATAGGCTGCACACACCTATGACCATAAGTATTTCAGCAATTCACGTGATGCATGACTAGCATGACTAGATTAGCAACTGTGATAAGGTTCTTTAAACTGATGTAAGCTGAAGCAGTACCTTCCATCAAGTTCTTTTATTTTGCAAAGCAACAAGCAAACTGCAATGAGCCAAGATTGCACCCAAGGCATGGCTCCCCGCCAACATCCTAGGAGGGGCATTTATACATACAAAAAAACGACATAAATCATGAACTCAGAATAGAATTCAACACAATATAAACAAGAATGCAACACACTGATATGCATTCAATAAATATTATAGACAAACGCAAGAAAATTATACATTTTAACTAATAATCCTGTCTGCCAGTGCTTAGTTAGCAAACACCTGGGCACAGGTTAACCACTTCAGTGCTGGTATAAAAAAATTAAAAAAACAGTGTGAATATTAAGAGCCTAATTGCCTTGTGATGTGGAGAAAGAGGGACTGCATTAAAGGAGAAGTCCAGCCTGAGCTCGCTTGGCTGGGCTTCTCCTATGGATCACACAAGTGCAATTCATTTTGCACTCCTGTGACCCGTTTTCAGCAGAGAGCGGTCTGAAGTCCACTCTCTGTTGACGTCACACAGATCAGTCCAGGCACCACGTCATCCCGACTCTGGGAGTCTGGATCCGCCAGTTGCTTGGACTGATGGTCGTCTCAGCCTCTCAGCGAGCCCCTGAGAGGCTGAGACGGCCGCTCCCTGCCCCGACACAGCTCAGTGCTCCAGTGAGCGTGGAGGAGCAGAGCAGGAGAGCTGAGAGAACCGAGCCATCTGCGATGTTCCATGGCTCAGTTCTGAGTGCAGAGGCGCTGGGGGACAGATGCAGCATCGGACCGATGCTGCATCCACCTATAAGTATGATTATGGGAAAAGAAAAATTCCCATACTTCTCTTTTAAGAGGGGAAGGAAATAAGGGAAATATAGAACAAATGTCCACACAGCACAGGCATAAAACAAAACAAAAAAAATCCTTTCCTGGCACCAATTCATGGTAGCATACATGTTGGCATCAGGAAAATTAAAAATTGAATTCAATACTTACCATAATTTTCCCTTCCTGGTGCCAAACCATGATAGCATAGTACCACATGTAATGTGGTTTACACAAAAATAAGTAGAGACATATCCCAACAGACAAAAGGCTGTAATTAAAGGGATTGTAAAGGCAGGAGGTTTTTTTTTGTATCTTAATGCATTCTATGCATGAAGATAAAAAAAAACTTCTGTGTCTAGCAGCCCCCTTCAGCCCCTCCTGGGGCCATCTTTAATATTGATTGGACCCTGGGCAAAAATTTTCTTGCCCCCCCCATGCAATTTTGCTCTCCATCTGCTCTGAGACATACAAAAAAATATCAGCTAGACTTAAAATCAGTTTACTGTATCAGATCAGGCAGCGATTGTGATGGGTTGCCAGAGGTTACAGCATATCATTACAACTAACTGACTGGTTGCTAGAGGTTACAGCACATGATTTCTGCTTGTTGATTGGTTGCTAGAGATTACTGTACAGTAATACTGCTCACTGATTGGTTGCTAGAGGTTACAGCACATCATCTTCTCACCGCACAGTGGCATGATATACATATGAATGTCGCCTTTATTTACATATCAATGCTGCCGGCCTCAGTTATTTACATATGAATGACGGTTATTTACATGTAAACACAGGGTCTGCAGGTGAGTCATCTGTACACAACAATAGGGCAGAGGTGGGCAGCATTAGTAGCAGCACTTCACACTGAGATATCAGGACACAGCACAGGACTAAAACTTCAAGGGACAAGGGAATTTAAACTGGGGTAGTTGGCAAGTATGAGGCAGCTGCTTTGGGCCCCACAACAATGACAGGGCCTAGGGCAGCTGCCCCTTTTGCCCTGCCTTAAAAACGGCCCTGGCCCCTCTAATACTTACCTGAGCCCGTCTTTGTCCAGCGTTGTTGCAGGAGTGTCTAAGCTGCCTGGGACTCCCCTCCCCATTGGCTGAGATTCAGCGCGGTGCGATTGGCTCCCACTGCTGTCAATCAAAATCATTCAGCCAATCAGGAGAAAGAGGGGGAGGGGCCCGGTCACGGCTCTATGTCTGAATGGACACAGGGAGCTGTGACTCGGCTAAGGTGCCCCCATAGCAAGCTGCTTGCTGTGGGGGCACTCAACAGGAGGGAGGGGCCTGGAGCACAGAAGAGGGACCCGAGAAGAGGAGGATACAGGCTGCTCTGTGCAAAACCAACTGCAAAGAGCAGGTAAGTATAACATATTTGTTATTTAAAAAAAAAACAAGACTTTACAATCACTTAAAAGCAAAAGGTGGTTCAATACAATGCTGACACAAGGGGGTGATCCTTTTTCCAACCTAGTGATTCTGTTTTTGATTTTTTTTTCTAACATGTTGGTGTTATATCTTGTTGTATATGTTATAAGTTGCACTGAGTAAATACAGCTGGATAAAAAACAAAAACTGTGTCTGTTTTAATTTCAGGCTGCAAAGCAACAAAATGTAATTATTTTAAAGGGGAGTGATTTTTTTCCATACTCACGGTTTTAGTAGCTGCTGCAACAGGATTTTGACACTAAAGATACACATACTTTACATACAGTAGTTACATAGTTAGTGAGGTTGAAAAAGTACAACAGCCCATCAAGTTTAAAGTGGTTGGAAACCCACTTTGTCTTGCAGGTATTAGTTTTTTTTTCAAAGTCATAATGAGCTAGTATGCATAGCGCAGAAGTCAGAAGGCAATCAGGTATTCCCTGGATCAACAATCCCTTTAAAGCTTTAATTCCTGTCCAAGGATTTCCAGTATAAGGCATGTGATGTGGCATTTTGGTGGGTCACACATCAAACAGTCTGGATGTAGTAATATCTAGAATTCACAATTCCACCCCACAGGGAGTTTACTTTTGTTAAATCCTGCACATTAAGACCCAGGTACACTTAAATATATTGTATATTGCTATGTACTTTTACTGCATATTTAAAATATATTTATATACAGTATTGTGGTTCCATCTTTATACTGTTCTTTTTTCCAGAGAACTGGTGGGCTATTTGGGCAGGAAGACAGTTTTCATACTGGACCTGTCAGCCCTCTGCACACAATTACCAGCCAACGACCCTTACGATTTTCAGAAGCTGGAAGTGAGGACTTGGATTCTCCTGTATTTCTACCAGAACCTGTATTTTTCCCTCCACCAAGAAGGAACCGTAACACAAACAACAGCACGATTTCAAGGTATACATATCAATATTTAGACAGGCAGTTTACCAAAGCCTTTTTTGTTTTGGACAGAGTAGTAAAGAGTTAGAAGAATGTATGAATATTGTATACTACTTCCATACCCTTCAACCTAAAAAAAATAAAAAAGGAACATGTAGTCCAGTACAGTAAGTAACGGGCCGACATGCCTCTTTTCCTTCTTATTAGCAGGGTGGAATGACACACAACTTTTGATTGGGCATCATGACCAGTAATAGGATGAAAACCCTCCGGACTTAGATAGAGTTCCCATTCTGGTAAAACCTGATAAATAACTGTACATAGCCAGGTATAACCGGTGCATATACCGTATTTATCAGCATATAACACACACTTTTTGCCCCTTAAAAGCAGAGGAAAATTGTGGGTGCGTGTTATACACCGATCCCTGCTGTCTGAGGAAAGAGGAGAGAGCGTCGCTGAATTACATAGAGCCACGATCTCCTGTGTAACCGTCACTCCGTCACTCACAGCCACGCCTCCTGGCCCCGCATTGGGCCACTGTTCTGTCTATGATATGAGCAGGGCCGGGAGGCGTGGCTGTGAGTGATGGAGCGCCGGGTACACAGGAGATCGTGGCTCTGTGTAATTCAGCGGCGCTCGCTCCTCCTCTTCCCTCGGAGACAGCAAGGATAATCCAACACTGGCGAGGCTGCAATGATGGGAAAGGTGAGGCTGCAGATGGGCACTGAACAGGCTGCATTGTTGGTCAATTTAATGGCTGCAGATAGGCACTGAGCAGGGTGCATTGATGGGCAATTTAGAAGCTGCAGATGGGCACTGAGCAGGGTGCATTGATGAGCTGTGACCCTAATTTTGCTTCAAAGCTCTTTATTTAAAATGTAAGTTTTTTTCCTTAAACTTCCCTCCTAAAATTGGGGTGAGTGTTATACATCGATAAATACGGTATTTAAAACCCATTACTGTACCTATATTACCTACCGTATATGAAACTTTTGTTCTGTGAAAGGAGGAGGAACAGACAAATGAACAGATGAAAGATCTCCAAAGCCCATTCACAGAACAACTTGCTTTGTTGGACAATAATCGTATAAATTCTGTGATGGGGCAGAGGGAAGAGCAAGCAATGCAAGTCCTTCACACTCACAGTCACTGCTGTTAACTCAGAACTTCGTCTCTCTGGCAGTAACCAGTGGTATGAAGAAGGGTTTTTACATGAAGCAGCAGCCTGTAGGACATGGGATACACACCAAAGTTAACTAATGTGTTTGGAGATGTATACCCCTCCAAAAAAATGACTAAACTCTAGCTTTATCATAGCTCACTTTTCTCAACACAGAGACAAAGACACATATACAGTAGACATGAAGCTTCCATGAATTGCCCTTCTCAAAATCCCTCTACAAAACTGAAATGGGAATTAAATTTGCTTGTGTGCTTTGAATCAATATTGTGTTGAAACACTGATAAAGCACACTGTGATATGATGCAGAGTGTATAGTTCACTTGATGACTGTGAGCTGTCCAAGTCCAGAAGCAACAAAGCAACTCAAAACCATAACATTTCCACCACCGTGATTCACAGGTAATATGAGATTCTTTTCATAAATATACTTTCTTCAGTTAGCAGCAAACAAGTCTACTGTGTCCTGTTGTGACCAAACAACTCTATCTTTGATTGAGAAGAAAAAATATGGGATATGAAAAAATGGACTTTGTAGGCACACGCGTAGGATAGGTAAAAATAATTAAAGTTTTTTAATTGGATAAAGTTAAAAACATAGTATTACAGACACATATTAAAAGAAAAGCATAATATTGTTAGACAAGCCCAAAGACTCAAGTAACACCTCCAAGATATATAGATATATGTCAATCCAAATTGGTGAAAATGGAAAGGGTAACCAGTAGCAGCACCCAATGGAGATAAAGTGCGTGGAGTAGTTGAGTCACAGTATGAGGTCACACAGAGAGTTCACTCTACATGTTACGCGCATAAATGCGCTTCCTCTGGAGCTTGTGGATCTAATGAGTATGTAAGAAGAACATTGAATAAGTATAATGCCCCGTACACACGGTCGGACATTGATCGGACATTCCGACAACAAGATCCATGGGTTTTTTCCGACGGATGTTGGCTCAAACTTGTCTTGCATACACACGGTCACACAAAGTTGTTGGAAAATCCGATCGTTCTAAATGCGGTGACATAAAACACGTACGTCGGGACTATAAACGGGGCAGTAGCCAATAGATTTCATCTCTTAATTTATTCTGAGCATGCATGGCACTTTGTGCGTCGGATTTGTGTACACACGATCGGAACTTCCGACAACGGATTTTGTTGTCCGAAAATTTTATAGCAAGCTCTCAAACTTTGTGTGTTAGAAATTCTGATGGAAAATGTGTGATGGAGCCTACACACGGTCGGAATTTCCAACAACAAGGTCCTATCACACATTTTCCGTCGGAAAATCCGACCGTGTGTACAGGGCATAATATAATATCCAAACAAATAAAACAAAAGCAATTATAAACAATGAAATGAACACTTTGATAGAGACTCTTTTAAAGTGTTCATTTCATTGTTTATAATTGCTTTTGTTTTATTTGTTTGGATATTATATTATACTTATTCAATTTTCTTCTTACATACTTATTAGATCAACAATCTCCTGAAGAAGCGCATTTATGCGCATAACATGTAGAGCGAACTCTCTGTGTGACCTCATACTCTGGCTCAACTACTCCATGCACTTTATCTCCATTGGATGCTGCTACTGGTTACCCTTTCCATTTGCACCAATTTGGATTGACATATATCTATATATCTTGGAGGTGTTACTTGAGTCTTTGGGGTTGTCTAATAATATTATGCTTTTCTTTTAATATGTGTCTGGAGATTAGTTCAAGCATCTGCTCCCCTATCCTGCCTTCAGTCCCTATCTCAGTCTTAAATGTAAGACATCAGGGGTCTGTTTAGAACCCTGATATTTCAGACCCCCAAAAGGGCAGTTGAAAAATGTAAAAAATAAATAAATGTCTAAAAAAAAAAAAATTATTGAAAAAAATGAAGGACTTGTTCACATGTGCTTTGAATGTGCAATTTCTGCCATGGCTGTGAAGCATAGCATCACAGCCATGACATGTGCACACCCTAAACACTGCCTCTGTTGCTATGTGTTTGAGCTTTAGGGTGCAGACCCTAATGCAATTGGCTGCACACGCCTATGGGTTGTTGGTTTAATAATTTGTGTTCTTTGATGTCCAGTATACTTGTCTATAATTAAGTTTTATTTTGTCAGTTATTTGTATGAAACTATGATTGACAGCTAAACCACAGAATATTCTGCTTTGTTAAGTAGCAATTTTCTTTTCTAGGGGGTTAGACCAAAGGCTTACAACTCCAGATTTTGAAAGAGTACAACAAAGTGAAGAGCAGTGGGATACCAACAGTAGCATAAGCCAGGCAACAAACTGAAAGAAGGTATTCTCCCAATGATTAATTATGAATGTTAAACACCATTAAAAAAAAAGTAAAACTTGAGAGAATAAATACTTTAGAAGTCATTTTAATTTTTTTTACAGCAGATTATAAAGCCTTCTGACAATAAAACTTTTTTTTTCTTTTTCAGGAGCTGAATTTACATTCCTTCTGAAGGAAAAAAAGGCATTAGCAACTATGCCATGACCTGATTATTACACCAACAAGATTGACAAACTGACTTTTCAGCCATTTCTGGAGTGAATTTGGAACTAGTACTTTTTCCAGCAAAACAGAAATGTGACTCGACCTCATTTTAATATTAACTTAATAAATTATAGTTCACTTGTTCTTTTGGATTTTTATATATATGTTTTATTTATGTTTAATATTGTGTATATGAACACTCCAGCCGATGGACAGCTAGATTTCCGAATCTAGCAAACCGAAAAGTGACTAATTCTAGATGTTATTTCATGTAAGCCCCCTGATGTTTAAAGTGATTTACCATTCTTTTAGAATACCCCGCATTGCCTCTAAAATCTTTACTAGCCCTAATCAGTTGTGAAACAGAGGATGCAGATATTATCTCACTCGTCCGAGATATCATCTGAAATTAAAGTTCTCTGGTGTGGATAGAAAAGCCAGCCTCCCTTATTTAGGAATGAATGCAGGTATGAAAATAGAAGAGTGGACTAAGATTTTAATACCATGTACAGAATGATTGTATCTTTATACACGTAATGTCTTTTTGCAGCATTAATGCTGTATAGTGTACTGTGAAATGCTTATAAATATGCCCAGTGGATGCCATTATCCAGCCACTTACCTTATGTCATTTAGTAGTCTCATTTTCTCACTGGATTTCCTTTGTGTAGTCTCTCTGAACTTTCATATTCCTTCCCGACTATGGTACTCTTGAGAGTAGTAATGATGTAGGTTCCATACATTATTAATACACAGATATTGATTTACAAACATATACTGTACATTCCTCTCAATCATACTGGTACCTTACATCCAAAAATATTGAAAGTTTACAACTATGTTTATGAGATGAGATGTGATGTGAATGTGCACCAAGGGTCGTATACACGCATGTCAAAGTTTAATGGGACTTTCTTAAATGGAAAATGTACACCAATATCCAGGTATGGAGCATTAGAAGAAACCTTTCTGGTTTTCATATTGGTTATTCTTGTAAAGGTGTCTGCCATCTGGATGAACATAAATGGGTTCACTACAGAAGCTGTTCATAGCAACCATTTTAATATTTTCTGATACATGTTAAAAAATACACACAGTAGCAAAGTTTATGTTTGAAAGGTGCTACAGATATTGTTATGGAAATGATTAAGAGCTCCAATCGAGCCCAAGGTTATCTGCTGCTGTCTCTAATTTTGAAAGTGTTGATATGCATGCATATAAAAGTAAACACTCTGAGACACGCTCAGTATCGTTACTGTTACACTTCTAATTTATTCAAGGCGGTGTTAATGTTTTATACACACAAATACGTCATTGCTATGTTAGTCTAATAGGTACATCTCATTGGTTAAGAAGATAAAGAAGATGGAGAATTTTCATAACGAGGTTTGGCTGTCTTTGGTCTTATCTTCAGTTCCGCGTTCTTCTGATGTGTGGGATGTAGGGGGTACCCGCCATCTTGAGAAAATATAGGAACAGAGCAAACCTGTATACTTATATAATGAGTAAGGAGAAAAATATGTATGCACATAAGAAAATAGACATTTTCAGATTACTATTATTATTATCTATATCACATTCCTTCACAATCCCCCCTAAAATTACTATTTTCTCTTTTCTGTCCCTAATACTAAAGGTCCCATTTTGGCCTGGCCCTTCTCCTCAGCAACTCTTTTAGGCTGTATATAGAATTGGGCAGCAACTGTTCACTTCCCTCCTCGATACAGCTGGAGAGGTGCAGTCAGGCGCTATCTATCCCTAAAACCCTATAGGACTGTGAGATTATGGACAGGGAGTGACTGTAGAGGAGTGAAGGGTTTGTCATCTTCCATCATAAGGAGGTCCTCTTCTTCTTGGTGGAGAAATGTAAGTGTGCTATTGTCTACAGCCTTGCTCATTAACTTTTTTACAAAAGGTAGAATACAGCATACAATCAGGGCTAAAAGGACCAGGAATATTAATACCGTTACCCCTATCTGGACGAGCACCTTCTGCCACCCACTCATCCAGCTAAAGTATTGATCCCATGGGTCTGTGATACCTGAGTTCTTCTTCAACTCCAGTGACAGATCTTCTAATTTCTTTATAGCTAGAGTAACCTTACCATTTGGCCCAGTATTATCAGGAATGTATGTACAACAGGTTCCCGTTTTTTCCTATGATTTTACAAAACACCTCCTTTCCCAGCTAGCACCATGTCTAAGGCCATCCGGTCCTGGAATGTCATGTAGGAAGTGGGGGCTAACTGGTCAGCAATTCCCTGGAGGGCATCTTTAGTGTAATTTACAAATCTCTGTTGGTTATAATATGTGTAGTGTCAGGTCACCTAGAGGCTGGGTGACAGATGCACACCGTTGGGATCAGGAGTGCACTGCAAGGTAGTGGACCCTACGGCTGACTGCTGCGGATTGTACCCTGGGAGGTTCAGGAAGCAGGTCTACTGGATCACTGACACAGATCCCACTGGGAGCTAGAGCATAGATTCCCCAGGGCGCGGAGTCTAAGAGCCAGCAGGTGTTCACCAGAGCCTCTAGTGGTGAGGATGGACTGCGCTGCAGTCTGGCTCCAGGTCGCGGCCCCCAGGGTCTCACAGCTCACGCTCACGGTAGACTACAGGAGAAGAGGAAGGAGGGAGCTGGCTGGAACATCAGGGTCACAGGCAAACAGGGATGGCCGGGAACAGGCCAAAGTCGGTAACAGAAATCAGATGTAGGAAACATAGCAAGTACACACAGAGGCTAACACACAGTGGTTTGTAGGAAACATAGCAAGTACACACAGAGGCTAACACACAGTGGTTGATCAGCACTGCTGGCTTGCAGTGCACAGGTTAATATAGGGTTCCCTGATAGGGCCTGGGGTGGGGCCATGCTTATAGGAGAGGTTACAAAAGCAGTCTGGTGAGGGTCAGCTGGTCTCTAGAGATGAACACATGGAGACAGGTATGCTGATCGACAAACTCTATTGCATAACCATGACATGTAGTTAATCCAATCTACATTCTTGCTGACAGTTGTTATGGGGATCAAAGACTCAAAACCAGCTTTTACCTGATCCCTGGCTTTAAACTCATCAGGGACCCCCCTTGTAACCCCTATGACATGTATGTATACATGAGGATCAAAAGCTTCCGGAGAGAGCTGCTCGCTTCCTCCTCTGACTGTGTGCTGGGTCAGTGCATGTATCAGGGGTATCTTTGGTTAGGATATGGGGGCTTTCTATTTTCATCTTTTTTGTCTAATGCACTCTGTGGTCCCCCAGTCTGGCCCTGGGTTCCAACCCACTGGCCCCCACAGAAACCACAACTCTGTCCCCAGTAACTGTCTGTGTGGCATACATATATGTCCTTACCGTCAGGGATATCACTGTACCAATGGCATCACCATGAAGGGTCAAACGGACAAGGTACTATGTCACAGTAATCTAAGGTAAAGGTGGTCACATGTGTACCTGAAGAGTTACACCAAAACGTAATTATGTTATCATTTTTGTGATGGCCACCTCCTGGGCCCCTCCCCCCTAGATCAAACAGAAAAAGGATATGCAGCACCCGAAAACACTCTCTCCTGCAGTGATAAGCGTGCATTCAGGTGTTCTTCCTGGCCAACTTGACTGAGGTGGCTGTGGTCACCAAAACTTGGAATGGACCATCATAACTTGGCTCAAGGATCTCCAGACAGTAGTTGGTGTGTTCCTGTATCTAATTCAGGATCTGGAATGGAAGAAAACACCTGGACATGCATTCAGGTTAATTCTCGTGATAAAGTGGTTACATAATTAGTCAACACATCAGACTGTAACTGTAACTGTTGTGGAAAATAACAACCAAGTCTGGGAGCTGAACCAAACAAAATTTCATAAGGGTATAGGGCATGTTTCCCCTGGGGGTGTGTCTGACACTGAACAGGGCAATGGGCTAACTGTCTGGCCAACTCATGTTAGTCTCTTGGGCCATCTTTAACATCCTGTTTTTAGTGTCCCATTCATCCTTTCTACCTTCCCGCTACTTTGAGGGTGGTATGGGATGTGTAGTGCCAACTGAACCCCCAGTGCTGCCCAAATCTCTTTAGTAAGGGTTGTTGTTAGGGCTGGTCCCTGATCTCTCAATATCACCTCTGGGACCCCAAATTTACATACTATCTCACTCAGTAGTTTCTTAGCTGTGGTCCTGGCAGTCATGACCACTTCCACTAGGGCGTATTCGAATCTGCCACTTCTTGGCACTTGAGAATGATCAATTTGCATCCTCTGGAATGGGGTATAGGGCTTTTGCCAGGTGCTTCTTCTGTGCTTTTTCTGTGCTTCTTCTGTGCATCCTGGGTTACATTTGGTGCAGATAATGCATGATCTGCAGAAGCTGTCGGTCAGTGGAGTAACTCTTGGTGCAACACTTGTTGATAAGAGAGTTCATAAAAGTCTTTGTCAAGTGGGCAGCTCCATGTGCCCATTGCACCACAGCTGGGTACATACTCCTGGGTAGACAAGGCTTCTTGTTGCACTCGAATAGTCCATTTCTGAGAGTTGCTCCTCTCCGTTTCCAGTTTTCCTTCTTATCCGGACTTGTTGTTTCCTGTAGTTCTTTTAGATAAACTCTGTCCACTGGGAAAGTCTGTAAGGTAAGCACGGGGTGGTCTTCTTCTACCACCCTGCTGTCCACTTCCCGTGGACCACCAGCTGTCTGTTTGGCAGCTGAATTGGCTAGATGATTGCCTTAAGCTTCCTTTGAGTTCATTTTGTCGTGTGCTTTACTCAGAATAGTCACTTGGGTTGGGAGAAGCAAGGCATCAATCAAGTTTTCACAAGTGTTCCTGCAGCCATCAGGAATCCTCTGTCCTAGATAACACCATTATCATGGGCAATGCTGAAAGCATATCTTGAGTCCATATGAATGTTGGCTCTTTTTCCCTCTGCCCATTTACGTGCTGTAGTAAGTGCTTACAGCTCTGCCTCCTGTGCAGACATCACCGGTGGTAAGACTTCAGCTTGTAGAACAGTGTTTTCAGTGGTGACCGCGTGTCCTGTGTGGTCATGGGGTGACAAGTCAAAACTCTACTCCTCCTCCTCCTTTCCCCCCTCGAGAAGTGGAAGAAGGGTGGTAGGGTTCAGTGTTTGATAACTTAATAGAGTAATGCTGTCCAGTAGGAGGGAACACAGGAGTCTCAAGTGTCTGGTAGTGGACAAGTGTTTCGGCTGGATCTTGGTTGAATATGGCAACAACATCATGGGGAGCAAGCAGAACGAGGCAGTGTCCGAGGACCAAGTTCAAAGTTTTGTCAAGCAAGGCTTGTATAGCAAATCCAGCTCGCAGACACAATGAGGCCTCCTCTTGCTACCACATCCAGTCGACAGGAATAATATCCTACAGGGCGTAGGCTGATGCCGTGTGATTGGGTGAGTACACCTGCAGCATGTCCCAGAAGTTCGGATACAAAGAGCTTGAGCGTTTTGTCGTAGGCTGGGAGCCCTAGCGCCGGGGGTGGCGCACTTAAAGGCTTCAAACTTTAGATATTTCTTCAGGAGACATCTGGAAGGGTCTGATTGCAGAGCATCAGTAGGAAGGCTTCTGGAATCCATGCTCTGCACTCGGAAATTAGTCCAAGGAAGGCATGAAGGGATTTCTGACCTTGTGGCAGTGGGATGTCAGAGATTACTTGCACCCTGTCTTCAGTGGGGTGTCATGTCCCATGGGACAAACAGTGTCCAAGGAAAATGACAGGTGTTGAGCACCACTGCAATTTGGGCTTTGAGGTTCTGCAGCCCTGGTTGGCAAGATAGCACAACAGGTTTCTGAGGTGACTTCAACAGGGGGTAAGTCAGCTGCACAAAAGGAGAAGGTCATCAACACGTTGGAAGAGAATCACTTCCGGGTGTTCCTCTTGTCATGTGTCAAGGATGATAGCCATAGCTTTTGCAAACTGGCTTGGAACGTTTTGTGCCCCTTGTGGCACAACTGTTTAGGTATGTTGCCGTTTCTTTCCGTGGATGAATGCGAAAAGGTACCAGCAGGAGGGGTGAGGGTGGACACTGAAGAAAGCGTTTGTAAGGTCCACCTCTGTGAGGTATTTTGCAGTCAAAGGCATCCACAGCAGGTACCTGGTTCTCCTTTAGGGGTTCTCTTCTTGGGGTTATTGTGGTTTCCGGGGCAATGAAGCGCCCTCTTTTAGCTTGACTGAAACTAGTGGCACCTTTAAGTGACCGTTGTCTTCCGGTCCTGTGGACCATAGGCACGCAGGGATTCTGTCAAGTACTTCCTGCAGTATTGAACTTGAAGTTTTTGCTTCATTAAGTGTCATCAGGAGAGGCAGAGAACACAAGGCAGATGAGTCTTCTAAAGATAGGGGAGTATGTAACTTCATCCCCCCTTCAGGCGTGTCCTGATTGAGGCCTGTAGTCTGGACAACACATCAGCTCCTAGTAGATTCAAGGGACATGTAGAGGACACCACAAATCTGGCAAGCAAATCAGGAAATGTCCCCACTTGGAGTGGCTCTGCAAATGGACTGGAGCGGAGCACCCCATCCACTCCCACGCAGGAAACGTGTGTGTCTCTTTTCATAGTGGGAGAAACTCAGATCATCAAAGGCCTGTACGAATTTAGTATGATACTTCTTCAGACTCCCCTTTATCTTGGGTAATATCTTGGATTGTGGTCTTCTGATCCGTCAACTTCTCCTTTGCCCAGTCGTGGAGTTGTGCACAGAACTCCACGCCTGAGATGTAGGAAGTGGCACTTGTAAGGCAGGCATCATTGAAGGCCGTCTGCATGACCGGCCAAAAGACATGTCCTGCTTTGATTTGGCATAGGCTGATCAAGTCTCTCCAGGCAGCTGAGTAAGTTTTTTGTATCTGCACTATCCTGCGGTAGAAGGGCATTGGCTGCTTCTCTGGGTCAGGCAGACTTGTCACTAAGGCCGCTGCTTGTGATAGAGTAAAAGCGACATACATCACTGGTGCCCCTTCTGGTAACCGAGACTGTTGTTGGGGCAGGGGCTGGCAAGGGGCACTGTTCTTTACGGTTGCCAGCATGTGTTTGAGATCCTCTCGGAACTGTGAGTCCGGAGCCGGATTGGGGGTTAAATCAGTGGGTGGCCTTGCTGCCTGCTGTTGGGCTTCCCACTCAGATGCTTCTTCATCATTAACATATCCGGCCTGGGAATGTGATGCTCCCGTATTGGGGAAGACAGGTGTGTGGTATAAACCATCTTGGTTTAAAACAGGGAGGGCTGGGTACAGGCTGTTTAAGCTTACTGGGTGTACCAAGATGGCCGCCGGCAGGAAGTGCACTGGACTGGGTAGAAAGTGAAGGCATGGGTGCACTAAGATGGCCGCCGGGCTGAGTTGTCACAGTGAGTTGTGCTTGGGTGGTGAGAAAGGAGTGGTTGTTAGACGGAGGGCAGTGCTGTCCCTCCCCTCCTTTGTTTCAAGTTCCAACATATCATCAGCTCTGTGATACACATACATAATACAATCGCCATCTTTCTTAACTTCCTTTATCCAATTTTCTTTATCACACAGGATTTTTCTCCCTGTTTTCTTCAGCAACATAACTTTCGCCACTTCTTTCAACTTTGTTAACTATTTCAACATCTTCTTTGCAATATCACTTTCTTTACAATATCACTTTCTTTTCTCTCGTACAACCAAGGGGTTAATATTTTTCTCAGCGTTCTTATCAGCAAATTCCTTCGGTGGGGGCTCATAAGACTAATGTACGGTTAATCTCAGAACAAGAACAAACACATCAGGGGTAGTGAGGAGCAACAGCCGGCGACCCAACAGATCCCCCGGGCAGCCCCCCCTCCGACCTTAACCAGTCCCCACCCCCTCTCGTGTATATAGCAAACAGTAAACCACAAATACACTCACGACAGGACATTACACCTGCCACTCTTCGAACTGCAAAATTTCAGCAGGCTAAGATAACCACAAGGGCAGACCACCCTGCAAAAATAAACCCGTTTATAGACGTTTTTTTTTTTTTTTTTTTTTCCCCGCTCTACACCAAGAGGCCGACAACTCGTCTTGGGGTGAGACTTCTGTAACACTTTCAGACTGCAAAGCCAGCAGCTGAGATATCCCTCAAAGGTTCATTGAACCCAGAGTAACCCGTCTATAAACGACTGCCACAAGGAAACCATCTCACTCCAGAGGCCGACAGCTCTTCTGGAGATGAGAACACATAAAGACACATGTAGCACTTTTAGACTGCTGAGTTTCGTAGCCCAAAGAATGGCAGACAGTGAACAAATACAGTCAGCAGAAACCCATTGACAGGTTCGTTAAAACAACCTCAGGCGAGGAAATACCTGCCTCTAAGACAGTCTCAGCATACCGACAGAATCCAGCCGTCAACCGAAAGATAAGAGAGTCGTACAGTGGTAAGAATATAAATCAAACTCACCGGTACTGTTAGGGCTGCGCAAAGACCCCCTCTGTTATCTTTCAATTAACGCCCGAATGCTTGACGCGGTATAACTTCGACTGTAGCCTGAGGTCCCGGGTTTCGGCACCATCTGTTATGGAAATGATTAAGAGCTCCAATCGAGCCCAAGGTTATCTGCTGCTGTCTCTAATTTTGAAAGTGTTGATATGCATGCATATAAAAGTAAACACTCTGAGACACGCTCAGTATCGTTACTGTTACACTTCTAATTTATTCAAGGCGGTGTTAATGTTTTATACACACAAATACGTCATTGCTATGTTAGTCTAATAGGTACATCTCATTGGTTAAGAAGATAAAGAAGATGGAGAATTTTCATAACGAGGTTTGGCTGTCTTTGGTCTTATCTTCAGTTCCGCGTTCTTCTGATGTGTGGGATGTAGGGGGTACCCGCCATCTTGAGAAAATATAGGAACAGAGCAAACCTGTATACTTATATAATGAGTAAGGAGAAAAATATGTATGCACATAAGAAAATAGACATTTTCAGATTACTATTATTATTATCTATATCACATTCCTTCACAATATGACTTGGCCAGTCAAGATGTGGCTGAACCATTCTTGTTGTATTGGAAACCTACAGGAGCGTCAACACAAAAATGACATCATAATCATGTAGTTCCACTAGGAGGAACATTACATTACTCCCTAGGGACACATTTAACCCTTTGCTTGCTACTGATGTTAACCCCTTCCCTGCCAGTGTCATTAGTACAGGACATACATTTTATTTGTGTACAGCATTGCACGACCGTGCAATTGTCAGTTAAAGTAACGCAGTGAGGTATCACAAAAAATGGCCTTGCCATGAAGGGGGGTAAACCTTCCAGAGCTGAAGTGGTTAATATATGCAAGTAGTTTTTTCACCTATGTCTGTATAAACAGCATGCAAACAGTTTAGTGTTAAAAACTGTAACTACATACAATCTATTTTGTGTGAAATGTACACGGGACGTTTTACAACCTCTCCTGAACTAGTTAAGTTGACAGATAGTAACTGACATTTAAAAACGGCCGTTTTGCAGCGTTTACATGCTACATTTAGCTGCGTTTGCGTTTAGAAGCTTTTTTTTCAAATAGTCAAAAATTAAAAATGCCTGGAAACTAAAAGCGGCTAAACGCGAATTACTGCGTTTAAACGCGTTTACAACCTGTTACAGGCGTTTGGCGTTAGAAATGCCTTTGAACATCCATCCTAAACGTATTTTTTTGCTTTCCAAAAAATTCTTCTAAACTCAACTGCCAGACTATAAATGAGGGTTCAGGGCAGCTGAAAAAAACACCCAGCTGCTCATAAATGTATGTTTACAAGCAGCAGTGGACTGTACATGAAGCCTTAAGGTTCTAACTTGTTTTACAGGTAGAAGTTCCTACTGGTATGTATTTTCTACTCATGTGTAAGATTTAATATTTTGCCAGTGGCGGAATTACCAGGGTCGCAACAGTCACACTTGCGACTGGGCCCTGGCATTCTGTCACTGTCGGGGGGCTCCAGAGGGCTTGCTATTCGCACGCCTCTGAGCAGAGAGCCTCTCTCTCATGAAACAACAGCACAGAGCTGGCATCAGTTCTATCTCCCCCTCCGTCCATTCTCTCTCGCACGGGATGAGAGAGGACACAGCTGATCTGCTCCCCCTTCTCCCCCTCTCCTCTCCTCTGTGTGCTCCGTGGGTAGTCAAGTGCGAAGCTAATGAGCTCACATTTGCCACGGAGCACACAGGAGAGGGGAGGGGGGAGAAGGGGGAGCAGATCAGCTGTGTCCTCTCTCATCCCGTGCGAGAGAGGACGGACAGAGGGGGAGCTAGAACTGTCAATGCCGACTCTGTGCTGCTGTTCCGTGAGAGACACGCTCTCTGCTCAGAGCCGTACTGCACTTAAGGCAGACGGCACTGATGGACACTGATAGAAGGCACTACAGAACACTGATAGAAGGCACTGATGAGCACTGATAGAAGGTACTGATGAGCACTGATAGAAGGCACTGATGGACACTGATAGAAGGCACTGATGGACACTGATAGAAGGCACCGATGAGCACTGATAGAAGGCACTGATGGACACGGATAGGAGGCACTGATGGGCAATGATAGGCGGCATTTATGGGCACTGATAGAAGGCACTGATGGACACTAATAGAAGGCACTAATTGACACTGATAGGAGGCACTGATGGGCAATAATTGGAGGCATTTATGGGCACTGATAGAAGGCACTGATGGACACTAATAGAAGGCACTGATGGACACTGATAGGAGGCACTGATGGACACTGATAGGAGGCACTGATGGACACTGATAGGAGGCACTGATGGACACTTATAGGAGGCACTGATGGGCCAAAATTTGAGGCATTTATGGGCACTGATAGGAGGCATCGATGGCATTGATAGGTAGCACTGATAGGAGGCACTAATGTGCACTGATAGGCGGCATTGATGGGCACTGATAGTTGGCACCGATGGGCACTGAGGAACACTGATAGGTAGGGATGTCCCGATACCATTTTGTAGGTAGGGATGTCCCGAGTACAAGTACCGATACTTTTATTTTTAATGTCAGGTGGCAGTGTTTTTTGTTTGTTTTTTTACAATTTTTTTGGTTTTTTTACAATGCTTTTTTTTTTTTTTTTTTTTAGGGGGGGAGGGGGTGGACGCTGTCTGTGTGTTTTTTTATTTAAATTTTTATTATTTTTTACAATCATTTTTTTTTTATTATTTATTGCAATACTTTGTGTGTTTTTTTTTTTTAATCAGCCCTGTTGGGGGGCTTTGGTGAGATATCAGGGGTCTTAACAGACCCCTGATATCTCCCCCTTGAGGCAGAGAAAGAGACCGAGGATAAAGATTCCCCAGTCCCTTTCTCTGCAACTTCAGCTGCACTGAAAATGAATGGAGAGAAGACAGTGGCTCCTCTCCATTCATAAACTGAGACATCGTAATCACAGGAGGTTACAATGTTTCAGTTATGTGAATGGACAGAGTCAGCTGACTCTGTCCATACACAAAGGAAGGAGGAGGCCATGGAGAGAGACAGCAGAACGGAGGGGGACAGCAAAACGGAGAGGGACAGCAGAACGGAGAGGGACAGCGGAGGGGGACAGCGGAACGGAGAGGGACACCGGAGGGGGACAGCAGAACGGAGAGGGACAGCAGAACAGAGGAGGACAGCAGAAGGGAGAGGGACAGTGGAACGGAGAGGGACAGCGGAACGGAGGGGGACAGCGGAACGGAGGGGGCATGGAGGATGCGGTGACAGTCAGCGGTGATCGCGTGTGGGGGAGTTACAAGCACTGATCACCGCTGTATAGATTTCACCAAAGCAGCTGAAAGCCGCTGGGGGAGAGGCTAGTAACTCCCCCACGCGCCGATCACTGCTGACTCTCAAGGTATCGGCGGAAACATCGGGAGCATTTGCCTGAGTACAAGTACTTGGACAAATGCTTGGTATCAGTGCCGATACCGATACTAGTATCGGTATCAGGACAACCCTACTGATAGGCAGAACTCAGGTAGTATTGATGAGCACTGATAGACGCCGTTAGGCGGCATTGATAAGCACTGATAGGTGGTGCTGATAGGCAGAATTGATGGTCACTAATAGGCGGCAATAATGAGCACTGATAGGTAATACTTGTAGGCGGAATTGATGGGCACTGATAGGCGGCATTGATGAGCACTGATAGGCAGCATTGATGGGCACTAATTTGTGGCATTGATGAGCACTGATAGATGGCACTGATGACTGGGGCACTGATCATCAGTGAAAAGAATTTACTGACATTCTTGACAGTTAACAGCAGTCCTTTTCTCACACAGACACAGCGTGGGAGGAAAGGGCTGTGAATAACCGGTAAGTCTGTTTACATGTGATCAGCTGATCACATGGTAAAGGGCCGATGTGATTGCGCTGGATGCACTTCCTAGGGGGCATGCGGGAAACAGGGTTCTGGGAGGATGTCCATGGACACCCTCCCAAAATTGGAAGCCTGGGGCTCGGATTGGAGGGGGCAGGGGGGCCCGTCATGGTTTCTTGCACCGGGCCCTGAAAATTCTAGTTCCGCCTCTGTATTTTGCAGAGCATACAGTAACAAACAATATATGCAGCCTTGTTTGCTTTACCTCAGGGAGAACCCTTATATCTTTTACAGTGACCTTAAGGTGAACAGCTGTCCATTTAATTTTGTACAGAGGCCAAGTTCTATTTTTATAATGTAATTACACCCCCTTTCTAATTGTCTGTACTCCAAGGTAAATGCATTTGGTTCAGTTAGTCTTTTCCTCCCAATAAATATTCCCCAAACCCTATGCAATCTTTCCAGCTACTTAAAGTACTTTTTTGAACTAGTGCCCCAAACTGAGCAGCAAATTCAAAATAATACCATAATAATATTCGGTACAAGGGAAAAACATGCATCCCTCTTCTTGCCTCTCTTAACTACTTAAGGACCAGGCCTCTTTTTTAGATGTGTTGTTTACAGTTAAAACAGTTTTTTTTGCTAGAAAATTAATTAGAGCCCCCAAACATTATACATTATTCTAACACCCTAGAAAATAAAATGGCGGTCGTTGCAATACTTTCTGTCACACCGTATTTGTGCAGCAGTCTTACAAGCGTACTTTTTTTTGCAAAAAAATACTTTTTTGAATGAAAAAATAAGACAACAGTAAAGTTAGCCCATTTTTTATATCGTGAAAGATAATGTTATGCCAAGTAAATTGATACCCAACATGTCACGCTTCAAAACTGCGCCCGCTCGTGTGATGGCGACAAATTTTTACCCTTAAAAATCTCCATAGGCGACATTTAAAAAATTCTACAGGTTGCATGTTTTGAGTTACAGAGGAGGTCTAGGGCTAGAATTATTGCTCTCACTCTACCAATCGCGGAGATACCTCACATATGTGGTTTGAACACCGTTTTCATATGCGGGTGCTACTCACGTATACGTTCGCTTCTGCACGCGAGCTCGGCGGGACGGGGCGCGTTTAAAAAAAAAAATTTTTTCTTATTTATTTTCCCTTTTATTTTTACACTGTTTAAAAAAAAAATGTCACTTTTATTCCTATTACAAAGGAATGTAAACATCCCTCATCTCATATTTACACTAAAATGCAATAAAATTAGTGTCATGTCACGCAGTGTCATGGAGATGGGTGGCCATCTTCCCCTCACTCGTCTCCATGCACAGCCACCGAGAGTATCGGATCGCCTCCTCCACTGCCGACAGCTCCGGCAAGCGGCGGAAGGCACCGGAGCGCGGCGGGAAGGGGGGCCCCTCTCCCGCCGGCGATAAAAGTGATATCGCGGTGAATCCGCTGCAGAGACCACTTTTATCTTGTAGCCGACCGCTGGCCAAACATGGGAATACCGGGGTTATGGCAGCTAGCTGCTGCCATAACAACGATATCCGTCCTCAAAGTGAGGATGTATATTGGCGTTCGACGGTCGGCAAGTGGTTAAAGCAAGTAAGTACTTGTTTTTTGGAGCTGCAGATGGACATGCATGCTGTTATTAAAGGCTAAGTTCACCTTTACAGAAAAAATAATAACTGCACATATTTTTGCAGAAAAAATGTGCATGCATTATTTATTTCTGCAGGAGCTTGGAAAGCATTGCTCCCATGATCAGTTGATCATAGGTGCAATGTAGGTTCCTGCAGACATGTCCTCCAGGCTTTTGCCCATACCTCTGTACAAGCCTTTTTTCACAGGAATCTGTTTTTAAAAAGTGACATCAGGTGCCAGGAAAATGAATAAATACGGGTGGGACATGTAACATGTTCCAAAGGTGAAATCATGCTTTAACCTCCCTGGCGGTTTTCCCGAGTGTGGCTCGGGGTTAAATTTCTGCACCATTAGCGGTAAACCCGAGCCACACTCGGGATTGCATTGCAGGATCCTGGTGCGGTATACTTACCTTGTCCCCAGGATCCTGCGATGTCCCCCCGTGGTATCTGTGGGCTCTGTCCTCTGCCCGAAGCCTCTCTGTGCTGGGCTCCATTCCCTGCAAGCGTTGCGAAGCACAGGGGCTGAGCCTGGCGGCAAATTAAAAAAAAGTGAAAAATCATAACACATACAGTACACTGTAATCTTACAGATTACATTACTGTATGAAATTATTTCACATCCCTTTTGTCCCCAGTGCTTTGTCCAGTGCCCTGCATGCAGTTTTATGTTAAATATACTGTTCTTTCTGCCTGGAAACTTGAGATTGTCCATAGCAACCAAAAAGTGTCCTTTTATGTCAAAAGTGGTTTTAGACCAGCTAGGAAACAGCAATAATAAATTAGAACACTTGCAGAATTGAGCGATAGTGAATCGTGGAGAAATTAATTTTATTATTATTATTATTATATTATTTATATTTATTTATTATATTATAATTTATGATTTTGTGTTTCAAACTGCATCATGTCCGTGATATCTACTAGACTCTTGGTGGACAGATTTAAGTGTGTTATTGTTAAGAATTACAGACCTACAATATAAAACGCAAAATTTCTATGCAAAATAATTGTACCGCTTTGAGACGCAAAAATCTGACATAATCATACCGCCAGGGAGGTTAAGTCTATGACACACAAATACACACAAGCCCTTCTCCATCACTGATTCACTTAAAAATGCCCTCATCTGCCTTACATTTCTTATCTGGTCATCTAGTAGATTTTTTATTTAGTTTTTCTTTTTAACCACTTGCCCTCCGGGAGGTATATACCCCCCGTCATGACCAGGCCATTTTTTGCAATATGGCACTGCGTTACTTTAACTGACAATTGTGCGGTCGTGCGACGCTGTACCTAAAAAAAAAAAAAAAAAAAAAAAATCCAATAAAAAAATAAGAAAAAAATTAATTTCTTCATCAATTTGGGCCAATATGTTTTCTGTTACATATTTTTGACAAAAAGAAAGCTAAATAAGCGTATTTTGATTGGTTTGCGCAAAAGTTATAGCGTCTCCACTCTATGGGATATTTTAATTTATTTACAGGCATACCCCACTTTTAAGTACGCAATGGGGTTTATTTACTAAAGTTGGAAAGTGCAAAATCAGGCTCACTTCGGCATAGAAACCAATGAGCTTCTAACCCCAGCTTGTTCAATTAAGCTTTGGTAATAAAACCTGGAAGCTCATTGGTTTCTATGCAGAAGTCAGCCTGATTTTGCACTTTCCAGCTTTAGTAAATAAAGCCCATTGTGTACTTACAAGTGGGGTATGCCTGTATTTATTTTTGCTAGTAATGGTGGCGATCAGCGGCTAATAGCGGGACTGCGAATATTGCTGCGGACAGTTGGGACACTAACTGACACTTTTGACACTTTTTGGGGACCAGTGACACTAATACAATGATCAGTGCTGAAATATATGCACTGTCACTGTACTAATGACACTGGCTGGGAAGGGGTTAAAATCAGGGGTGATCAAAGGGTTAAATGTGTGCCTGATGAGTGCTTTACTACTGTGGGAGAGGTGCTTGTACTAGGAGAAGGCATGGATTGGAGCCCCTGTTTAGCAGAGACACAGGATCAATGCCTTCTAAACTGACAGAACAGCGATCTGCTTTGGCAGGTGCTGATGGAGATCAAGTCCACCATACCCACCGATCAGCTCCCGCTGTGTCTAATCACAGCGGGCCGGCGCCTGTGCGCCGCAGAGCCACCTTGCCACCGTATATATACAGTGTATGGTTGGCAAGTGGCTAAATCAGGTAAAGGTTTATTGAGATGTCACAAATTTGTACAACCAGACATTAAAAGTACATGTAGTTCACATCAGAGATCAATTCAGCTTACCAGTATTGTAGTTCACGTCATGGGAATGCTTTAAGTGCCCTTTAGAGCTGTATCTAGGGCTGTGCATAACCAGGACACTAGGGCCACCATATCAAAGTAGGTAGACAAGCATTAAACATTTGGAAAGCAAGGGCATAAAAATGTAAGTCATAGTAGTACCAGCTAAATTCAACATTTTTATTTCGTTATAGACAGGGTTGCCATTGTCTCTGAGACAGAAAGAGATGAGAATGACAACATTTTATAGCTGTCACTAAAACAAGAGGTGAGGGAAATCTTCCCAAAGGGATACATGTTCTGGTGACAACTGGCTCACTCTCACTTTGGCGAGATCTCATCTCACTTCCTCCTGCACCCCTGGGACAGGAAATTATTGGAAATCTCCTTAACAGGATAAAAAAAACCCCATAATGTAAACAAACAGGAGATTCTCCCTTCCTTATTTTGTTCAAAACTAAAATAAAAGGTTGTGCTATACATACAGTATAAGTTCAAGTGTAATGGTCCCAAAACTTACTGACTTATAACCTTTGACCATTCAGAGATTGTTTGAGAGTTATTGGTTACAACTCTCTGGATGCAATCAATGCTTAAATTAGTTTCCTCCCCCCGCCTGCCTAACCTGTATAAAAAAATGTACGCACTTACCTATTTTTAATCTGCTTCAGTTAGGGTTGCCACCTATCCAGGATTCACCCGGACAGTTCGGGTTTGGAATCATGTGTCCGGGTTCCAGACTGCCTGAAACCCGGATACATTATTTAGACTGGACTATGGCTTCCCAGCAGGGTTGCTGGCTGCAGTTGTCTAAGCTGAGAGTGTGTTACACTCTTTCACACTGCCCAAAGCCAGCACTAACTAACCCCCCCCCCAAACACACACACAGACGGGAGAGGAGAGAGAGGGCTCGATCTGCACCTCTTCCCCCGACTCCTACCCCTCTGTGTCTGCCCACACTCCAATCCCTGGCACCTCAGAAAAGGAAAGTTGGGTCCAGAAAGCTGAAGTCCAGCAGCCTCAGATACATCTGGATGAGAGGTGCTGACTGCCAAGGGGCAAGTGAGCTCACCATCCATCCCTGTTTGTGACTGAAGTCTCCCTCTTCTTTCTCCTGCCTCTGAGTAAGTACACTAGGGAAAATCAGGGTTCTCAGAGCACCCCTTACATCAGAGTTCCCCTTTACACCAGAGGCCACAGTGTTTCCCCTTACATCAGAGTTCTCAGTGTTCCCCCTTAAATCATGGTTCCCAGAGCATCCCTTATGGTAGAGGCCCCAGAGTTCTCTCTTACATCAGAGTCTGCAGAGTCCCCCCTTACAGTGAAAGGGAACTCTCCGGGTTCAGATGTAAAAGGGGAACTCTGTGGACTCTAATGTAAAGGGGGGCTCTTGTTATTAACTTCATATGTTTAGAAATGTTATTTAATAGAAAAATGTATGTATAGTTTATACTGTAAAAAAAAAATTGCTGTGCACTGCTAAAGTGTTCGGGTTTGACTTGAAGAAAAGGTGGCAACCCTAGCTTCTGTCCAGTCACCTGATCCTGCAGATCCAGCTCAGGAATTGCTTGACAATGGCTGGGAATTCAGGGAGCTGAGAGGTCACCCATAGGCTCCCATAGCCCAGACCTTTGTTGGCGCTCCCTTCTTTCCTCTGCGGAAGCCACTCTCTGACACGTGGGAGCTGCAGGATCCTGTGACCCAACCGAATTAAAAATAGGTAAGTATACATATCTCTTTATACAGGTTAGGCGGGATAGGAAGGATGAAGGAGGAGGGAACATTTTTAAGAATAGTTTGACTAAGGCTCTGTTCACATATATGCGATCCGGTTTAGTTGCAGAGCCCGGTGCGGTTTCCATTCACTGGTTCAGGTGCGACTGAAACGTACAGGATTCTTTTTAAATTTGCATCGCAACCGCCATGCATATATGTCAACCGGCTCCATTGAAAGCCGGTCTCGTTTACATGTAATGCGAATCTCATGCGGTTCAAAACGCATCAGATTCGCATATACAGTATGTGAACAGGGCCTTATGACGCGTACACACGATCGGATTTTCGGACGGGAAATGCTGGATGTGAACTTATTGGCAGTAAGTTCGACCGTGTGTATGCTCCATCGGACATTTGTTGTCGGATTTTCCGCCAATAAATGTTGGCTAGCATGTTCTCAAATTTTCCGCCAACAAATGTGTGTTGTCGGACTTTCTGATCGTGTGTACACAAGTCCGTCGGACAAAAGTCCAAAGTAAAAACATGCATGCTCGGAAGCAGAAGGGGTCGGTCTTGTAAACTAGCATTTGTAATGGAGAATTAACATTTGTGACTTGGCAAATTATGAAATCTCCAAATGCAGCGCACAATTCTCTTCTTCTTTAATGGGATAATAATGAAGCTGCTTTGATGGTGATATTGATGGAGTTTTTGCAAACAAATTTTTAGTGATTTTTAGTGATATCAAGAATGATATTATTATGTTTTTTTTATTTTTATTTGTGCAAGTTACCACAACACCATTATCCTGTAGTTTTTAAGAACAAAGATACTATGTTGGTGTCCCTTGTCAATTTTACATTGTATTTTTTTAATGTAACTGCCTACTCCCAAACTGTCATAGCCAAGTATTATTCTCCACAATTTTTTATTGTGCATAAAAAAAAAAAAAATTACACATGCTATCTGCCAAAAGAAAATAACCAAAAAGTGCATTATATGCATCCAAAAATATAGAACATTTACGATATCAAATCATTATTCAACCAAAAAAATAATGTCAAAGGAATAACTCCAAGGCCAATAATAAATAACACGTTATCTCCTCCGATTCCGCAACATGTCTGGTTGACGAACGGCTGTTCAGAAACAAACTGAAAAGCACGAAATGAAAAGCGATAAATGAAAAACGCGAAAAGAAAAGCGCAAATCAACACTCACCAAACTTCTACTAACACGAAATTAGCAGAAGGAGCCCAAAGGGTGGCGCTAAAGAGCTGAAAAACCACGTAGTACGTCTAGTATGTCACTGCGTTCGTAATTGTTGGCCAACATTTGTGTGACCGTGCGTATGCAAGACAAGTTTGAGCCAACATCCTTCGGACAAAATTCTACGGTTTTGTTGTCGGAAAGTCCGATCGTGTGTATGAGGCTTTAGGCTTTTTTCTTCCACTTTAAGCTAGTTTTTTTTTACCCATTTTCATATTGTGCTTCCTGAAACAGATTTTTTAACTCTTGTGTCAAATGCTTTAGCAAGTCCAGATATAATAGATACACAGCCAATGCTTTGTCCAATACTCAACTTTTCTCTTCATAAAAGAAAACACAGCCCAAACTGTTTCTTATAAGTTATTAGCTTCCTAAGGTTCTCTCAGCACCTCTGGTCTGGCTTTGGGATGCAGCTGAATGTTTTCTACATAGCAGTGAGATCTGCTAAAGAGGCGCTTGGATTCTAGCCACTGAGCATTATTTGATTTTTACACTGTCATATGCTGGCTAATTAATGACAGAATTACTATGAGAGAGTGAAACTGAGGACAAGACAGCAGCAGCTGGCTGAGGGCAATATATAGTGATGGAGCTAAACAGTGGATGCTTTCAAAGGTATGTATGTACAAAGACTAACAACAGTCTGCATGTCTTACATAACTGCATTAATAAATATTTATTGTAAAGTTTAGTCATTTTTAACGTTTTATGATGTAGAATAACTCTCCACTTTCCACATTAATGACCATCAGGGTCACTACACTCAGACCCTTTTTGATCAGATGCATGAAGCAGCTCCAACCTTAAAGCATATTTCCACTTTGAAAACCCCAATATACAGTATGTTTGTTATGTGTTCCCATTGAAACAGCAGGCCTAAACATATTTAAAAAAAAAAATCTTAATTTTCAGATGTTTATCATGAGAAGGTGTCATAGTTGACTGTAATCTTTTTTTAACAATGTCAGACTTGAGTTGATTTACTAAAACTGGTGAGTGCAAAATCTGGTGCAGCTGTGCATTGTAACCAATCAGCTTCTAACTTCAGCTTGTTCAACTAAAGAGTTTTTTAACCCACTAGGTTAAAATGACATAATCCTCTCTATGTATTAATGCAATGCGCCCTGTGTCTTTGCCTTATAAAAATAATGCTGCAATATACCTGTTTCAGAGCTCTGATCGGCAGTCACGTGATCCGCCATCTCTCGGCCCGACAGCTGCAGTGGGCAGGGCCAAGGATCCAGGGCCGTAGATAATTTTTTTTTTCTGGGGGGGGGGTTCAGGTCTTTCAAACTTAAAGGCATCATTTACATTTTATGTTGGGGGAGGTACGGTTAAATCATGTGACAGCAGAGTGGGGTCATGAGGCTTTGCGATGCAGAGCAGCAAAAATGATCCCTATTCAACTGAATAGAACGCAATGCACGCAGTTGTAGTGCGGTAGTGTACCCGCTGGGTTGAACTAAAAAAACTTACCGTGTGAACCAGGCTTTATATTCATATGTTCTAAATGGCCATGGAATGGCAAATATACCATGAATACCTACAGCCAGGACCCCAGATGTTCCAATTTTTGTCAGCTGCTCAGCTTGTTCAGGGATGGGCTGATAAGACCTGCTGCTGTTAACATAAATCTGTACATCCAGTGGTCCCCAAGTTTAAGCTCCAGGGGACAAAGCAAAACACATTGGGGTGTGGCCTGGCGTGAACCATCACTACTATATTACCATAGATAGACCATAGACTCCGTGGATGTGCGGCACCAGGGATTTTTTTTCTCTCTTCCCTTCAGTGACTACATGAGCTTGGATGAGCTCCATCTCTTTCCGACACTCCGGTAGCACATTCGGTATCATCTACATTACTCCCCACATTGATTGAGCCTGAGCGACACACTAACAAACCGTGGGTCACAGTGGTTACCTGCTGTTAGGGACAAATTTCTGACCCTGGATGCAGAGAGATTTTATCCAAGGGCAAAAATGTATCCCTACCTGCAGGTAACCACTGGATGTGCAGATACAGGTGGATACTTGTGTACAGCAGCAGACAGCCTTGGCTCTTCTCAGTCCATCACTCAAGTGTACAGGCTGAGAAGAGATTGGAACATCTGAGATCCCGGGTGCAGGTATTTGCAGTATACTTGCTGCACCATGGTCATGTAGGATGTATGAAAGAGACCCAAGACTGGATTTTAGCTAACCTTACTATGCAAGTTGAGCAAGTGCAGGGGCAACATATTGTGGTGGGCAGTAAATTCAGTGATTTATTTAAACCTTAAAAAACTGTGTCCTAAGAAATTTTATGAAATGTTTTAAGATATGAAAAAAAAAAATATTGTGCACTGACTACCTCCGGATGGTGCCCTTTGCATCTGGTCAATATGGTTGGCTTTTATTCAGTCTTAAACTGTAGTAAACCCAGCTTTTGAACTTGTACCTAAAAGTAAGCCTATAATAACGCTTACCTGTAGGTACAGTGACTATCTCCTAAACATATGGTGTTTAGGAGATATTCACATGGAAAGCAGCCGGTGATGTCACCGGTGCATGCACTCTGAAGGGACGGCATACCGCTTGGTTGTACTTCTCCTGGGGAGGAGTACAGTTCGTTCTGCACTTTTGTGACCCATTTTTAGCCGACAGCCAGCTATAGCCCGCTGTCAGCTGATATCACTCAGCAGGTCCAGGTTGTGGAAAGATACTAACTTTAAAGTCAGCACTCAACCAGATGCCTGGACCAGTAGCTTGCTCAGCCTCTCAGTGAGCCACAGAGACCCTGAGCCAGCCACTCCTGCCCCCTCCACAGCCTGGAATTCCAGTGAGTTTGGGGGAGGGGGGGCAGAGCCAGGGACTGACAGTCACCACTCTTTGCTCACTGAAGGCTGAGAACTGAGTGATCAGCGGTCTTTAATCGCTCTGTTGTTGATCTTAGAAGCCGCTGGGGACAGATGCAACATTGGATCGATGCTCCATCCACCTACGTATGTATAATTTAAGGAACACAATCCCCCTCTCCCTCCTAAGAACCCTCCCTCCCCAAGCAAAGATTCCCACTGTAAAATATCTCCCTCCTCCAAAAATTAAACCCCCCCTGTTTTTAAACCGACCCCCTCAAAGCAAAGATATCTCCCTCAGTCGACACCCTCTCCCCCAGCAAAGATTCCTAATTATGAAGAAAATCTCCCTTCATCCAATCAAACTCCCTCTCAGAAGCAAATCCCTGCCATTAACCACCCCCTGTAAACTTCTCTACAAGAAACTCCCCCTTTCTCCAAAAGCAAACCCACCCCCCTTTCCTTAACCCTCCACTAAAAAAAAACTCCCCCAGGCTAGAATTCTCACTTCCTCCTTCCCAAAACAGAAAATGTATGCCTCCCCACTTACCAGACCTCAGATTCAGCACAGCACATAAGTAGGAAAACTTCTGCATCCCCAGTCTCCCTTCGGTGTGTCATATGATACCTCGAAGAGGAGTCTAGGAGTTGCCTCAACTGTGCACTGTCAATTGCCGACATCTGAGACCTTGCAGTAATTTCATGCTTTTCAGGGGGACCCCTTATTAAACTGAGGGGGTGGTGCACAATAGAAGGGGGCTGGCTGCTGCACTCCGAAACTCTGATTGCTACTACTGTGCTGATGCTGAGGCTAAAAAGTGGGGACACTGTCTGGGAATTGTGCCAGGATGCCCTGGGGGGGGTTTGAACACCCCTGACCCCCCTTATCTATGCCCCTGCAAGGATCCCCTGCTGATGTCAGCCAGGAGGGGAGAAGAAGAGGAAGAGAGAGGTGGCCCCCGCCCACTGCAGCTGTCATGCGAGAGAGGAAAGAGACAACGGATTACGTGAACCCCAATCAGTGCTCTGAAACAGGTATATAGCAGCATTATTTTTATAAGGCATGGACATAGGGCACATTACATTAATACATAGAGAGGATTATGTAATTTTAGGAGTGGAGCAGCCATGATACACCGTGGTCAGTTTACAGAGGGGAGGGTATAGCTAGGCAGGAACAGCCAGATATTGCAAGTGATGACACAGCACAAGCACTGTGCTGTATAACATGCTTTAAGGGAACAGGATTTATTTGTATTTTTAAGTTAGTAAATAGAGTCCACCTGTGTGTAATTTAATCTCACTATAAATACAGCTGTTCTGTGAAGCCCTCAGAGGTTTGTTAGAGAACCTTAGTGAACAAACAGCATCATGAAGGCCAAGGAACACACCAGACAGGTCAGGGATAAAGTTGTGGAGAGGTAGAAAGCATGGTTAGGTTATAAAAAAATATCCCAAGCTTTGAACATCTCACGGAGCACTGTTCAAACCATCATCTGAAAATGGGAAGAGTATGGCACAACTGCAAACCTACCAAGACCTGGCCGTCCACCTAAACTGACAGGCCGGGCAAGGGGAGCATTAGTCAGAGAAGCAGCCAAGAGGCCCATGGTAACTCGGGAGGAGCTGCTGAGATCCACTGCTCGGGTGGGAGAATCTTTCCACAGTATGACTATTAGTCACGCACTCCACAAATCTGGCCTTTATGGAAGAGTGGCAAGAAGAAAGCCATTGTTGAAAGAAAGCCAAAAGTCCTATTTGTAGCTTGCGAGAAGCCATGTGGGGGACACAGCAAACATGTGGAAGAAGGTGTTCTGGTCAGATGAGACCAAAATGTATGTTTTTTGGCCTAAAAGCAAAACATTATGTGTGGCAGAAAACTAAACACTGCATATCATCCTGAACACACCATCCCCACTGTGAAACATGGTGGTGGCAGCATCATGTTGTGGGGATGCTTTTCTTCAGCAGGGACAGGGAAGCTGGTCAGAGTTGATTGGGAGATGAATGGAGCCAAATACAGTGCAATATTAGAAGAAAACCTGTTAGAGTCTGCAAAAGACTTGAGACTGGGGCGGAGGTTCACCTTCCAGCAGGACAATGACCCTAAACATACAGCCAGAGCTACAATGGAATGGTTTATATCAAAGCATGTTCATATGTTAGAATGGCCCAGTCAAAATCCAGACCTAAATCTAATTGAGAACCTGTGGCAAGACTTTAAAATGCCTGTTCACAAACGCACTCCATCCAATATGACAGAGCTTGAGCTATTTTGCAAAGAAGAATGGGCAAAAATTCACTCTCTAGATGTGCATACCCAAAGACTTGCAGTTGACTCAGGGGGGTTGAATACAAATGCACGCCAAATCTTTCAGATATTTATTTGTAAAAACTTTTGAAAACCATTTATCATTTTCCTTTCACTTCACAACTATGTATCACTTTGTGTTGGTCTATTACATCAAATACATTTATGTTTTTGGTTGTAACATGACAAAATGTGGAAAATTTCAAGGGGTATGAATACTTTTTCAAGGCACTGTAAAGTTGGTGTTATCCCAACTTGGCTGCAAAAGTGGAAATGCACTTTAAAATCCTGTTACTTAAAAAGGGTGCTAAGTCCAAAACAGCATCTACTCAAAAATAGCTAATTAGGTCCAAGTGTTTCAGGAGCCCCTAAGGTGCTTCATTTTGTACAAGAATGTGTGATTTGCATGCTCACTGGCACTCTAATTCACTATAGAAGGTGGAAACCCTTATGTTGCTGAAATGTAAATCCTTTATATCCCTAATATGTACAGTATATGTTACAACCACTGCTAATAACTTTGTGGCACAATTATTTCTGCTGGTTTATTAAGTTACTAGTAATTTCTAGTAAGTGGTAATGCTGATTTATTACAGAGCACTTGAATTTGAAGATTATTCATTGGAATTTCTGCTACCTTAGCATCGTTTTTCTTTATTAAAATTTGTTCTATTGAGAGTTTTCTGGTATGGATTGCCTTATGACATATAGGGGGTTATTTACTAAAGGCAAATCCACTTTGCACTACAAGTGCACTTAGAAGTGCAGTCACTGTAGATCTGAGGGGGACATACAAGGAAAATAAAAAACAGCATTTTTGCTTGCACATGATTGGATGATAAAATCAGCAGAGCTTCCCCTCATTTCAGATCTTCCCCTCAGATCTACAGCGACTGCACTTACATGTGCACTTTCAGTGCAAAGTGGATTTTCTTTTAGTAAATCAACCCCAAAGTATAGTCCAGGGCTGCCAGAGAGATCTACTGATTCAGAGTTTTATTTACAAAACAGGAACATATTGCAGTACGGTATAGGTGTATAGAGTTTTACTATGCTTTTTTCATGTTCAAACATTTTCTGATCAACAAAGAAGCAGTCAAAACAAAAATTACACCTTAGTTATAGTTAAAGTGTTTCTAAAGGCTAAAGGTGTTTTACCTTAAGGCAATCTGTGCATTAAAGAGGAAGTAAACTCCCCTAGTTTGTTTGTACCTATAGTCAGGGCTTTTTTTCTCAGAGAATAGGTTCAGGAACTCCCTTTTCAAGTCACCCCTTGTCTTCGCCCCCTATCCACCTCTGAGCACCGCCCCTTGGTTCTATCCTCTACCCACCTTCCAGTACGGACCTTTTTAGAGAAAACAGAACCAAGTATCATTTTGTGGTGCTAAGTAATTTGTATAGATTTTATTATTAAGCATTAAGATACTCATCCTTCTTTCAACAATAGACCCCCCGCAACAAAATGACCCTCCAGTAACAAAAGATCCACCCTAGTAACAACAGATCCACCCCAGCAACAACAGATCTCCCAGAAAACCAGCATCAATAGACCCTCCAGCAGCCAGCAACAATAAACCCCTCTCCCATCAGTAGATCCCTCCCAGCAACAATTGGCTCCCAGTAACGATAGATCCCCCATCAGCCAGCATCAAAGGACCCTCCAGTAGCCAGCAATAATAGACCCTTCCCATCAACAATAGATCTCCCAGCCTCCAGCACACCCCAGCACCCTTTGCCATTACATACATTCAGTGCAGGAGGTGCCGGAACTGCATTCCCCCACGTTCCCGCTGAAAAAAAGCCCTGCCTATAGGTACTGTAAATATCTCCTAAACTTGCACCGTTTAGGAGATATTTACTGTGACATTGACAGCCACCCATGCTGTTTCTTCAGAGCCCTGTGCCATGACTGGCGACTCCCGCACACATCCACAGGAGTGAGGTCACGCAACTCCAGCCAGTCACACAGCGGGAGCCCGTGGACCCGGAAGGAAGATGGGCAAAGATGGATGCAGCCTCCAGCTGAGACAACGAGGGCTTAGTTTTGCAGGTAAGTTTAACATAATGTGCTAGTATGCGATGCATACTAGCACATTATGTCTTTAGTTCTGCAGGTCAGAAAAAAAATACACTTTATTTCCTCTTTAAGGTATAAAACCTTCTGAGTACAGCTCTTCCTTCCATACTTATCTGACCCTGATCTCGATCCAGTGATGTGCTCTCTCTCCTAATAGGCTCTGCTGTCAATCACAGCCAGTAGGAGCATGGGGCAGGGTCAAGATGCACTCTGTTTGCCTATGGACACAAAGAGCCGGTTCGAGAGTGAGCCTGCACGAGTGCCCCAATAGCAAGTGGCTTGCTATGGTGAGCACTCCGCGGTGGGGGTAATCAGGAGTGCCAATGGGGGAACAAAGAAGAGGAGGATTTTGGGCTTCTCTGTGCCATACCAGGTATAGCATGTTTGTTATTGTTATAAAAAAAATAAGGTTTACAACCACTTTAAAGTCTAAAGGAAAGGGTCAGCACCTGTTTTTATATATGTCTTATATACTCCAGAGCAGGGGCCCGAAGAAGACGGCGGTGCCTTTGAAACGGGTTGCGGCCCGCCCCTTCCTGATTTGGTCTCTTGTTAGCTCTGTGAGAGCTGGAGATGCTGCTGGTTATACACCTCCATATGGCAGGTCTGAGCTTATTCCCACAGTGGTCTTCTCATCCCTTGTGACGGCTGACTGCTTGATTGGTGATCCACATTCACCCTGCGTGCAGCTTGCAAGATACTTTTATGTAAGTGTATCTGAATAAAGTGTTACTTGCTTTTACTATCACACTGACCCAGGCGCCCTCTTTCTGCTGTTTTTGTTTGTCTGAGGGAACTCCCATTTCCTGCTAAGGAGCTGCCGGTGACTGTGTGTACAATCCCCATCCACCTGTGGACTTCTCCTTGATATCTCTCACTACTATGCACTGTAAGGACTAATTCTTATTAATTCATTTTGGGTATATCTTGTTGTCCCCCCCCCCCTGTTATTGATCCCTTATAATCCACCTTACAGCTGCTAGTGAGCGCTGACTCACACACTACCTGACAGTTCTGTGTGATATATGGCTGAAAGGACAGGCAATCCTATTGGATACCTAGGAGGAGGGGAGGAGACACATGGCAGAAGCGAGAAGGAGAATACACAGGAGACGCTGCCCGCATCCCCGCCGCTGCCCGATGTGCCCACCGATGCCGATCCTCGCTATTGCCCGATGTGCCCGCCGCCTATATGGGGTAAGTGCTGGTGGACCAGCAGACAGCGAGAGGGGTTGGGGGGGTTGCTTGCCACCCCTCCCCCCTCAAACAAAAAACCACCAGCCACCACTACTCCAGAGGGTCTACTTATAAAAAAAAAATGGCCTGTTTAAGATATATTTGTACAATTAAAATTCTAAATCCCTAATAAGCACAGATACAACAAGATGTCTACTATTGACAATTTTTAGGTATATCAAGAATCAAATACCCAACATTTAATTAATTGCAGCTTACCAGCCCTTAGATGAGGCAGCTCATTAGTTTTCAAGCTTCCTTTGCTTTATTGTCACCTGGTGATCCTGTGAATAACATACTCCCTGTCCCTGGGTGGCTACATCACCCACTATATCTATGAAGGGAGTCATGGTTGTCACCCTTGGCTGCTCTCCTCATATAGACTACTAACATGTCCTTATGTCTTCACCAGTGGTGGCTGGTGCTCAATATTTTTTTGGGGGGTGGGAAACAAACCTGCCCCTCTCACTCACGCTCTTGCCATTCCCCCGCGGGAGGTGGATGAGAAGGCGGCGATCAGTGGCCTTACCTTAGGAGGCCGATACTGCTTCTCGCTCCAACTTACCGATGCTGCCGATGCAGGAGGCCGATGCTGCTCCTCACTCCAGCTTGGCTGAGGGGCCATTGCTTTTCCTCAGGGCCCAAGAGGCATTGCTTCTCCTCCCAGCCGAACAGGAATTGGTCCTGAGACCCGATTGGCTGGGAGTCCTATACTCCCAGCCAATCAGGTCTCAGGACCCGCATCCTGATTGGCCGGGAGGAGAAGCAGGAAGACATTATCGAATATTAATTTGATAATGTCACACAACTGGGTGGACCTGGGCCCACCCTTTTTTGAAGCCAATTAGAGCCTCAGGCTCTAATCATGTGCTTAAAAAAAAGACATTGAAATCCATGAGTCTAGCACCCTGCGTGTAGATTAGGGGCCTGGCGCATGGATTAGGGGGGCGGCACCACTGGTCTTCACCTACATTACTTGGGTGACAGGGCAATTGGTAGTTGGTTAGCCCCCCCCAGAAGATATCAGGGAAGGAAGATAACCTTGGATGCAGCCCACATGATGTGACAAGGACACTGCAGTTCTAGCAAGGTAAAAAAGTATTTTCTGTAATGATAAAAATGTTCTTAGCTTGAAAAAAAACAAAAACGATTGCAGCCAGCACATCTAAGGACTGTAAGTTGCAATATATTACACTTCTTTTGGGTTTAGATATCAGTTAAGCAGAAAAGCAACTGTGTGTACTGGATTCTGAGTCTTCCTGAATCCCAGAGCATGCATACCCCAGTATTTGGGCTTCTTCTCATAGACGACCAGGGAGCGGTAAGAGCGAGCGTGGTTTTATTGCCCCCCTGTAGTAGCAAGGGAAGAGGTAGTGGTATCCTAGACATAATAATCATTTAACCCTCTCAGTGTGGGGTGGGGGGGGGGGGACTACTGTAAGGATATTTTTGTCTTGCCTGGAGTTCAGCTTTAACTTACTGTTAATCTAAAACTTGCAAGTATCCATTTTTTCAAGCATTAGCCTGTGCCAGGAATTTCTGGCTGTAGCCTGAACTCAATGTCATGTGTTACTGTGGTTTGATGTGCCTAATCTTAGGGTGGACACATGCCTCATTCACTCTGTTCACCTGGCAATATCAGAGCAAGCTGTCCCTTCTATTCATAACAGTAGGTCCATATCGGTATTGTTTATACAAATTTCACTGAAGACAGCTGTGCTCTGTCCTCTACCTGTCTGCATGCAGAGGCATTGTCTTCACTTCTGCCAGGTTAGCCCGCCCATATTAAAATTTTTGAAAAAACCTTATGCAGTTTGTTAGATCAGGTTAGATCAACTGTTGTTTGCGTTAGATCTCACACAGAAGAAACAATATTAACAGTTATTTGCTGGGGGGGGGGGGGGTAACCCGTCATCAGCCCCCCCTTAACAAAAAATTGACCAAACAGTTAGCTATTTTGGAAGCCACTTGTTAGATCCTGTAAGATCAAGTGGTTTTAACGTTAGATCTCACATGATTAGAGACTTATTAAGTGAATAATGACGGGGGGGCTGCCCCCCCCCTTATAAAATTTTCTGGCCAAAAATCATTCAGGCTAATAGATATTCGTTAGATCCAGTAAGATCAAGTGGTTTTGACGTTAGATCTCACATCATTTCAGAGATATTTCACATCAAAATAGAGATGTTAGAGGATAAATATGGACGGGTTAGCCACCCTTATCAAATTTTCCGGCCAAAAATTATTCAGGCTAATAGATATTCGTTAGATTCGGTAAGATCAAGTGGTTTTAACGTTAGATCTCACATCATTTCAGAGATATTCCACATCAAAATAGAGATATTAGGTGGTACGTATGGACGGGTTAGCCCCCCCACATGTAATTATCTGGCCAAAAAATCATTCAGGCTAATAGATATTTGTTAGGTCCGGTAAGATCAAGTGGTTTTAACGTTAGATCTCACATAATTTCAGAGATATTCCACATCAAAATAGAGATATTAGGTGGTACATATGGATGGGTTAGCCCCCCCCACGTGCAATTTTCTAGCCAAAAATCATTCAGGCTAATAGATATTTGTTAGATCCAGTAAGATCAAGTGGTTTTAACGTTAGATCTCACATAATTTCAGAGATATTCCATAAAAAATAGAGATATTAGGTGGTACAGAAGGTACATCCATCTTCAACCGTCTCTGAAACCTTCTTTGCATGGTTCTTCAGCGGGTGGTAGTCTCTCCTCACACCTCCGTTCACCTCCCTGCTTCATGGTGATCTCTCCTCAGACCAACAAGCTTAAGTCTTTAGCTAGCCCCCCCTCTTGCAAAGCAGATTGGGCTTGGTAGTTCCACCCCCTGTAAAAATCAATGGGGCTGTATTGTGATGAGACTTCAAGCCCCGTGGTCGCTCTCCCTGCCAATAGGGACACAGGAAGAGGGGAGGGAGGGGGAGAAATCCCCCACAGGGACGGACAGGCGTGCTCTCCCTCAGGGAGTGCCTGTGTCAGTGTCTATTCAGTCCAGCGGTCGCTGGCAGGAATGGCAGGAGGTGCGGGACCACGGGTGATAGAGTAGCCCCCGCTACACACTCCCCCCCACCAAAGAACCTTTAGTCCGCCAAAGGAGGTAAAGAGTCTATGACCTGTTACATGCTTTTGATATACACATGGGAAAAAAAAACAGGTTAGTGTGCACAAGAAACCAAACAATTTACATCTGCATAAAACCCTGGCAGAGAAACATCCCACCAATTAGCATAGGAGGGGAGGTTGTCCTGCTTACAGGCCACCTAAACTGGAATGGCCCAGCTAGATGTGCCAGGGGGTGAGTGTCAGAAACCAAGAAATCAGGCCGAGACAGAAGTAGAGTTAAATCACACTTGTTTAATAATAAAAGTAAAAAGAACAAACGTAGTAAAAACATAGCCAAAGTTCAGTAACCGGAACGGATAGTCAGCCAAGCCAAAAGTCAGGGATCAATGTAGTGGAACAGCAAGCATGATCTGGAGCCAGAAGGGATGTCAGCAAAGCAAGTCTTGAACAGGATCGTAGGAGATGGTTTCTGTGATGTTGACCAAGGCGAAGGCAGAGATCCTCTGGACTGGACAGCTTAAGTAGGCAGGACTGACGAGCAAGATATCATCAACAGCTGAGTAACTGTGGAGAGATAGGAGCTGGCAATTATCCTACAGCTCAGCGGCCAACTCAGAGAAGGAAGGGCTGAGCCCAGCCCTGACAGTGAGTTGGGATTGTCCACCACCGAATCTGCGGTGGAAGGGTCAGTTACTTAACCTCCCTGGCGGTTTTCCCGAGTGTGGCTCGGGGTTAAAATTCAGTACCATTAGCGGTAACCCCGAGCCACACTCGGGATCGCATTGCAGGATCCTGGGGCGGCTTTACTTACCTTGTCCCCGGGATCCTGCGATGTCCCCTGCAGTGTCCGAGGGCTCCGTCCTCCTCGGAAGCCTCTCTGTGCCAGGCTCCGTTCCCTGCGAGCGGCGCGACGCAGGGGGGCGGAGCCTGGCGGCAAATTCAAAAAACTGTCAAAATCATAACACATACAGTACTGTAATCTTACAGATTACAGTACTGTATGAAATGATTTCACATCCCTTTTGTCCCCAGTGCTCTGGCCCATGCCCTGCATGCAGTTTTACATGATATACACTGTTCTTTCTGCCTGGAAACTGGAGATTGTCCATAGCAACCAAAAAGTGTCCCTTTACGTCAAAAGTGGCTTTAGACCAGCTAGAAAACAGCGATAATAAATTAGAACACTTGCAGAATTGAGCGATAGTGAATTGTGGGGAAATTTATTTTATTACTATTTTTTTTAATTATTTATTTTTATTTATTATATTATAATTTATGTTTTTGTGTTTCAAACTTTATCATACCCGGGATATCTACTAGACTCTGGTTTGGACAGATTTAAGTGTGTTATTGTTAAGATTTACAGACCTACAATATAAAACGCCAAATTTCCATGCTAAATAATGGTACCGCTTTCAGCACCTAAAATCCGAAATAATCATACCGCCAGGGAGGTTAAAGAGTCCTTTTTGCAATGAGAATGACCTCCTCAGAACTTTCATCCAAAGTATCATATGTTAGTCTTTTGGGCCGGTGAATAACCCTTCACTCTCGCTGTTCTTTAGGTTCTGGGGTTACAGGCACATTGGTCTCTTCTTCTTCCTGCATATCAGCTTCAGCTTCCTCAATGAAGGATGGAAAGTCTTAGGGGTCTGTTGTCAGCAGGGAAGATTGAGGGTCTTCCAACTCTTCAAAAGGTGGACTTTGAGGTCTAAACTCAGGAGCCTCTGGCCTGAGAGTCACCTCAGTCACCTTGGGAGGAGAAGAAAGGGGGGGTGGCAGGCCCTGGCATTTGAGATAGCCACGGGCAATCTTTCTCTTCATCTTCGCTGTTTTCATCTTCAGCAAGGGGTACAGAGTGAGATCTAGTCACTGGCCGAGATCTTTGAGAGGCAGTGGGTGTGGACTGTAAATCTGGCTGTGGTGGCACATGAACTGCTTCTGACAGAGGCAACAGATGATTGTGATGCCAAGTCTTCAGCGGGCCTGTGCTTCCCTCTGGCCGGATTTGATATACTGGGTGTCCTGGCAGATGCTTGCAAACGACATAGGGCTGCGACTTTCAGCGGTTAGCCAACTTTTGCTTTCCAGGGACACCCAGGTTTCTCAGCAGTACCTTGTCTCCTGGCTGTAGGTCCTGCACTCGTACCCTGAGGTCAAAGTTTATTTTGTTTCTCTGTCCTCAGGCATATGAGGCAGCTTGAGCCTTATCGTAGGCGGTTTTCAGACGTCTCTGCAGGCAATCCACATACCCTCTGTGGAAAGTTGCTGAGGTGTGGTCGCGGGATGTGCTGAAGGCCAAGTCTACTGGCAGCCGGGCCTACAGTCCGAACATCAAACTATAGGGAGAGCAACCTGTGGCATCATTGGCGGTGCTGTTATAAGCATGCACAATAGCCACTATATGCTTGCTCCAGTGCTGCTTTTGTTCTGAATTTAGAGTTCCAAGCATATCCAGGAGGGTTTGGTTGAATCCCACTGGTTGAGGATCTCCTTGAGGATGATACGGGGTCTAAAAGTCTCTTGATGAGACTACTCTTGAAATCTCTCCCTTGATCAGAGTGGATGCGTTGGGACAGACCATAGTGCACAAAGAATTTCTCTGCGAAGATCTTGGCCACCACGGATGCTTGTTGGTCCCTCGTGGAAAACACCTGAGCATACTGATTGAAATGGTCAGTCACTACCAGGATATTTCCCTGCCAGCTTAGATCGGGCTCCAAGCACAGAATGTCAATGCACACCAGCTCCATGGGTCCCTGACTCTGAAGATGGTCCATTGGAGCAGCTCAGTGAGGCAAAGTCTTCCTTTGGATACATCTGATGCAGGAGTGGCAATAATCCTCAACTTCAGCCTGCATGCAGGGCCAGTAGAACCGGTCCCTCACCAGGAGAAAAGTCCTCTTAAGCCCTAGGTGGCCATGGTTGTCATATAGGTGTCAGGGCTGGGCTCAGCCCTTCCTTCTCTGAGCTGGCCGCTCAGCTGTCGGCTAATTGCCAGCTCCCATTTCTCTCCACAGTTACCCAGCTGTTGTTGATTCTGCTCGTCAGTCCTGCCTACTTAAAGTCATCCAGCTCACTTGATCTCTGCCTTCGCCTTTGTCAACATCACAGAGTCTTTCTCCTGCGTTCCTGTTGAAGACTTGCTAGGCAGGTTTCCTTCTGGCTCCTGATCCTGCTTGCTGTACTACATTTATCTCTGGCTCTCTGACATTTGTTTGGCTGACTACCCAATCCGGTTACTGAACTCTGGCTTGTTTTGACTACACTTACTCTGTTTACCTTATTATTATTATTATTATTATTATTATTATTAAACAAGTGTGATTTAACTATACTTCTGTCTCGGTCTGATTCATGGTTCCTGATAGTAGGGCAGTTAATACTGTCTCCGTATGTTTTTCAGGTAGGAATAGCTGCCATTTTTTCTTCAGAATCGTCAGAGGGGCCAACCCTGTGTGCACCTGAAACCGATCCCACACTCGTGTGCAGCAGATGGGTTTCCTTCGAGGAGTCAGTGAGGAGCAAGTCAGGGGGTTGGCTCTCCAAGGCCTTCAATGCCAAGCTACAGGGAGGGTCCTCCAACTGGTCCCTCCTCAGGTCTTTGACAACTTGGGCAGACCTTCATCCCTGACTTGGGTGACATTGCAATAACATCTGGGGACACCAGCGGCTGACACTCCAACCTCTTCGGTCTGGGTCCTACTATAGGTTGATGTTACGCTCCTTGACATAAGGCTCGTACCTTTCAGGTGTCAGCTGGGCCTATTCTTCTGGAGGGTCTCTGGAACAATGGGGCCTTCTTGACAAAGCATCCGCGTCTTGTTTCCTGACCCCGGTCGATACTTCAGGCTGAAAATAAACCCTGATAGAGCAGCCAACCATCTGTGACCCGTGGCGTTCAACTTGGTGGTAGTGAGGATGTAGGTGTGAGCATTGTTGTCAGTCTTGATCATGAACTCCGCTCCATACAGGTAATCCCTCAGCTTATCCACCACCGCCCACTTCAAGGCCAGGAACTCAAGTTTGTGCATGGGATAGTTCTTCTCGACGGGGGCCAAGTTCCGACTCACATAGGCAACAGGCCGTAGATGGCAGTCATGCTCTTGATATAGCACCCCACCTAACCCATCTTGACTGGCATCAAAGTGTAGCTCGTATGGCTTGGTTGGATGTGCATAGGCCACGACTGGAGCGGTTGTTAGGCTTCACTTCAGCTGCCTAAAACCTCTTAACACTTCAGAGTCCATTGTTCCTGAATGGACCCTCTGGGTTTTCTGGGCCCTCCAGCTGCTCTGACAGGCTTCGCCAGATCAGGGTCAGCGTCTTAGCGAATCCCTTGACAAACCTTCTGTAATAAGAGCAGAATCCCAGAAATGACCTAAGCTCAGTCACGTTGGTAGGTTTCAGCCAGGAGGTGACAGCTTCCAGCTTCTGGAGGTCAGTGGCCACTTCATCAGCAGACACAATGTGACCAAGGTAGTTGACCGAGGGTTGATAAAACTGGCACTTTTCCAGAGACAACTTCAACCCCCTCATTATGGAGTCTTCTGCAGAAACTCTTCATGCTCTTCCAGGGTCTTGCTGAAAACGATGATGTCTTCTAAGTACACCAACATCTCGATCAGTTTCATGTCACCCACTGTCTTCTCCATTAGCCTTTGGAAGGTGGCTGGGGCACCAGACAGGGCTTGATGCATACGGTCAAATCCAAAGATCCCCACCGGGGTAATGAAAATGGTCTTCTCCCGATCCTCAGGGTGCATGGGGATTTGGTAATACCCACTCTTCAAATCCAGCATGCTGAACCACTTCGCTCCTGATAGGCTCTGCAAGGCATCTTCTATCCTTGGGGTGGTATATTGGTCGGGAATGGTCCTTCGGTTCAGCATCCGGTAGTCAATACCCAGCCTCAGTGACCCATTCTTCTTCCGTACCACCACTATTGGGGAAGCGTATAGATTCTGGGACTCTCATATGATACCTGCCCTCTTCAACTCTGACAGTTGTTCATACAAATCCTCCAAGTCCCCTAAAGGAATACATCAAACTCTTTCCCTGAACGGCTTATGCACTCGAAGAGATGGATCCGGTACTCCACTCTTGGAGAATGCAGCCTGCCATCTCAGGAGCAGAGTCTTGCCCCTTTCTTTCCATTTAGGCAAAGGGGAGTATTCTTCAGCTAGAGCTCCTCCACAGAGATCCCATCCTTTGCTCCCCCACCAAATCAGACAGCGGGACTGGGGTGGCCAGATTCACTTGTCCCAGCAACATCTGAGCCGGCATCTTCACTGGCGAGGCTGTTATGTTGCGGACACTAACCCAGATCTTCTTGTGACTTCTTTGCAACCCTTCAGTTGAAACCACCTCGGAAATTATCTCCACTCCCATGTCTTCTCTCTGTCCGTCTGATTCAAGGACAATGAAAGGGCCTGCTTGCTTCCAATTTAGCTTGACAGATGCTCGTAAATAGGCCACTTTACCAGGCTGTAACACCTTCTCACACTGGTCCAAGCGCCAGATCTTTCCCTTCGGTTTTTGTACCAGGTGCTGGTAGGCTTGTCTCAGCATGGGGTGCACACTTGTAGTTGAAGTGCCCGGCACCAGAACAAGAGGTGTCAACAGCGTTCTGACAAGATCAGTATTGGTCCCTATGATGAGAGAACTCTTACTGGCCCCTGGTGGGCGAGGACAGACCACTGCCTGAGTTTCAAAAGTCTCAGCTTTCCCAGCCATGGAGGGATCTACCGGTCAGCTTGACCGGTAAATAGCCATCATAGGGGAAGTTCTGAGTCACAATGCCCCATATCTGCAGCTCTTCCAACTTCTGCAAAGGCAGGTGCTTGAGGTGCCTGTCATAGAAGTCTCTGTAGAGAAGGGTTACTTAAGCTCCAGTATCCAGAAGGGCCTTGGTGTAGACTCCCTTTACTTGGATGGGAACAACAGAAAAAGGTCCCACCAGCTTGTCAGGGAGCATGGAGGAAGTGGTGGCCCTGGCCTGTTCGGTGGTTTATATCTGCGCTCCTCTCTGCGAGGTTCTGATCGGGCTTAAGTCTGTGCTAAGTTCTGGGAGTCTGGTGTGCATTGACTCTCTGACACCAGGCACTATTTGTCAAAAGAAACAGGACACTGGGTTGCTTGGAGGCAACAACGGGGGGCCCTCTGCAAGGATTTGGACTTTCGCTGCTGTCTCTTCGTGTCATTGGTTTTAAGCCAGCTACCATAGATGGGCACCCGGTTGGCTCCTTCACCAGAGCCCTCCGAAGTTTCCCTCTGGCTTCTGGTACTGTGCTTCAGACTTCACTGGGCTTGGACAAAGCTGTCGATTAATGTCCCACATAATTTCAGCATACCTCGGTATGCTCAATGGCACTCCTCACTGGTACACGTGAAAATGCCCCTTATCGGCTCCGATATAGACACTAGTATGGATATGCGTGCATTGCTACCAAATATCCATAATATCCCTGTAATTATGGATAATCAAACATTAAAATCACTTGATCTTACTGGATCCAATGAATATCAATTAGCCGGGGTGATTTTTTGGCCAGAAAATTTGATAAGAGGGGGTCAGCCCGCCTCATTAATCACTTAATAAGTCTCTAATTATGTGAGATCTAATCTCATCCTTATGTACCACCACCTAATATCTCTTACGTTAAAACCACTTGATCTTACTGGATCTAACGAATATCCATTAGCCTGAATGATTTTTGGCCCGAAAATTTGATAAAGGGAGGACTAACCCGTCCATATGTGCCACCTAATATCTCTATTTTGATGTGGAATATCTCTGAAATGATGTGAGATCTAACGTTAAAACCACTTGATCTTACCGGATCTAACGAATATCTATTAGCCTAAATAATTTTTGGCCGGAAAATTTTATAAGGGGGGCTAACCCGTCCATATGTACCACCTAATATCTCTGTTTTGATGTGGAATATCTCTGAAATGATGTGAGATCTAACGTTAAAACCACTTGATCTTACCAGATCTAACGAATATCTATTAGCCTGAATGATTTTTGGTCAGAAAATTGCATGTGGGGGGCTAACCCGTCCATATGTACCACCTAATATCTCTATTTTTATGTGGAATATCTCTGAAATTATGTGAGATCTAACATTAAAACCACTTGATCTTACCGGATCTAACAAATATCTATTAGCCTGAATGATTTTTGGCCAGAAAATTGCATGTGGGGGGGCTAACCGTCCATATGTACCACCTAATATCTTTATTTTGATGTGGAATATCTCTGATATGATGTGAGATCTAACGTTAAAAGCACTTGCTCTTACCGGATCTAACAAATATCTATTAGCCTGAATGATTTTTGGCCAGAAAATTTGATATAGGGGGGCCAGCCCCCCTCATTAATCACTTAATAAGTCCTTAAATATGTGAGATCTAACGTTAAAACCACTTGATCTTACCGGATCTAACAAACAGTTTCCAAAATAGCTAACTGTTTGGTCAATTTTTTGATAAGGGGGAGCTGATGACGGGTTAGCCCCCCCAGCAAATAACTGTTAATATTGCTTCTTATGTGTGAGATCTAATGCAAACAATGGTTGATCTAACCTGATCTAACAAACTGCATAAGATTTTTTCAAAAATTTTGATATGGGGGGGCTAACCCGACAGAGGTATTGTCTTCTGTTATGCTGGATTAGAATTTTTGCTGTTCTTTATCCATTAAGAATAAGGTGAGCAGAACCCTGTTTAAAATTAAACTTTCTAAATGTCCCTCTGTTCACGTTATACTATATACACATTAGTGCTCTACGTCACTTTTCTAACACAGCGATACCTAACAATGCTGATTCTGTCCAAGTCCTTCCTGAAGAATTGTTGTTAATGTTGAGTCCCCCTTCTAACCTTAGGACGGGGGGATTGCATTAGCTGTTTTAACTCATTTAATTAAAACAGGAGAAATCTGTATTCTTTTTAATTAAAGCTATTTTCCACTTTAACATATGAGGTTTTCACTATTTCCTCTCCTTGCACAATGGCTGGACTCGCTTCTCAACATCCCACAGCTGGACTGGTTATTTCTTGCCTTTTCCCCAAGACCCTACTGTCAAGCTGTTGTAAACCATTTCTTGATTACGTTGACCAGATGACTCTCACACTGAACATGTGGTATGCAGCACTGGCTGATACCATTGCACCCTGGTAACTCTTTTTCCTGGTGCCACCATGGCAGCATACTAGTGATAGGCTCCGCCTCTCTTCCACTCGCTCAGGACCAGTGAATAGCATAAATGAAAGGCCTAGTTAGGCCCCACCCTATTCTTCTTTTTTTCCCTCATACTTCCACGCACCAGTGAAGAGTAAGCAGTACTATGTCCCCACTTCTGCCTCCGTGCAGCATCTGGCTGGGTTGAGCCAGTCCCAGCGCTCGGGCCGATAAATTGCGCTAAACAGCCTGGGAACCCCTGTCTTTGGGTCTTGATGGGGTCCTGCAGTGTTTCCTCTTTAGGAACGAAATCTGCCAGTAAGTGTCTGCCAGTAAGGGCTTAGGGGAGGGGCAGCTAATTAATTCATTTCACTCCTTTGGTCCCTTGTATCTCACAGGGCTGCCTATCCCTTTTTGTTTTTCTTTTCTGTCTCCCTATATGTTTCCTCTTTTTTACCTTGATCTTTTCCTTCTTTGTGCCCTCTTTGGCTCCATTTTTTTATTATGTTTGCCCTTTTGCTTGTTTTATTTATTTATTTTTTATTTCAGGTACTTATATAGCGCCGTCAATTTACGCAGCGATTTACATATACATTGTACATTCACATCAGTCCCTACCCTCAAGGAGCTTACACTCTAAGGTCCCTAACTCACATTCATACATACACACACACAAGGCCGGACTTACCATTGGGCTTGACTGAGCTCAAGCCCATGGGCCCCCGCGGGCCCCAGCTGAGTGTACTCGGCTATACTCGGTTAGTTCTGCTCACAGTCACGCCTAGTCCCGCCCTATGATGGACATAACACAGGGACTGGGTGTGACTGTGAGCTGAGCTAGTCGAGTACATTCGGCTATGTATGTATATCGGCGGCACTCGGTTCTGCTCACAGTCACGCCGAGTCCCGCCATTGGACCTGTGTTATGTTCATCATAGGGCGGGACTGGGTGGGACTGCGAGAGGAGCCGAGAAAAGCCGTCAGGAACCGAGATATACAGGACCGGCTCTGTGTATCTCGGTGGCGCCATGTTTAAACTGCAGTGACACTGACAAGTCACTGCAGTTTAACTGCAGCCTGGGCAAGGCTGCAAATGACACGGACAAGGCTGCAGATGGACACTGATAAGACTGCAGATGAAGGCTGCAAGGCTGCAAATGACACTGACAAGGCTGCAAGGCTGCAAATGACACTGATAAGGCTGCAAATGACACTGACAAGGCTGCAATGTCACTGGGCAAGGTTGCAAATGACACTGGACAGGCATGCAGATGGACACTGTGCAAGGCTGCATTGATGAGCATTTAAATGTAAGTTTTTTTTTCTTAAATAGTTTTTTCCTTAAAATTCCTTAAACTCTTATCTTGAGGTTTGCCGATTGGTTATTGGCAGTTAAGTAATGCCTCGTTTACTGCTGTTGAGAAAACCTGTCTGCATTAGACAGTGATGTAATGGCGGACAAACGGTATCAGAGTGGCGCGCTTAAAAGAAAACGAAAGGTTTAAAGTAATGTATAGAAGGTAGGGCCCGAAAGTGACTCAAGCCCAGGGGCCCCCACCACCCTAAGTCCTGCCCTGCATGCACATAGTAGGGAAAATTTAGACAGGATCCAATTAAACTACCAGCATGTCTTTGGATCCTGTGCTGGACTGTTTTCTCTGTGCTGAAGGCGCTCTTGATGACATCATCGGGCTGCGCCGGTCTGCACAAGCACACTGGCTGGCAGGAGTACCGACTGCCATTTTTCTTTTGGGAAAAGCTGCCCTCTTGTTAATAATGTGGGTCAGAGTCACAGGGTAGAACTATAGATCTCCAGGGATAATTACAGGGGCTCAAACGGCCCTGGAGGTTTAGTCAGGCAGAACCTCCTTTGCCTGGCTTTGGATCGCTCTTCCCTCTGCTTCCTGGGTAGGGATGAGCCGAACACCCCCCCGGTCCGGTTCGCACCAGAACCTGCGAACGGACTGAAAATTTGCACGAACGTTAGAACCCCATTGACATCTATGGGACTCGAACGTTCAAAATCAAAAGTGCTAATTTTAAAGGCTAATTTGCATGGTATTGTCCTAAAAAGGGTTTGGGGACCCGGGTCCTGCCCCAGGGGACATATCAATGCAAAAAAAGTTTTAAAAACGGCCGTTTTTTCGGGAGCAGTGATTTTAATGATGCTTAAAGTAAAAAAGTTAAATATTCCTTTAAATATCGTACCTGGGGGTGTGTCTATAGTATGCCTGTAAAGTGGCACGTGTTTCCCGTGCTTAGAACAGTCCCTGCACAAAATGAAATTTTTAAAGGAATAAAAGTCATTTAAAACTGCTTACGGCTTTAATGTAATGTCGGGTCCTGGCAATATGGATGAAAATCAGTGAGACAAACGGCATGGGTATCCCCCAGTCCATTACCAGGCCCTTTGGGTCTTGTATGGATATTAAGGGGAACCCAGATTAAAAAAAGGAAAGGTGTGGGCCACCAGGCCCTATATACTCTGAATAGCAGAATACAGGTGGTGCAAACAAGACAGGGACTGTAGTTTTGTTGTTAAGTAGAATCTGTTTGTAATTTTGAACTGGTACATTTTTAACGTGTTTAGCTCCAGCAAAAAAATCTATTTTAAGCTTTTTGGAAAACATAGGGAAGGGTTATCACCCCTGTGACATTTGTTTTGCTGTCTGTGCTCCTCTTCAGAAGATTTCACCTCACTTTTTGTCCCAATGACAAATGTTTTTTGAAAATTTGGTTTTTTTAGTGAAACAAGGATTGGTGATAAAGCATCAGTGGAAAGGAGAAACGTTTTTTCCCATATTAACTCTTACAGGAGAGAATTTCCCTTCCTAGGGGTAGATTTCATCTCACTTCCTGTTGTCAGTGCCGGACTGGCCTACCGGGATACCGGGAAATATCCCGGTAGGCTGCCTGCCTTGGGGCTGCTTTGAGCTTCGGGCTGCAGCTGCAGCGCTCCACTCCCTCAATCTCTCCTGTGTATAAGAGCTGGGTATGTGTTCGGCGGCCGCGCTGTTACAAGGCCCCGCCCCCCTAGACCAGCTCGTGTGATAGTAGATTGAAGGTTCCACCTATCACACGAGCCGGTCTAGGGGGGCGGGGCCTTGTAACAGCGCGGCCGCCGAACACATACTCAGCTCCGTGATACAACATGGGAGATGTCTCTGTGTGTCCTACAATGGTGAGCCTGCAATGGTGGGCACAGTGAGGCTGAATGCACGGGCATAGGCTGAAATGGTGGGCACAGAGAGGCTGAATGCATGGGCATAGGCTGAAATGGTGGGCACAGTGAGGATGCAATGCTGGGAAAAGTGAGGCTTAATACACAGGCTGCAATGGTGGGCACAGTGAGGCTGAAGGCACGGGCATAGGCTGCAATGGTGGGCACAGTGAGGTCGAATTCCGGGGCACAGGCTGCAATGGTGGGCACAGTGAGGCTGAATGCAAGGGCACAGGCTGCAATGGTGGGCACAGTGAGGCTGCAATGGTGGGCACAGTGAGGATGAATTCACAGGCACAGGCTGCAATGGTGGGCACAGTGAGGCTGCAATGGTGGGCACAGTGAGGCTGAATGCACGGGCACAGGCTGCAATGATGGTCACAGTGAGGCTGAACTCATGGGCACAAGCTGAATGCACGGGCACAGCGAGGCTGCAATGGTGGGCACAATGATGCTGCATTCATGGGCACAGTGAGGATGCAATGGTGGGCACAGTGAGGCTGAATTCACGGGCACAAGCTGAATGCACGGGCACAGTGAGGCTGCAATGGTGGGCACAGTGAGGCTGCAATGCTGGGAAAAGTGAGGCTGAATTCACGGGCACAGGCTGCAATGGTGGGCACAGTGAGGCTGAAGGCATGGGCATAGGCTGCAATGGTGGGCACAGTGAGGATGCAATGCTGGGAAAAGTGAGGCTGAATTCACGGGCACAGGCTGCAATGGTGGGCACAGTGAGGCTGAAGGCATGGGCATAGGCTGCAATGGTGGGCACAGTGAGGATGCAATGGTGGGCACAGTGAGGCTGAATTCCCTGGCACAGGCTGCAATGGTGGGCACAGTGAGGCTGAATGCAGGGGCACAGGCTGCAATGGTGGACACAGTGAGACTGCAATGGTGGGCACAGTGAGGCTGCAATGGTGTGCACAGTGAGGCTGCAATGGTGGACACAGTGAGGATGCATTTACGGGCACAGTGAGGCTGAATTCCCAGGCACAGTGAGGCTGCAATTGATGAGCACAGTGAGGCTGCATTGATGGGCACAATAAGGCTGCATTTGATGGGCACAATAAGGCTGCATTTGATGGGCACAGTGAGGCTGCATTTGTTCAGAACTGGTGAGGCTGCATTATTCTCCTGTATCATGTCTGCAGTCTCTGACCATCTCTTGTAGCATGTTTGCATTCTCTTACCATCTTTGGTATCATGTCCTCAGTCTCTAACCATCTCCTGTATCATGTCTGCAGTCTCTGAGGGAGTCTGGAGAGAAGTCAAGAATGGACGCAGAATGGGGGTCGTGGGAGAAGTCAGACGTGTTTGGACTGTGGTGAGGAGACTATAGAATAAAACCAGAGCCACCGAGCTGGAGCCGACTGACTGAGCCCTGCACGGTGCACCTAAGAGGAGGTCAGTGACAGAACCGCCAGGCCAGTCTGAGGGGGGTCACTGATGTAAGGGGGGCGTGAATACGATAATGTAAGGGGGCACTGATCTGATATAAAGGTTTCCCCCTTATATCAGTAACCCCCCTCCCTTAACTTAGTGTATTCTTTCTGCAGAAGGTGGTCTCTGGTCAACAGAGTCCCCCCCCCCCCCACGTTTTCGAGTTCATGGTGTCCCTCTTGATGATTGACCACTTTCAACTGGAATTTGCTTTTATATATATATAAAGCCCTATTTGCTTTCATATCTGCCCTATGTGTTTTAAACTACATGGTTTTCCCTTTCATGAACAAGAAAGTTATGCTGTTGGGCAGGTATAATAATGCTATGGGGCTGGTATGAAATTTTTTCCAGGGCTGGTTTTTATGCCCAGTCCGGCCCTGCCTGTTGTCTCCTTTTGTTTGCAAGTAGGAGTCGTTTGTAAGTTGGATGTTTGAAAGTAGGGGCCTGCCCTATATACCCAGCAGAAATTTGGGCCTTAGGTATTGGTGTTGCCACAACACTGTAAGCCCTCACAGGGCCCTGCTGTGAAATATTAGATCAAGAATTGTAATTACATGCCCCTATTGAAAAGGGGGCAGAAAAATTGGGCCTTTGGTGATGGTGGTGGTGGTGCAGGTGCCACAACACTGTAAGTCCTCACAGTTACTCTTGGTGCATGCTGGAACGGGCTCTGCTGTGAATATATATCAAGAATTGTAATTACGTGCCCCTGTTGAACAGGGGCAGAAAAATTGGGCCTTTGGTGGTGGTGCTGGTGCCACAACACTGTAAGTCCTCACAGTTACTCTTGGTGGGCGCAGAAACGGGCCCTGCTGTGAAATATTAGATCAAGAATTCTAATTACATGTCCCTGTTGAACAGGGGCAGAAAAATTGGTCTTTAGGCACTGGTGCTGGTGCCACAACACTGCAACCCCTCACAGATACTCTAGTTGGAGCGCAGGAATGAGCTCTGCTGCAAACAATTGCATCAAAAATTGTAATTACACGCCCCTGTTAAACAGGGGCTGAAAAATTTGGCCTTAGGCACTGGTGGCGGCGCCCAGAACCAAAAATGTTCTTACAAGCTATCAGCATGATCATTGAGGAGGACGAGGATAATTACTCAGCATAACAGGATAGTCACTCAGCATCGGCATAGGCAGTCTTTGAAGGGATCTGACATTTCAAAAAAAATTATTCAGTTACATCAGCATCAGGTGCTTGGTAGCTGGTGGTGATCCAAGACTGATTCATTTTTATGAAGGTCAGTCGATCGACCGAGTCGGTGGACAGACGCACCCTGTGATCAGTTACAAAGCCTCCAGCAGCACTGAATGTGCGTTCCGAAAGAACGTTGGATGAAGGATAGGCCAGTAGCTGAATTGCATACTGTGCAAGCTCTGGGGAGTGATCCATCCTCAAGACCCAGTAACCCAGAGGATTTTCGGTGGGAAAGGTGTCCATGTCAGATCTTGCCCCTAGGTATTCCTGCACCATGTAAAGCAGACGTTGGCGATGGTTGCTGGAACCGATCATACCTTGGGGCTGCGGACTAAAAAATTGTCTGAAAGCATCGGTCAGACGGCCACCTTCTCCACCGCTCCTTCTTTGACTGACCGAAGCCTCAGTAACACGTTGTCCGGGAACAGGAGTTTGTAACCTCCCAGTCTCTCTGCAAGGCCTCCCGAAGATGTTTCATCCTCTGCTCCCTCTGCGAGGGCAAGATAAGGCCTGCAACCTTACCCTTGTAACGTGGATCAAGGAGGGTTGCCAGCCAGTATTGATCCCTCTCCTTGATACCACGAATACGAGGATCCTTCCGCAGGCTTTGCAGGATCAGGGAGGCCATGCAGCATAGGTTTGCTGAGGCATTCGGTCTGGAGTCCTCTGGGTCACTAAGGACAACTTGATCCGCAGCCACCTCCTCCCAGCCACGTACAAGTCCATGGGTTTCTTGAGACTGTAAATGATCCCTTAAAGACTGCTGCAGATGCTGAGTGCCAGGCTCCACCTCCATGCTGACACAATCCTTCTTCTCCTCCTCGTCCTCTTCCTGTGTGATCGGCGGGCACGCAGAAACACTGTCTGGATAAAGGGGGCCTTGAGAGCTAAGGAAGTCCTCCTCTTCCTGCCTCTGTTCTGTCTCAAGTGCCCTGTCCATTATTCCACACAGCGTGTGCTCCAACAGGTGGACAAGGGGGACAGTGTCACTGATGCATGCACTGTCACTGCTCACCATCCTCGTGGCCTCCTCAAAGGGTAACAGGACAGTGCATGCATCCCTGATCATGGTCCACTGGCGTGGGGAAAAAAAAACAAGCTCCCCTGACCCTGTCCTGGTGCCATAGTCGCACAGGTACTCATTGATGGCCCTCTTCTGCGTGTGCAGCCGCTGCAGCATGGCCAACGTTGAGTTCCACCTGGTGGGCATGTCACAGATTAGGCGGTTATTGAGCAGGTTAAATTCCTTTTGGAGGTCTGCCAGCCAAGCACTGGCATTATATGACTGGCGGAAATGCACACAGACTTTCCTGGCCTGCCTCAGGACATCCTGTAAGCCCGGGTACCTGCCCAAGAATTGCTGAACCACCAAGTTAAGGACGTGAGCCAAACAGGGCACATGGGTCATTTGTCCCTGTCGGAGGGTGGAGAGGAGGTTGGTGCCATTGTCGCAAACCACCATTCCTGCCTTAAGTTGGTGTGGCATCAACCACCTCTGAACCTGCCCCTGCAGAGCTGACAGAACCTCTGCCCCAGAGTGGCTCCTGTCCCCTCAAGCACACCAGCTCAAGCACCGCATGGCATCTTTTGGCCTGCGTACTTGTGTAGTCCCTTGAACGCCTACGGAGCACCACTGGTTCCGAGGACAAAGCACAGAAAGAGGCCATGGAGGAAGAAGAAGAGGAGGGGGTGGAGGAGAGAGGTGTGTCAGAATCACCAGTAGTGGCATTTTGGAGGTGTGGTGGCAGAACAACCTCCAACACTACTGCACCTTGTCCTGCATCCTTTCCAGCTGCCAGCAGAGTCACCCAATGCGCCGTGAAACTTAGGTAACATCCCTGTCCATGCCTGCTGGACCATGAGTCAGCGGTAATATGCACCTTACCGCTGACTACCCTGTCCAGCGAGGCCAAGACATTGCCATCCACATGCCGGTAGAGAGCCGGAATCGCCTTCCGTGAGAAAAAGTGGCGTTTGGGAACCTTCCATTGAGGAACCGCACATTCCACAAACTCACGGAAGGGGGCAGAGTCTACCAACTGAAAATGTAGCAGTTTAAGTGCTAGCAATTTTGCCAAGCTAGCATTCAACCGCTGGGCATGTGGATGGCTGGGAGCGAACTTCTTTCTGCGGTGCAGCAGCTGGGGAAGGGAAATTTGCCTGGTACAATCTGACGTTGGTGTACCGATAGCAGATTGCCCGCAAGTACTTGGCTGTGACACACCTAATTCTACACCTTCATTCCTCTCAGTGCAGGTCTCAGAGAGGACTGAAGGTATAGTGGGGTTGGAGATCCCAGCTGATGAGGAGCAAGGAGGGGTCCTCTTTGTTCTTTGGTGTGGGTCTTTTAGGTACGCTTGCCATCGAACTGCATGGCAGGTCAACATATGTCTGGTCAAGCATGTGGTGCCCAAGTGGGAGATGTTTTGGCCATGCAAGATACGCTTGAGACATATGTTGCAAATAGCAGCGGTGCGATCTGATGCACTCTTCTCAAAAAAGGCCCACACCAAAGAACTTTTGGAATAACGCGCAGAGACAGCAGCGCCCTGCACATGCGGAGCTCTGCGGTGTGATGCAGTCAGTGTGCTACCCTTAGGCTGGCCCCTGGAGGGCATCCTGCCTCGTTGGTGATGTGCCTCCTCCTCCTCCTCCTCTTTTCTCCTATCAGGCACCCACGTTGAGTCAGTGACCTCATCATCCCCTCCCTCCTCATCACTGAAGCAAACCTGGCAGTATGCTGCAGCAGGGGGAACATGACTGCCAGATTGCTGTCCTTCTTGGGCACCCCCTCCGTCCGTGCTCATGTTACTGCCTTCATCTAGCTCAGTATCATCATCAGAACCTTCAAAACGCTGGGCATCCTCCTGGAGCATGTACCCAACACTGTGGTCAAACAGTTCGAGGGACTCCTCAGGAGGACATGGTGGGGCTAGGGAAGGAGTCACTGATGCCATTGAGCCGAGCGAAGAGACCGCGTTGGCAGCTGCTTTGCCAGACAAAGTACCCTGAGCCTGGGTGAGAGAGGATGAGGAGGATGAGGACGGCTTGGTCATCCACTCGACCAAGTCTTCCGCATGTTGCGGCTCAACACGGCCAGCTGCAGAAAAAAAGGCCAAGCGTGTCCCACGGCCACGTGCTGATGAGGATGCACCGTGTCCATGACCAGCACTGTTGCCTCTAGACACAGAGCCTGCTTGCCCTCTTTTATTGGCTTGTGACTGTCTGTCTCTCCTTGTTGGCCTTCCAGACATACTATTGGCCTGCAGTGAGCTGGGATATATATATATATATATATATATATATATATATATATATATACATACATATACCGACTATACTGCAGCTAGCAGAATCAACTGCCTGCCTGTAGTATTATTAGTATGATAACAGGGTACACAGTACAGTAGCTGGAAATACTTCAATAAGCCCACACAAGCGCCTGGCTGCAGGTTGCTGTACTGTAGGTGAGACTATGCAGGGTACACAGTACAGTAGTTGGAAATACTTCAATGAGCCTACACAAGCACCTGGCTGCAGGTAGCTATACTGTAGGTGAGACTGTGTGGGTTACACAGTACAGTAACTGGAAATACTTCAATGAACCTACACAAGCACCTGGCTGCAGGTAGCTTTACTGTAGGTGAGACTGTGCAGGGTACACAGTACAGTAGCTGGAAATACTTCAATGAGCCTACACAAGCACCTGGCTGCAGGTTGCTATACAGTAGGTGAGACTGTGCAGGGTACACAGTACAGTAGCTGGAAATACTTCAATGAGCCTACACAAGCACCTGGCTGCAGGTTGCTATACTGTAGGTGAGACTGTGCAGGGTACACAGTACAGTAGCTGGAAATACTTCAATGAGCCTACGCAAGCACCTGGTTGTTATACTGTAGGTGAGACTGTGCAGGGTACACAGTACAGTAGCTGGAAATACTTCAATGAGCCTACACAAGCACCTGGCTGCAGGTTGCTATACTGTAGGTGAGACTGTGCAAGGTACACAGTACAGTAGCTGGAAATACTTCAATGATCCTACACAAGCACCTGGCTGCAGGTTGCTATACTGTAGGTGAGACTGTGCAGGGTACACAGTACAGTAGCTGGAAAAACTGTAAAAACACCTGCCTGCCTGTCAGTATATTAGGAAGAGAAGAACAGGATCTAGCTAAACTGAATACAGTGTATGTATATATATATATATATATATATATATATATATATATATATATATATACATACATATATATATATATATATACACACACACACACACAACACCTGGGATGCATATATATATATATATATATATATATATATATATATATATATATATATACACACAATACATTGTAACTTCAGCTAACTGACTTGACTTGCCTACTCTATCTAACTTAAATCAAATGACACTGTCTGTCTCTCTCTCTCTATCTGAACGCCGGAACACACTACACAGGGCCGCCGTGCAGGCAGCCTTATATAGTGTGGGGCGTGTACTAAACCCCCTGAGCCATAATTGGCCAAAGCCTCCTTGGCTTTGGCCAATTAGGGCTCTCTGTTCAGACGGCGCTGTGATTGACCAAGCATGCGGGTCATAGTGCATGCTTGGCCAATCATCAGCCAGCAATGCACTGCGATGCCGCAGTGAATTATGGGCCGTGACGCGCCACTCAAATTTGGCGCGAACGGCCCATATCGTTCATAATTCGGCGAACGGCCGAACACACGATGTTCGAGTCGAACATGGGTTCGACTCGAACACGAAGCTCATCCCTATTCCTGGGGCAGGTGAGCTTTCCTTCAATGCCCCCTGCTGTTTGTTTCAGGTATGGCACAAAAAAAACAAAAACCCTGTGTTTGTATATATGTGCGTATACACATATTCGTAAGTGTATGTATGGGCAATAATTTATTTATTTCCCTTAGACTTTTGTTTAAAAGAAGAAGAAAAAAGGAACACTTTTTCATTTTTTTTTGTTACCAATGTATATTTTTCTCTTTCATCTGTAAACCTTTCGCTCTCTGATGCTATTTTCCTTTTCAGCTATCCTTGTTTTTTTTTTCAGCTGGCCATCCTATTTGTCCTCAAACCATGAGTCAGTCACCATTTATACAAAAGACCCTCAAATTCAAAGGTGGGAGACCATCATCATTAAAGCGCTGCGTAAACTGTTGGCGCTATATAAATCCTGTATTATAATAATAATAATATAAATCATCATGTGGTAAGTTTCAGGAAAAGAGTGCGGATTGCTATGAATTTTTTTCTGCCCGGCATGTGTATGCTCATGCTCTCTAAGTTCAAGAGCCACGGAAGGTGGACGCTCTTTCGAGGAATGTAGCCCTAGAGGCCACTCCCATTCAAGAGGAAAGTTCCAAGGATGATGTCTTATCGCTTCTTCCTAGAGCAACGCTACTATCTCAGCAAAAGTCCTGCAGCACCTGTGGCGCAATACCTATGCCTGATAGGTTGGTGAGTAAAGACTGCCTGGAGGAGTTCGCAGTTGACAGGTAACACTCAAATATCATTATTATTGAAGAGGGTGGCGTGAGATTTTATGCTGTACTTATTTTAATTATCTCGGCCAGGCAGACCCCTCCTAGTTGCCTGTCACTAGAAGAGCATCCTGGCACCTCAGCAGGTGGCGTTAACCTACTTAGTTCCGCTACTCTGGCAAGTGGACAGCCTGTGGACAGTAGTAGCTCCTCAGAGGAAGGCCCGGAACTGCTTGGCTTCAGTTTTTCCTCCGTTGAACTATGTATCCAGACAGTTAAGCAGGCCAATTGTATGGGTAAAGTCATATTCACCCTTTCTTCAGAATGGCAAAGTCCGGAGGAAAAATCTCCTTTATTTGTCTATACAGGTTTTATGCTCGTTCGAGATTGGATAGCATAGCTTTAATCCCTGCCTACAGTAGATACGATGTTTGAAACTTTGGGCTGCCTTTGTTTTCTTAGGTAAGTTCGGTGTAAGATACCTTATTACAGGAAATCTCTGTGTTGGTAGGAAACTTAACACAGCCATACCAGGAGTGACACGAAGTCCGTCCTGCTCCCACAAGATGGGAAGCAAAGGGATGGGGAATGTTCCTCCTCTCAGCAGGTTCCAATCTTCTAGGCAGCTGGGCTGCTATAATACATACTTATGGTTGAAGCCCTATGGCCGATACGGATATGAACAACATAGACTTACCATAAGACTTACAACATGAAATGGACCTGAAGTGTGCCTGGTCTGATGGACACTATACCAAAATAAGGGGGCATACCCAAGATTAGAAATGAATATTTTGTGAAGAGAAATGAATTCGAGAAATGCCCTGAAAAGGGGATTGGAGGGTGGGTATCGCGCACAGGAAACCGACAAAGACCACAGGCGAGCGGGCTGGTTAATACCCCCTGAGCTACTCCCATAAATTCAGGCCACCATACTGGCCTTCTTACTTATGGTTGAAGCCCTGTGGCCGATACGGATATGAACAACATAGACTTACCATAAGACTTACAACATGAAATGGACCTGAAGTGTGCCCTGGTCTGATGGACGGTATACCAAAATAAGGGGACAAAAACATTCAGGTAGGGGTGTAGTTTTTATTAGTTTTAGTTTTATTCATTGAGCAAGTTTGGTGAATTCCTGTGCCATTTCCACCTGAGGATTGGGGATGTACTGAGCAAAGCAGGCAGACTTCCACCTGCCTAGTCTCTTAATGGCATGATCTGGGACCCCATGCCGGGATGCAGCCGAGGCTGCTCCAATACGGAAAGAGTGACCGGAGTACTGACTGGGGTTGAGGTGTAGGTTGCGAAGAAGAATCCTCACGTGTTTGACAAACTGGCAGGCACTCAAGGATTTGATTGGTAAAGGTATTAGGGGACTAGAGTTTGACTGTTCCGGTAGGAGTGACAGTAGGTGATCGAGTATGGTTACTGGACACCAGACATTGTTTTATAGAGGTGGATGTCTACCCGGAGCCTGATTGCTGGGTTTTAGATATGCAAGGTGGAGGATGAAATGGACTTGGTAGCAAGCCAGGTGACGTCTACGCAGAACTTGGCCGGCGGGGTTACTGCAGGTAAACTCACTAGGCCGCAAGAACCCATAGTAGGCTAGGTAGATGGCTGCTTGTATGACCAGGCTGGGGAGAAGGCCAAATGGAGAACTAGCAAGGATAGTAGACATATCCCTGAAGATGGCACTTGTTATAGTGTTTTAATACACAGCCCGCACAGGATCCGATATGGGTAACACAACAATAAATTAAAATGTGAAATACTATAAATATTATCTTTATCTATATATTGTTAAAAACTATTTACCTTTGTATTTGAGGGATATATTCTCCTTCCCCCCCCCCCCCCCCTTTCTCCCTTCCTTCCTTCCCTTTTTTTTTTTTTTTTTTTTTTTTTTTTACATGGCAGCCTTTAGTGGAGAGGCCTGGTTGGACCTCATGGATAAGATCCAACAATCCCAAAGTTCAGGAGAAATGAGTGATAAAGACCTTGAATATGTTTTCCTAAGACTTCAACGCCTTTTGGAACGTAAGGCCAGAATATTCTGGCATAAAAAATACTTTAACAAATATATTGACAATAAAATTGTTCCCTGGGGATTGAGAATTCAAATCTTCCCCAATATACGTAAGGCTGACGATTTATTGAAAACAAAATGGGAAGACAATCTGCAAACTTGTTCCTTTGGGATGATGAGTCTATTGTGCACTCAATATGAACAAGAACTTATTACTCTAGATGAATCTATCTTAAACTGGTACAATGACCATAAACTTATTTCAAATAATGCAAAATTTAAGAAAAAAGAAAATGAATTGAAAATATACTTGGAGAGATACACTTTAGACATTATCCGCACAAAAGAAAACAAGTTTGCACGTGACACAAATGCCCATTCAAATGGATCAGCCTATAAATGGACACAGAATACAAACAGGAGATCGTATAGATCCACTGGCCAGCGCAACACTAGAAATGGCAATGATATGACTAACCTGTCACCCTCTTCTTCCCTATCATCTAGCCAATTGACGGTATACCGAGATTTGTCGGGAGACAGATTGCCAAAAAGACGAAAAAGCAACTCTGACACTGCCTCCTTGGAGTCCCTTAAAAATCAAGTGGATACTCCATTACCTCGCCGATCACAGCGCAATCACCCCATAGCGGCACCACCTCGCACTTCCGGCATACCTCACTCCTCGTCACAAACGCCACGCGGTCCTCAGACGATGGCCACTCACACGATTATGTCTACAGCACCCTCTACGGCGGTCACTGCCCCTCCTCTTCACCCCAACACGGTCACCAAGGTAAGCAATGCTAATATAATTATTTCTCCATCAGGTACACCTGTACCAGCTGATATGAAGTTAGCACCAATTTTTTTAGGGAAGGACCAAGAGATAGCACAAACCCAGAGTCTGACTTAATCTCATGTACCCGTGACTTAACATCAAATCAGTCAGAATTATCCATCATTAATCTCTCCTCTTATACCTTAACTGAACATGAAGAACAGGTCCTTAAACTGGGTTTAACCTTTTGTCCCAACTCCCAAGTAGATAAATTTAATCTTATTAAGGATCTTCACCTTTTTGCCCGCAGACTTTTATATAAAGTCATCTTTGACAAACCCACACAAGACATATACCCAAATGACAAGACTTTAAACCTCCACTCTAATATGGAGGAACAGCAAGCTTTCGAGGATCTGGTGGCACTTTGGTGGCACTTTGGGAGGAGGGACACACTGACGGCGACATCCCCGAGTTGTCGGTCGCTGGTGTGTCTTCCCCCCCACCACAGTCCTTCAAACCCAAGTCAAGGGATTTCCCTTTGTTAAGTACCAACCCTAACATCTGGGCATTTGTCACACAAACCTCCTGAGCAATTGAAGAATCGAATTTTTGTCCCTCTGCATCCTCCAACCTGAATGCTGACCAAAAAGTGGCTATTAAATCCCTTGAATCTAACCAGGAGATAATAATCAAGCCTGCCGACAAGGGCGGCAACTTGGTTATTATGGAGACATCTCAATAAATTAACATGTGCAATAAGATTCTATCCAATCGAGACTGGTACCGTCCTATCTCCAGAACTTTAATACAAAAATTTTAATACTGAATATTATAATATTATTTTCAAAGCATACCATAAGGGCATTATAGACAAGAACACTTGGGATTACCTTAATGTAAGGGACCCACGGATCCCTACTTTCTATGCCCTACCGAAGGTACACAAATCCATCCTGGAACCTCCAGGGCGTCCCATAATATCCGGTTGCCTATGCCTAACGGAAAACGCAAGCAGTCTGGTAGACAGCTATCTATATCCCCACGTTATCTCTCTCTTTTCCTATATCAAAGATACCATAGACTTATTAAGAACCATTGAAGGCATCTCACTCCCACCAGGCACCTGCTTAGTTGCACTGGATATTGAAAGTTTATACAATACTATTCCCCACAGTAAGGGCATTGAGATTGTGAGAAATCATTTAAACGAGAGAGGTCCTTCCTTTGAGAAATACAACGAATTTGTCTTGGAACTTCTCAATTACATTCTGAGACATAACGTTTTCATGTTCAATTCTTCCCACTACCTCCAGGTGCAGGGGGTTGCGATGGGGACCAAATGTGCCCCATCGTATGCCAACCTGTACCTGGGGGGGTGGGAGAAAGATGTTTTCTCCAGAGACGACCTGACCCACCTGTTGGAAAAGGTCATCTCTTGGTATCGTTACATAGACGACGTCCTGCTTTTTTGGTCTGGCTCTGAGACAGAGTTGAAAGAATTTTTAAGACTGCTCTCCAATAACAACTTTAATCTCCACTTTACTATGGAATACAGTACAACCATGATCAATTTCCTTGACCTTACTATTACCATTGACGCTAATGGCAAATTAGATTCATCACTATACAGAAAACCCTCGGCCGGGAATACCATCCTCCACGCGGATAGTTCACATCCAGGCTCCTTGCTGAGGAGCATTCCTTACAGTCAGTACCTGCGATTAAAACGTAATTGCAGCAAGGACGCAGACTTTCAGATAGCAGCAAAAGATCTATACAAAAGACTACTATCCCGTGGATATAGCCACTCATGCCTCAAGAGGGCATACAATCGGGTTAAAACACGAAATAGAGATTCGCTATTATTTTCAATCAAACCTCCCAAAAAACCTGATACTGTTAGACTGATCACTCGCTATTCAAATCAACATAGTGAGATCAGGAGCATTGTAACCAAATTTTGGCCCCTCCTATCAGCCGATTCAGTAGTTAGCAAATACATTAACTCATTCCCCGAGATAACCTTTAGACGGGTTCCCTCTTTGAGGGACCGCCTAGTTCACAGCCATTTCCAAGATGCATGTGCCAACAAGAAGTCCCCTCATATAGGTATTTCTCCATGCGGCAGATGTGACATTTGCCAGTATGTAGAAAACACATCACGTTTCCGACTCCCCAACGGACAGTGGTACTCAATTAAATTTAATGCGACTTGCCAGACTCCGGGCATAATCTATCTAGCTCAATGCGTTTGTGGCGGCTTCTATGTCGGCAAAACAAAACGACCATTTTTCAAGCGAATTAGAGACCACATAAAACCCATCCTTAAAAAACAAATGGATACAGCTATTGCCAGGCATGTGGGTCTGTACCATAACTTCAATTCCAGAACTATTAAGTTCCAGGCTTTGGAGCATGTCCCGCTGGACGAAAGAGGGGGCAGTGTCGACCGGACACTGCTCCAGCTTGAATCCCGCTGGATCTACACCCTCAAAGCTACTCATTTCCCAGGCCTGAACGAAAGCCTGAGTTACAGGCCCTTCCTCTAAATGTGCAGCTGCCCATACACGATCCAAAGGTGTCATGGTCCATCAGACACCTCATTCTCCTTGCCCACCCATTCCCCTTTTTTTTCCCTTCCCCACCTCCCTTTTGTCATTTACATACAAAATGACTTGTTTCCATGATAAATGTATTTATTTTACACATATGTTTTTTAATGTTTGATTTATGTGCAGTTATGTGTAACACTGATTTTGTACATGTAATTTTGTTTTGATTTAACTGCAACATATTTTCTCTATGCAAGCGTGCTGTCCCTCTGATTCGTCGATCGGGATCGGAAGGTCTGTGGTCCCTTCCTGCCCGATCAGCTACTCCCTTGGCCCATCTTTGTCAGACCGCCCTCGGCCCTCCATCCATGCCGGGTTCCTAGGGGGGGCTGCCGCATCCACACGGACGCCCGGGGCACATCCTTGAGATGTGCCCATCTTGCGCCGTGCTTCCCCGATGGACCAGTTCCAACACAAGGCACTGTCGGTGCCCGTTTCCCCGCCCCTCCATCCTGTGACGCGGCTTACATGCGGGAGGAGCCGCCATGCACTGTATTGCGCATGTCGGCTCTCTCTGCTGTCGCTGTGCCTCATGGAACATGTAGTTTGGACGGGGATTCGGTCCCCCGGGCATGCGCACTGGCGCCACTACGTCCACATCGAGGCGGCGACGTCACACGCCGGCTCGATGGGGAGCAGTATTTTAACCGGCACACCTGACAGCCATGTCTGCCAGCGCCGGAGGATGTAAGCTAAGACCCCAGCAGTGTGAGTGACTGGTGAGTACACCACACCCTGCTCTACATTTATACATTTTGTCTACTATCGATCCCTTATTTACCTATTGAACCCCTATAGACTTTTGATTGTAAACGCTCACATTGCTGTTACAGCAGGCAGAGTTTGAGACATTATGCCCTTCCCATTGGAGTTTAAATATACCGCCATAAGTTATGTGTAATACTTTTATTAATTATATACAGACAAATTACAATCAGTCTATATTACTCAGTTTTGCATTTCCAAATGTGTAGTAAGACATCTTTTGTTTTTCTACTTAACCCTTCAGCTTTATTCAACTACCATCCAAATATCCCCTGTAATTACAACTTTACTGATACCGATGATCATCTGCATCCTTGGTTACAGCTTTAATTAATTACCTGTGTAAGTGTCAATTCACTGGTTTTTTAACCCAATTAATTCCCTGTATACAATCTCGTTGACACTAAATATTTATTATCCATATAACAGCTTCATCTTTCTGCTCCCTGTGGTTGCAATTTAGCCTCCTTGCTACCCTGCTTGGTTGGGCCTGTACGCGCTGGTTCTGACGAGGCTCTGTGGGGTCAATTTAGGGGTAAGCTATTATGGACCTTTCGGAGTGACAGCGCGTGTCTTTAAATGTATTCAATGCTGTATTAATATTGAACACTACCTATGTTTGTATATAAAAACTCTTCTTCTCTCTATTTTCTTAGAATCACTAAAAGTGTTGGATGATACAATTACCAGTTGCATATCCCTTGAAAAAGCGACAATGCGAAACATGTCGGGCTAGTATGCAATAATCATCATCTGTTAATATATAACATACACTTTTCATCCCGTTTGACCACCTTGTTCTTATATTGCTGTAAAAAGAAAAAGTGTTTGTTACCTTATACAACATATATGTTCCCTTTTAATTGATTGTAAACAATAAACTGTGTTTTTTAAAGAAAAAAGATATATAGTTTTCCGTATGTATAGTCTACCTGCACCGTTAAAATCCCTTTAGTTCTCCTGATATATATACAAGCACTTGTTATATGTTTCAGAAACCATGAACCAGACCGAGACAGAAGTACAGTAAAATCACACTTGTTTATTAATAAAAAGGTAAAGCATAGCCAGAGTCTAGTAACCGTATCGGGGAGTCAGCCAAGCCAGAGTTCAGTAACCAGATTGGGTAATCAGCCAAGCCAGAGTTCAGTAACCAGATCGGGTAATAAGCCAGGCCAGAAGTCAGGGATCCAAGTAGAGGAACAGCAAGCAGGATAAGGAGCCAGAAGGGATGTCAGCAAAGCCAGTCTTTAAACAGGAACGCAGGAGATGGTTTCTTGTGATGTGACCAAGGCAAAGGCAGGAATGAAGTGAGCTGGAGATCTTTAAGTAGGCGGGCTTGACGAGCAGATCCACAACAGCTGGTTAACTGTGGAGAGAGATGAGAGCTGGCAATTAGCCTACAGCTGAGTGGCCAGCTCAGAGAAGGAAGGGCTGAGCCAGCCCTGACAATAGGCAGATGTTTGGCATTGATTATAGGTTGTCCTTTCTGGATGCTGCCTAGGATGGCTCGGATCGCATGGGATGCGAATAAAGATGGTTTTGCGGGATGTGCTTGGTGTCTGTTGCTGTTTCCGCGGAGCAGGATGCTAGGAATTTGAACATGTTCCGAGCTGTGTGGTAAGATTTGAGCGTGTTGTGGGACAGAAACTGGTTGATGAGCTGGGTCACTCCGTGCAGATGCTGTTCTAGTCCAGAGTCAGCTGACACCAAGCAGGGATAAGGGCTGATACTGGGTCAGCTCCGGGATTCTGCTGAAAAAATGAAGTGTAATTAAAGTGGGACAGTGTGTCTGCTGCGAAGTTGCACTTGCCCGGAATGAACGTACAGTGGACATTAAACTGGTGCTGTAGAGATAGTTGTACCAGCCAGCATAGGAAGGACATAATCGAGAGCGATTTGGACCTGCCTTTATTAATAATATTGGCCGTGGCCTGGTTGTCAGTGGTGAAGGCCACGGTTTGTCCTGTCCAGATATGACCCCAGAGCTGAGCAGCTGCCACGATCGGGTAAAGCTCGAACAGGGAGGAAGTCTAGGTAAACCCGGGGATTAAGAGTATCTCTGAAGGTCATGGTCCTGCAAACCAATATTGGCCAAAAATTGCAGTGAAACCTGTGTAGGCTGTGGCATCTGTCACTACCTGTGGTGATAGGGGCGATAGTGATGGTATAAACATCGATATACTGTTCCATGTAGTAAGGAACTCCTCCCACATTGATAGGTCCGCTACTGCCACGGTGTCTAAGTTAAGGATCTGATCAGGGTCCTATGTCTGGGAGAGGAAGACCAGGAGGCGTGAAACTAAAGATCGACCCTGGGGAATGATCCGCATTGCAAAATTGAGCATTCCCAAGAGAGATTGAAGCTGCTTCTTAGTACACCCCCTTGTATGGGTGAAGTCTTGGAGGACTGACCTGATGCGGGTCAGCTTGTCGAGGGGGAGGCTGGCCTGCATGGAGCAAGTGTCTAGGTTGACTCTGAGGAAGGTGATGGAGTGTGCTGGTCCGTCTACCTTGTGTTCCTCAATGGGAACATTGAGATTCCCAAAGACGACTCTCAATTTATCAAGGTCTCCTGGAGGCACACAGGGCTGTTCAATTAACAAGAAGTCCTCCAAGTAATGGATGACTTCTGGACACTGAGATTGATGCGACAGTATCCAGGTGAGGGACTGTGCAAAAGTTTCGAAGAGTCAGGGGCTACTCTTAGAGCCAAAGGTCAGTTTGGTAGCAAAGTAGTACGCCTCTTTCCACTAGCACCAGAGGGACGGGTGGATAGGCAGAAGCTTAAAAGTGTCCGAAATGTCAGCCTTGGAGAGCCAGGCGCCTGTGCCTGCTTTGATAATGGACTGAATTGCCATGTCTACAGAAGCATACTTCAGGGAGAACTCCTCCGAGGGAATTCAGGCTGAGAATGTGGGAAGAATGGGGTGCAGACAGGTCATACACCAAACAGACTTTATTTGAGAACTTGCCCTTGACAAGCCCAATAGGGCTAACTCTCCAGGCGTTGAAAGGGGGCTGAGTGAAGGGGCCTATGATGAAGCCTCGCTCCAGTTCGGCCTGTAACAGCTGGTCTATGGCCTGTTAATCTGTGGCCGCTGAGCGGAGGTTCCTACATTCATAAGTTGTGTGGGGCAGAGGGATGAGGCCGGTATGAAATCCTGCTGTAAATCCTTGAATAAGGAAGGTGGCCAGAGAGGGAGTGGGGTGTGAGGTGAGGTAGAGCCCCAGCCATAGAACATTTACTCGGCCTAGTCATGACTTTTTCTGTTGCTTGACCTGGCATAAATTTTTTGGATGTGCCCTGTGGCATATGATACAGACATGGAGCAGGCGGCATTGGCTGAGATTGCACGACCCGTAGTTAAAATTATTGAAGATGGCTGCTCCCCCTACTGTGTGAACAGAGAGTCCAAACTTGTCCACCTGGGGCGTCTGTACAGGGGCCGATAGGCCTTGAACTGCACTGGAGGTGGAGGGGCATTCGAATGGGCGACTGACTGCCGCGTTGGCGCACCAGGTGGCAGTGTGGATGGAGGACTGGCAGATAGCACATATTGGTGAGCACAGACCAGCAAAGTGACGGCAGAACAATTCCGTGTTCATGAGGCTCCAATCTGTGTCTGTCTGGAATTGTGAAAGCCTGGCAGCTGCCTTGGCAGAGTGGGAATGATGATAATCTTAAAATGAAAAGCCTCAGTACTTATAGCCCAGGTCCACCACGGTGTGAAGATACAGGTCCAGCTCTTCCCTCCTGCTGGGGGAAGCTGAGCATAGGACATCCCTCAGCATCCTGAAGGCCAAACGCAAATTCTGGAATGGACAACTTGTGGTTGAGCCTGGGATCTTTGGCCTTGAGGACCACTGACATGTCTCCCCAGGTGTAAGATTTGTTTTCTGCCAGGTCATGGACTGAAATGGGGAGGGAGGCAAGGTTGATGTCCTTGCCGTCCAGAATGTCTTTCCTAATGCTGGCTGGGACCAAGTGTGTTAGGAAGACAGTGGGACTCTTCCCTGTGGTACCTGCAGGAAGGGGTGTCGGAACCTGAACTGTGGCCGGGTCAGGGATGGTCGTGGCCGGGCGACCCTCCAAGAATGCCACTCTAGCCTGCACAACCGTGACTGTGGTAGACAAGGACGACACCATGGTGTGGAGTTGAGAGATGGTGGCAGATATCGATTGAAGGGACGCCTGCTGGGTGCTGGGCTCAACTGTGGCTGGCAGAGGAAAGAGGAGCCTGAAGAGCTCAGCCTTCCTGGCTGTAGCAGGAAAGGGCACACGCCTGCACCTCAGTTCCGCTGTCAACTTGGGAATGGTCCATCCACTGAGGGACTGCATGCTTTAGGTCGAAAGTTGATCGACTGGAACCTATATTAGTGGTGACATGAAAGTCGAGTTGATCCTCTTTTCAATATACACGTACGTACACGGTTCCTGCCCCTTTGTGCTTTTTTTTTTTTTTACCTGGGGAAATAACGTCCAACCTGGTGCAGGAGGGACCTACTGAACTTGACTGACCTAGAGGAGAAATGACAGATGACAAGTGGTGAGAGGCTTTGACTACCTAATTGGAAGGTGACTAAGTGGCTGAGTTGTGTAACTTTGTAGTGCGTTTGTGCGACTATAAAGGGATGTAGCGGTGAGGCGAAGGTTTTGTAGAATGAATCAGGACCATGAACGAACTTTGAAAGGAAGACGGGGTGTGTGTTTTTAGAGGCATCTGAAGTCAAAAATCTGTGGAGCCATGTTTTAAGAAAATAGAAAATGCATGAAGGACTCGATATGAAGCGACTGCCGGACCTGGGCAGAAATGACAGGCAGCATGCAAACTATGCCTGTAAATCTGAAATGATGGGTGTGAATCGGTGCGTTGTTGGTTCGAGTGGATTTGAATTGAAGTGGAGCATGTACTGAAATGAGGACGAAAAATAACTGGGGCACGCTGGAATGAATCAGTGCATCACGGATGCAACTGGATTTGAATCGGAAAGTGATACGTGACAGTGAAATGAGTGAAATGATTTGCCATGACAGAGGCACGAATCAGTGTTGCCGCTTCTGTGACTGACAATGAACCGGACTCTGGAGCATGTACTGAAATGAGGCCGAAAAAACAACTTGGGCACACCGGGACGAAACGGCGCATCACGGATGAGACTAGATTCGAATCGGAACGCGGGACGTGACAGTGAAATGAGTGAAATGATTTAGCCATGACAGAGGCACGAATCGGTGTGCCACAATTGCGACTGACAACAAGCCTGACTGTGAGCATGGTATGCAGATGAGAAAAAACAAGTGAGACACTCCTTAACGAACCGGTGCGATGCGGATGCGACTGGATTTGAATCAGAATGAGGTACGTAACAATAAATGAAATGTTTTGGTATGAATAGAGGCATGAGTCAGTGGCTAATACCATGGCTACGTGTAGGATTTCTTTAACGAATGACTCGTAAGCTCGATATCGAGTTTTGGTGACAAGATATCTAACATTTGATGATGCATGAAATGAAAAGGTCAAACGAAACCCTACCTGCGACAGCCGAGCCAGACACGTTGTACGAAAACGGGAACAAAAAACCTCAGAAAGTTTCAAACACGCAACTCACAAATGCTAATGAGTTGAATAGTCGGCCTAGTGACCTGGTATCGCGCACAGGAAACCGACAAAGACCACAGGCAAGCGGGCTGGTTAAATACCCCCTGGGCTCCTTCCATAAATTCAGGCCACCATACTGGCCTTCTTATATATCAGACCTAGGGGTTTTTTTGTCCTAATTCCATTCACAAAAAGAATATACAGGCTTCAATTCAACCCTGTATGTAATTTGCAAGGGATGGTGGTTAGGGTCCGGTTGTAGATCTGAAGATGTTAAACTTTTTTATCCCCTTAGAGATCTTCAAAATGGAGTCCATTAAACCAGCGCAGCCAGATGGCAAAATGCTATTTTTGGATCTTCACCATGACTGGTGATAATCTAAACATCCCAAAATATTTCTTTCTTTCATAATTGGTAAGCTTGCGATCAGCTAGACGCATTTCCTGTTTAGCAGTCTGCCTTTTGGCCTATGCAGGTCTCCGAGACTGTTCACAAGGGTTCTCGGTGCAGTGTTGGCTTCATTCAGAGAACAAGTTCTCCGGGTGCGCCGCTATCTGGACAACATTATTCTTCTATCCAGAGGTCTGAAACAATTGTTGATGGACCAAGAGATTCTCATAAACATCCTGCGGGGATATGACTGGTTTATTAACTCTGTAACTTAACAGTTAGTATGCCGGGAGGTACTCTGCCAACTTATCTGTTCGGCTTCCACCAGAGAAAACGGTGGCAGTCAAAGAAGGAATGCTGAAGACAGTAATCTACACTTGTTTGACCATTTCCCAGTGCCTCAATCTTTGGAGCACAATGTCATCATACCAATAATCCCTTGGGAGCTCAATCTTCGACAGTTTGAGCTGGGATTTTTAGCACAATAGAGGAAACAGAGTCTAGCGCAGTTATCAACTGTCACTTAGTATGAGTAGGAGTATACGGTGGTGGCTGAAGAGGGAGAATCTGATGAAGTCGCCCCGTTAGAACCATTAGACAAGATCACAATTACTATTCATCTCGGCAAAGATAGCCTGGAAGGCACACTGCGAGAAACCGTCGGTTCAGTCCAATGGGAGATTCCCAGCCAAGCGGGGTAGTCTTAATTACCCTAGAAATCCAAGCAGCTTCTTTAGCACCTTTCGCCTTACTACACAGAATGAAGGGAAGATCAGTCTCTCTGCAGTTGAACAACATGATAAAAACATAGGGGATGGTGGCGCTGTTACTTGGTATGAATGATAAGAAAGTCCATCAATCAAGTCCTTGTTATAAAATTCTTTGTTCAAATGAAGAGGGATGAAAAATAAAATATAAAAAATAAATACAAATTAAAAATAACGGGGAAATGCGGGAGAAAAAGGAAGGTAAAAGACCTGTGTATTGTTAGCAACAAGCTCATGCACCAGGGCAAGCCTTCAAGGGGAAGTTGAGAGCAGACTCCAGAACATGCAAAAAAAACAGAAGAGGCGCCTCCAGGTTAGAACCGGTTGCATTTAAGTTACAGGTGCATTAAGCCACTTACATAAAAGAAAGAGGCTTCCGGCACATGTCCTCTGTACACTAGTGTGGCGTCCATCCAGCGCTTTAGCCTTATGGCAGCTTGTCCGTGTGAGGGGAATCCTGTTCAGCAGGGTTTCCGGATGACTTGGAGAGCTGGGATCGAGGCTTGATGGAGGCTCTGGTCAGCGGTGGAACGCAGCGTCGGGCGTGGTGACGTCACAGGTAGTCGCGACGATGTTTCAGAGCATGCGATCTGACTAGACAGACAGGCGCACTCCTTTTTCAAGCTTAGGGGACATAGGCTGTGAGCAGCCTTATATGTGCATAGGCTTGCTGCCATCTAGTGGATGCAGTGAAAAACATATACTTTCATCCTACAGAATAGCAGCAAGAAATGATGTGACAAAAAAAAGGGGGGAAGGATGGAAATACGGAAACAGGGGGAAATGGGGAGGGGGCAGCAAAGAATAGATAAACACAATATTTAACAAGAATTAAAAAATGATAACAATATAATTAATAAGATCATGTATAGACAATAAGCATTTAAAATATATTATAAATCGTTAATTGATTGTGGTGTCACCATTGCATGAAATAAATAAATAAATAAGGTATACTAAAATTCTATGTGCATCTAATTAAAAGATTAATTGACCAAATAACTGTATTGAATAAGAGATGGATAAATGATGGAGAATTAATATGAATTAAAAATGAAAAAGATTATAAATGGTGTGAGAAATTTAAAATGTTGTGTAAAAAATGATTATATGCATATATATATTTAAAAAAAAAACTGTAAGGGGCCCCGGGGCCTGAGGGGCTCGCCCAGGCCAGAAGAAGGCAGGACGGGTGAAGGGGATCCGTGCTGTGCAGTACAGAAACAATCTCACAGTTTCTGTTGTTCTTGTGTCATTGACTCAGACATCAAGCACTTTACTGCCACTTCTGGCTACTATGTGCATGTGCATCCCTCGTGTGACAGTGATCTGCCTGTACTATGCTTCTCAGCAACATGTCAGCTTTGTAAAAACGAGCTGGGACCAAGTAGGAAGCTACAAGTATGGGTTGTGAAGGTAAGGGAGGAGAGCCGTTTGTGTACAGGGAGGGGGCAGAGGCTTGTGTGTGTGTACAGATTTGTGTATGTGGGGCTGCCATATATACAGGTATATGCGTGGGGGGGGCGCTGACATATTTACAGGTGTGGGGGGGGGCGCTGACATATATACAGGTGTTTGTGTGGGGGGCACTGACATATATACAGATGTGTGTGTGGGGGGGGGCGCTGACATATATACAGGTGTGTGTGTGTGGGGGGGGGGGCGCTGACATATATACAGGTGTGTGTGTGGGGCGCTGACATATATACAGGTGTGTGTGTGGGGGGGGGGGGGGTGCTGCCATATATACAGGTGTGTGGGGCTGACATATATACAGGTGTGTGTAGGGGGGCTGACATATATACAGGTGTGTGTGTGTGGGGGGGGGCGCTGACATATATACAGGTGTGTGTGTGGGGCGCTGACATATATACAGGTGTGTGTGTGTGGGGGGGGGCGCTGACATATATACAGGTGTGTGTGTGGGGCGCTGACATATATACAGGTGTGTGTGTGTGGGGGGGGGTGCTGCCATATATACAGGTGTGTGGGGCTGACATATATACAGGTGTGTGTAGGGGGGCTGACATATATACAAGTGTGTGTGAGGGGGGCTGCCATATATACAGGTGTGTGTGTGTGTAAGAGGGGGGCCGACATATATACAGGTGTGGGGGGGCTGACAAATATACAGGTTTGGGGGCAGCTGACAAATATACAGGTGTGTGGGGGGGCTGACAAATATACAGGTTTGGGGGCAGCTGACAAATATACAGGTGTGTGGGGGGGCTGACATATATGCAGGATTGGGGGGCTGAGTGCGTACAGGTGTGATGACTGGTGTGCGGATTTGGTAGGATGGCCCATAGGCAAGCCCTGGGGAATGTTGGTGGTCAGGCTCGAGGGGGCGGGGGGCCCAGGCCTAAAGCTGTGTAAAGGGCCCAAAAATTTCTGATGGCTGCCCTGACTGTGTCACACAGGCTTCTATCAGAGACTACAAGTAGCCATTGCAACACACATTTTGAAGGTATCACCCACTATTGTCACTATCAGAATGTAAACTGTGCAGATCTAAGATTGCAGAAACAAAGAAAGATATACAAGGAGTATCATCAAAGTTCTGTCAGCAGAAATGTAAAGCTTATCTACAGGTTTTAAATAACATTAAATAATTAGTTTGGAGCAAGCTGGTTCAAACAAATTATTTCCTTCACTAGCACATGCAGCAGCTGTCAGCGCTATATAAACTGTACGCAGCATCAGCTACATACAGCATACACAGCTGTTTTTCTGCAGTGGTACGGAACAAAATCAAGTTAGGCTGTAAGCGGCTCAGCCATTCGCAGGTAGTTTAGTATTGAATGAATACAAGGCTTCCTTTGAATGGCTGAGGTAGAGAGGTGGGCAGACGATGTCACAATCTCCACTTCAGCCAATCAGAGAAAGCCTTGCATTCATTTAAAAAAATACATGACTTCCTGTGAATGGCTGAGCAGCACTCAGCCTGACTCGACTAGGTTAGAGTACTGTATGCTGTATGTCATGCTAAATACAGTTTTTTTTTATATTCTTTTTATTTGTTTTCAATATCTTAGAAAACAAAGTACCTTTAAATTATATGTCGACCCTCACCTTGTAAAAAAAAAAAAACATTTAGTTTAAAATAGAAAGTAAAGGCAAAATATTTGTGTATATAAATAAAAAACATTATAGATGCTCTTTTTCTCCTTTTTTATAAGTGATCAGCACACTGATCTTCTCATTAAAGCGGACCGTCTGTAATTTTTTCAACTTTCCATCTATTAAATCTTCTGCCCTTGTTGTTTTAACTTTGGATGGTAAAACTTTTTTTTCTGCCAGCAAATACCTTATACAGCCCACTTCCTGTTTCTTGTCTGGTAAAAAGCCTAGGCTTATGAAATCATGTACAGCACTCTCTCTCACTCTCGTGAGAGTTTGCCAGGAGGGGGGGGGGGGGATTCATAAGAGGGCCAATGAAAGCTGCAGAGCTGGAGGTGTGCTTTTTGTGTGTCTGTGTAAATCCAGGAAGTGAATAGGCAGCAGCTTCAGATGCCCACAGTTAAAATGGATGAAGCCAGACTCAGTGGAGGGAGATTTCTGCAGCATATTTGGCAAGTACAGAATCACAGTTTATATAAAATACTATGCAAAGTAGTTGGAAAGAAGCTTCAGAATGGCAAATATGTTTTTATTACAAATTATGTGAGCAGACTGCAGTCCCTCTTTAAAATGGCTGTGCAGAGGGGGCATGTCAGCACAAGCCTAATCGTTGGATTTGCTCCCAGCATAGCTAGAGAACTGACCACAGTGTGTTCTGTTTAGTGTGGTCAGTTTTTATTAGGAAAGCAGAGGGACTAGCAGGAACACCAAGGATTTCATACAAAGGAAGCGATACAAAGAGAACAGGATAATTGTTCACATAAATACAGTGCCTTGCAAAAGTATTCACCCCCCTTTTTACCTATTTTGTTACATTACAGCCTTTAGTTCAATGTTTTTTTTAATCTGAATTATATGTGATGGATCAGAACACAATAGTCTAAGTTGGTGAAGTAAAATTAGAAAAATATATACATAAAACTATTTTTCAGAAATAAAAAACTGATAATTGGCATGTTTGTATGTATTCACCCCCTTTGTTATGAAGCCCATAAAAAGCTCTGGTGCAACCAATTACCTTCAGAAGTCACATAATTAGTGAAATAATGTCCATCTGTGTGCAATCTAAGTGTCACATGATCTGTCATTACATATACACACCTTTTTGAAAGGCCCCAGAGGCTGCAACACCTAAGCAAGAGGCACCACTAACCAAACACTGCCATGAAGAACAAGGAACTCCCCAAACAAGTAAGGGACAATGTTGTTGAGAAGTACAAGTCAGGGTTAGGTTATAAAAAAATATCCAAATATTTGATGATCCCTAGGAGCACCATCAAATGCATCATAACCAAATGGAAAGAACATGGCACAACAGCAAACCTGTCAAGAGACGGCCGCACAGCAAAACTCATGGACCGGGCAAGGAGGGCATTAATCAGAGAGGCAGCACAGAGACCTAAGGTAACTCTGGAGGAGCTGCAGAGTTCCACAGCAGAGACTGGAGTATCTGTACATAGGACGACAATAAGAAGTACGCTCCATAGAGTTGGGTTTTATGGCAGAGTGGCCAGAAGAAAGCCATTGCTTTCAGCAAAAAACAAAATGGCACGTTCTGAGTTTGCGAAAAGGCATGTGGGAGACTCCCAAAATGTATGGAGGAAGGTGCTCTGGTCGGATGAGACTAAAATTGAACTTTTTTGGCCATCAAAGAAAACGCTATGTCTGGCACAAACCCAACACATCACATCACCCAAAGAACACAATCCCCGCAGTGAAACATGGTGGTGGCAGCATCATGCTGTGGGGATGTTTTTCAGCAATCGGGACTGGGAAACTGGTCAGAGTTGAGGGAAAGATGGATGGTGCTAAATACAGGGATATTCTTGAGCAAAACCTGTACCGCTCTGTGTGTGATTTGAGGCTAGGACGGAGGTTCACCTTCCAGCAGGACAATGACCCCCAAACACACTGCTAAAGCAACACTTGAGTGGTTTAAGGGGAAACATGTAAATGTGTTGGAATGGCCTAGTCAAAGCCCAGACCTCAATCCAATAGAAAATCTGTGGTCAGACTTAAAGATTGCTGTTCACAAGCGCAAACCATCCAACTTGAAGGAGCTGGAGCAGTTTTGCAAGGAGAAATGGGCAAAAATTCCAGTGGTAAGATGTGGCAAGCTCATAGAGATTTATCCAAAGCGACTTGGAGCTTTGTACATTGTCTTTCTATCTTTCTGATAAAAAATAAAAATCTATTGATAGAAAAAAAAACAGCATAAAGGGGCTGGTACAGTACAGAGCATGATGGACTTCATATATAGCTGGTCAGACACAGTGGAAGCAGAGCTTGTTCACCCTCTCCAAACGTTATCAAGCTTAGCTGCTACACTGCTACTGGAATAAGTAGCTTTGTAAAAATGTAGTGCTGCACTCACCAAGGCCTTCCAGGCCTGAAGAGTTAGTGCTGTGGACCTTTTCCTGGATAAGATAATACATTCTCTAGCCTAAAAACGTAATAGGGTAAGCAAAGTATGAATAGCTACATTGGGGCTAACGTATCCACCATTCCCAAGAGGCAAACACTTACAGAAGGGGTAATATATTGTGGTTAGAAATTAGATTCAAGCTATAACATCCCTCCAGTATAGTTGTATGTCTGGCTGGGCATTCACAAATTTTTGTATGAAGTTTGAATGTAGTTGAGAACAGTGCTAAAAACTGAAGATTGATCCTGAAATATTTTAGCGAGTTTTGCTGGGGTCAGATATACTCTGTGTAGGAATTTGGATTGAATGAGTTGATCCCTAGTTGACACTAGCCTCATAAAAGATCCAACTATTGCTGCCTCTAAACATGTTGCAGCATTATCAAATGGGGAAGTTAACCACCTATAAGCCAACACCATTTGGCCCACAAAAAAAAATTTGTAAAAATTTGGTACTGCCAGTCCCCCTTCTTTCCAGAGCTGCTGTTAAGCGGATCTTGGGTACACCTCCTTGCCTGGGTACACCTCCTTTTTGCGGAAATGCAGGCACAGCAGCCCATTTTATTTCAAATGCCCAATATTGAAGCAGTTAACCGGTTCCCGACCGGCGCACGCTGATGTATGTCGGCAGAATGGCACGGCTGGGCAAATGGGCGTACCTGTACGTCCCTTTAAATTTGCCTCCGTGCCATTGCGCGCGTGCCGGGACCTCCTTGAGTCCTCCTTGAGTCCTTGAGAAAGCTCTATTTGTGGGAAAAAAAGGACGTCAATTTTGTTTGGGAGCCACGTCGCACGACCGCGCAATTGTCAGTTAAAGCGACGCAGTGCCGAATCGCTCTGATCTTTGGCCAGCAAAATGGTCCAGGGCTTAAAATGGTCCAGCAGCCACTGCAGCAGCAGCACATTGCCAGCAGCCAGCAGCGCAGCCTGACTCTGAGCTGCCTGACTTCTCCACAGTTCAACTTCTGTCCTGAGCTGAGCCTCGTCCAAGTCCTCCCTCCCACCCACGAGGTCCGCGAGTTTGCTGCATGCCATTGACAAACTTTCAGGTTAGTGTTACACTTCTTTGGTACAGTGAGCATGCTCCCCCTCCATTCTGCTGCTGTCCCCCTCCAGTTTTCCTCTGTGTCCCACTCCTTTCTGCTGCTGTCCCCTCCGTTCTTCCTCCATGTCCCCCTCCGTCCTGCTGTCCCCCTCCGTTCTGCTGTCCCCCTCCATTCTTCCTTCATGTCCCCCTCCGTTCTGCTGTCCCCCACCGTTCTTCCTCCGTGTACCCCTCCGTCCTGCTGTCCCTCTCCGTTCTTCCTCCATGTCCCCCTCCGTTCTGCTGTCCCCCTCCGTTCTTCCTCCATGTCCCCCTCCGTTCTGCTGTCCCCCTCTGTCCTGCTGTCCCCCTCTGTTCTTCCTCCATGTCCCCCTCCGTTCTGCTGTCCCCCTCCGTTCTTCCTCTGTGTCCCCCTCTGTTCTGCTCCTGTCCCCCTCTGTTCTGTTGTCCCTCTCCGTTCTGCTGTCCCCCTCCAGTTTTCCTCCGTGTCCCCCTCCATTCTGCTGCTGTCCCCCTCCGTTCTTCCTCTGTGTCCCCCTCCATTTTGCTGTCCCCCTCCGTTCTTCCTCCATGTCCCCCTCCGTTCTGCTGTCCCCCTCCGTTCTGCTGCTGCCCCCCTCCGTTCTACCTCCGTGTCCCCCTCCGTTCTGCTGTCCCCCTCTGTTCTTCCTCCGTGTCCCCCTCCGTTCTGCTGCTGTCCCCCTCTGTTCTTCCACCGTGTCCCCCTCCATTCTGCTAGCCCATACCACCTGTCTAAACTGGTTACCACTCTTTGCTTTTTTTTCCAAACAGTTTGCAAAAAAAGTATCAAAAACCATCTTTTTGGGGCGGGTGCCGAGGGGGGGTGTCCCTGAATGGCAGCTTGGAAATGTGGTCACCCTATCCCCAATGGGACACGGGCAGGGGTTATAACCCTCCCTAAATTAAAAAAAAAAAAGTTTTGCCTATAGTTCCACTTTCAGTTGCCTGTAGACATTAGATTAAATGTCAGATTGGGAGACAAATTAGTATCTATGGGTCACTGCAGGGCAGCTAGAAACATCCCTCTCACTGGACAAAGTGATTGAGCAAGTTAGAGGCTCTTGTGCAATTACTATTGTTTTTTTTCCAACAGAAGACAGCACTGGAAACTGGACTCTGAATGCAGTTCCCCCTCTTGCTTCCTTTGCTTTAAACAGAACTGCAACTAGAAAAATCCAGTATAAAGTATAGCCAAAGAAAAAAAAATGTGTTTGTAATATAGTAGAGAGGGTGGGAAGATAAAACCACTGTCAGTTTTTTCCCCCATCTCTGCCCTGAATGAAAGATTTCCTCTCTACTCCTCTTCTGGTGGCAACTCAAAATGTTGGATTAAGGCAATCAATACATGATTTGTTTTCTTTCATTCAACCAACCAAACGGTACACATTAAACGAAAATCGTTCGTTCTGTTCCCGTACAAGAAAAATGTTGACGTTTGTCCCTTCGGGAATTTTTGGATGAAAATTTGTAATCGGCTGTCAAAAGTTGTGTACACTATACGAAAATCGTACAAAAATTCTTTAGACAAAAATGTTCGCCCCATTTTCTTATAGTATATATGAGCCTTTAAGCCCTGTACGAACGATCTGCCGATTTTCGGATTGTTAGTATGGTGCTTTTTGACAGCCGATTCCAATTTTTCGTACGACAAAAGCTGGATGTGCAGACTATAAAATTGTAATCGTATGTCAACACAATGGGGGTTATTTAATAAAGGAAAATCCACTTTGCACTGCAAGTGCACTTGAAAGTAAAGTTGCTGCAGATCCAAGGGGGACATGCAAAGAAAATAAAAAACAGCGTTTTAGCTTCCACGTGATTGGATGATATAATCAGCAGAGCTTTTCACTCATTTCAGATCTACCCCTTAGATTTAGAGGGACTCCACTTGCAGTGCAAAGTGGATTTGCCTTTCATAAATAACCCTCAATGTCCGATTTTCGGATAATTAGTATGGTTTTCGTCCGAAAAAAAAAAAGCGTAAGAGCAAGACTACGCATACTCAGAAACGAAAGAATACATACAAAACAATTCAACACATTACGTCACTTCCAAAGTTGAATTCTGTCGTATGGTGAGTACCCTCTTCACTTTCGTCATGACACTAGCATGCAACAAAAAACGGACAAACGGTCGTCCAAAAATCTGATTGTGTGTACGAGGCTTAATTTCACTGGTGATATCAGTGGCAGTTAGTCAGTTAGTGTAAGATTGCCCGATCGGCCATTTGTTTGTAGTGTCAGATTGCCCGCCGCAATATCGCAGTCCCATTATAAGTCACTGATCACCGCCATTAGTAGTACAGCCATGGCCATAAGTTTTGAGAATGACACAAATATTAAATTTCAAAGTCTGCTGCCTCAGTTTTTATGATGGCAATTTGCATATACTCCAGAATGTTATGAAGAGTGATCAGATGAACTGCAATTAATTGCAAAGTCCCTCTTTGCCATGAAAACAAACATAATCCCATAAAAAACATTTCCACTGCATTTGTGAAGAAGGCTTCAGGGCGCCCAAGAAAGTCCAGCAAGTGCCAGGACCATCTCCTACAGCTGATTTAGCTGCGGGATCTGGGTACCACCAGTGCAGAGCTTGCTCAGGAATGGCAGCAGGCAGGTGTAAGTGCCTCTGCACGCACAGTGAGGTGAAGACTTTTGGAGGTTGGCCTGGTGTCAGGAAGGGCAGCAAAGAGGCCTCTTCTATTCAGGAAAAACATCAGGGACAGACTGATATTCTGCAAAAGGTACAAGGACTGGATTGCTGAGGACTGGGGTAGTCATTTTGTCTGATGAATCCCCTTTCTGATTGTTTGGGGCATCTGGAAAAAAACCTTGTCCTGAGAAGAAAAGGTGAATGCTACCATCAGTTCTGTGTCATACCAACAGTAAAGCATCCTGAGACCATTCATGCGTGGGGTTACTTCTCAGCCAAGGGAGTGGGCTCACAGCCATGAATAAAAGATTGGTACAAAAACATCCTCCGAGAGCAACTTCTCCCAACCATTCAAGAACAGTTTGGTGATGAACAATGCCTTTTCCAGCATGATGGTGGCAAAAGTGATAACTAAGTGGCTTGAGGAACAAAACATCGAATTTTTGGGTTCATGGCCAGGAAACTCCCCAGACCTTAATCCCAATGAGAACTTGGGACCAATCCTCAAGAGGCGGGTGAACAAAAAAAACCCCCACAAATTCTGACAAACTCCAAGCATTGATTATGCAAGAATGGGCTGTCATCAGTCAGGTTGTGGCCCAGAAGTTGATTGACAGCATGCCAGGGCGAATTGCAGAGGTCTTGAATGTCCATGAGTGCAGCCTCATAGTTACATAGTAGGTGAGGTTGAAAAAAGACACAAGTCCATCAAGTCCAACCTATGTGTGTGATTATGTCAGTATTACATTGTATATCCCTGTATGCTGTGGTTGTTCAGGTGCTTATCTAATAGTTTTTTTAAACTATCGATGCTCCCCACTGAGACCACCGCCTGTGGAAGGGAATTCCACATCCTTGCCGCTCTTACAGTAAAGAACCCTCTACGTAGTTTAAGGTTAAACCTCTTTTCTTCTAATTTTAATGAGTGGCCACGTTTCTTGTTAAACTCTCTTCTGTGAAAAAGTTTTATCCCTATTGTGGGGTCACCAGTACGGTATTTGTATATTGAAATCATATCCCCTCTCAAGCGTCTCTTCTCCAGAGAGAATAAGTTCAGTGCTCACAACCTTTCCTCATAACTAATATCCTCCAGACCCTTTATTAGTTTTGTTGCCTTTCTTTGTACTCGCTCCATTTCCAGTACATCCTTCCTGAGGACTGGTGCCCAGAACTGGACAGCAGGCTCCAGGTGCGGCCGGACCAGAGTCTTGTAGAGCGGGAGAATTATCACTTTATCCCTGGAGTTAATCCCTTTTTTAATGCATGCCAATATTCTGTTTGCTTTGTTAGCAGCAGCTTGGCATTGCATGTCATTGCTGAGCCTATCATCATTCCAGTCAGTAGACTGTCAGTAAAAATTAGGAACAATGGTCTGGCAATTACTTGACTGCGTTCCCTAAGTACCCTCGGGTGCAAGCCATCTGGTCCCAGTGATTTAATAATGTTAAGTTTCCCAAGTCTATTTCTAATTCTGTCCTCAGTTAGCCATCAGGGTGCTTCCTGTGATGTGTCATGAGGACAAACACTGCAGTTTTGGTTACTGAAGGCCCCGTGCTTCAGTGCACATGAGTGCAGCCTCATTAGTGTCCATGAGTGCAGCCTTATCAGTGCACATGAGTGCAGCCTCATCAGTGCAGCCTTATCAGTGCACATGAGTGCAGCCTCATTAGTGCACATCAGTGCAGCCACACCAGTGCAAATTCATCCATGCCCAACTGTGCAGCCACATCAATGCTCATCAGTGCAGCTACATCAATGTCCATAAGTGCAAATTTATTAGTGCCCATCAGTGCAACCTCATCACTGCCCATCAGTGCCCATCAGTGAAGAAAACGAAATTACTTATTTGCTAATTTTTATAACAGAAACTAAGGAAAATGTTGTTTTTTTTTTAATTTTCTGTATTTTTTTGTTTGTTTAGCAAAAATAAAAAAACCCAGTGGTGAAGAAATACCACCAAAAGAAAGCTCTATCTGTCCCAAAAAAATGATAAAAACGTCATATGGGTACAGTGTTGTGTGACCGTGCAAGTGCTATTCAAAGTGTGACAGCGCTGAAAGCTGAAACATGCCCTGGGCAAGAAGGGGGTAAAGTGCCCGGTATTGAAGTGGTTAATGCCATAATCAGCACATCCTGCCCAAAGGCATTATTTACCAAGGTGGGGTTTGACTGTAGCTGAAAAGGGAAGAGGGCAATGTATAGCAGAGGAGCTTTCATGGAATAGTAGTGAGTGTCCCCTGTTCTCCTGACATCACATCTGTCCCTTTGTTTCCTCCTGACTTTGCCTTGCCAGCTGGATCTCTTCCCTGCTCCCATCTCTATCCTCCCCTCTACATCCTCTCATCTGAGGACCATAAAAGCCTGTTTAAAAATGTAGGCACGACCCTCCCGCGCGTGATTGGCGGACAATCTACCTATGGGCGTGTCTTGCACCCCCCGACCCCCTCCATTGGTCAGCGCTCTGCTTCCAGTCGTACCTATTGTTCGTGGCGGAGATGTCCAGCTGATGCTGCTTTGATTTGAGGGGGGGAGATGGACGAGGTCCGGGGGTTACAGGGTTACCCCCAGGGAGGATCAGGATGAGCGTGTCCGGGGACATCCTGGGGAACACAGGCGGCGCCTTACCATGGGCAGTCAAGGAGACTGCAGTGTCAGGGTGGCACTGAGGTAGGTGGCAATGACAAGGGGAGGGGGGGGGGGGGGGGGCTGATCGCTGATGCCTTTGTCTGCGGCAATGACAGTTGTCAGCGCTGGGTGACAGCTCTGACTTGTGATGGGTGGGGCTGGAAAGTATCGCACACAGGAGCAGGGGCGAAGTATGTCCATTTCATTCTATAGCCTGCTGTGTGCATTGCATGATATCACATGACATGTGCCTGTCACATGGTGCCCTGCAATCAGACAATGTACCACGTGTGTGTGGATGGATGGGGATGCAGCTGTTAGGATCTATGCCCCCAGATGTATTATCTGTTAGGATCCATGCCCCTAGATGTGTTATCTGTTAGGATCCATGCCCCCAGATGTATTATCTGTTAGGATCCATGCCCCTAGATGTGTTATCTGTTAGGATCCATGCCCCCAGATGTATTATCTGTTAGGATCCATGCCCCCAGATGTGTTATCTGTTAGGATCTATGCCCCCAGATGTGTTATCTGTTAGGATCTCTGCTCCCAGATGTGTTATCTGTTAGGATCTATGCTCCCAGATGTGTTATCTGTTAGGATCCATGCTCCCAGATGTGTTATCTGTTAGGATCCATGCTCCCAGATGTGTTATCTGTTAGGATCTATGCTCCCAGATGTGTTATCTGTTAGGATCTCTGCTCCCAGATGTGTTATCTGTTAGGATCCATGCTCCCAGATGTGTTATCTGTTAGGATCCATGCTCCCAGATGTGTTATCTGTTAGGATCTATGCTCCCAGATGTGTTATCTGTTAGGATCTCTGCTCCCAGATGTGTTATCTGTTAGGATCCATGCTCCCAGATGTGTTATCTGTTAGGATCCATGCTCCCAGATGTGTTATCTGTTAGGATCTATGCTCCCAGATGTGTTATCTGTTAGGATCTCTGCTCCCAGATGTGTTATCTGTTAGGATCCATGCCCCCAGATGTGTTATCTGTTAGGATCTATGCTCCCAGATGTGTTATCTGTTAGGATCTCTGCTCCCAGATGTGTTATCTGTTAGGATCTATGCTCCCAGATGTGTTATCTGTTAGGATCCATGCCCCCAGATGTGTTATCTGTTAGGATCTCTGCTCCCAGATGTGTTATCTGTTAGGATCTATGCTCCCAGATGTGTTATCTGTTAGGATCCATGCTCCCAGATGTATTATCTGTTAGGATCCATGCTCCCAGATGTATTATCTGTTAGGATCTATGCCCCCAGATGTATTATCTGTTAGGATCCATGCCCCTAGATGTGTTATCTGTTAGGATCCATGCCCCCAGATGTGTTATCTGTTAGGATCTATGCTCCCAGATGTGTTATCTGTTAGGATCTATGCTCCCAGATGTGTTATCTGTTAGGATCCATGCCCCCAGATGTATTATCTGTTAGGATCCATGCCCCTAGATGTGTTATCTGTTAGGATCTATGCTCCCAGATGTGTTATCTGTTAGGATCCATGCTCCCAGATGTATTATCTGTTAGGATCTCCCAGATGTATTATCTGTTAGGATCCATGCTCCCAGATGTATTATCTGTTAGGATCCATGCTCCCAGATGTATTATCTGTTAGGATCCATGCTCCCAGATGTATTATCTGTCACTCCCTGTTTGGTTATTGGAAGGGCTCATTCCAGAAAAGCACCAACCTCTGCCCCCTGTGCACACTAGGACGCAGCTTTCCCAAATCTGCAACCTCACTGCGTTTTTCTGTCACCTACCCTCAGCTCTGCTTCTGTCTGCCTGGCGTCTCTGAATGAAATGTCACATTGAGGAGAACGCAGAATCTGGTGCAGCTGTGCATGGCAGCCAATCAGCTTCCACGTTTTATTGTCCATGCTTAATTGAACAAACTAAAGTAAGACCCACGCCCGGGCCACGTTAGCGCTAAAGCGCTGATGGTTTTGGCACTGTTTAACAGCTTGCCGACCAGCCATTGCAGTTAAACTGAGGCAGGTTAGCTCGGCTGGGCGAATCGCCGTCATTCGTAAGTCGGGCGCGTACACGGCGATTTCTGGCCCATTCGCTAGCGGGGGGAGCCAATCAGCGGGTCCAGCTGATTGTTTTTTGTTTTTTTTTTTCAAAATTGTCACTCTTTTTTTGTTTATAGCGCAAAAAATAAAAACCACAGAGGTGATTAAATACCACCAAAAGAAAGATCTGTTTGTGGGGGTAAAAAAAAGGACATCAATTCCATTTGGGTACAAAAATCACACAACCGTACAATTGTCGGTTAAAGTGACGCAAAAAAAAATGGCCTGGTCAAGAAGGGGGTAAATCCTTCCAGGGCTGAAGTGGTTAAGCGGCGCTTTTCGGCTGCTAGCGGGGCGATTTTAACCCCAAAGAAGGGGTTAAAAACTCAGAAGCACTGCCTATTGATTCCATTTGCCCATTCATTGCAATGGGCAGGGCATTTTGGGGGCACTAAATACACCACTCCTGCACCGCCCCCAAAGATGCTGCTTGCAGGAATTTTCGGAACGTCCCGCAAGCGCACCACCCCAGTTTGAAAAGTCACACTGCAGTGAATAGGAGGCGATTTTCAGGCGCTTAGCAGAGGCTATTTCCAGCGCTAAAGCGCCTGAAAACCGCCCAGTGTGAAAGGGGTCTTAGAACCGATTGGTTACTATGCATATCTGACTTTTTAATGCTTGGTGCATTAAACAGGCAAGGTACCACCAGACAGAACCGACACTACAACACAGCGTTGTATCCTGCAAGTAGTGTGAACCGGTCCTTAAACATATCTGTATCCAAGAACAAAATCTGATAGTACTGCAGGTTAAACTGGTTGTAAACCTCAGACGTGAAATATGAACAAAGCATATCCCTCTATAGTGTGTACTTGTCTCAATTGAGAGCACTAAGCGCCATTTCTATCTGCTGCTTCAGTCCTTTGCTATCAGCATTACTCACTTCTGACAAGTTTTCCTGACACCATGAGAAAAAAGGTGATCGGGGAGGGATCTCCAGCTGATTGACAGTCTCCGCTCTGTTCCTGAGTGTTTTGTGAAGGTATGGAGTGTCCCTTCCCTCCAATCAGCTCTCAGGGCACTCCTCACTGAGCTCTGCAGAGTGTAACTTCAGCTCTTGCCCTCTTTTTTCTGAACTGTCAGACAATGTATACTGACATACAATCACAAACATAGATGTGTCTTTTTTCAACCTCACCTACTATGTAACAAGCTTATAAATTCTGCACTTTGAATGGATGTAGAGAAGAGAAGACTGCAGATAAACAAGGTCAACTTATGTAGGATTGGTTTCATCTCTGTGTATCACCTGAGGCCAGTCAGCATTTCGCAATACAAGCTGTTTTTTTTAAATTAAATCCTGACTTGGTTTGCAAGCATTGTCTCGCAAGACGAGCAGGAGTCAAGCCTCTGGGATGTGCAGTACTGCATGTGGCCAGAGGTGTGGGGGCGCCAGTGACACTCTGAGCCGTTTAGAGACGCTGGGAAACACTCGGTTCCGAGTGTCTCTGGTGCCCCCCACCTCTGGCCACATGCAGTACTGCATACACTAGCAGTGACAATGGAACAAATTATCTGAGTTTCCAGATAATGAGTGTTTTGGATTACAAACATTCTCCTGGAACAGATTATGCTCATAATCCAAGGTACTACTGTATGGCCAAAAAAAAAGCTTTGGTGATACTTTTCTTTTAACTAATTTCCTGTCCAGGAATGACAACCATACTGAGCCAAACTATCAACGTAAGGAAAGGGACTACATAACACTGTCTTAGGACTACATAACACCTCCCTCTCTTTCCAGGGGAGGTGTTTTGTAGATAACAGAGAGAACAGGGAACAATGCTAACTGATAACAGTCCAGAGGCAGACAGTACAGGAGGTTATCAGATTTCTGGCTGGTGAACAGCTATTTTTTGTACTTGTTGAACAAATATATTTAAATGCTTTCAATGGTATATCTAACAGACCAAAAGGTAGTAAATAACAGAAATTTAGTCTTACAGTTAAGGCTGGGTTCACACTGCAGTACGTTCCGGCTCACAGCAGGAGTCCGGTGCGTCCCCATTCAGCGTTTCAGGTCCGATTTCAGCCTGAATTTTGGGCTGAATTCAGACCTGAAAAGGACCAGAAGACGCACGGGACTTCTGTGCAATTCGCACCGGAGCCGCTCCGAAGATGTGTAAACCGTCTCCATAGAGAGCCAGTCACAATCTCCTGCTATGCGAATTTGATGCGGAGAAACCCCCATCCAATTCTCAATAGTGTGAACCCAGCCTTACACTTTAAAGGAATTCCTAAAATTGGAAGTCCTTTGTTAATATATCCTGCGTGAAATCACGTACCTGTACAAGATTCCGTGCACAGGGTCTGGGGCGTGCGCGCCACCAGGGACCCGCTACCTCTGTGATTGGACAGAGCAGATCCAGTGGATGCAATATCTGGTGGGACCCACCAATCATTCTGAGGAGAGGCAGAACCACGATTCTGCCTATGAAAACAAGGCAGATCGCCGTTCTGCCAGAGGGGAAAATGGAGATCTTGTGCTAAGCAGGAACACAGATCTCTTTTTTCCTCCAGTCAAAGCATTCCCCCCACAGTTAGAAAGCACTCCCTAGGGACACACCTAACCCTTTAATTGCCCCTGATGTTAGCCCCTTTCCTACCAGTGTCATTAGTACAGTGACCAGGGACATGCAGTCAGGTGAGGCAGGGCCTCACCTGCCATGAACATTAACATTTTTTTTTTTTGTAATTGAGCTTCGAGGGTCGTAGCTCGGTGACAAACTTGGGGGATATGTAGCCCAAGTCCTACCCCACCACTGGTAAAAATGTTGGGCTCCTACGACCTATGGTTCTAGAGATATGGGGCTCCTTGCGCAGCCTGTCAGAAGCTACATACAGAGCGGCAATTTACATACAAGCTGACACACTCTGCAGCAGACTGAGAGATTAAGCTCACAGTGCCTCTCACTTCTTGTCAGAGGCACTGAGGTCAATGAATAGCTTGGAATCTTGGACCAATGGTAAAGTACCATTGGTCCCAGCTGTCCAATAAAAAATGCTGCAGTGGAGGCACGCCTCTCACTGCAGTGTCATAGAAGGGGCATGTATCTAAAAGACACATGCTCCCTTCCAGCCCAGCCCATCTAACTACAAGAAAAATACACTTAATAAAAATTTTCTAAAAATATCCCATAGTTTGTAGATACTATAATTATTGCGCAAACCAATCAATATACACTTATTGGGATTTTTTTTAGCATATATGTATATGTAGCAGAATACATATTGACCTAAATTGATGAAGAAATTAGATTTTTTACATCTTTTAATTGGGTATGCTTTATAGCAGAAAGTAAAAAATATTGTTGTTTTTTTTTTAAAATGCTTAGTCTTTTTTTTTTGTTTATAGAGCAAAAAATAAAAACTGCAGAGGTGATCAAATAGCACCAAAAGAAAGCTCTATTTGTGGGAAAAAATGGACATTCATTTTATTTGGGTACAGCGTCACACGACCAGACAATTGTCAGTTAAAGTAACGCAGTGCTGTATCGCAAAAAATGGCCTGATCAAAAAGGGGGGTGAACCTTCCAGGGCTGAAATGGTTTAAGTGCGGCCAACCTTTTTCCATTGACTTTGCTGAGCCGGCGCCCTTCATCTCCTATATACTAGGACGGTGTGAACACAAGTGATACCACCTGGAGCAGTAATTACCTTGATTTGGTTAAAGTGGTTGTAAATCTCAGACATGAAATATGAACAAAGCATATTCTTTCATAGTGTGCACTGGTCTCAATTAAGAGTGTCATGTCTGTCTGCTGCTTCGTTCCTCGGCTATCAGCGTGTGACAAGTTTTCCTGACACCAAGAGAAAAATGGTTACAGAGTAGGGATATCCAGCTGATTGACAGCCCTTAGCTCTGTTCCTGTGAGTTGTGTGGAGGGGGTATGTCCGTTCCATCCAATCAGCTCTCAGACCTCTCTTCACTGAGCTCTGCCGAGTGTAACTTCAGCTCTCCGACCCCCTTTTTCTCTGACAGCTCAGACAAGCTTAGAAATCTTGACTTTGAACGGATGTAGAGAAGAGAAGGTTGCAGATGCACAGGTACAATGTATGTAGGAGGATTTGTTTAATCAATGTGTAACACCTGAGGCTAGTCCCTTCATTGGATATATGGAAGGGTTTACAACCACTTTAAGGCTAGGTTCACAGTAGCCCATGCAGTTAAATGCAGCATATTACCGAGTGGGCTAGTGTCAGTGTCAGCAGTGGCTCTGGCAGGGAGCTGTGCTATGTGCGTTACTTTTTTTTTTTTTAAATGTTTTTACTTTTTGACACTTTATGTCTGTGTACAGCAGCATGATGCGTTGCGCTGTTATGTGATGACATGCGGGGCCATCCAGATAGCCTGCTTTATTCTGCATAGCACTGCACCGCACATCACACCAGCATCGCGGTGTGAACAGGGCACAAACAATTATTTTCTGTGTGCTCTACCAGCGACCTGCAGTTATCCAGTGCAGAAAAACGCAGGTCTCCGTAGATAGTGTGAGCGAATCTTTAGATTTACCATAACTATGTTGCTAAACTATCCAATCAGTGTGTATCCAATCAAGCAGACCCTTGTACTATACAGTATATTTCTTGGTCGATTTAAAGGGAATTTTGCAGTCAAGTTGTAACTGGTGGTAAACTTTAAGTTGGTGTAAAAGCTTTGGGAATTGAGAGACTTATCAATTCAAAAATGTAATACAAAGTACAGCATTGTGCAATTAGGCTGGATACAGCCAATCAGAAATTAACATTTGGATTAAACTCCCAAAGGCATTATCCAATTGGTCATTAGGAATTACTGCAGTAGACTAGGCTGTTTTTATAATTTTGTTAAATAAAACCTTTGAATCGAAAGCAATAAAGCCACGGTAAGGTATAAAATATATGCTGTGTAAAGTAAAATATAAATATTTTGAAATATTTATGTGGTTGTGGATGCCATTGAAAATGAATCATTTCTTGGATGTGCATAGTCCGCTGCAGCAAAGTAAATCAGCTCTTATTAGGAATTTAGGTGTAAGAATTATTACGGCTGTGCCGCATCCATACAAACAAAAGGTACAAAAAACATAGGATCTGAGAATGCAGTTGTCTGTCGCCAGCTGAGCTATCTCTCTCCGGCTTTGTCTCTTCTGCGAACATTTCCTGTGTGGTTTTTTTTATATGGGAAGTGCAACTTCCGGAGCCGATTAGGTTGGTGAGCAAAAAAAAAAGATTTTGTAACAGAAGAAAAATGAAATGTGTAAAAAGGGAAATTGGCTTGCCAACAGTCCTACTTTGCAAAACTGCTAATATAACAAATAGGGAATACAGTACAGCTGTGTGTTACAAGAATGGAGCGGTGATCATATGTCCCTAATGACTATTGTGTGTAGACAGACATATAACCCTTGTACACCACCACGTACTTATCACATGAGTCTCATTTCTCTTCTGTCATAGCTAGGAGAGGGTCTAATAAGGTTCTGTAACAACGAAGAATCACTTGTTTGTAGAGATCATTTTTTTTTAATGCGGTGTGTCTTAAAATATAGCGAAAACAAAGTTTAAGTAAAAAAAAAAAAAAATTATAAATAAATACATATTAAAAAGAAAAAAAATAATATAATTTAGATAAGTGGTCTCCAAATTCCTCCCACTGATATCAGTGATGAGGCACCATTCCTTCCACTGACACCAACTATAGAGCACTATTTCTTCCTCTGACACCAATTATGGGGTATTATTCCTCCCGCTGACACCAACTATGGTGCACCAATCCTTATACTGACATCAACCATCCTTATACTGACACCAACTATGGTGCACCATTCCTTATACTGACATCAACCATCCTTATACTGACACCAACCATGGGGCACTAAATCCTTTCACAGACACCAACAATGGGGCTCTATTCCTTCTACTGTCACCAACAATGGGGCCATTAAGTCTTCCACTAACAACAACAATGGGCACTATTCCCACCACTAACAACAACAATGGGCACTATTCCCACCACTAACAACAACAATGGGCACTATTCCCACCACTAACAACAACAATGGGCACTATTCCCACCACTAACAGCAACAACGAGGCACTATTCCTTCCACTGACACCAATGATGGGGCACTATTCCTTCCACTGACACCAATGATGGGGCACTATTCCTTTAACTAACACCAATGATGGGGTACTTTTCCTTCCACTCACACCAACAATGGGGCACTATTTCTTCTGTTGATACCAATGATGGGGTACTATTCCTCCCACTGACACCAATGATGGGGCACTATTCCTTTAACTAACACCAATGATGGGGTACTTTTCCTTCCACTCACACCAACAATGGGGCACTATTGCTTTTACTAACACCAACAATGGGACACTAATCCTTCCACTGACACCAATTATGGGGCACTATTCCTTCCACTGACACCAACGATAGGGCTATATTTCTTCCACTGACACCAACAATGGGGCACTATTTATTCCACTGTCTCCAGCAATGGGGCACTAATCTTTCCACTAACACTAATAATGGGCACTATTCCTTCTACTGACACCAACAATGGGGCATCATTTCTCTCACTGATATAAACAGTTTGAGAATATTGTAAGGCCATACTTTAACCACTTCATCCCTGTAAGGATTTACCCCCTTAATGACCAGACCATTTTTTGCGATACTGCGTCGCTTTAACTGACAATTGCGCGGTCGTGCAACGCTTTACCCATGTCCTTTTTTTACCCACAAATAGAGATTTCTTTTGGTGGTATTTGATCACCTCTGCGATTTTTATTTTTTGCACTATAAACAAAAAAAGACTGACAATTTTGAAAAAAAACAATATTTTTTTACTTTCTGCTATAATACATATCCCCCAAAAAATATAAATAAAAAATGTATTCATCAGTTTAGGCCAATATGTATTCTGCTACATATTTTTGGTTAAAAAATTGCAATAAGCGTATATTGATAGGTTTGCACAAAAGTTATCACTTCTGCAGAATAGATAGATTTAGGGACTTAATTTCTTTTTTTTATAGTTTTTACTAGTAATGGCGGCGATCTGTGACTTTTAGTGGGACTGCGACATTGCTGACAAATCTGACCCCAAGTGACACTTTTTGGGGCCAGTGACATTATTACAGTGATCAGTGCTAAAAAAAATGCACTGATCAATGTCTAAATGACACTGGCAGGGAAGGGGTTAACACTAGGGGGCACTCAAGGGGTTAACTGTGTTCCCTAGGTGTGTTCTAACTGTGTGGGGGATGGGCTTGCTGGGACAACACAGATCGCTGTTCTTGATCACTAGGAACAGCAGATCTCTGAGTTGACCCCTGTCAGAATGGGGATCCGCCTTGTTTACATAGGCAGATTACCGTTCTGCCTCTCTTTACCGCAATCGCAGGTGGGCAGCGGACATCAAGTCCGCCGGACCTGCGGGAGCGCTCCAGTTTGCATGGGTTTGCGCAGCTGAGCCGCCTTGTCACAATATATATGCGGAAGGCGGTTGGCAAGTGGTTAAGCAGAAAATCTTCACACATTATTATTAGTTATTATACAGGATTTCTATTGGGGGGGGGGGGGGGGGGCAGGAGCCACAGGGACTGGTCTTGTGTGTATATCTCTGTTCTCCAATCTGAGTTGGGCTTTAAGATGATAGTGTGGCATGCAAATTGTATCTGTATTTTTTAAAACTCTGTTTATTGATCTCAAACAGATGTACAAAATGACAAATGTATATGAGTCCCATGTATGCAGATTAGGACAGGGTGTTTTATCATATTATTGCAGATTCACACCATAGGTCTCAAACTTTGTAAACTTTAGGAGAATAACTTCTCCATCAGTATATAACTTTCTTATAGAGAATGATTCGATTAATTAGCAGTTTTCTTTGGGCTACACTAGGAGGTTTTGGGTTCATCCACTGGATTGCATTGACTTTACAGGCCATAAACAATGTTTCCTTTAGCAGTTTGCTATGGTGGCACCCGAGCCGCGCCGCAGCTCCGTGTCCATTCAGACACAGAGCTGTGGTTCAGCCCCACCCTCTCTCTCCTGATTGGCTAACTGACTTTAATTGACAGGAGCGGGAGCCAATGGCGCCACTGCTGTGTCTCAGCCAATCAGGAGGGGAGTCCTGGCTGACTGAGGCACTCATGCACATCACTGGTTAGAGTTAGGGCTCAGATAAGTATTTGAGCGGCTGCTACACACAGAAGGTTTTTTAAGGATAATGGTGGTTCAGTTATCCTGACTGGGCATTATATGAGGTCCAGCAGGATAAGCCGAGATCACATGCTCGGGTGGGCGCGCAGCGTGGCGTTCAGAGGTGCGGTGTGTAAGTCTGACACACCACACCACCGATCTCGGTAAAGAGCCTCTGACAGAGGCTCTTTAACATGTGATCAGCCGTGTCCATTCACGGCTGATCACAGAATAAACAGGCAAATCCATTTATCGTCTTTTCCTCACTCGCGTCTGACAGGCGCGAGTAGACGAGAGCCGATCGTCGGCTCCCTTGACAGGATGCCCGCCCAGGACCACCAGGGATGCCCACAAAGGACACTCACCAGGTATGCTACCCTGGACCACCAAGGATATGTCAATCAGTGCCCATCAGCAATGCCTGTCAGTGCCATCAGTGATGCCTATCAGTGCCATCTATCAGTGCTGTCCATCAGTGCCACCCATAAGTACCCATCAGTGCAGCCTTTCAGTGTCCATCAGTGTCACCTTTCAGTGCCCATTAGTGCCACCCATGAATGCCCATCAGTGCCGCCTATCAATGCCGATCAGTGCTGCATATCAGTGCCACCTATTAGTGCCCATCAGTGCCCATTGTCATTGCCCATCAATGCCACCTCATTGGTGAAGGAGAAAACGTACTTATTTACAACATTTTATACCAGAAACAAAGAAAAACATATTTTATGCTTTTTTTATTTGTTTAGCAAAAAACAAAAACCGCAGAGGTGACTAAATACCACCATAAGAAAGCTCTTTTGGGGAAACAAAATTATAAAAAATTTGTTTGGGTACAGTGTAGCATGACCGCTCAATTGTCATTTAAAAAGTGACAGCGCTAAAACTGAAAATTGGCGTGGGCGCCCTCTGACGAAGTGATGACGAAATGCGTCAGACGTGACCACGCAGTTACCTAAACTGTCTGTCAGCAGTCTTCTCAACCCAGGTACGCCGCTGTTCGTGAAGTCCATGGCGTGATGAGAGACAAGCGACTAAGAGACAGGATTGTGATTTTTTACTGCGCTTTGAAAATTTTGATACATTGTAAGAGTGCAATTGTAAAGGAAAGGTTGTTTTCAATAAAATTTCATGACAGAATTACGCTCATCTGTTTTTTGGTGTGAGAGACATCTAGAGTGACGGAAACCATCCCAGGTGCAAAGATACAGATTATGACAGGCGCAAGTTCAGAATTTTTCTGGTGAGTGCGTGACCATAGGGGTGATTTTTCATGCGGTGTGGTGACAGGATCCTAATTTGGAAAGCATACCCTTCATGAACATTTTTCAATCGTTCTCAATTTGATCGTATTTGGACAATTGAACATTCACTTTATTTATTTATTGTGGATCATTCCAAGCGCTGCTAATGTTATAGTTTGACTGTAGCATATGTTGGAATGTTTGTTTTGGTTTATAGCGGCTGCTATTCATGTTTACACAAAATTACCATTCCTAATTGATGACCTATGAATGCCGGGAGGGAGAGATCATTTAGCTATTGTTGATTGATCACTTTCATTTGATTACGTACTAAAAAAATGATTATAAAAAGAAAAAAAATGTAATTTGAGGGTCTGGGAGGGTAATTTCTTTTTCCTCCTTAGGCCTCTGTAATGTAGTAAATCTTAGATACACAAATGTAGAAAACCTAAAATTTGTATATAGTAAGAATAGGTTTTGGAACTATCATAGGCTGTCAAGGCCTGGACTTTAACCTGGGACCTCTGCTGTGTCTGTTAATGACTCCTCTCGCTGAGCTACCTTGGATACTGGACGGCACCCTGTCTGATCCATTGGACAACCCTGCCTTGCGCCTTATCTTCTGATGAACCTTGAACTCTTTGCTCCTCCCATTAACTTCCTGATTTAAGCCATGTCTCTGCACTTACTGTTGTCCAGATTATTGTGCTCTCTTCAGCCAATATTTCCCTCCTGTTTTTCGTGCTGTTGTCCATATTTTCCTACCACTCATTATTGAATCTTGGCTTGCTCCTCGACTACCCTTCTGCCTAAACCTAACCTGCAACTACTCGGTGCTGACCCTTGACTTGTTTACTGACTATGCTTCTGTTTGATCCCTACCTGCTAACTACTGGACCCCGGCTTGCTCACCTCCTGGTGGGGCAATCCTGAGGACTGCGACCTGGTTCTAACACAGAGCAAAAGCCATCTCCACCATCAGGAGCTCTGGTGAACACCAGTTAGTACCTAGACTCTGCACCTCAGATGAGCCTGCGTCATCCGCCAATCATAATCCCTAAATATTTGAAATAGGCTACAATTTTAGATGTGAGGGAGGCTGAGTAGACGTTCTTAAAGTGGTTGTAGAGGTTGAAGTTACTTACCCGAGCCCAATTGCAATCCAGTGATGTGTTTGAGAGCGGCGGGTCTCCCGGGTCTCTGCCCCCTCATTGGCTATGACACAAGCCACTTGCTCCCGCTGCTGTCAATCACAGTCATTGAGGAGGGGGCGGGGGAGGGGCCGAGCCACTCTCTGTGTGTCTCATAGACACACAGAGGTGGCTCAGAAGCGAGCATGCATGAGTGCCCCATAGCAAGTGGTTTGCTGTGGAGGCACTCGGCAAGGGGGAGGGGCCAAGAGCGCTGGTCAAAAAAAGAAAGAAAAGCATGAGCCTTTATTATCAATTTAATATCAGGGAGGCATAAGGACTGGTTTTTGCCAAATAATTTTAAGGTCAGAATATTCCCCAAGCTCTACAATAGCCAGGGCCCATATTTTGGAGAATTAATAATAATTTTTTGGCATATAGCCCAATTCATTCAGTTTTCCTTGCAAGGGTTATTCCTTCAAAGTTTTCTGGACTTTAGTAGGGTGTGGGACAGGTGGGAACACTGTCTTGTGCCCTGGTGAAGAGGAAAAGCAGAAAAGAGTAATACATGGGTAAAGAATACTAAACCTTTTCCTAAAATGTGAATACAGAACAGCCACTCTATAGAATCAAAGGCATTCACTGAATCTAAAGAGGACAACAGCACATGTCTCTGGGATATGCCCAGAAAGCTTGGCCATCACTTGAGCTCTATGAATATTAATCTGCTGCATCCAAAGAGGCCACATTTTATCTGTCTGACGCAGTTCTGAATTACCCTATTTAGCCATTTTATCTTGTTATTTTGTGATCTGAAGTTCCTTGTCAATACACAAGCCAAAGTCCATGTATACAAGTACAAGAATATCTGTGTTGTTGTTATTAACAGTAGGCCATTCATGGCAGTTTTTTTAGATACCCACAGGCAAGAGAATCCAGGCCCTTACCTTCAAGACATACAATCTACTATTCTTACAGTTTGTAAACAACATATACAAATCACAGGATCTCACACTGTGCACATATGACAAGAGGGTAAGGATCTACTAACTCTAAATAACTATACAAGGACTCTGAGGTGAAGTGATGTAAAAGGGAGGCTTATTATATGAAGGGGGACTCTGATGTCATGGGGGTTCTAATGTGAAAGAGGGACTCTGGTGTGAATGGGGGCTTTTTTTCCTATTGGTTGAACTAGATCAGTGGTCACCGAATGCGGTCCTTTGCTTGCTTTTGGGGCATTATTACACCCACTGTTAGCAACAGTGGGGCACTATTCCGCTCACTGACACCAATGATGGGGCACTATTCCTCCCACTGACACCAATGATGGGACACTATTCTTCCCACTGACACCAATGATGGGACACTATTCCTCCCACTGACACCAATGATGGGACACTATTCTTCCCACTGACACCAATGATGGGACACTATTCCTCCCACTGACACCAATGATGGGACACTATTCTTCCCAATGATGGGACACTATTCCTCCCACTGACACCAATGATTGGGTATTACTACTCCCACTGACACCAACAATGGGGCACTATTCCTCCCACTGACACCAATGATGGGACACTTCCTACTAATAAAGGGCACTATTCCTCCCATTAATACCAACATTGGGGCATTGTTTACTCGCACCGATGCCAGGACATTTTCTTCTCCCACTGGCCACAGTCCGGCCCCCTTAGGGACAGCGAAGGACAGTAAATTGGCCCTTTGTTTATAAAGTTTGAAGACCCATAAACTAGGTGGACTTGTGTCTTTTTTTAACTTGACTAACTACATAATAAGGGGGGCAGGGGGGTGCTCTGATTTGAAATGAAGCTGTGATGTGATGGGGGGGGGCTTCTGATGTGAAGATATTTATTGGAGTGTGTTTGTTCACTAATGTATAATATTGTTGTTTTTTTTTTTGGGGGGGGGGGGGGAGGCGCAAATATTTATAAAAATATACAATGTGGCCCTTGTACTGAAAAGTTTGGAGACCCTTGACCTAGAATGCAAGGCAGGCATAGACAATAAATTATTCTCAATGTCTGGTTTGGCAGGTCAGCTAATTTGCAAATTAGCAATGCTTCCACCTTTAGAATCTTGCTAACAGGTTATATTTAGAAATTGAAACAACTGCATCATTAGAAACCATAGAAAAGTGTGTTTTTTTTTTTTTTTTAGATTTTTTTTTTATTAACGACTCAATAAATAGAACACAAACACATTTGGCAGACCAGTTGTGTAAATTGCATTCCATTTTGCTTTTCTAATTATTTTATCTGAATATGAGGATCATATGAGCAGTACAATGAATTTGCAAAACAGATATTATTTGCTGTATTTATCCAGGGAGGTACTAGCCTAGTTCCAGGAGATAACTAAAATCAGTCAAGATACTGGTAATAGTATCTAGGAAACAATGCAACTGTGCTAAGGTTATAGTTAGAGTCCACCATAATGACCTTAATCTTGGTTTGATGTAATCCATCGTGACCCTGTTTCTGCAATCCCCCCCGCTTCTGGATGGAATTTCAGTTTATTTGCCACAAGATTCTGTGCTGTGAAACTTTTCTCTCTTTCTGAATCTGAGAGAAAGTAATTCTCACATGTTTGAGAAGTGCACTAATGATGGTCAAAGAGGGTGATCAGTGGCTTTGGGCAACAAGACATTTTTTTCTTAGTGGATTTTTCATGTGAGACCTTCTAGAGTAGAAGCATTTCTATAGAATTATTGGAACTCTGCAGGTTCAGATGTAAAGGGGAACTCTGCAGGTTCAGATGTAAAGGGGAACTCTGCAGGTTCAGATGTAAAGGGAAACTGCAGGTTCAGATGTAAAGGGGAACTCTGCGGGTTCAGATGTAAAGGGGAACTCTGCGGGTTCAGATGTAAAGGGGAACTCTGCGGGTTCAGATGTAAAGGGGAACTCTGCGGGTTCAGATGTAAAGGGGAACTCTGCGAGCGTACTTGCAGAACAGTTGGTTCAGCATTAAGAAGAAGAATCTGTGAATCTCAAGGATAGCTATGGTTTTCATGGAGATTTTTGTAGTAAAGAAGTGTCATTATAAGGAAGGCATGTCAAACTCAAATGAACAGTATGTCGCAGAGTGGATTCATATTCAAGCAGCCACTTTGTGTCTTCTAAGCACCATAACTACTTATTCCACAAAATAATAGCACTTTGTTACTTTACATTATAGTTACAGTTGCAACTCAAAACATTTTATCCCAGAGAAAGGACCGTGAAACATTTCTTAAAGCAGAGGTGTTAAAAGAGAATTAAAGGGTTTTTTTCTTTGCAGTTTTATGCTTACCTAGGTGGATGCGGCACCTGTCCCCCGCCACCTCTACACTGAGAACCGAGCAATCGAACACCGCTGATTACTGCTCCGTGAGCAGAAAGCTGTACACTGTCAATTACAGCTCTCTGCTCTTCTCCCTCCTCGCTCATTGGAGCTCTGAGCTGTGGAGGGGCGGAGCTGCCGTTTTAGGCTCTCAGCAGCCTGCTGAGAGGCTGAGATGGGTGTCAGTCCAGGCACCTGGTGGATCCAGACTCCGTGGTCGGGATGATGCAGTGCCTGGATTGACATTGGTGACGTCAGAAGAGAGCGGACTTCAGGAGTGCAAAACTAATTGCACGCTTGTGATCTATAGGGGAAGTGCAGCCAAACAAGCTTTGCTATACTTCTCCTTAAGCTTGCCATAGATAAGAAAAATGAATTTACTTTCTTAGAACCTTCTTTTCCCAAGAATTATTGAGCAGTGGGTGTGACCATGTTTTCAACAGTGGAAGGGCTTAAAGGGAAAGATTTAAATAGAACCTGAGCCTACTTGCTGTATACACTGCACACATATGCCACATTCCTCATACCCACAAAATATGCCTTAATTACTGTACCATTAATGACAGTCTCACAGACACACATAAACCTCAGTATAAAAAAAAAAAAAAATCAATGCTAAAAACAAAGCTCAGAGAGCCAATACCTTAACTGAACCAATCTTAAAAAATATCTTAAAAATGAGCAACTAGCAACTGTTGAGACAAATTACACTTTGATCAGGATTATATAGCATACAACATGGCATATAGGGGAGGTTCACTATACATCCTTGGTTTCCAGGGACAATCCTCGTCCCTAGATGTGTTCCTACAGACAGCTTCTTGTTTGTAAACAGTAGGTCCTGTGGTGTTCTGAGTCCATGTTGGAGGACAGGTGACAGGACAAATCAGTGTCCCATATGAAGGTCCTCCTTCACGCTCTGTCCTGCTAGACTCCGCAGACTTTCCTGTGCTGCCCATTTACAATGGGGGAACGTTTTAAACCAGCATTCCATTGATAAGATTGGCTTCTTTTTTTTTTTTTTATACTACTGACAGCTTACATTAACGACGTACTGCTGGACCCCAGCTTTGCAGTTAGCGGCACCTCTCATAAGGCATTACCAGCAATATTCCAAGTCGTTTTTCAGTTGTATGTCACACATTGTTTGATGCTAATATGACTTGCCTATTACATTTCTCTATGAATAACATTTGTGATAGTGTTTGGCAGTTCTTAATGTGATGTTAAATTTGTGATAATCAGTGTGACTTCCCCTACTGGAGGACATTCATTGCAGAGAGCAAAAGTGTATAATGGCAGTATTATATTTATGATATGTTTCTGCCATGCACTAATAAGAAATGTGTTCACCAGGCAGTATTTATGATCAACGCTGTTCACCAAGAGCATTTTTTGTTTCAAATGAGGATTTTCTAATGTCCCTACTGATACGGTCTAAGCATATATCAAGGCATTGAAACAGTACTTTAATAACCTTGTGCGACTTTTTACGCTAGAGATTGGTTATTTTCACCTCTGATCTTTAGGGAACTGTGGTGTTTGAGTCTATTGTCCCAACAGTTGATTAGGAGTTGAACTTTAACCACTTCAATACAGGGCACTTAGACACCTTCCTGCCCAGACCAACTTTCAGCTTTCAGTGCTGTCGCAGTTTGAATGACAATTGCGCAGTCATACAACACTGTACTCAAACTAAATTTTTATCATTTTTTTCCCACAAATAGAGCTTTCTTTTGGTGGTATTTGATCACCTCTGCGGTTTTTATTTTTTGCGAAACAAATAAAAAAAGACCGAAAATTTTGAAAAAAATAAAAGTTTTGCTTTTGTTTCTGTTAAAAAATTTTGTAAATAAGTAAGTTTTCTCTTTCACTGATGGGCACTGATAAGGCAGCACTGATGAGGTGGCACCAATGAGCGGGCATTGACGATGGGCACTAATATGCGGCACTGATGGGCACTGGTAGGCGGTACTGATGGGTGGCTCTGATATGCAGCACTGATGGGCATTGATAGGTGGCACTGATGGGCACTGAAAGGCTGCAAAGATGGGTTCCTATGGGTGGCACTGATGGGCACTGATAGGCGGCACTGATGGGCACTGATAGGCGACACTGATGGGCACTGATATGGGGCACTGATAGGCATCCCTGGTGGCACTGGCAGTGGTAGGCATTGGAGTGGGCACTGATTGGCAGCTGCCTGGGCATTAATTGGCAGCTGCCTGGGCACTGATTGGTATTTCCTTGGGGGTCTAGGGGGCATACCTGGTGGTCCAGTGTGGATGGTTTCCCTGGTGGCCCTGGGCGGCTTCCCTGGTGGTCCTGGGTAGGATCTGAGGGGGGCTGTGCTGATAAACAATCAGCACAGACCCCCCCTGTCAGGAGAGCAGCCGATCGGCTCTCCTCTACCCTCGTCTGTGAGACACGAGTGAGGAAAAGCCGATCGCCAGATCTTCCTATTTACATCGTGATCAGCCGGTTGGACATGGCTGATCATGGCTGATCAAGAGTCTCCGTCAGAGACTCTTTACCTAGATCGGAGTTGCGGGGTGTCAGACTGACACCCCGCAACATCGATCGCCGCGATGCGTGCCCCCGGGAGCGGCTCAATATCCTGCGGACGTCATATGACACCCAGTCAGGTTATTGAAACCACTTTGCCGCCGTCATTCTGCTATATGGCGGGCGGCAAGTGGTTTAAAAAAAAATAGGTTTATGTGTTTCAGTAAGACTGTCAAGAGTGGCATAATATTTAAAAATTATGTAAACCCAACATTTCATATTCCTGGTATGTGGCTGCTGTATCATGTACTTATATGAGAAAGTATCCCATTATCTTTGCATTGTTTCCTTTGTGTGAAATACCTGGTGTTCCTGCCAGTCCCTCTGTTTTCCTATAGAAAGAAAAAAAATGCTGATAGTAAGCATGAGAGCACAGCATGGTCAGTTCTCTGCTGGGAACACAGCCTGCTCTCCTCCAAGGATCAGACCTGTTCTGACACCACCCCCCGCACAGTTATTTACTGGGAAGACCAGTATGCTGTTGTTCTTCCTTCCCTTGCTCTCTGAGCTCCTTATGCAGCTGAGAACAGAGGAAATGTGATCACTTATAAAAAAGGGAAAAAGGTATTTATAATGTTTATATATATATATATATATATATATATATATATATATATGCAAGATCTTGCCATACCCACCATTGGCCTGTGTAGTGTATATCTGCAGTCTGTTCTAGGGTTTTCCAGGTCTTTCGTAATTATGCTCATGTGTTCTTGCCCTTTTTACCTTTAAACCCAGGTGAATTATCCTATGGGCATTGTTAATGTTGAACACTTTTACTTTTACATCGCCATAAAGCTTACAGCCATAACAAGTATGTGTACACTCCACAAGCTGACACTTGACTTTTTAATGAAAATTAAATATGCCTGATCACAACCCAGTGCTGATCCCCCCTAGCTAGAATGAACCCAGAAGCAACATTTAAAATGCCATTTCCAGTTTTTGTTGTCAGTTTCCCTGGCTCTTGCAGTAGGGGAGAAGCTAATGGAGCATGACATGTGCTCCATTAGCTTTAGTGGAAGGCAGGTGAGACATCAGGAGTCTAAGTAATGTACAACACTGCATGCAATGTGCAGCAATCAGGACTATGGGGGAGATTTACTAAAACAGGTGCACTAGGTATCTGGAGCAGCTGTGCATGGTAGCCAATCAGCCTCTAACCTCAGCTTGTTCAATTAAGCTTTGGCAATAAAACCTGGAAGCTGATTGGTTTCTATTCAGAGTTGCACCAGTTTTTGCACTCTCCAGCTTTAGTAAATAACCCCCATGCAACTTAGCATTGCGCATACAGTGCAGTGATCTAGAGTGTGTAAAATACAATAGCGCATATACAGTGCAGCAGTCAGAACTATATAGCATATTGTATACGGTGCTGCAGCAGTGTTGCCAACTGTCAGTATTTTTACTGGCAGCCAGTAAAAAATGGGCACTTTTCTCCTGCCAGTAAATGCCAGTGACAGAAAAAGGTTGCCAGTAAATCGTATGGCTGTGACGCTCGGATCGGAACTGCACTTGCGCAGTTCCAGTCCGGAGCCAGCCGAGACCATCCAAGTGCCTGCTACAGTGTGTTCAGGCAGCGCTGGTGGGTCTGGCAATGGCTGTACCTGAGCATATCGTGTGATGTCATAGTGCAAGGGAGCGGCTGGAGCCTTGGGTGCGGGTCTGTGGAATAGGAGCAAGACAAGCCAGGAGTGGGACTGTCAGTGCTGTTCGGACTGGAGTGGACTGAGGGGACCACCTGGCATGGAGAGAGACTGTACCTGTGACTCAAGAAGGGACGTGTCATGTCGGTGATCTGTGCTGCTGCACACTGCTGTCAGTGTCACTGTGAGAGTCAATATCATGTGTGTGTGCCTGCCCATTCTAATTTCTTGCCCTCCTGAGTCCTGTCCCTGAGCTACTTGTGACGAACGCGGGTGTCAGATCCCTGCCCTCCTCGCTAACTCGCGACAAAGGACCGGCCAACCTCACACCACGCTGTCACTTACGTAACAATGCCACTCTCAGCTGCGCCCAGCACAAAGATTTTCCAGCTTGCGGGACCACAATCTAGGTGCGAGCAGCCTGAGAGTGATTGTCACTGGGCTAATTACACAATTAACCCTTTAACTGCCACCACCCCCGTTTAAAAGACCGAGCCGGGGGAGACTCGTAATTTTGCAATACCAATTATAATTTTAGAATAAGCGTCTGACACACACACTGCCACTACAGACAGATCTGCTCAGAGTCTTACTCTACAACAGTAGCGCCCTTCAAGAGGCAGGTTCGTTTATAGCTTGCATTAAGAGCTTTAGAGACAAGGTTAACACCTTTCAACATAAGGGTTTATTATGAAAAGGTCAAAGTTGATGCAAATAAAATATTTACAGAAGAAAGATGTTTCAAAATATAAAGACAATATACAGCCACAAAGCAATAAGGTAGAATTGGGAAGGAAGGATACTTGCAATTAATGTCCGAGGGTTGATCAGAGTTCGATCGATGAGCTAGGTAATTGGTTCTCGACTTGGCAGATGTTACTTCTTGGATGGTAAAAGGAGAACTGACCATTGTCTTGGCATCTCCTCTTTTCTGTCAAATCAAAAGGGGTGTTGACAGCGACCAGTAACCAATCATCTGGTCAGCTGGTGTAGGGGTTGGTTGCTGGGAGGTGTCTACACTCATGACCACGTCCCAGGTACATTTTGTAATACATGTTCATATATCTGCATCTGTAGGGTTTACAGACTCCAAATATCCATATTATTATTCAACTTGAGATTTCCTTCAAAACAAGTCTAAACATGCCATATCTATAACGTATAGCCTGCTTTGGAGGAATAAGTGGTCCCAGGGGTTTCCCATATGACCTGACATAGGGGTGTCTGGACTTGAAACGTTCCCTATTATCTGAGGAAGCTAAATATGTCCAGATTATGTCTGTGCTATTACTAAGTCAGAAGTTATGAAACATGCTGAAATTTCATACTTATTCTTATGAGGTGTATTCAGAAGACTTTACGACCTAGGCCTGTTTGGTCTCTGAATGGGGAGGGTGACAGTTTTACGACAGGCCTGAACTGTTTTCTCTGTTGAGATAACCTTTTCTGTTGAACTTAAAAAGCTTTGAATTCCTAAGGTGGGGAAGACGGAGTTCAGAGTTCTCTGTGAGGTTACATGGTTCTCAAAACTGTCATGGCTACTTCCACACAAGATGGCAGCTAGCTACAGCTTTTCATGTCCCATACGTGATATCGTTACACCTCCCCCCTTAGGTGGTTGCATGGGAGGGAACTACAATTTCCCTCCTGACGCAACCGACTCCTGCGGGCTCGGCTTGTCGTGACAGCCCATCAGCATTGCCATGGGCGCTGCCTTTCTTATGCTGGATGGTGAAATCGTATTGCTGAAGAATTAGGCTCCACCGAAGTAGTTTGCCATTCTCCCCAGCAACACGATTTAGCCAGCTCAAGGGATTGTGATCTGTGATCACAGTGAAGTGCCGTCCATAAAGGTACGTTTGTAACTTCTGGAGAGCCCACACGATCGCAAGACACTCCTTTTCGATCGTGGCATATGCTACTTCCCTGGGAAGCAGTTTCCTGCTCAGGTAGAGGATGGGATGCTCCTCTCCGGCCTCGTCCACCTGGCTCAGGACTGCACCCAATCCAAAGGCAGAGGCATCCGTCTGCACAAGGAAACGGCGGGTGAAGTCTGGAGCCTGCAGCACAGGTGCGCTGGCCAGCGCCCCCTTCAAGGCCTGAAATGCCTGCTCACATTCTGGTGTCCAAGACACCACCTTGGGCAGTTTCTTTTTGGTTAGGTCAGTCAGAGGTTTGGCCAGGCTACTATAGTTACATACACATTTCCTATAGTAGCCAGCGGTCCCCAAGAAAGACATAACCTGCTTTTTGGTTTGAGGGGTAGGCCAGGCCAGGATGGCCTCAACCTTCCCTGTCTCGGGTTTCAGGGTACCTCCTCCTACCTGGTGTCCCAAGTACTGCACATCAGTCATGCCAATCTGACACTTACTGGGTTTGACAGTCAGATTGGCGGCTGTCAGGTGGTCTAGGACCTGTGACAGGTGCACCAGGTGTTCTTCCCAGGTAGGGCTGAACACGGCGATGTCATCCAAGTAGGCTACGGCAAAGGTTTCCAGCCCCTCCAGTAAGTCATTCATGACTCTCTGGAAGGTAGCTGGGGCATTCTTCATCCCAAACGGCATGACGGTAAACTCGAACAATCCGAATGGGGTGATGAAGGCCGACTTTTCCCGAGCCTCAGGGGCCAGAGGAATTTGCCAGTACCCCCTGCTCAGATCCATGATTGTTATATAACGGGCGGCCGCCAGCCTATCTAACAACTCATCAATCCGGGGCATAGGGTAGGCATCTGCAGTAGTGATGGCATTCAGTTTCCGGTAGTCCACACAGAACCTGGTCGTCTGGTCCTTTTTGGGGACCAAGACTACTGGGGACGCCCAGGCACTGTGGGACTTCTGAATCACCCCCAGCTGCAGCATTTCCTCCACCTCCCTTTTCATGTCGGCCAGCACCTCCAGGGAGACGCGATAGGCCGACTGTTTAATGGGGGGATGTGCCCCGGTGTCCACCTGGTGGACAGCGAGGTGTGTCCTCCCAGGCTTTCCCGTAAACCTGCTACCATGTACTGCCAGCACTCGCTTCAGTCCAGGTACCTGGGTGGGGGTAAGATTGGAGTTTATCAGGAGTTCTGAGTCTACCTCCCTGGTGTCTGCTAGCAGGTCCAGAAGTGGATCAGCCTCCTCGGGCTCTGGCCTGCTGCAGACCGGCATGACATAGGCCGTGCGCTCATGATGGGCTTTGATCATGTTAACATGAATGGCCTTCTGCCGTCTACGCCCTTCTCCCAACCTGACCAAGTAGGTGACATCATTCAGACGCTGGGTGATGGTGTACGGGCCTTCCCATGCGGCTTGGAGCTTGTTCTGCCGCAGGGGAAGCAGAACATACACCTTCTGACCAATGTCATAGGTCCGCTCCCTAGCGTTACGGTCATACCACTCTTTCTGCCTAGTCTGGGCCTGGGTCATGTTCTCCCGTACCATTTCCACCAGCGTCTCCATTTTATCTCTGAATTTTAGGACATAATCCACAACCGAGACCTTTGAGTCGGCAATCTTGCCCTCCCAGTTCTCACGGATTAGGTCCAGCGGTCCTCTTACCCTCCGTCCGTACAAAAGTTCAAATGGCGAAAAGCCTGTGGACTCCTGAGGCACCTCTCTGTAAGCAAACAGCAGATGAGGCAGATACCGTTCCCAGTCCTTACCCTGGGAGTGCACAAAGGTGCACAACATTTGTTTCAAAGTTCCATTGAAACGCTCGCACAAACCGTTCGTTTGTGGGTGATAAGGACTGGCCATGATATGCGTCATCTGTATTTTCCGACAGAGAGCTTGCATCAAGTCGGACACAAACTGAGGGCCTTGATCGCTAATGAGCTCAGCCGGGAATCCCACTCTTGTGAAGATTCCCAGCAGAGCATCAGCGACCTTGTCTGCCCGGACGCAGGAGAGAGCCACCGCCTCCGGATAACGCGTGGCATAGTCGACAACTGTAAGGATAAAACGTTTGCCTGAACTGCTAGGGATGGCCAAAGGCCCAATGATATCCACTGCCACCCTCTTAAAAGGTTCGTCAATCACAGGCAAAGGTTTTAGCGGAGCCCTGTGTACATCCCCTGCCTTGCCAACTCGCTGGCAGGTAACACAGGACCGACAGTAGTCAGCTATGTCAGCGAGCATTGTAGGCCAATAAAAGTTATGTATCAACCGCCCTCGGGTCTTAGTGATCCCCAAGTGCCCTGCGAGGGGAATCTCATGAGCCACTTTTAGCAGCTGTCCCCTAAATTGACTGGGTACAACCAGCTGCCTGCTACCTAGGTCAGCCTCATTCCCCTCTGCAGGCATATTTTCTCTGTACAGTTTACCTTTGTCCCAATAGACCTTTTGTTTGTCATTCTCTGCAGGGGGGCGATCAGCTAGACTCCTGAGCTGTGCTAGTGTTTGGTCTGTCTGCAGTGCTGTTTCAAAGGCGGAACAACAGGTCCCAGCCAGCAGTCCTGTGGCAAACATGGACAGCTGCTGAGGCTCAACAGAGGTGGAGTCCACTGGGTCAGAACAGGGAGAGGGCCCAGAGACCTCCTCCTGCTGTTCTGCGACCAGGGCCTGCACCTCGGCTGCCTTTGCAGCACTGCGAGTGACCACCAATACTGGCAATGCATCATCATCATCATCATCATCATCATCATCATCACATTTAACCTTTATCAGTTCAGCATCATTGGAACATACATCAGTTACCTTCACTGGCAAGGGGGCCTCCTCTCCTGTCTCTGAAGAAGGAGGACCTTGCACTTCCACTCCACCCTCCCCCTCCCGCTGTCCATCTACAGGTTGCCCAGATATTACCCCAACATCGGTAAACAGTACCTTGGGAGGTCCAGAGAGATCTGTGGGAGCATCTGGGGTGCTTTTAGCAGGGGCATAGTATGAAACCAGGGTACCTAAATCAGAACCCAACAACACTGCAGTGGGGATCTCCTCCGAGACACCCACCTCTCTCATCCCACTTCCGGCACCCCAATCAATAAAAACATAGGCACGGGGTACACAGGAACGGGTCCCCCCAACTCCGGTGAGGGTAAGGAACTTCTCTGGGATGATGTCTGTTTCTTCTATAACCTCTGGTCTGACCAATGTGACTTCAGCTCCGGTGTCACGAAAGCCTGTTACAGTCCGGTGGCCTACGATGACTGGCTGCAAGTTGGCATTGGTTCCGGGAGGTTTCCCACTGACGAGCAGCACAGCGGAAGGGTTGCTAGCCGGATGGCCAGGTGATGTCGTCTTCTTCTGCTCAGGGCACTGCGCCCTGAGATGTCCGGCTCCCCCACAGTTGTAGCATTTGCGTTTGTCAGTTAGGAAGGCCTTGGCTCCAGGAGTTGCAGGTTCCGGCTGCTGAGGAACTTGTTTGGTAGGCATAGGAGGGGTTGCCGTGTGCGATTTCCCTCCTTTCCAGCCATTCAGAGGAGCCTTGCGATGGTCAGATACCCGAGAGTGGATATAGGTATCTGCCAGTTCTGCTGCTGCTTTGGCAGAGGCTGGCTTTCGCTCCAGCACAAACTGTCTGACGTCTGTAGGACAGATGTGCAAAAGTTGATCTGCAATCATAAGATCTTCCAGGGATTCAAAAGAATCGGCTTCCAAGCCTTTAGTCCACTGCCGGAATGTGGTACGTAAGCGACCTACCACATCCATGTATGAGTCCCCAGGCCCCTTTTGCAAGGACCTAAAACGCTTCCGGTACACTTCCGGGGTTAGCTGAAACTTTTGGATGATTGCAGCTTTTAGGGCCGCATAATCGTCGCACTGTTCTTCTGACAGTTCGACATAAGCATCCAGGGCCTTGCCTCGTAGCCCTGGTGTCAGGTACCGGGCCCATTGTGCTGGGGGCAGATGGTACTGACGGCAAGTTTTTTCAAACGACAGTAGATACACGTCAATGTCACTGTCCTTTTCCATAACTGGAAACTTGGCTGCTGGGATCACTGGCAGAGAGGCATCCCTGTGCTCTAGGGATCCGAGGTTCTGAGCCTGTCGCTGCTGCTGGAGCCTAGCCATCTCCAATTCGTGCCGACGATCAGCCTCCCTCTCAGCCTGCCGTTCTGCCGCCTCTCGCTCAGCCCTGCGCTCTTCTCGCTCAGCCTGGCGTTCCAGAAACTGCAGGTACACCACAGGATCCGTCTCCCTGAGGTTTTGTAGAGTTTCTTGCATTTGAAGAGAGTCTATGATGTTTTCAGGCAATCTGATGCTAGCCTGCTCTTGTGGTGGCTTGGAGGTAACAATCCGTGGTATTCCAGTGTCAGTCTCTGCTTGCCCATCTGGTGAGGCCGCCTCTGAACCACTGGGCTCTGGAGTAGCGGAAACCCTTTCTGGTCCAGTTTCCCCCAGGTTCTGGTGTGCACGGATATCAAACTCCTGTAAGGCATGTATCAAGCCTTCACGATTTTTGCCACCGACATCAATTCCTCTTTCTGCGCACTCAACAGTCAGTTCATTCTTGCTCATCTTTTTATATGCTGATAACCCAGACATTTTGCAAGCAGAAGAGATAGAACAGAAAGAAGAGATAGGAAGAAGGTGTAGGAAGGAGCTGTTGCTGTATGTCTCTCTTGAAAAAAATCGAAATAAAAAATATGCACCAGCTTGTCTCTAAGGACTGTTTCCACAAAGGTTACAATCCTTCAGTGCAGAGCTAATTCCTAACAATGCACTGAATGCTCTTAATGCGAAACTATCCCGCTACGCTGCCAGCCAATATGTGACGAACGCGGGTGTCAGATCCCTGCCCTCCTCGCTAACTCGCGACAAAGGACCGGCCAACCTCACACCACGCTGTCACTTACGTAACAATGCCACTCTCAGCTGCGCCCAGCACAAAGATTTTCCAGCTTGCGGGACCACAATCTAGGTGCGAGCAGCCTGAGAGTGATTGTCACTGGGCTAATTACACAATTAACCCTTTAACTGCCACCACCCCCGTTTAAAAGACCGAGCCGGGGGAGACTCGTAATTTTGCAATACCAATTATAATTTTAGAATAAGCGTCTGACACACACACTGCCACTACAGACAGATCTGCTCAGAGTCTTACTCTACAACAGTAGCGCCCTTCAAGAGGCAGGTTCGTTTATAGCTTGCATTAAGAGCTTTAGAGACAAGGTTAACACCTTTCAACATAAGGGTTTATTATGAAAAGGTCAAAGTTGATGCAAATAAAATATTTACAGAAGAAAGATGTTTCAAAATATAAAGACAATATACAGCCACAAAGCAATAAGGTAGAATTGGGAAGGAAGGATACTTGCAATTAATGTCCGAGGGTTGATCAGAGTTCGATCGATGAGCTAGGTAATTGGTTCTCGACTTGGCAGATGTTACTTCTTGGATGGTAAAAGGAGAACTGACCATTGTCTTGGCATCTCCTCTTTTCTGTCAAATCAAAAGGGGTGTTGACAGCGACCAGTAACCAATCATCTGGTCAGCTGGTGTAGGGGTTGGTTGCTGGGAGGTGTCTACACTCATGACCACGTCCCAGGTACATTTTGTAATACATGTTCATATATCTGCATCTGTAGGGTTTACAGACTCCAAATATCCATATTATTATTCAACTTGAGATTTCCTTCAAAACAAGTCTAAACATGCCATATCTATAACGTATAGCCTGCTTTGGAGGAATAAGTGGTCCCAGGGGTTTCCCATATGACCTGACATAGGGGTGTCTGGACTTGAAACGTTCCCTATTATCTGAGGAAGCTAAATATGTCCAGATTATGTCTGTGCTATTACTAAGTCAGAAGTTATGAAACATGCTGAAATTTCATACTTATTCTTATGAGGTGTATTCAGAAGACTTTACGACCTAGGCCTGTTTGGTCTCTGAATGGGGAGGGTGACAGTTTTACGACAGGCCTGAACTGTTTTCTCTGTTGAGATAACCTTTTCTGTTGAACTTAAAAAGCTTTGAATTCCTAAGGTGGGGAAGACGGAGTTCAGAGTTCTCTGTGAGGTTACATGGTTCTCAAAACTGTCATGGCTACTTCCACACAAGATGGCAGCTAGCTACAGCTTTTCATGTCCCATACGTGATATCGTTACACTACTTACTTAATATATCGAAAATAAAATAGGAAATATGTTTTTTGTCATAGCCACTTCACCCCCGGAAGGATTTGCCCCCTCAACGTCCAGGACATTTTTTGCGATATGGCACTGCACCGCTGAAACTGACAATTGCGCGGTCGTGCGACGTTGTACCCAAACAAAATTGTCATCCTTTTTTACCCACAAATAGAGCTTTCTTTTGGTGATATTTCACCTATGTGGTTTTTATTTTATGTGCTATTAACAAAAAAGACCAAAGTTTTTTTTTACTTTCTGCTATAAGGGCCCTTTCACACTGGGGTGGTTTGCAGGCGCTATTGCGCTGATAATAGCGCCTGCAAACCGACCCTAAACAGCCGCTGCTGTCTCTCCAGTTTGAAAGCCCGAGGGCTTTCACACTGGAGCGGTGCGCTAGCAGGACGGGAAAAAAAGGCCTGCTAGCAGCATCTTCGGAGCGGTGAAGGAGCAGAGTATACACCACTCCTGCCCATTGAAATCAATGGGACAGCGCGGCTATACTGCCGGCAAAGCCTCTGCAGAGGCGCTTTTGTGGTGGTTTTTAACCCTTTCTCGGCCGCTAACGGGGGGTAAAACCGAATACCGACAGTAAAGCGCCGCTTACAACAGCGGCGCTTTACCGCCGCCGCCGCCCCCCTCCCCAGGATGAAAGGGGCCTAATACATATCCAAAAAAATTATACAAAAAAACAAATGCATTCATCAGTTTAGTTGGATATATGTTCTTCTACATATTTTTGGTTAAAAAATAGCAATAGGGGTATATTGATTGGTTTGCGCAAAAGTTATTGCGTCTACAAACTATGGGATAGATTTAGAGACTTTTATATATTTTTTTACTGGTAATGGTGGCGATCAGCGATTTTTAGCGGGACTGCGACATTGCGCCGGACAATTATGACCCCAAATGACACTCTCCAGCGGCGCACGCCCGCTATCCTCCTTGCACGGACCGACGTACAGGAGCATCGGTTCGCACAGGAGAGTTGACCTGCCGCAGTATATCTGCATGAACTGGTCGGCTAGTGGTTAACATCTACCTTTAGGTGTTACAAAACCCAGTAATATGAAAATAGTTCATCCGCCCCCCACAGCTTATAAATCTTCTTTTTACATTAAAATACTGCCACTATATACCTTTTTGGATGATCTGTATACCACGGTTACATGATAAACTGCACAGTTTCTCCAGTGCTGAGAGTTCAGGAAGGAGGAGATTTCCACTGCAGCCTGTATACACGCCCACATGTGTGATGTCAATATCATGTGACCTGGCTATCTCTGAGAACAAGTAAATGTTCTCTCCAGCATAAAAGACACAACTGAGCATGTGTAGGTCGGCTACCCTGCCTGTGTTAGCTGGCCTTCCCCAGATAGACAGTGCAGGAGGGGGAGGATCTGTGCATACAGAATAAAACAGCCTTTTTACACAATGCAGAGGATTAACCCCTTACATTCCACAGTGAGTATAACAAGCATGCTATGCTGCATATACAGACTTATTTTACTGTTGTGCGTTTAGTAACACTTTAAATCACATTGTTGATTGCATACTGTACTTGTTTGTAGCTTAAATGCACTTAAAACTGTAATTTTGTAACTCTTGGAAATGCCATTATAAACTTGGCTGTGCCAGTAAATTTTGGGTGTCATGTCAGTAAATTCCAATCTGGCAGATTGTCAACACTGTGCGGCAGTCAGGACTATGTAATAAACAAAATGGTGTACACAATGCAGTGGTTGGTAATATGTAGCGTACAACATTGTGTATACAGTGCAGTGGTTGGTATTATATAGTGTGCTGTGATCTGGACTGTGTAGTGTGCAACATAGAGTATACAGTGCAGTGGTCAGGACTGTGTAATATAAAACAACGCATATACAGTGCAAAATTCCCATTTAAATAGTGGCTACTAGTAAGCGCCCCGTTTGTTGGTGGTCAGTAGTGAGTAGTGATGGATGAATCTGCCCAAGTTTGATTCGCCAAGGTTTCAGCAAACGTATTTACTAGAGAAAAGGAGTACAAACTGATGCTTTACTACAAGAACTGAGATATTACAGAGGATAGAGTAGTGTAAAATTGGCCAACAGCAGGGCAGATTTAAAGTGGTTGTAAACCCCAGTCCTGAAATCTGAACAGAGCACATATTGTATATCTGTACTGTTTACTTGTCTATCTCCAAGGTTCTGAGCGTCGTTTCTCTCTGGTGCTTCATTCCTCTGCTATCAGCATGAGTTACTTCTGAAAGTTTTCCTGACACATGAGATAAAATCTGTGACGGGGAGGGAAATAAGCACACAGATTGTCTTTTTAGAATACAGCTGCATGTTCCTTCGTTCCTCTGCCTACAGTATGTGGAGGGGGGGTGTCCCTTTCCTCCAATCAGCTCTCTCACAGTGTATAAGACCTCTAACTGCAGCTCTCTGCCCCCCTCCTCTCTGCTCCTCACAGATGCATAAGGATTTTTATCACAAATCTGCACTTTTGAAGGGTTGTAGACAAGAGAAGACTGCAGATAAACAAGTAAAACTTATGTCGGAGGATTTGTTTAATCTCGTTGTATCATCTGAGGCTATTCACTTCACTGGATACAGGAAGTCCCTGAGTTGCGAACACAATATTATGCATTCGTAAGTGTAACGTCCGCCTGTGCATGGATGTGGGATGTTCTGGGCGCTTGTTATTTTATCTGGGGCTCTTCTGGCCATGCAGTACATGTAGTACTGCAGTATGGGATGTGTCCGGAGGTATCCAGGACCAGCGTGGAGCACAAGTGGCCGGCATTTTGAGGCCATTCGTAAGTAGGAGTTGTTCGTAACTCGGGGACTGCCTGTATATGTGAGGGTTTACAACCATTTTAATCATGGATAATAGTCCTAACCAGTGCATGCCTAACTTTTATCTATGATGAAAAGGGGAAAGGGGGGGGGGGAGAGCCTTGACTGTGAATTATATAATCTGAGGTGGTTTGCAGTTTTCTTTTCCTTTCAAACAATGCAGTGATCCAAAGAACAGAAGGGTAGTAGCAAGTGAATTCTCTATAGAAGGATTAGGCACCACAAACTTGAGAAAAAGGCCCTATCAACGTAAAATAAAAATGAACAAAAAACAGAGAAAAGATATTGAAATCCCAAAATGCCACCCCTGACGCCCACATTTTTTTAAAGAGAAGACTTGCTGCAATAAAATAAGATTAAATAAATAAATAAAGGCCTATCACATATAAAGTAACAACCAATATTCCCCAAAATAAGTGAAAACCCCAACGGGGTTGATTTACCCAGTGGGGTTGATTTACTAAAGGGAAAAAGACTGTGCACTTTGCAGTTGCCCTCTGCAAGAGCAGTTACTCCAGAGCTTAGTAAATGAGCAGAAGCTCTGCTGACTTCCATCATCCAATCATGTGCAAGCAAAAATGCTGTTTTTTTTTATTTTCCTTGCACAGGATTGGGTACTCTTTGCAAAGTCAAGCCTTACCTCACTTACTAAGCTCTGGAGCAATTGCACTTGTAGAGGGCAACTGCACTCTGCAAAGTGCACAGTCTATTTGCCTTTAGTAAATCAACCCCAGTGTGTTGCACTGCTGTGCGGTGACATGCGGTTTCACCCAGTGCAGTGCAATAATGCTTCATTTTTCCACACTGCAAAACCAATTGTTTACTATGTGCCCTAGCAATAAACAGCGTTTACCCAGTGTGGAAAAAAACAGGCCACAGCACATTGTGAGAATGAGCCCTAAAAGTGGCCACTGAGCTCAACTCAGTGCCCAGAGAATTAGAAAACAGAGTTAAATATCCGGTTTCCTAAAGGACCCTAGTCTCTGACTGAAAAGTCCTGTTGACCCTGCCACCTTTGATGCTTCAGTTACAAGAAAAGTAAGCAGGAGGGAAGCTTCCGTTGGTTGTAATGGAATTCTGCAATTAGCCACGGACATCTACAAACAAAAAACATGTGTAAAAAAATGGTAGCATAGCTTTCCCTAGAGGCAGAATTTAATTACCTAAAATAGAGAAAAAAAGGTAACTTTAGCCTCATACCTCATCCAATGCATTCCCATACTAAGGACTGCAGTTCTAACAATTCAGCTCGTACCTTAGTAAGGCTGGCCATGCATTATACAATTTTCTTATTCAATTTCCTTTAGATTTGCCTTCATCTATGTAGTACAAGGGCTTGTCTGATTGTATACAAAATTGAAAGTGTTTAGGTTTGCCCTTATATTATATGGTTTTGGTAAATCTAAAAGAAAATTGAATAAGAAAATTGTATAATGTATGGCCAGCCTGTCATTTCTAGACTACCAAATTAAAGCGGAACTAAACTATCTCAATCAGCATGACCTATTTTTAAAGAGGTTCTAAACATAAACCATTTTTTACTGTTAGGGTGCCATTCCCTGGATTAAGGTAAAAAATGCCCCCCCCCCCACCTGTCCTAGCCCCCTGACCATAAACACTTTACCTAAGTCCTTTATCAATCCAGTGCTGTGCCTGGCTACAGATCTTCTCTCTTCACTTCACATAGGCTCCTGCTGCCATCAGTCAAGTCCTGTAAGGCGGGAGCAGGGGGTGTGGCTGAGCCAGGCGGTATGTGTCTATGGATGCACACAGCCTGGCTCAGGAGCACACCCGCATGTCTTACTGAGAGGGCACTCTTAAAGCAGTTGTTACCTTAAAAAAGAAAAGTTGATCCTGTTTCTTTAAAGCATGAATACCAACACAGTGCTTGTGCTGTGTAATGTGTCCCTTTCTATCATCTAAAATACCTGGCTGATCCTGTCTGGTGCTGCCCTCCCTTCTGTAAACTGACCACCTTTATCATGGCTGCTGATCCATAATACCATGGTCAGTTAATGTGCCTCCGTCATCCCGCTGTCTCTCCTCTCTCCCCCTCCCTCCCTGCCTGTCAGCTAGTCTCTGCCGATCTGCTCTCCCGCCCCTCCCCTCCTTCTGCTAAAATAACTTTGTTATCTTCCTATAATTCCCTGTGTTCCAAGTTATGTGCCCCAGTTTATGTTCTTTAAAAAAAAAAAAATATGCCGCTTAATACTTTATGTCAGAGCGCCGCTCGGTGCTCACATGAACGCCAACTGCTTTCCTCCACTCTTTCTGGCTGACGTCAGCGGGGAATTATTCAGCCCCTCCCGCTGTAGTTGTCAGATCAGCACCAAGAGGCACTCTGAAATAAGGTATAAAGCGGCATATTTTTTATAAAGAACATACACTGGGGCACATCATTTTATCTAACATGGGATTGTATGAAGATAACAAAGTGGCTTTACAACCACTTTAAGAAGAGGCAAGGGACCGCTCCGTGCAATATCGTTGCACAGAGCAGGTAGGTATAACATCTTTTCTATTTTAATAAAAAAAAAAAAAACAAAAAAAAAACCTTTACAACCACTTTAATCCCTACGCTGCCAGCATTAGTGAATAGATAGGAAGGTACATACAACATATGTATTTGTTTTAACCTTTTTTTTTACATTTCTTCAGTTGCTTCCTGGTTTCTGGCCTAGGCCAAAATGATGCCATACATATTAGGAGTCTTTCTGGGCATTTGTGTCTTTCATCTGCATGAGGGGAGGAGGGGCTTTCTCAGCTAAGCACACCCTCCTGCCTGCATGCCTAAGCTAAGGGCAGATGGGTTCTAGGAAGTAAATGCTACATGAATCATCTGCCTTTACTTCAGATGGCCGTGGCTAAAAATGTTGAGGGGATGTTTTTCAAAGGGATTTCTCAATAAAATAAAGCATGGAGACATGAATGGATGGGTGAGTTTGCTTTGAATAATAAAATAGCATTTTTTAGTTTGTGGTGCTCAGCTACAGTGGAGTTCCATTTATTGTCAGCAAGTAGGGTGACACTCTGCACTACAGAGGTTGTGCGTCTTACATGACATCCAAGGCTGAGGGGCCTATTTATACAAGGTGGACATCATAATTTTACTACTTTTCTTCATCCTATTCCAATACAGAATTTCACAGCTTTTTATGACTAGAGTACACAGTTCTTTTTTTTAACACAATATTATCATCTTCACCTGCTATTTCATTCTTTTTTTTTTCTGCATGGTGGAAAACAATTAGCCAATGCATTGCCATCAAAATCTGGCAAAATAGTTTGACACATTTTACCAATTGATTTATAAAAGCATGCATTTTCCCTAATTTTCCATTGGGATGGGAGTATAACATTGATATGTCCTTTTAAAAGTTTCAGTGTTGCGTAGCCAGCACACAAACAAGATTGGCTTACATACCGTATTTACATTTCTACTTCATCATTTCATTGCACCATAAGTAGCTTACTCTAGCGGGCCTTGTTGCCTCTTCTCATGTAGCTGGGCTTAAGATGTTAATTTTGTAATGTTGGTTTCTAAGCAAAAATTCAGACATAGAAGGTGACACATCATAGTAATATTTTAGATTTTATCCAGTGACAAGTTCTACTTCTTTTTTTACACCATGTGCTCCAGAAATCATGTCTACGTTCTTTTTCGTAGTGTGATCTACCTTCATTTTCACTGTATCCCATCAGCTGTCCTATCTGAGGCGAGCGGTGCATGCTTAGTTTCCATGGAAACTAACACAGGAGGGGAGAGCAGGCATAATACAGACAAAGAATGAACTATCTAGATTGAGCAGGAGAGAGAATATGAATAAGGCATTTACTGCACTGAGACATTGAGAAAAGAGAAGGACCAAATGGGTAGAAAATGACCGAGCATGAATAAGGGTGGAATGGGCAGATGCAAGCATGGTCAGAAAGGCCTGAAAGAATCCTGTGTACGCAAAGAGAACCTGCCATTGAAACGGACATTTCCATTTTGAGATCTAAAACAAAGAAGAATGCAAAAGTTAAAGTGGAATCCCAGGCAAATGTGAAAATACATGCTTTCATTCTTTTTACCCGAGGTCATCTTTATATTAACTTCTCATAATCTCCTGCACACCAGGTTTTAGGATAAGAAGGCAATATACACCACTCAGGCTCTAGTGCATTGCCCAATGCAAACAATTCAATCATTTTTCATGTGCTGGAGGAGAGGGTGTTTAAATGGACTTACAGGAGAAGAGCTCAGGGAAAATCTCGCAAGTCATCCAAAGTCAGGATGGAGGTGTGGTTGCTGTGGTTAGAGAATTGGTGAAACACAATTATTTGTAGGGCTTGACTAACACACCAGGATCAGGATATTTATTTTTTTAAAGTGACAGTTAATTTCAGTTGAGTCCAAAGAGATTTGAAGAATATAGTCACATGTCTAAAATACAGAGCTGTATCCTTATGTTAAAGCTTGTGAATTGTGCCTATAGTCATCATTTAAAATTAAGAACTCATCTCTTGCATAAGCAAATGACTTTTTGCGTATGCCATATCATATGTCTAGTCTTACCTCTTTTCTCATGTTGGCACTTTAAATGTATCAGCTATAAGTACCTGAGCACAGGGACTAAGGGGTACTGCAATTGTCAGCTCTGATGTTCTCTGTTGGATATTTGAAGGAAAAATCTTCCCTTCCCAATATTTGTTGAATGTAAAAAATTGGTCACGCTATATAGATGACATCCTTGTGATCCAGACCAGTGATTCTAAAAGTGGATGTAAACCCGAAAACAACATTTTTTCATTAAGGCTTGAACCTTGTACAGTATAGGATTTCATGTCAACTGTGCCCAGTCTTGCCACAAACAGTTAATCCAGCTCTGAGCAGTCTTCATCCTTTTTCAGTGAGATAAAAACTGACACACAGAGAAATAGGAGTCAGTTCTTCCCCCTTCTGTGTACTTCAGATCCCCTCCTCTTTTCTTCTCCAGCTCTCGCAGGATTGGCTGCTCCACACCTCAGCATGATTGGGCATGCTGAAGTCATGTGGTGACTTTTCTGGGTTTTGACTGGATGTTAGTGATCATAGCAGAAGTTAATGATCATAGCAGCAGTTCAGTGTAACAAATACACAGGAGAAAATGCATGTTGACAAGGGGAGTGTAGAGGTGGGCGGGGAGTCTACTGACATCAAGACTCCACCCACCAAGCTCTGAACAACAGACCCACCCACAGAACATAGTTTTTTGGGTCTCATAACAGGCAGAGGGGAGACATGTATATCCTTATAGATAACCACTATGGAAGTAATTTAGAAAGGATGAGAGTGGGTTTACATCCACTTTAACCTTTCTGCAGTCAAGGCACCATTTTAAATGGTTAAAATGATGCATTTGAGGCACCCCATTCTTAAATGTAAAAAATAAACTAAAAGGTTTACATATTGCAGCAGCATCCACATGTAGGACTCCCAACATTAGAGGGGATTTATTCTTACAAAGCAAATATACCTTTGCACAATGGTACTGACTAGAATTCCAGCATTTCTATTCTCCCTCAGTTTCTCTTCCTCACTCAGCTAACAAGAGTTGATAAAAGAAAGGACAATGGAGGAGCAAATAAGGATGCTGTACGTGAGCCCGACGTCCTCCTTATCAACAGATGATATCAACGGTTGTTAGGATGCTGGCGGCTGAACCTCATGGTGCTCAAGGTTGTAATGATGCAAAAGTAAAACCTGTGGCTTTGTGTAACAAAAAAAGGTAGGCTTGATCCACCAGTCAGCTTCTACACAATTTTTTGCCAATTTGAGACATATTTTAGGCATTTTGCTAAGGCACCCCCAAAGAACCCAGAAGGCACCCTGGTTGAAAGATAATCTTTGTTCTGTGGTGTCATTTTGGTTGTCCAATAAACAATCTTGGACCAGTTGTGGTGTGCAGCCATTTCTTCTATTTCTACCCTGGTTGAAAAAGGCTGATCTAGACAGATCCCAAAGATGTTATCCAGGTCTCTGTTAATTTTCCTAATTTCATGGTCAATGGCGTCCTCTTCAAACCTGAGATTTCTAAGAATGACATCCAATTTTTTGACATTGTAGGCGATTGCCAGTGAGTGATATGTCAAAGTACACCTTGCACAAAAAGCCTACAGATACACACTAGTAACAGAAAACATCACTGTGTCATCTTGAGAAAGGGACCCTGGGAGGCCCCCGAAACGGCTTCTTAAGATTATGTGATGCTGCCTTCACAATAAAAATGTGAAACAAATTTATGTGGAGTGCTAGTGACTTCCTTTCCTCATATCTGGTTGTGGCACAGTGCCATCTATAGCAATCACTTAGAGCAGCTACTGGTTATTTCAAGGTCAATTACTGTAAAAAGTACAGTTTCTAATTGATTGGACCATATTAACCATGTCAGATCTTTGAACAAACTACATACATCCAGAAAAAAAAAAAAGGATTTTTAAAAAAGCTCATGGCGTCAGTAATAGTCTCTGCATGCAGAAATCTCATAACACTTTTTCTTTTTTTTTTTTTTTTTTGCTTTACCTACCTTTTTTCTCTTGCACTTCCTGGTGCAAGAGGCAGTGGGTAGCTCCAGCCGCACTGATGCCCTCTAGAAAGGCAACGTCACTATTTCCTCAGGGAAATCCTATAACTAAACTGCAAGATCTCACAGCATTGTCATACTGCCCATGCACAAGAGGAAGCACATGGCATTATGTGCTTCATTTCATGCTTGTGCTGTACAAAGTTATAGTAATTTGCTGGGAATTTTTTCTTTTCCCTAACAGATACCTGTAGTTTCATTTGATGCATGCGGGAGATGAAGTGTATGACGTCATGCTCTTTATCTCTTGAATGCACAGTATGACAGATATTTTTACAATGGTTGTGGGGACCCAGGCAGCACCCAGTAGGACAAAAATAGGTAAGTATGAAAAAAAAGTCACAAAGATACATGTATGATTGTTTATTTCCTACTTATTCAGGTATACAGGCTTATATAGTAGAGACAGGGAGGAAGGTCTTCTGTAATTTTGTGACAGACCCAACTGGGACAGAGGCTTTTGGAGGGGATTAGGGGAGAGAGCAGATCATTCTCTAATGATGGACAATAACGTGAGGAAAGCTGAGAGAAAGGCTTGGATTAACTCTTGGAATAAAGACAATAAATCTTACTTTTTTGGGGTGGATGGAAAGGTGTAATATTAATCTTGTACAGATTAATGTTCAGAGGAAATATGGTGGCCCTCCGGCAGACAGGCTTATAGAAGCTCCTCCACTTAGGACAGAAATATTTATCAACAATCTCCCTCAAGAAATCTATGAATGTCAAGTAATTCCACTTTTTCAGACTGCTGGAACATTGTATGAGTTTTGTCTTATAATGACTTGTCTAGTGGACAGATTACACAAGTGAAAGCTGGTTAATGAGATTTGGACAGGCCTGGGACCTTCTTTCTGGGGAACTGGTGCCGAACTGTCTGCTTGGGCACTAACCCGAGTCACCTAGGCTTGTCTAGGCGACTAGTTGTTAATTAGCTTACTGTTAATTAGATAACTGTTAGTTGCTAGCTGTTGATTAGCTAAGGCCCCTTTCACACTGGGGCGGTTTGCAGGCGTTATTGCGCTAAAAATACCGCCTGCAAACCGCCCCAAAACAGCCTCCGCTGTTTGTTCAGTGTGAAAGCCCGAGGGCTTTCACACTGAAGCGGTGCGCTGGCAGGAGAAGAAAAAAATCTCCTGTCAGCCGCATCTTTGGAGCGGTGAAGGAGAGGTGTATTCACCACTCCTAAACCGCTCCTGCCCATTGAAATCAATAGGACAGCGCGGCTATACCGCGGCAATACTGCGGCTATAGCCGTGCTATACGAGTGGATTTAACCCTTTTTCGGCCGCCAGCGGGGGGTTAAAACTGCACCGCTAGCGGCCGAATACCGCGGTAAAACAGCGCTAAAAATAGCGCTGTTTTACCGCCGACGCCCCCTACCGCCCCAGTGTGAAAGGGGCCTTACTGTTTATGTTAGCTGTTCATTAGATGTACTGTTATTACTGTTTCAAGTTTGCATTGTTTAGGATAATGTGATCAAGCTTTTACCTGGATTTGTGTGGTATATTTTCTGTGTGAGTTTACAATAAAGTCAGTTCCAGTTTGCACCTCAGTTAGTGTCCTCTAGTTCTTGGGTGCAATGCTTAGCAATAATACCTGGTTCCAGAGTGGAGGAAGCTGTATCTTGTTGGAGGCACCCGGGCTGGGTGCCAGGTGGTCCGTCACAAATGTAATTGTTGGCTTTGTTACTATTTGTACTCTGCATAGTCTTCAAAATATAAAATAAAAAAAAAAACATTCCATTTAGGGCCCGTTCACACTATAGCAAGGAGCTGCAGTTTTCTGTAGAGGAAGCGATCCCCGGTATGGCTCTCTGTACAGTAGCTGAAAGCCAGTTTAGTCTCCGCTTCCTTCTGCTGCATTCAGCTACTGTAGGGAGAGGGGATTGGTTTCTCTAAACCCCCCCCACCACACCGATTGCCCTAGCTGCCATTCTGCCACAACCCCCCCCCCCCCTCCATGTGCTCTCCTGCAACACTGCTAGCTTCCCTTCTCTCCATCCACTGCCCTAATGACACCGTCCTCTGCTCTACTGACTGACACCGTCCACCGCCCCACTAAAACCAACCACTGCTCTACTGACACTGTCCACTACCCCCACCCCAAAAGCATTGTAAAAAAAGGGAACAAATATTTTAAAAAATTTAAAAAAAGATAAAAATATAAAAAAAAAATAGGGGCTCATTCACACGGGTTCTTTGGCCCAAACAATGTGAATAAGCAGTTTGTTACTGTTACTCTATGGGGACACAGTGGTTGCACAAACACATCCACAGGTCCTAATTTGACAGGTGTGCTGTCACATTAGTAAAACAGCGATATCAGAACCGATTCAATCATACAGTTTGTAGTGTAGATAGATTTGCAAAACAATGGAAAAAAGGCATATTTATCTCATGGTTACTGTGAAATTGTGTGAATACATCAATGCAGTGCATGTTATCTCAGCTTGCAGAGCTTGGATTCATTAAATGAGTTTACCAAAAATGTAAATATTGCAGAATATACAGCCTCATGCCACATAGCTAAACTCCATTTCATGCTGAATAAAATAAATGATTAATGTATCTTAAGATCGATTTTTACTCCCAAAAGTTTTATTAAAATAAATTTGATTAAAAAAAAAATCATTTTAAATAAAAAAAAAAATCAGATTTAAATCAAAAATTCCGATTATTTTGATTTTTTTTTTCTTTCATGTATATTAGGAACAATTTTCCATCTTTTCAGCGTAATAGCATAAGTACAAAGTACAAAAGGTAACGCTCTGTCACTGTGGCTCTCACGACAGAAATCTCTCCTTACTTTGCTTCAATACATAACACAGACTCCTCTAAGTGGGAAAAGCCAATCAATGTAAGCAGTGCAGTATTCACAAGGGAGCCCTAATCTGCTTAAATGGACATGTGTCATGAGCTTTCTGTTACTCCCACCCTCTGCCCACAGGGCGCTGTCATGCGACCTTATTTATGGGGCTAGTAAACAGTATAATATAGAGCGACCAAATACTAAACATACCAGAGAGAGAGAGACAATGTGTGTGTGTTGTGTGTGTCCGTAATAAAATGATGTTACAGGCAAATAGTATCACTTTTGTTCCATTTGTCTCGGCTCCAATTTTAATACATTAGTTCTAGTCACTGTGTTCTACATTTTCTCCTTCTCCATTTGTACAGCTATAATTAAGTCAAATATAAAATGTAAATGCAATTTAAAACAATTTTGTCTGTATTTAAGAAACAGAGTTCTTAAAGAGGATCTTCGGTCTTACAAAAATAATAAAACATCAGCAGCTACTGTAGTTGCTGATCTTTTTAAAAAAAGGACACCTACCTGTCCAGAGATCCAGCGCTGTCCTCACCCAAGCAAGTTCTTCACTGGTCTTTGGCTGTCCGGCGCCAGCATATTTACTAAGGGAAGCCAGCTGTGACACCTTGCAGCTTCAGAGCTGGCTTCCCACTGTGCAAGCCACACTATTATATATGAATGGTCCCATGGCAAACTGGGACATGTGATGTGTCCCAGAAGGTTGCGGGCAGGGAAGTGGGGGAGAACTTCTTCGATTGCTTAGGCCGTTGGAGTGAAATTGGGAGCGGGTACCTGCTAAGACTAGGTATCTACACCCCCCTCCAAAAAAAAAAAAGCTCCAAAAGCGGTAGAGGAGGGGGATGAAGGTTTTAAAGCAGAACTTTCCTTTAAGGGTGACATTCTGCTTTAGGAAGGTGGTATAACTTATGCACAGGGGCGGACTGACCACTAGGGCACTGCACGAGGGCCCCATGCCACTAGGGGGCCCCATCAGGGTTGCCAGCCTCAATAAAACCCAGGGACAGTATGTAAAAATCTGTGTTTTTTTTAAAAATCCCAAGATTATAGCTGCCCCGCCTCTCCAGTACCTTTTCAGTGTATGTATGTGTATTCTGTGTGTGTATACTGTGTGTGTATATTGTGTGTATACTGTATGTGTGTGTGTGTTTATACTGTGTGGCCCCATAATCTATTGCCTGGGGTCCCCATAGTCTTCTCCTATTGCCCGGGGGCCCCATGAGTTGTCAGTCCGCCCCTGCTAATGCATCAGGGGAAAAATACCAGTACTAAACTAGGGGTGTGCTTTTAGGGAATGTTCACATAACCAACCAGTAGAATAACATACGCAGAGATATACACTAAAAAGGAAACGGAGCAGGTGGGCAAGTAGCTTATGGATAGATAGATAATTATATTGTATAAGGAGAGATGGAATTTACAAGACACTATTGTGCTGGAGAGAGACATACAGTCCCTTGAAAAAGTATTCATACCCCTCGAAATTTTCCACATTTTGTTATGTTACAACCAAAAACGTACATTTTATTGGGATTTTATGTTAGACCAACACAAAGTGGCACATAATTGTGAAGTGGAAGTAACATGACAAATGGTTCTCAAAATTTTTTTACAAATAAATATCTGAAAAGTGTGGCGTCCATTTGTATTCAGTCCCCCCTCAGTCCCCCTCAATACTTTGCAGAACCACCTTTCACTACAATTACAGCTGCAAGTCTTTTGGGGTTTGTCTCTACCAGCTTTGCACATCACAGTTTCTCAATTGGACTGGGCCATTCTAACACATGAATATGCTTTGATCTATTCTAAACCATTCCATTGTAGCTCTGTGTGTTTAGGGGGATCGAAGTCCTGCTGGAAGGTGAATCTCCACCCCAGTCTCAAGTCTTTTGCAAACTCTTATGCCCCGTACACACGGTCGGACTTTGTTCGGACATTCCGACAACAAAATCCTAGGATTTTTTCCGACGGATGTTGGCTCAAACTTGTCTTGCATAAACACGGTCACACAAAGTTGTCGGAAAATCCGATCGTTCTAAACGCGGTGACGTAAAACACGTACGTCGGGTCTATAAACGGGGCAGTGGCCAATATGTGTGATGGAGCCTACACACGGTCGGAATTTCCGACAACAAGGTCCTATCACACATTTTCCGTCGGAAAATCCAACCGTGTGTACAGGGCATTACAGGTTTTCTTCAAAAGCCCCATAAAAGCCCCATGCACACTATTATATTTTCTGCAGATTTTTGTCTTCAGATTTACCAAAACCATTTAGTGCACGAGCTTGCCTGGTTGTATACACATTGAAACTCTTATGCCGCGTACACATGATCGCACATTCTGACAAAAAAATCCATGTTTTTTTTTCCGACGGATGTTGGCTAAAACTTGTCTTGCATACACACGGTCACACAAATCTTGTCGGAAATTCCGAACGCAAAGAACGCGGTGACGTACAACACGTACGACGAGCCAAGAAAAATGAAGTTCAATAGCCAGTGCGGCTCTTCTGCTTGATTCCGAGCATGCGTGGAACTTTGTGCGTCGGAATTGTGTACACATGATCGAAATTTACGACAACGGATTTTGTTGTTGGAAATTTGAGATCCAGATCTCAAATTTTGTTTGTCGGAAATTCCGACGGAAAATGTCTGATGGAGCCTACACACGGTCGGAATTTCGGACAACAAGCTCTCATCGAACATTACTCGTCGGAAAATCCGTCCGTGTGTACGCGGCATAAGGGTTTGACCTCATATTATATGGTGTTGTTAAATCTGAAGACAAAAATCTGCAGAAAATCTAATAGTGTGTATGGGGTCTAAGATTGCTCTGTATTTGGCTCCATCCATCTTCCCATCAACTCTGACCAGCTTCCCTGTCCCTGCTAAAGAAAAACATCCCCACAACATGATGCTGCCACCACCATGTTCCATAGTGGGGATGGGGTGTTCAGGGTGATGTGCAGTGATAGTTTTCCACCACACATAGCGTTTTGCTTTTAGGCCAAAAAGTTCAATTTTGGTCTCACCTGACCAGAGAACCTTCTTCCACATGTTTGCTGTGTCCCCCACAAGGCTTCTCGCAAACTGCAAACAAGACTTCCTTTGGCTTTCTTTCAACAATGGCTTTCTTCTTGCCACTCTTCCATAAAGACCAGATTTGGGAAGTGTATGACTAATAGTTGTCCTGTGGACACATTCTCCCACTTGAGCTGTGGATCTCTGCAGCTCCTCCAGAGTTACCATGGGCCTCTTGGCTGCTTCTCTAATTAATGCTCTCCTTGCCTGTTCTGTCAGTTTAGGTAGACCGCCATGTCTTGGTAGGTTTGCAGTTGTGGTTGTAACATGACAAAATGTGGAAAATTTCAAGGGGTGTGAATACTTTTTCACTGCACTGTATATTACCACAGACTGTCATGCTACAGAAAGAGAACAATCCATGTTACAACAGAATTTCATTTTACAGAGAGATGCACAATACCAGAGTACTAAATTGTTGTAATAGACTGGGGAGCAATCCTATCAGTGGTCCGAGTCCTGCTGTAACCCCAACAAACGTCTTTTTCAAATATTAAAGGTCAATACAATGCTAGTTAGGGCCCCATGTGGTAATTCTTGAGCTGGGCCACTGACAGCTCAGGTACCAAGACTGTTGGGATTGTACATGAGTGTCCTAAAACTAAAAAAATTGTAATGGTGTTACAGCCTGGATTAAGGAGGCAAGAGAAGGGTAAGGCTGGGTTCAAATATGTGCAAATTGGATGCGATTTTCATGACATGTCTGCATTCCAAAAGGGTCCTGTGCATTTTTGGGTCCTGTTCAGGTGCGAATTCCGGCAAAAATTCAGATCTGAATCGCACCTGAACCAGTGAAGAGAAACGCACCGGACCCCAGGATGGAAACCGCAGCCACACATTTGTGAACCCGGCCTAATGGTAGAGTGGTTTGCTGTTTCTCAGTGGCAGGTTCGCTTTTATGTTATGGTTGCCCCTACTTTTATAAGCTTCAAATAATCTTTGCTCTGTCTGGCACAGCCCCATTCCCTAGCTAGCATGGTCCTAGTTCTAGTTAGTTTCAGTGCAGCTGTGTAGCACTGGGAGACTGGGGCATAGACTGCTATAGTCACACAGAGGTGAGCAGAGGCTAGCATGAAGCAGGTGCAGCAATGACTGTATTGCATTGTTTCGCAAACTTTTTTGTGTTGCGGCACACCAAAAAGATCAAAAAATTTTCACGGCACACCTGAAAAGATTTAGAGGCATTTCACACTGAGCTGCCCCGGGCGTCGGCGGTAAAACACGGCTATTTTTAGCGGCACTTTAACGTCATTTTTGCGGCACTATTCAGCCGCTAGCGGGACACTTTTAACCCCCGCTTGTTGCCGAAAAAGGGTTAAAAAGTCCCGCAAAGCGCTGCTTTGGGCAGGGGCAGGGGCACTTTAGGAGCAGTGAGTTCTTTTTAGCAAGGGGTCAAAAAAACAGAAATAACTGTTCAAATCGTAATATTTCATGGTAATTATAGCTGTTAATCTTAAAACAGGTTTCTGTTAAGTAAAAAAAGGCTGTTGGCTTAAAGCGGAGTTCCACTGCTGGGTTCCTCACCAGCAATAGCGGCGGCAGCACCTGACAGCTAATGGAAACATCATATATGTAGGGGTGGCGTGAACGTGGAATACTAATACTTCTACAGAGGCACCATCCTGGGAAGATATGCAACTATGTTTCAAAAAATATATGGAACTGGATGGGACTTTAATTGTGCCTCTGAGAAGTGTGAACAAATAAAATACAATAACAAACTTATGAAAAAATGGACAATTTTATTTACTATAAAAACAGTTGAAAAAAGGACATTACAGTTTGTACGATTAGGTTTGAATTCAGGGTGTGCAGATCCCCAAAAAGTAATAGAAATATGGCCTACGCGTTTCGCGGACAGTGCCGCTTCGTCATGGCCTTGAAGATAGCACATTATGACGCTGTGTAAATTCTACAGATGAACCATCAATTAGTACTGTATAAATTATATAATTACATAGATAAGAATTGAATACACACTGTATACAGACGTTAATGCATGAATCCTTATATAGGTATATATTAATAGCATGTCATAATAAATATTTATCAGTAAAATGAAAATATTTGTATAACATTGAACAAACAAATACAGTTACATTTTCAACTCATTGGGGGTATATAGCGATGCTTTTCACACAGGGAGCTAGAACAAAGGGAGTCAATTGCATGCTGTTAATTATCCAGATATGTGACTCTAAACTATGGAATTATGTAAAAGTATACACACACACATATATATATATATATATATATATACACACACACACACACATACACAGAGACCATAGTGTTTCTTGAAGGCGTATCTTTCACTCACCCAGAAACTGTAATCAGAGGACACCGGCTCGGCTGGACAATGTGAGGCCTGGGAGCCCGTGTGAAAACTGCACCCCACCTTAACCAGTAGGAATGGGTGGGTCCCTATACATGCAGATGGAAAAGTGTGATAAGCCAAATGGTGGCCTCAAAAAAAATAATAAAGATAGCTAAAATGACTAAGACACAAGAGAAAGAGAGGACAGAATAAATATGAAGGAGGATAGCTAGGAATAAAAAGAAATCGGAAGAAAAAGGAAGAAAAATAAAAGGCTGAGAGGGAAAGAAAGTGGAGTAGGAGAAAAGAATGAAGGGAACAGGAAAAAAGAAGAAAATGCCAAGAAGGCTCCACAGAAAAGAAGCATGGGGGAGGGGAAAGGGCAAGGGGAAGGAAAAAGAATGAAAATAGGAAGGAAGGAAGAAAGATGGGTGAAAGGAAATAAAAGTGGGAAGGGAAAAGGGGCGGAAAGGGAAAAGGGGGGGAAGGGGGGGAGTGAAGGAAAAGGGGAAAGAGAGGGCTGCCAAAAAAAAAGGGAAAAGGGAAGGGGGAGGGAGAAGGTTTTTCCTTCTCCCCCCTCTCCCCCCCTTTTCCCTTTTTTTTTGGCAGCCCTCTCTTTCCCCTTTTCCTTCACTCCCCCCCCTTTTCCCTTTCCTCCCCCGTTCCCCTTCCCACTTTTATTTCCTTTCACCCATCTTCCTTCCTTTCTTTCTATTTTCATTCTTTTTTTCCCCTTGCCCTTGCCTTTTCCCCTCCCCCATTCTCTTTTGCTTTTCTTTCTACTCTTTATTCCTTCTTTTCTGTGCAGCCTTCTTGGCATTCTCTTCCTTTTTCCTGTTCCCTTCATTTGTTTCTCCTACTCCACTTTATTTCCCTCTCCCCCTTTTCTTCTCCTTCCTTTTTTCTTCCCTTTTCTTTTCCTTCCTTGCTATCCCCCTTCATAATTATTCTGTCCCCTCTTTCTCTTGTGTCTTTTTAGCTATCTTTATTATTTTTTTTGAGGCCACCATTTGGCTTATCATGCTTTTCCATCTGCATGTATAGGGACCCACCCATTCCTCCCGGTTAAGGTGGGGTGGAGTTTTCCCATGGGCTCCCAGGCCTCACATTGTCCCGCCAAGCCGGTGTCCTCTGATTACAGTTTCTGGGTGAGTGATACGCCTTCATGAAACACTATGGCCTTTGTGTGTATATATGTATATATATGTGTGTATGTATGTGTATACTTTTACATAATTCCATAGTTTAGCGTCACATATCTGGATAATTTACAGCATGCAATTGACTCCCTTTGTTCTAGCTCCCTGTGTGAAAAGCATCGCTATATACCCCCAATGAGTTGAAAATGTAACTAGGTTTGTTTGTTCAATGTTTTTACTGATAAATATTTATGATGACATGCTATTAATATATAACTATATAAGGATAAATGCATTAATGTCTGTATACAGTGTGTATTCAATTCTTATCTATGTAATTATATAATTTATACAGTACTAATTGTTGTTTCATCTGTAGAATTCACACAACGTCATAATGTGTTATCTTCAAGGCCCTGACAAAGCGGCACTGTCCGCGAAACGCGTAGGCCATATTTCTATTAATTGTTGGGGATCTGCACACCCTGAATTCAAACCTAATCGTACAAACTGTAATGTACTTTTTTCAACTGTTTTTATAGTGAATAAAATTGTCCATTTTTTCATAAGTTTGTTATTGTATTTCATTTGTTTACACTTCTCAGAGGCACAATTAAAGTCCCATCCAGTTCCATATATTTTTTGAAACATAGTTGCATGATGGAAACATCAGCTGCGGTGCCGAAATCGCTGGACTCCAGGACAGGTATGTGTCCTATTATTAAAAGTATGTGCAGTATGTGTAGCTGCTGGCTTTTAATTTTTGCAGGGGTGGGCGGACCTCCGCTTTAAGCCCAGTGAAGCGTAAGCATTTTACAGGTTACTTATGCAACTCTTCCATTTACCAATTTATCCAGGATCCGCCCTCAGAGCAGTAAAGAACAAGCAGAAGGATGTCATATATGTACCTGGGTTTATCCTGGAGAACCCCAGGTACTTCTGGGTAAAGACAAGGCCTTCACGTATGATTATGTGTTTGATACGAACACCGAGCAAGTTAAAATCTACGACACTTGTGTACGTGGCTTGGTGGAGGGATGCTTCCAAGGTTACAATGCAACCGTGCTGGCATATGGTCAGGTATGTATATATTTTATCCAGTTCAGAAGATTACCACGTTTCTGCTATTTCTGCTTTGCACTCCATGTTCTGTATTGTTTTGTGCTTTAAACTTGTCTTTTACAAAAAAAATTCTCCTGTTTCACCACTGCTACTAAATGAATTAAGCCTCAAATGTTTCTTTCATTTGATTATTTTTTTTTATATTTTTTCCAGACAGGTGCGGGGAAGACTTACACGATGGGCAGCGGATTTGACCTGTCGGTAGGCGATACTGAACTTGGCATCATTCCCCGTGCTGTCCGACAGCTCTTCAACACAATCCAGGAAAGAATATCTAGAGCCCTTGAAAATGGACAGCCTGAACCCACCTTCAAAGTTAGTGCACAATTTCTGGAGGTAGGTGAAGACAATAGTATCAAAACATAGACAAGTCTGCTAGTTGACTTGTACATTAGTACAACTTTTTTTTTTATAACTTTTACCATGTACTAAAATATGCATATTGGATAATATCCCACATTGGAAGATAGGTCACCTGAAAGCATATGTCCTTTACTTCTGGGTATAAGAGGATTAAAACCCTGCTTTGGTTTTTAATGCTATATAGAGCTCTGTTAGAGAGATTTTCCCTTTGGTGACCATGTTTTTTCCAGACAAAAAGTATAAGAAAATCTGTAAAAGGGACACCAAGAGCAATAGGAAGTTGATGGGTTCAACCCTTCCTCTACTCAACATAATAAAAGCATTTTTACTTTTGTCTGTTATGCTGTTGGAGATTTATGGGCAGTTCACACTAGGAATCGCACAGGAATGTGCAATTCACATGCGGTTCAATTTTGAATGGGTTCAGATCGCACTGCACTGCACCAAAAGTAGTGCATGCACTACTTCTGGAAACTCACTGCAAACGGATTGCCTGGTATGTCTATATCATGCGATCCGGTGCAGGCAAATACACTGCGTTTGTGACGTCGTTAAGTGAACACTGACACCCACTGCAGATCACAACTGCAGTGTGTTTTGAATGTGAAGGGTTTCCCGCACTGCGTTCGGGTGTGAACAGGGCCTACTGTCATTTCCTGTAGGGAGGAACTGTTGAGAAGACATCACTGTGAAAGAGTTCTGGATAGCAGTAAATAAAATGTACAGGAGTTCAAATTATCTCATTCATCCTCTACTTCAACCCTCTATCCAAAAATATTTATTGACTTGTCCTGCACTTTAAAGTGATACTAAAAGCTGTTCTCTTTTTTTATACAAAACAAAACAAAAAGTCATACTTACCTGCTCTGTGCAGTAATATTGCACAGAAACATCCCTTACCTCCTCTTTGGCAGTCTCCCACTTGTGCTGTACATTCCTTTGTCCCCAGGGTGTTTTCTCAGCAAGCTGGGTGCTAAGGAGGCATCCATGTGTGCTCGTTCCCAAACTGGGCTGGGTGCCTCCATAGGACACACACAGCGCCAGAAAGCCGCTGGAATTAGACTGACAGCAGCAGTGTCTCCTGTGAGACAAGGGAGTGAGGGACAGCGGTGCTGCAACCGAGACAGGGATGAGGGGTGGTTAGGACAAGTCGTGGGTTATTTTTTTTTTTCCTTAACCACTTACAGACCGGAAGATTTGCCTGCTTAATGACCAGGCCATTTTTTGCGATACAGCACTGCGTCGCTTTAACTGACAATTGCGCAGTTGTGCGTCGTTGTACCCAAACAAAATTGATGTCCTTTTTTCCCACAAATAGAGCTTTCTTTTGGTGGTATTTGATCCCCTCTGCGGTTTTTATTTTTTGCGCTATAAACAAAAAAAGTGACAATTTTGAAAAAAAAAACTATAATTTTTAGTTTTTGCTATAATAAATATCCCCAAAAATGTTTTTAAAAATCAAATTTCTTCATCAGTTTTGGCCAATATATATTCTTCTACATATCTTTGGTTAAAAAAAAAAAAAAAAAAAACAATAAGCCTCGCCCATCCTCTGGAATTCCCTACCCTAATCTGTCAGACTGTCTCCAAATGTATCTACCTTTAGGCGATCCCTGAAAACTTTCCTCTTCAGAGAAGCCTATCCTGCCTCCATCTAACAACTGCACTAATTTCTCCATTAGCTCATCCCCCACAGCTGTTACCCTTTTGTATAACTTGACCCTCCCTCCTAGATTGTAAGCTCTAATGAGCAGGGCTCTCTGATTCCTCCTGTATTGAATTGTATTGTAATTGTACTGTCTGCCCTCATGTTGTAAAGCTCTGCGTAAACTGTCGGCGCAATATAAATCCTGTATAATAATAATATTGATTGGTTTGCGCAAACGTTATAGCATCTACAAACTATGGGATAGATTTATGGAATTTTTATTATTATTTTTTTCGTACTATTAATGGCGTTGATCAGCGATTTTTAGCGGTACTGCAGCAGACAGATTGGACACTTTTGACACATTTTTGGGACCACTGACATTTATACAGCGATCAGTGCTATAAAAATGCACTGAATACTGTATAAATGTCACTTCAGGGAAGGGGTTAACACTAGGGGGCGATCAAGGGGTTAAATATGTTCCCTTGTTTATGTTTCTAACTGTGGGGGGATAGGAATGACTAGAGGAGGAGACATATCGTTGTTCCTAGCTAGTAGGAACAGACAATCTGTCTCTCCTCTCCTCACAGAACAGGGATGTGTGTGTACAGGGCATTAGGGTTCCAGGCAAGGTTACTGCTAGAGTTAAAGAGAGAATTCGTGCTAGGGTTTAGGAGAGGGAAGATTAGGAGGGTCAGTGTTAGGGTTACAGGGAGGAATAGTGGGAGGGTTAGTGTTGAGGTTATAGGAAGGAATAGTGGGAGGGTTAGTGTTGAGGTTATAGGAGGGAATAGTGGTAGGGTCAGTGTTGAGGTTAAAGGGAAGGTCAGTGTGAGAGTCAGTGTTGAAGTTATAGGTAGGGTTGGTGTCATGGAGGCCAAGGGTAAGACATTGCTTTCTGCACTGGAAGATTGGCACAGATAGTTTTCAGAAAAGAGTTCCTGGGGCAGAGAGCATTGTATCATCTAGATGTATGTCGATGTTTCCTGTTCCTGCAAGTTTGAATCGCTATCACTCTCCTAACATTTGGAGAAAGGTTCCTTTTATGGATACTTTACAGTAACATCTTGTTTTGAGTATGGTTGTGGTTGACCCCAGTCAGTGTCTTACCAAGAAGTAAACAGGACAGATTCTCCTGACTTTATGTTTTCAGGGCAACATTGTTATGAAATATCTCCAGATTTTGTGGTTTTTGCTTAGCAAATACAGTTTATGAATTTAGAATGAATAAGCATAATTTAAACAAGGTCTTGCACATTATATGTTCATATATATATATATATATATATATATATATATATATATATATATATATATATATATATATATATACACAGTATATTTGTCAGTTAAATTGGTTTATTTACATAATTAATAGAGTTCCTAAAACACAACATGTATTCAATCATTCTTTTTAGTTGTGGTCTGCATGTGACAGATTCCTAATTATATTCAGTTTTAAACATATTTTTCTTCTTTAATTTCTATTTTAGCTCTATAATGAAGAGATTTTGGATCTCTTTGATGTTTGCCGCGACCCTGACTCTCGACATAGAAAATCCAACATCCGGATTCATGAAGATGCCAGTGGTGGCATATATGTCAGTGGAGCAAGTACTCGTAGTGTCATTTCTGAGGCTGAGGTGGGCATACTTTTTATACAATTTTCCTTTCTTGTGTCATATAAAGAGGGAATCACTTAAAACAGTAACAAAACACAGGCAATGTCTAACTAATTATAGTGTACTGAGTATGTCATGCTAAAACTAATATGTCCGTTTTGAGAAGTCATGAACTGCTTGGATCACCTGTGGGCTTCTTGTATGCTTAAAGCAAGGTTCCACCCAAATTTTGAACAATATCTGTATGTATTCTCTTCCTTGCCTAGATGCTGACATGCCGTTTAAAAAAATTTAAATCGCAGTAATTACCTTTTATTTTTCTATTCTTCTTTGCACTTCCTGGTTCTCCTCCCATGGGAGTAGGCGTGTTTCTAGCCTCTCCCAGACTCCTGGGAGCTAGTCTCAGGCTTTCCAGGATGCCACTGAGCATGTGCAGGAACGAGCGGTGAATGCTGGGAGCACAGCATTCACCGCATCCAGGAAATAAATGCTTGTGGGCTTCAAATGCCCACAATGAAAATGGAAACCGCCTGCAGTGAATAATATAAGTTATTCTTTCCGACGAAATCTGACAAAGGCGGACATATTACACACAATATGTGAGTATGTAATGCTGAGAAGAAAAGTTTGTGAATGAACTCAAAAAAAAAAAAAAAACGATAGATAGGTGGACCCCCGCTTTAAAAATATAATCACAGTGCTGGGCTGCGGTTACATGTGATGGTGCAGTGCGGTGACAGTCATTCTCATTAGCACCCCAATGCACCTTTTCTTTCAATATATACAGTATTTGCTGTAAAGTTTACAAACTTACAAATCAGTTTTGTGTAGGAATATCACAAATGATAATGGATCATGTTCAAGACTTTATTTACAAAAATAAAACATTGAGGCGATATTTGGATATTGTGGAGGAGGACTAGGAAAGTAAGGAAATGAGAAACTGTTCAGTGAAGGAAAAGGTGTAAAAGAAAGAGAAAGAATGGGGGAGGGAAGGGGGAAACAACACAGGGGCCATATAGAGTGGGGTGGGGGTGAGAGAGAGGGAGTAAGTCATAGTGGAAAGTCCTTAAATTAAGTGAATTTCAATTAAAGGTGTTAGGTCAGAAGTTGTCATTTCTGGGTAAATTTGTTGGAACTTGTCTAGATTGTTGTCCTGCGCATTTGTAAGATCTTCAAAGAACAGAACTGGAGAAACTCTGTTCTGAAATTCTGTATAGGACAGTGATGGTGCTATTTACCCATTGAAAAGGGTTCTTTTAGTTGCTGTGAGAATATTCTTTACTTAACAGAAATTGGGTTTTACCACAGCAGTCCTGTTATTTGCAAAGACGGCGATTCATCCAGAAGTGTCTGCCTAGCTCCGTATCCACTGTTTGGCATACATGAAATCAAATAGTCAGGACATCAGCACAATTCCACCAAATATGCCTAAAGGTGCCCTGTATAGATCAAGCTCTAAAACAAGTTGCAGGACAATAGGGATTTGCCTTGGATATGCAAGAAGAAGTTTAGGTACACTTTTAAAATAAAAGTTTATAGTTAGCCTCTACAGCCAATACAATCAATGACGTTTTACATGCATTTGTCCAAATAGAGTTCAAGTCTTTAGTAGTTAGTAATTGTTGGAATTCCTGCTCCCCATTTAATGGTGTAGAAAGGATTGGGGGGGGGGGGTCATGAAGGGAGATATAAATAAGATATGATACCTTGACCTGTGTTGCATTTTTGTTCAACTGTAGCAGGTGTACATATTCTATCAGATCGTTTCGTTACAGAGGAAATACATTTTTATGTAGTAGTATAATTCACTCAGTGGAATATTGCTATTTTAATATATTTATTTTTGTATAAGCTCTGGATTGAGGTGATAATATGTTTTTTTTTCCACCAATGAAAAGCTAGGATATTCAAAATGCCTGGGGAAAAAGAGGTTACCCACAAAAGAGTGCAGAGATGTTGGGAGAAATCAGTTTCCCTTAGCTCTTGACCCTATCTCACACTCCCCTTTGGATGGGCGCAACAGATTGTGCATTCCTATTGGGGAGAAGAAATATGCTTCTAAGGATACCCACAGTGGTCTCTGAAGTAGCATGGAGCAATGTAAGCTGTGCTATCTGTGCCAGAGAGAAATCTGGACTTTTTCAACCAGAATGTGTTGCAGCATCCAAAGCGCTGCTTCTTAAAAATGTTCTAAAAGCAGGTTATTTTTTCCTTCTTGCATTCTATGCATGAAGGTAAAAAAACCTTCTGCATGCAGCCCCCCTTTTTCTTACCTGAGCCCAATCTCAATCCAGCCATGTGCATGAGAACAGCAGCTCTCTCATTTCTCTTATTGGACAGAGAGGCAGCAGCGGGAGCAATTGATCACAGTCAGTGAGGAGAGAGAGGGGGCGGAGCTGAAATGCGCTCTGTGTGTCAAGTTGACACCCAAAGCCGGCTTGGAAACTAGCACGCATGAGTGCCCCCATAGCAAGCGGCTTGCTTTGGGGTGCACTTGGCAGGGGGGTGGAGTCAGGAGCAGGAAGAAGAGGATTGGGGTTGTTCTGTGCACAAAACAGGTAAATATGACATGTTTGTTATTAAAAAAAAAAAAAAAAATTGTCTTTAGGCTCGGTTCACACTGGGGCGACTTGTCAGGCGACCTAGTCGCCTGACAAGTCGCCTCCCGTTCTGTGCTATGGAACCGTTCTAATCGGAGCGACGCAAGTCGCTCCGACTTAGAAAAAGGTTCCTGTATTACTTTGGGGGCGACTTGGGGCGACTTGCATAGACTTCTATGCAGAAGTCGTCTCGCAAGTCGCCCCGGCAGTCGTTTGCAGGTCGCCTCGCTGAGGCGACCTGCAAGTCGTGCCGCCCATGTGTGAACCGAGCCTTACAGCCACTTTAGGAATGTGCAGTAGCATATTGGGTAAATTCAATGTTTATCTCTATTCTGGCTTTAAATTTGCCACATCTGAATTTAAGAATGTGTGATTGTAGAGTCTGAAGTGAATATATTAAAATGTGACTATGCCATCTATCTCAATAACTTTAAGTCAGATCCCATGTCCACTCACAGAACTACATGTCTTCTGAAGCTGCAGAAAAACAAATGGGTACAACACGTTATACATTAAGGGCCTTTTCCCACTGATCAGTTTTTGATGCACTTTTGGTGTTTAAAGCGTTTTTAAAAGTCCTGCATGCTTCATTTTTGGTGCATGTTTAAAAACACCACAGTTGCATTTTTGGTGCACTTTTTTGAGTCGTGTTTCACAGGTGCATGATTGGTGTCAGGCAACCAGAAAACACAGCAAAAACGCATATGCGTTTTTACTGCATTTTTTTAATGAAGCAGTGTGAAAAGGCCCTAAGAGTAATGAGCAAGTCTTGCTATTTTTCAAATAAATTAGACAGCGGAGGGATGCCTATCAGCAAATCCCAAATGTACTCCGCACCTTACAAACTCAACCAGCTCACCTGTACTAGGCTTCAGGACATTTTAAAAATAGTCTTCCTTGTGTCCCTGAATCTCTCTACTACTTACTTGACCATGCTATCCTTGGAATCCCCTAAGCAATCATATTTTTAAAACTACAGATATAACAGGCCCCAATGGCTTCTTTGCAAACGATTACAAAATAATGCTTTTTTGTGCCCTTATTTGGTGCAAGTCCTTAGTAAAAAAAAGTAAATGTGAAGACTCTCTTATCACCAGAGTGTGTATGCTTCCAAAGCCTACCATCGCTGATCAATTTAGACATAAAGATATTGGCAAAAATGGGCTGAACAAAAAAAAACGGAAGAGCTCAGGAAGAACAGCTGTACTAACAATCCAATGTTAGTACAGCAATCTTCCCTGCTGAGCTATTGTGTTCTGACCGGGGGACAGCCCCCCCAGCCAGAGCTAAAATAGCCCCATTATAACAAGGGAAGGAACTTTACAAAGCAGCATGATGTCTAAATCTTGCCTTGATAATTGTAGCTTTGTAGCAAAGACAGCCAAAATCCACTTTTCTTTCTCTAATACATGACCTATGAATCCCAGCAGGGTGGCATTTCCTCAGTTCCTAAAGTTGAGACTGAATAAACTGGAGCTTTTCCTCTTCTATTCCTTACAGACTAATGTGCTTTTTTTCAAAACCTTGGTGCTTTTAGAAAAACAGCTTCAGTGCATCTCAGAGATATACCGTACATACTTGTGTATAAGTCGAGTTTTTCAGCACATTTTTTATGCTGAAAAAGCCCCCTTCGGCTTATACTCGAGTGAGGGTACAGTGCGGGTGTTCTCCGGTCTCTCCCGCTCATCTGCTGGCGCCTGCAGCCTCTGTGGGTGGTCCGATGACTGCTGATATCACCGCTCTTCTTTTCTCCTGCATGCCGGCAGCCTCTGTGTTGTCCGTGCCGTACTGGGCAAGAACCTGCCCGCTTCTGTGTGCTGGTACCTGGGGCACACCGCATCCTTGTCAGATGAATGTTGTTGGATGCGGCCGCTCTTCTTCTCCCGCTCTTCTACAGGGCAGTGACCAATGACGTAGCCTTTACAATCTTACCTGTGCTTGGTCACGCCCCCTTGCTTCGCCCAAGCATTGCTGAATACAAGTACCAGTATATCTCTGGTCTTGGATATACAGTATGTTTATTTACAGTACTTAGTCTGCTATATTTTATTTTTTATTTTCTTATTAACCCCTATCTGGACCCAGTGTTGACTATGCTTGCATATTTTTTAAATTTACCAGCAGCTGCTGCATTTCCCACCCTAGGCTTATACTCGAGTCAATACGTTTTCCCAGTTTTTTTGTGGTAAAATTAGGTGCCTCTCCTTATATTCGCAATGGCTTATACTCGAGTATATACGGTACTTTTTTCTTTTTTTGCTGCACTTCTACTGTGTTTGTCAAACATGTATGCCCTTGTTTAGCAGTAGAATATGCATTACTTTGTAGGCATTACACAAAGGAAATTACCTTCTTTTTACTATAATAAGTGGGATAGATTATCCTTATCATACATAATAATACATATATATTTTTTATCCTATTATCCTTTTATCCTTTTTATATTTAAAGCTGAACGCCAGGAAAAAAAAACAAAAAAACTACCCATGCAGTGGGGCTCCCCTGCACTGCAAGGCTTAAACTCTAATTTTTGCCTGGAAAAAATCTTACTTACCTTCTCCCTTGCTCACCTGCCAACCAGTGCTTACTTCTTCTCTTTAATGCTCCGGCTTGTGGATGGACTCTTGGCATTCTCAATTACAAGGTAGGACTGATGGTCCTGCATTGAACATGATGACACCACAGCTGCCACCACTATCTGGAGGGTAACAACACATTCGGCGACTCATCGTAGTTTGCTCCGAATGTGTCATTACAGCACCAAAGAGGGCAAGCTGTTGACAATCAGTCACATAGAAGGAGGGGGCTGTAGGAGCACATGATAAGATAAGTAAATGTGCTTTTTCCTGGAATTCTAGGCAAAAGTGAGCAGTTAAATCAAGCAGTGTGGGGATCCTAACTACCAGGATATTTTTTTAATTTCCCTGAAGTTCATCTTCAGATACAAAAGCACGTACACACATACATACATACAGATACATGTATAGTAAAATAATATGTTCAGAGATGACGCTCTTGTAATATTTTTTCAGCTTTTACAGTTGCTAAAGGAAGGTGCCCTCTCCCGTACCACTGCCAGCACCCAAATGAATTCTCAGAGCTCCCGTTCTCATGCAATATTCTCTGTCCATGTACACCAAACACGAGTTGCTGAATCATGCCAAGTAAGTACTTGTTGTGGTCTATTTATGTGATAAGCAGTGCTGCATACGTTTTCTTCTGTTTTTTGCATCTTTTATACAAGACATGGCTAATGCACGAATGGAGTGAACGTAGTAACGTGACAGTTTTCAATTGAAATGTATTTTTCTAGTTTCTGGTAGAGTGGTTTTATTAGTGTCCGTGTCCCTTTTTTCACACACCAAGCTGGGAGGTGAGGGGAAATCTAAAATGTTAGTGTTGTCACCAGACCAGGGGTGGAGGGGAGACTCACCAATGGGAACACCCATTCTTAGATAACTGTAAAAGCTAGGATTTACCATTTTTTATGTGACATTACCTCTTACTTACTGTTTTATCTTCAGGACAGGCAGTTAGGGGAAATCTCCCACATGGAGACAAAGCTAAACCTGACAGAAGTTATACATTTTACCACACTCTACCTAAAACTAGAAAAAAAAAGTTTTAGTAGCCATTCTACTCTACAGGAAGTGTCACTGTTGCTGTATAGCCAATGACAGTTTAAGAAAGAAAGTTTGAATCTAACTGGTTAATGTGCAGAAGTTTTTACAACATGGTGCCTCTGTGGGTATGTCTTTAAAAAACCCAGTGGATCCATGGTTACTGAGATGAAGGTAGAAAAATTGTCTGTCATTCCCACTGGATAGAATTTTGCACCGGCGCAGCCTCCCAGTGAGCGCAACAGTAGCCCATTCAGACTTACAGGTCTAGGCTAGACATGTGCACTGCCGAAAAATTTGTTAGTTAGTTTTATTCAATTTTGTTTTTTCGTTTTTCTGGTCATTCGTTATGATCAAAATTCGTAAATTTTGCTGTTAGTCAACGTAACAAAAAACAAACCACTGAAACAACAACTGAAAACAACAACTGAAAACAACTACAGAAACAATAACTACAACTGAAACATCAACAACTGAAAACAACTACAACAACTGAAAAAAACTTCTGATACAACAACAGAAACAGCAACAACTGAAACGACAACAACTACAATTGAATACAACTACAATTGAATCAACAACTACAACTGAAACAACTACAACTGAAACAACAACTACAACTGAAACAACTGAAAACAACAACAAATGAAACAACAACAGCAACTGAATACAAAAACAACTAAAATTGAATACAACTACAATTGAATCAACTACAACTGAAACAAAAAACACTACAACTAAAACAACAACTACAACTGAAACAACAACAACTGAAACAACACCTACAACAACAACTGAAACAACTACAACTGAAACAACTAAAACTGAAACAACAACAACAACTGAAACGACAACTAAAACTGAAACAACAACAACAACTGAAACAATAACAACAACAGAAAACAACAACAACAGAAAACAACAACAACTGAATACAACAACAACTGAATACAACAACTACAACTGAAACAACATTAACTACAACTGAAATGACAACTACAACTGAAACAACAACTAGAACTGAAAACAACAACTGAAACAACAGCAACTGAATACAAAAACAACTAAAATTGAATACAACAACTACAATTGAATCAACTACAACTGAAACAAAAACCACTACAACTAAAACAACAACTACAACTGAAACAACAACAACTGAAACAACACCTACAACAGCAACTGAAACAACTACAACTGAAACAACTATAACTGAAACGACAACTACAACTGAAACAACAACAACAACTGAAACAACAACAACTGAATACAACAACAACTACAACTGAAACAACATTAACTACAACTGAAACAACATTAACTACAACTGAAATGACAACTACAACTGAAATGACAACTACAACTGAAACAACAACTACAACTGAAAACAACTAAATACAACAACTACAATTGAAACAACTACAACTGAAACAACAAAAACTCCAACTGAAACAACAACTGAAAACAGCAACTACAACAACTGAATACAACAACTACAATTGAAACAACAACTACAACTGAAAGAACAACTAAAACTGAAACAACAACTACTGAATTTACGAATTTTCAAATATTCGAATTTACAAATATTCGGAAAAATTCAATAAACAGGTTTTCATTAAAAAAAATGTGTTTTCGTTGAAAAACACATTTTCAGTTTTTTCGTTGAAAAAAAAGAAGGGGTTTTAGTTGAAAAACGCATTTTCTGTTTTTTCGTTTAAAAAAAACGGGTTTTCGTTAAACTAATTCGGAACAAAACAAATTCCACATGTCTAATCTAGGCAAAGCAGGATGCATTGCCTAGATTAGACGCAGATGCAGCACTGACTTTGAACTGCATCCATTAAAAGGCCCATTTGGGATTATTCAGAACAGCGAGGATTAGGATTTTCATTTTAATTGTCCATTTAAGTTCTAGACAGCCAAAAGCACACTGCTGAATGCCTGCTCTTCATGTGCCGTTGGTTACCTTGTTACAGAATAGCATGGCACCCTTGTCCTAAACAGGGGTGCAATTTAGTTGTGCTAGGTGGTAACTCAACCTTGCTAATTTGTAGTCTTTGATCAAATGGGTTTCTCCTAAGCTTGAGTTTAACTGTGATTTCTCTCTTTTGTCAATGGGTGGCACTGTTGCCTTTGGCATTAGTTTGATAGAATACAGTGAATTCAAGTTATGAGTGAATATGCTTTTCTTAGCCAATCAGCAGTTTCTTTGGCCACTGAGGCTGTTGGGATAGGCCATTTATTTAGGGAGAGTCAGGTGAACAGGGTTCTTTCCATAGGGCTGCATCCTGGGTGAGTGCATGTGGAGCAGAAGCAGAGGTGTAGGCCTGAAGCCTGAGGCCAAACCATGTGTAAAGGGTCTCGACCTGAGGGGAGCCTGATCATTGCCAGGAGGCAAGGGAGAAGAAGTTGACAGAGGGTCAATCACTCTTGTTGCCCGAGCCAAGTTTAAAGGGGATGGAGTTCTGAAGGAGTACCAGAGGAGACTCTTCATCAGTTGGGGACTGTGAAGTAGCTGGTTAAGCTTCAGGAGAGAACTCAACCACGAAGTACAGCGGGTAGCTGTGAGTAAAGCTTGAAGGAGTACAGCGGGTAGCTGTAAGAAAAAGCTTGAAGAGAAGTACAGCAGGTAGCTGTGAGGAAAGCATGAGGAATCCAGCGGGTAGCTGTGAGCTAAGCTTGAAGGTCTAAAAATGGATTTGGAGGATCTGGTGTGTGTATCTATACCGGGTCTTGTCCAATCTGTATAGTCAGAAAAATAGAACTAGTAGTGCCCTAGGGCACAAAGGAAAACCCCTCACGGATTTGACAAGGGACAGACCAGGTAGGTAAAAAAGTACAAAAAAAATTATTAGGAAACATATAACAAGCATGAATAATCACATAAAAAGTATACAAATGACAGGAAATAAAAACACTCAATGAGGTACCTAACATACACATCATGGATGAAAGACAGTGGTTGCCCAAAGGAACATGTTGGTGGGACTAACCACTGTACATTCCAGGCGTGTACGCCTTACATGTTTCAGACCTCAAGGGGCCCTTCTTCAAAGTTGCTTTGTAAGTGTTTCTCTTAACACTGTTCCTGTTAAGACAAATAAAACTCTCTTTGTTCACTACACCCACCATGCTTAGTAACCTGCACCCTGAGGAGGAATGTCAGCCTCCCTGACTCTGGGGGTCACCATCAGGCCTCTGGAGGTTGGGGAGAGCGATACAATAGCTTTAGTAAAAGATGGGTAAATAGTAATACCTAAATAAATATTAACACCTAAATTTGGTGCATATTTGAAGTTTCATTGGGTTGAGATTTTTTTTTTTTTTTTTTTTTTTTTTGTGCAGCAAAAAAATATGCAGCTTATCACACATCTTATTACTTAAAGGGAATAAATTAGCAATTTTGTATTTTTATATTTTCTTTATGAATTGATTGTGGTAAGGACTAAACTATACCTTTCTAACATGGGATAGTATTATTGTGCAGTCTTCTACCCAACCAGCATGTGGTGCTCTAGTCTTTTTTTTACATATTCAGCTATTCAATATGGGTCTCTTGGTGACTTTACAAGCCTGCATTAATATGTTATTGACAACCTACCTTATAAAACAGCAGTGTAACGTTTCAGAAAGCTCTACATTTTTAAATAAAAAGCAGTTCATGAACTCCGGTAAAGTGACTCTGCAGACAGGAAAAAGCATTTCCTATATTACCTCTCCTCAGGGATCAGACTGCAACATTGTAACTTTATAGTAAGTCACAGAGTGAGAGGCTGCATCAGAACCTGATCTGTGTTAGATTTCAGCCATAAACTGAACAGGCAGGCACCAGGATTTATGTGATTGTGTCATCCCTGAGCCAGCATCATAGTCCAGGAAGCAGATGCTGACTCTAATGTCTGAGCAAAAATGGTACAGTCCTTCCAAAAAGAAAAGCAGATGAAGGTAGTGTCACAAAGAGTACTGTGATCTCTGCGAGAAGTGTTAATCCTCACATTAATAAGTATGCTGCTTGAAAACGATTGTAGTTTTAATTATAGGCAAACCTTTGCTCTACAGGCAGATGCACCTTCTTTGGAGTATGAAACCCTCACTGCAAAGTTTCATTTTGTGGACTTAGCTGGCTCTGAGCGTTTGAAGAGGACAGGAGCAACTGGAGAAAGAGCAAGGGAGGGGATCTCCATCAACTGTGGCCTGGTAAGATTGACTGTACTGTTTATGGCTTCAACTTTGTAAAATATGGGACATTTGCTAATTGATCACCAATATGTCTCCAGCTACAGATAGAAAAATCAATGCTAAAACTAGATAACACCTCTTTATAACCTCCTGTTTCATAAATGCCCTACATTATCATATGCAGATGAAATTAATGTGTGAGAATTGTGATGACCACAGATCTTATTTTAGTTAAAGTGGCACTTTGGTCATAAAATTAAGTCCTGCTAGGTCACTTCAGGCTGGCCCCTTTTGCAGGTATAACTATAAATAACATTAAAAATAAGTGTCTATACTGTTTAACATTTAGTGCTACACTGTTTCACCCTGCTCTGCACATGCTCAGTTGCTCTCCATTTTTAGGCACTGCAGAATTTGTAGAGGCCGATCTGCTGACAGCCTTAAAGTGGGATTAAACCCTCCTAACCTTACCCTAGGTTCATACTATTGCTTGGGCATGGCAGCCAATTCAATTGAATGGGCTTCTGTGCTCGTGTTTCCCGCAGGAAAAAGGTGCATGCAACTTTTTAAAAACAAGGCCGAAGGTATATGACATGGTTTTTATGACCGTGGAACTTCCCTGCCATTCCCGCACCCGCAAACGCACTGCGGACTTCAATGTGTGGGGGTGCCACTCAGTATGAATGGCAGCCCTGCGTGTCTCGTAAAAGCAGCGCAATTTGGCTGTGGGAACGGGTGCGATTCCTGCCCCTGCATCCAGCCCGCAGACTGCTGGCAAGTTTGAACTGAGCCTGAGCCAAGGAAGCTGCTTCAGTTTGATCTGCAACTGCCATAATGCTACACAGTGATCAGTTATGACACCAGCCATTTAATGGTTTGACAACTTGGCGGAGGACACAAACAAATGTGACAGTTAGCAATCCCAGCATTCCAGGAATGTAGCTGTTTTATTTAAACGTCAAATCAATGAGTTTAGTTTCGCTTTATGATTTACTGCTGTTCAGGCACTCTGCTTCAGCAAAATGGCAGCCTCCAGCAAAAAAAACAGGAGAAATGCTGGAGGCAATATACAGCATACACTAATTTTAGTAGCATCATTATTAATGTGGAATGTATGTTCCTTACTAAAGAATATTATTTTTGTATCAAGTTGTTATGGGTAAAGTTCCGCTTTAAAGGAAAACCTGTGTCACATGATTTAGCTTAGTGTGAGCTATAAAGAAAAAACAATAAATGCCAGAACAACACTTACTTTTAAAACAGCCGATTTCCCAGTGTAAGGACTGCTCCCCAACACACATTACTTTGAAAATGTGGACTAGTTTTCCCACAGAACCAAGTTTTTTAGGGGTCACACCCACTAATGGACATTAGAACTACACTCTTCAGGTCTATTTACCACAGTGCCACCAGCAGGTGTTCCAGGTCCTAACAGTGCTCTCTCCCTTTTAGGGAGCAGTGCCTGGTTGACAAAGTCCAGATTGCTCTCTGGCACACCTGTGAAATCTATAAAACGAACAGTTCTTTGAAAGTGATTCACGTGAGGCAAATTGATACTCCGTGTGGTACTAGAAGAATCCATATTCTTGTAATACCAGAAGTTGTTGGAAAATCCTAGTCCTTAAACATCTGTGCCAAGAGCACTCCTAGCCACAGGAGTCAGTAATAGATGAGGAGCCCCACCAACCAGGGTTTAGCAACAGGATGGATGCCCCACTGCTGGAGTCTTGAGACAGACTGGGTGCCCACCACTGGGGTCTGACAACGGTCCTGTGCCTAACTGATTAGATCTTCCAAGTCCTGCAAAGCTGCTGTTATTCCAATACTGGGATAATGTGATTCATTCCAGAATTTGGCACTGTGTTCCTTCAACAGCACAAGCACGCTGTTGCCAGGGTGCATTGATATATGGCGACACACCACTTCTGGGTACCTTGCTTGGTTGCTGGAATATGCACCATGTGTTGACAGCCACTTAATTCTTTAAAGAACACTGGTTACCTGAGCTGGGTTCCCTAACACTCCTAGAGATGCAGAGATTCCATCTAGGTCCCAGAAAAGCTCAAATGGAAATCTCTGATTCCCCCTGAGGATCACTACTATTAGGGCTGTCCTCCTGTGTATATAACTTCCAGTTCTGAAGTGAGTGTCTGGATCACCAGGCTTTGGCACACAGAACTTAGCAATAGGCTACAAAAGAAAATCTGGAATTTTGTCCAAACAGGCAGCCCACATCAAGCATATGGGGAACTGAAAACTAGCAGTATCAGAACCATTATCTTAAAGATGGCTCAACCTTAATACTGGAGTCAGGCTGGGCAGCGAGTAGAGAACTGGATGGTTGTTATGACTGGTCAGCAGTAGCATTTGGTACAGTGCATAACCAGCAGTTTTTTTCTCTTTCTGTAGCTTGCTCTGGGGAATGTAATCAGCGCTTTGGGAGATCAGAGCAAGAAGGTTCTTCACATTCCATACAGAGATTCAAAACTCACCCGACTTCTGCAGGACTCATTGGGAGGTAACAGGTAATTCAGTCTGATTTCCTACTATACCCTTCTTTTTCTTGCTAACTTAGTTTTCTTAGTAATGTGCAAATTTTTTCATCACTGTAATACAGGTGGCTGTAGGGAATGCACTTGGGAATGATATGTATGATTCAGATTGATATACAGGTTCAACAAATGATTACAGGGAATCACCCTAAATAGAAGCTGCATTCCACTCTTATGGATAGTTAGGTAACCTTGTATATTATTGTTTTTTTTTTTTATTACTATACAGGATTTATATAGCAACAACAGTTTGCGCAGCGCTTTACAACATGGGGGCTGACAGTAGTTACAATACAATGGAACTTCCACTTATCTAATTCCTCCCCCGGTGCCAAATTTGGCACCTTTCGGGGGCAGGGGGGAGCAGGGAACCTGTTTTTGACAGTTACCCTGTCCCCACTTCCATCAGACCTCGCCCCTGCGAAGTACGTCAGAAGTCCGCCCCCCCCTCCCCTCCTCCATTCTCCTCCTCTTTCTGCCGTGCCAGTAAGAGAGTGTAGCGCGCAGTAAGGACCCAGTGGTGAAGCCACAGGGCTTCACTGCCGGGTTCCCTTCATCGGCAATGGCGGTGGCAGCACCCGACAGCGGAAGGTAGTATCAGCTGCGGTGCCGCCATCGCTAAAATCCAGGACAGGTAAGTGTCCTAATATTAAAAGTCAGCAGCTACAGTATGTGTAGCTGCTGACTTTTAATTTTTGGAGGGGGGGGGGGGGCGGAACACAACTTTAATTGAACAAGCAGAAGTTAGCAAAGGTTGGTCCAAACTATTTAAACTCTATTAAAACTTAGTGAAGTAAGCCTGCTTTCTACCCTTTCTGATTCTATAGTTACTTACAAGCAGTACTTCGGATGGACATTGGTTGCCAACAATTGCCTTTTTTTTTTTTTTTTGCGCCTTTTGCGCCTTCTTGTTTGTTTTTGTAGTTTCTTTTCTATGTAGCTATGTAAGCCTGGGTATGCCCAATAGGCTTTGTTTTGTACCTTTCAATACAAAAGCTGAATAAAGAGATTTATCAAAACAAAAAAACTTTATCAAAAGCTGGAAATCAGCTTTAAGCCTTGTTTGTTTTGCAAAATGTCCACCTTTCATGAACTTCCTGTACACCCACTTACTGGAGACGACTGCCAAGGAATACAGTGAAATGCATGCACCTACGACATACACATATTTTATAATCGCAATTCTGCAGTACAATGTAGAGTCCAGTACAGGGTACCAAAAAGATCAGAAATTGCCCAAAATATACTAAGATCTGATGTGATTGCTATTACTGAAATATGGATTCATTTGAAATTATTAATTGCACTAGAAATAGTGTCGAATAAAAAAAAAAAAAAAACCTCTTCGTATTACAGCATATAAACGTACTTTTTTCTTTAATGGTTCCTCCATCCAGTCAGACCATGATGATAGCCTGTGTCTCTCCATCTGATCGTGATTTTATGGAAACATTAAATACCTTGAAGTATGCCAACCGTGCACGTAACATCAAGAATCGTGTGACAGCTAACCAGGAGCAGAGTGGTCAGCAAGTTCAAGCACTAAGGGCAGAGCTGGCTCGGCTACGCCTAGAACTACAGGAGTACAAAACTGTAAGTTGACTTAATGAATATATTACATAATGTATTCCTATTTTCTATAAACCATATTTACAGTTATTAGCAGAAAACACCTAAGACTATGTAAACTAAAATGTTGTTATTTTTTTGTTAACCATATATGATATTTCAGAAAAATTTGAATTTAGTTGATTATGTGAACCGTGGACTGCCAGAAGTAGATTAACAGTGCAGATAGAACAGGGTTAACAAATAGTCTTAATGATCATGTATTCTCAGGGCCATCGAGTTCCTGGGTCTGATGCTTTAAGTGATATGTGTGAAGAATTGTCTATGCTACGAAGCGAAAATTCATCACTGCGCCTTCGTGTGGCTGCACTACAAGAAGCCATCAGGGCTATTAATGCCCGTGTCACTCGCATGGCTGGTCAAGAAGCAGCAAGAGTTTTACAAAGGGCTGGTAAGAATTATTTCTATTTTATATAAATTATTTTCCTTTCATAGACCATAGGTAAATACCATACTGTAAAAATGAATATAGGAAACTGCACTCTTATGCCCTGTACACACATCGGATTTTCCGATGGAATATGTGTGATAGGACCTTGTTGTCGGAAATTCCGACTGTGTGTGTAGGCTCCATCACACATTTTCCATAGGAATTTCTGACACACAAAGTTTGTGAGCTTGATATAAAATTTTCCGACAACAAAATCCGTTGTCGGAAATTCCGATAGTGTGTACACAAATCCGACGCACAAAGTGCCACGCATGCTCAGAATAAATTAAGAGATGAAAGCTATTGGCTACTGCCCCGTTTATAGTCCCGATGTACGTGTTTTGCATCACTGCGCTCAGAACGATCGGATTTTCCGACAACTTTGTGTGACCGCGTGTATGCAAGACAAGTTTGAGCCAACATCCGCCGGAAAAAATCCCTGGATTTTGTTGTCGGAATGTCCGATCAATGTCCGACCGTGTGTACAGGGCATTAAATTTTATCAGAGAAACAAAAATCAGGAAACGAATGAGGCCAGGCAGTAGCGTGACAGAGTCATCTGACCCATACAAAGATATCAGCTAAAGCAAATGTGGAAAACTGTGTTTCAGTATAAATAATCTTATATTGTGCTTCAAACCCCATTCAAACACTGCTGCTTGTCTTTGCAATCTGCAATAATAAGTCCAATAAAAATAATGCAAGCTTGATTCACATTGTTTCCTGCACCTGTCACTGTTTTTTAGACAAGGAAAATAGATGATTTTCAACAAACCTATTTATAAGAGCTTGTCAAGAATATCTTTTGTTTTAAAAATGGGAAATAATGTGTTTGTTACCCCAACACTTCTTATTCCTGATATGTGTCTGCTGTACCATGAACTTGTATAAGAAAGTATCCTGTTCTCTTTGTATTGCTTAATTTCTGTGAAATTTCTGGTGTCCTACTAGTCCCTCTGCTTTCCTATTAACCACTTTATCCCCATAAGATTTTACCCCCTTCCTGACCAGAGCACTTTTTACAATTTGGCACTGTGTCGCTTTAACTGATAATTGCGTGGTCATGCAATGCTGTACCCAAACTAAATTTGTGTCTTTTTTTCCCACAAATAGAGCTTTCTTTTGGTGGTATTTGATCATCTCTGCGGTTTTTATTTTTTGCGCTATAAACAGAAAAAAGCGACAATTTTGAAAAAAAAAAAAAAAAAACAATATTTTTTACTTTTTGCTATAATAAATATCCCCCGATTTAAAAAAAAAACAAAAACAAATTTCTTCATCAGTTTAGGCCAATCTATATTCTTCTACATATTTTTGTTAAAAAAAAAAAAAAATTGCAATAAGTGTATATTGATTGGTTTGCGCAAAAGTTATAGCGTCTACAAAGTATGGGAAAGATTCATGGCATTTTTATCATTTTTTTTTTGTTTAAGCGGTACTGCGACATTGCGATGGACAATTTTGACAAATTTTGGGACCACTGACATTTATTCAGTGATCAGTGCTATAAATCTGCACTGATTATTGTGTAAATGTCACTGGTAGGGAAGGGGTTAACACTAGGGGGCAATCAAGGGGTTAAATGCGTGTTCCCTCAGTGGGTTCTAACTGTATGGGGATAGGACTGACTGGGGGGAGGAGACATATCGTTGTTCCTACTCCTCTCCCCTGACAGAACAGGGATTTGTGTGTTTACACACAAATCCCCGTGCTGGCTCTCGTGCACGTGATCGCACCCGCCGGCCACGCGCATCGCGTCCCCCGTCGTGCAGTGGGTGCATGCGCCCTCTGGCAGCTTCTAAAAGGGAAAGCCATACCCGTAGGGGGTTTCGCCCAGGAGAGCCATTGTGCCGCAGTATATCTGCGTGAGCTGGTTGGGAGCTGGTTAAAAACTGACCACACTAAGCAGGAGAGCACATTGTGGTCAGTTCTCTAGCTATGCTGGGACCTCAGCCTACTCTCCTCCAATGATCAGACTTGTCCTGACACGCCCCGCTGCACAGCCATTCACAGGGAAGCTCAATGTTCTGATGTTTCTCCTCCCCCCAGCTCTTATGCAGCTGAGAACAGAGGGAATGTGATCACTTATAAAAAAAAAGAGAAAAAGGGTATTATAATGTTTTTTATATCTATACAAAAAATGTTTGCATTTCATTTCTATTTTAAATTGAATGGGTTGTTTTACAAGGTGATTGTTTACAATCACTTTAAATGATGTTTCTTTTTTTCTCTCTCCTATATCAGGTGACAGTAATGAAGAGATACAGGCACTGATACAGAACTATATACATGAAATTGAAGAACTGAGGTAAATATCCTTATTGAATACAATGGCATAGTGCTAATTCACTAAGTGAATTATCAATAAGTGATAATTCAGGTATACCATTAATCTAGCAGCCCTGTAAACCCAGAACCACACAGGCGCTTAAATCGCTTCACTGAGAGATTTAACTGTTTTTAACAGTTATTTTATTAGGACCATATTGATTTGAGTGTGCTGCATATGAGGTCACTGCCAGCAAGCAGTTAAATCTCTCAGTAGCAGAGAGATTCAATCACCAGTGTGGCCATAACGGGTGCTGCTTTTCCTGGCCAGCAATAGATAAATGGATCAGATGCAGTTGGGGTAAATGTGAACAGTCATTGACATTACCCAAGGAAGCACTTCTTTTCCATTAAGCGAAAATAGTGAGCGATGCTCCAGATTTCAAATCATCCGTTAATGGAGTGAAGGATTAAAGTACAAACAGTGAGTTGCTTTAAACTTTATCTGAGAAATAAATCCACATGAAGTTTGTTTTTTATTCATCTACTGAAGGACATCGAAAGTCATTCGCCTTCAGGTTATACTGCTGCCTACACGAGGATAAAAACTAAAACAAAAAACTGTATGCTAACCCAAGTTAGCCCCTTTCTACCAGCATACCTCAGTTGTTTTGCTTATTTTCCAAGCAGCATGGCTGTCTTTTTTTATTCAGCTTTGCTAAATAAAATATTAACCTATTTTTACTAGCACTATTTTTCTTCAAACAAGATCCTTCTCTGCATCACTGTGAGAGCTGGTCTCTTTGATTTCAGCTATCGGGTGCAACTGCTTAGGAGTGGCATGTCTGGACCCTGCTGGACTCAATGTTGTGGGGCTAGCCTCGAAATGACCTTACAGCACTGGGTTCTTCAAAAGGCACTTTTCAGATCCTGTTCTGGTAACCAGTTAACCCAGTGTTTCTCAACTCCAGTCCTCAAGGCGCCCCAACAGGTCATGTTTTCAGGATTTCCCTCAGATGAAACGGCTGTGGTAATTACTAAGGCAGTGAAACTGATCAAATCACCTGTGCAAAATAATGGTAAGCCTGAAAACATGACCCGTTGGGGCGCCTTGAGGGCTGGAGTTGAGAAACACTGAGTTAACCACAGAGCACTTTCAAGGTCTAGAGATGTTGGCATTGCTTTAGTGCTTGCTCTTTCTCTAAACACTGTGAGTAGGCCACTTGTGCTGTGCACAGGAACCAACCTCAGACATATTAGTTGCTGTGTTCCTTTGAAATTCCCACTTTCCACTTTTTCACCATGGAAGGAGTTAACTATAAGGTAATAAGCACTGATGTTATCCACTGAGTGGAGTGTACCACCATTCGGCATTGAGGAAGAATCTTCCTGCTGTTGCTCCTGCATTGCACAGAGCCACATAGAACAATTTTTGATCCTTTCATGCTGCCTGCCTACAGTGACCATAGTCACTTCTGGCCATCCTACCCACACCTGCCACCAGCTGCTTGGGTTTTATTAATACCTAAGACCTTACTTGGTACCCTGAGACTTACATTGCCAAACACAGCAAAATGTCTGATTCGATACACGGGGGAAAGGGGTGGCCTTAGTCCCTTTGCAACTGGTATCCCCAGCTCACACTCTTATGGAGCCTGGAATCATTTTGCTCTCTGGGGATGAAAGTCCGTGACACCCCCAAACCTTCCTCTGAAGATGTGACTCAGCTTTCCAAAGTGAGGGAATGTTTCTCAGACTTGGTCAGTTGTATCTCACGTGCTTAGGTGAAATAGGTGGTTTCCAGGGTCTACAAGCTAGTGTTTCCTGCCAGCCTCCTCGTCAGTCTTCATTGCCAACCTTTCTGAGTCACCACACAGATTAGCAGATCTCAGTCTAGCCTTTCAAGTCCTCTGGATCAAGGTGTCATTGTGTGTGTTCCTGTTACAGAATGGTTTTGGGGGTTCTAATCCAAACTATTCACAGTGCAAAAGTGAGATTTTCTTTCCTCTGTAGATATCAAGGATGCTTATCTGCATGTCCTATCTTTCTAGAAAATCAGCCCTTCCTACGCTTTGCTGTGGGCCCCTGCACTTTCAGTTGGTGGCCCCTGCCTCTCATATGCACCTTGTGTGTTCACCAAGGTGCTGGTCTCTGTTCTAGCCATGTTGACAGAGCCTAGACAGAGCCTACACTGACTGTTGAGGGAACAGTCAGCGTAGGCTCTGTCGGACAATGGGGTTGATTTACTAAAACTGGAGAGTGGAAAGTCTGGCGCAACTCTGCATAGAAACCAATCATCTTCCAGGTTTTATTGCCCAAGCTTAATTGAACAAGCTGAAGTTAGAAACGTATTGGCTACCATGCACAGCTGCACCAGATTCCTAGTCAGAGGCGTAGCTTAAAGCTTGTGGGTCCCGATGCAAAAGTTGACCTAGGCCCCCCCCCACTACCACTCGCCACTTCCACCACATGTGCAGATACACCCACTGCACGCCAAGATACTGAAAGTGGCTTAAGAATTTAGAGTTCCACCTTACATTAGAAGACAGGGATCACTGCTGGAGAATCAGAGGACAGGGATTACCGCTGGAGAATCAGAGGACAGGGATTACCGCTGGAGAATCAGAGGACAGGGATTACCGCTGGAGAATCAGAGGACAGGGATTACCGCTGGAGAATCAGAGGACAGGGATTACCGCTGGAGAATCAGAGGACAGGGATTACCGCTGGAGAATCAGAGGACAGGGATCACCGCTGGAGAATCAGAGGACAGGGATCACCGCTGGAGAATCAGAGGACAGGGACCACCGCTGGAGAATCAGAGGACAGGGATTACCGCTGGAGAAACAGAGGACAGGGATTACCGCTGGAGAATCAGAGGACAGGGATTACCACTGGAGAATCAGAGGACAGGGACCCCTGACAGGTCACTTGGCAGAGCTCCTTTCCCATCCCAGCACTGTATACTGCTCCCCCCCCCCACAATACACATTCCTTTACACACAGTCTGTCAGTCTGCACAGGGTGTATCTGGCTTTTATGTTGCCGTTCTGACCTGTGAAATTCTCTGGTCGAAACGGCAGTGTAGTTGCAGTAGGCAGATACACCCTGTGCAGATCATGGCTGACTGGCTGTGTTGTAAAGGAATGTGATTTCAGCCCTGCAGAGGAGGAACAGTATAGAGTGCTATAATGGGAAAGAAGCTCAGCAGCGGGGCTTAGCATCCAGGGTGGAGGAGGTGGTCAGGGGGCTTTGGGGGGGGCGCAACTTAGATCTGGGGGGGAGCAAAATCTGGAGACTGCAGCTCCTCAGGGGCCCCTCTAGAGGTGTTAAGGGATTTGTTTTAGCAATTTCTGAAGGTTTCTCTGTCAGTGTTGGCAGGTGTTGGGGGAAGGTCACCTCCCAGGGGTGTGTGTCTTTTCCCCAGTTGTCAGGGAAGTGGGGTAAGCGGATATCTCTTGGTGAGGGGTACACTGAATCCCCAGTTAGTGACTAAAAGACACTGAGAAGTGTCATACCTCACCGGTGACATTGGTCCCATCGTGGCTACAGGATGGCACTTTCCTCCTCTTAACTCGGTTACCATTCCATGTTGCCAGCACACAGCACAGACACTTCCCCATCCTGGGCTGTTCTCACTTCGTGCTCCTCTCCATTCAGGAAATGGCTCACAGCTTCTCCTCAGCCAATGGGAACAGAGGGATGTGGACTGTGGAAGGCAAAGTGGAAGCCCAGTACTGGAGTGTGGCTGTGGGGCCCTAGGGCATATTGGAGCTGGACTTTGTGGAGGATATGATAATATGACAGGAAGGCTGCAGGGGCCCCCTTGAGCTAGGGGTTGGGTTGCAATTGTGACCCCTGCAACCCCTTATGCTACACCCATGTTCCTAGTGCATCAGGTTTAGTAAATCTTCACCAATGTGTCCTTGACCATTCAGACCTTACAATGGTTCAGATGGCTCCTGAACCTTCAGAAATTGTCACTGAAACTGACTTATCATTTAGAGTATCTGAGTCTAGCTTGAGCCAGAGCGTTTCCCCATCAGGAGAAATCTCAAACTCTCCAATCCCAGACTCATGCTATCCAGTCCAGGAATTGTCCAGCTTTCCACTTTTGCAAGAGTTATGGGTCTAATAGTAGCTTCATGTAAAGCATTACCCCTAGTTTTATTCCAAACCTTAGCATAGTATCCTGTTGTCATGGGACAAGCCATTTAAGTCCCTGAACAGAATAATTTGTTCAGTTGCTCAAGACCAGGCTGTCCCTGTCTTGTTGACCCAGGAATCTTTGCCACCTTTTGGAAAATCCTCGCAATGGGTGCCAGATTATTAGGCTGGGGAGGAATCCTGAGCACACTGTCGGAAATGGAACTTGGTTGTCAGAGGAATCTTGTCAACATCAACAATCAACATCCTGGAGATACAAGCAATTTTTCTGTCTCTGCAGCTTTAAACCATCCTGTTGGAGAGTCATCCAATCACAGTGGTGTCACTAGGTTTGGTGTCACCTGGTGCGGAAAAACAAAACATGGTGTCACCCCCGTTATCAGACCAGCTCAGGGTTGGCGGCCCAGTTACTGCACATCAGTGCCCCGTTACCAGACCAACTCAGGGGGGCAGCTCAGCTACTATGTGTATATTATATATAAAATATAGCACCCCCCCCCCCATTAGCAGAACAGCACAGGTGGGCAGCTCAGCTACGATATATATATATATATATATATATATATATATATATATATATATTATAGCTGTGCTCAGTTGCACCTCCCCCCCACGCCCGTTAGCACACCAACTCTGGGAGGCTCGGGTGGATGGGCACCATACCAACCCACCCCCCACTTATCACAGCTGCTCACACTGTACACAGTGTGCAGGGCCCGGGGCGGAGAATAGATGTGTCTCAGGCTCAGTAGTGCAGTGGGAGGAGGAAAGCACAGCAGGCCAGGCGGGGCCACAGCGCCGGAGGTGTTCCGGCTGAAAAAAAAAAAGTCAGACAGTGGCATGGCAGTAATGTACATCAGCCATCAGGGAAGACCCAAAAGTCTCACCATGGCAAGAGAGGTAGAGGGGATCTTGTCCTGGGCAGACCTTAACATTCTATTCTTGTCCACCATTTACATACAGGATGTAGGCAATTGGCAGGCAAACTTCTTTCATCCGGCAATGTCTGGATGTGAGGAAGTGGTCCTGAACCCTAAACAATGTCAAAGGTGGGAGACACCAAATTTGGACCTCTTGATGCCCAGGTTCAACAACAAGACAGGCTACAGGTACAAGAATGCTGAGTACACCCTGATCTATGCATCTCCTACTGTAAAACCTCTTCCTTACTTTTGTAGGATTGAGATGGAGGATAATCCAGTGATCGTCATTGCTGCGGATTGGCTCATGCAGATATGGTACTCCAATCTGGTAAAAGTCCTGGTGGACACTTAGTGGGCCCTACTAGATTGTCAGGATCTTATATCTTCAGGACCAATTTTCCATCCTGCTTCATGGTGGTTGGCTTTAATGGCTTGGCTGTTGAAGCCCAGTTTCTGAGAGGGGTATCGCTGAATAAGTGATTCCCATGATACTAAATGTTAGGATGTCTGCTTCTTGCAAGATCTGTCATTGGACATGAAAGGCATGCATCACTTGCTGTGAGACTCTGGGCTTTAAAGACAAGAAGATTCTCTGCGGAATGAATCCAGTCGTTCCTGCAGCTGGGTCTGGACCAGTGTTTGGCTCTCAGCACTTTCAAGGTTCAGGTTTCTGCCTTTTCTGTCTTTCAGAGATCCGCAGCCTTTATACAGGGAGTCTCCAATGTAGCTCTCCCTGTTATTCCCCTGTGACTCTGTGGGATCTAAACCTTGTTCACTCTCAGGCATCTGAACCAATTAGAGACATTTCTCCCTATACCCTCACCCACAATGAGGTATTCCTTGTAGCCATCACCTCTGCAAGGCGAATTTCTGAACCGGTGACCTTATCCTGCAAGGAACCCTTTCTGGTTTTGCACAATGACAAAAAGTGGTGTTGAAGCCTAATGCCGCGTACACACGGTCGGACTTTTCAACCGGACTTGTCCGACAGACTCCGACGGACCAAATCCGGCGGACAATTCGATCGTTTGTGGGTTTCACCAGACCTTCAGCAGACTTTTCCAGTCGCAAATCTGACGGACTTTAGATTTGGAACATGCTTCGAATCGTTACGTCATAACTCCGCCGGACCCAGAAATCCGCTCGTCTGTATGCTAGTCCGACGGACAAAAACCCACGCTAGGGCAGCTATTGGCTACTGGCTATCAACGTCCTTATTTTAGTCCGGTGTACATCATCACGTACAAATCCGTCGGACTTTGGTGTGATCGTGTGTAGGCAAGTACGGTCGTTAGAAAGTCTGTTGAAAGTCCGCCAAAAGTCCGTCGAAAGTCTGTCAGACGGGCTGTCGGACTTTTGTAGCTGAAAAGTCTGACCGTGTGTGCGCAGCATAAGGATTTCCTTTTTGCCTAAGGTAGTTTCTGCCTTTCACTTCAATTTGTCTGGCTTCAGTTCGTTAAAAAGAGATTTCCTTCCATTGCCTGGAATTGTTTTGGGCAGTAAATTTACTTCTCAACCACCATTTCTTTTAGAAAAACTCATTCCCTTTTTTTCATCCCAGATGGCCCCCATAAAGGTGCACCAACTTCTCATTCCACAATCTCTAGATGGTTCAGACAGATCAATATTAAAGCTTATGGTCTCTAGGATCGGGTTCCACCCTTTATTGCTAAGGTGCACTCTATTAGGTCTGCAAATCCTTTTTTTAACTTTGACATGAAGATACTGTTCCCCACATTAGCTAGACTGTCACCTGGCCCTCTGTTCACTCATTTTCTAAGTTCTCTTTGAGCTTCCCCATTATTAGTTTTCTGTTTTTTGGGGGGTTTTGTTGGCATTTGTTTACTTTGTTGCCCACCCAAAAGGTGAATGACTTCTTGTGTCCCTCAATAGACAAAAAAGATACAAATTTTCCACTTACTGTAAAATTATTTTTTTGGAATCATTGATGGACACAGGTTCCTCCTCTGTGTTTATGATCTGGTACTGCTTGGTACTGCTTTGCTAAAAAAATGAAACATGCTAGTAGTAGGAAGGGGAGAATGTTCAGTCTTCTTGTAGACAGCAGCATAACCTGAAGGTGATCGACCTTCTGTGTTCCTCAATGGACTCCAGGAAAGTACAAAACCCTATTTTACCTGCTTCGGAAGTGGACAGAGGTGAGCTGCAAGTGCTAGCTCAGCTCACTACTCATCTGAATGTGCCCTGAGGGTGTCTATAAATGGCCTAATAGCAGGTGTAACTCCTGATTTTGATAACTGCTTGTGATAGTTGGGCCATTTTTTAAACAATAAACAATTGTCTTGGGGTATGCAGATGCTTTTTCTTTTACCAGTCCCCTTAGTTTGGGTAAACGTTTCTCCTTCGCCCTCACCTTAGCCAAGTCAGGTGCCTTGAACTGCATATTTAATGGTGATATACTGTATAGTAAGTAACAAGTGCAAGCACAGCCTTATTAAATACTGTGACATAATTTCATTATAAAATTTTCCAACTATCATAGTCCATGAGATATTCCAATATGTTATTTTGCTCACAGGACACGTTTAGTGGAGAGTGAAGCTATGAATGAATCTTTACGCCGTAGTCTATCAAGGGCAAATGCACGCTGTGTGAATGGGGGACCTACTACCCCCACTCCATCACTGGAAGCCCAGGTGAATGACGTTGTCCGAAGAGCAAAGGAGGAAGTGCAGATCCTAAGAAAGAAAATGAGGTAACAGAACCTTCTTTTAAAGATGTACCTTCAGCCTATTGGTTATACTAATATATCAGCATTATACATAAAACTGCGTAAGCTTCCTAACTCAGTATTTACAGTGCTGTGAAAAAGTATTTGCCTCCTTCCTGATTTTTGTTTTGCATATTTGTTACACGTAATAATAGGTAACCCAAATGAATACAAAATGCAGTTTTTAAATGATGAATTATTAGGGGAAAAAAGCTATCTAAACCTGCCGGCCCTATGTGAAAAAGTAATTCTCTTCCTTTGCTAAATCATCAATGAACTGTGATTAACCACATTTTTTGGAAAGCTGAGCTGAATTTTGCTTGCCAAACCCAGACCTGATTTCTGCCAGACCCGTTGAATCAAGAAATCAAGTTGTTTGACAAAGTGAAGCATGCTAAAATATCTCAAAAAGCAACACATCATGCCGCGATCTAAAGAAATTCAAGAACAGATGAGACACAAAGTAATTGACATTATCAGTCTGGAAAGGGTTACAAAGCCATTTCTAATGCTGCGTACACACGAGCGGACTTTTCAGCATCAAAGGTCTGACGGTCTTTCCGACGGACTTTCAGACGACCGGACTTGCCCACACACGAACGGACCAATGTCCATTCGAAATGTCCGTTGGTTTGAAGGTGATGACGTACAAAGGGACTAGAATAAGGAAGTTCATAGCCAGTAGCCAATAGCTGCCCTTGCTTCCTTTTTTGTCCGTCGGACTAGCATACAGACGAACGGATTTTTTGACCCGGACTCGAGTCCGTCGGAAAGATTTGAAACATGTTCCAAATATAAAGCCTGTCTGATTTTCGACAGAAAAAGTACGCTGAAGGTCCAATGAAGCCCACACACGGTCGGATTGTCCGACGGATTCGTTCCGGACCAGTCCGGTCAAAAAAGTCCGGTCGTGTGTACACAGCATTAGGCTTTGGGACTCCAGGGAACAGCCAGAGGCTGCGCACCCGGAAGGAAGACGGGGTGAAGATAGAAGCCCTGTCAGCAATGACAGTGCGCCGGTAGAGAGCTTCATTCTAAGGTAAGTATTTCATAATGTGCTAGTATGCAATGCATACTAACACAGTATAACATTGCCTTGCAGGTGACCTTTTTTTCCATCAGGCTTTACTACCGCTACCGATGGACTGATCTCTTTCAATGAGAATTTAAGCATAAATCTGTACAGAGGGTCACTGTGTATGTGTTTGCTATACAGTTTATCACAGAGGGCTAATGTGTAAATTAGGATCTACTAGTTTTGAAATTTCAGTTTGCAGTGAAATGGCTTTCAGACCATGATCATTCAATTCATACTCTGCATGATCTAAGGAATGTAAGTGGCGTACCCCAATTTTAAGTTTTATATAACAAATAAACCTGCGCTAGCAAATTGACTACTTTGCTAGCGCAGGTTTATTTGTTATATATCATCAAAGTGTAAGCACTTTTATCCTGCAGCTGCAAGAGGGTTTTTTAAAGATCACTATATTACATGAATTCATTTGCGAGCGCTGTTTTATATATAATTTTTCCAATTTTAAGTTTGGCACCACTTCTCTTTGGGATTAAAAACATTACTATTTCTGTGTCTCAAGCAAATGACAAACTTTTTGTAGTGGAATAGTTTCCTTGAGAGGCGTGATTAATGTACAAACTGGCCTAGAAACATTACACAGGAAACAAAGTTCAGTGTGGGTGAATGTAAAATGCAAGGGTACAAAAACCAGCATTCAACATGCAGTCTGACCTTGTAAATATAGACAGAACATGGCAGTATGCATAGGTGTGCGCAACCTATTGCATTAGGGTGTGCACCCCAAACCTCAAACACAGAGCAACAGAGACAGTGGCTAGGGGTGTACACATGTCGCAGCCGCGATGCTATGCTTCTCAGCCATAGCAGAAATTACTGAGTGAAAACCACCTGTGAACGGGTCCCTAAATGTTTTTAATGATTTTTTATTTATTTTTAACTGACTTTTTGGGGGTCTTTGGTGAAATATTAGAGTTCTCCACAGACCCATGATGTCCTACATTTAAGAAAAAGAGACTGAGGACAGGATGGAGGTACAGATGCTAGAACTGAACCCCCTGAAGCGCAGAAAGAGGGAGGGAGAGGAGGAGAAACCGGCAGCACTGCAGGGGGAGGAACAAGGGGATGGGAATCTACAATAAGGCAGTACAGCCGGTCCTCCAGCTCGGCAGTTGCCCAGGCCCCCCTTTTGAATCAACAGGGCCTGGTACAGGAGGGCAAGCTGCACTGCCTAATCATTTGACCTGGCGCACAGGTTGATTAGGGTGTGCCCAGGCACACCTGGCACACCCCCTGTGCACACCTATGGCAGTATGCAATGACAATCTGCTGCTTCCAAAACTACCAAGATACATTTTTGTAGTTAAATAGCCATGTACTCAGAAGAGAGAGACCTAATTTTGACCTTTTAAAAGCATTAACAAGACTTTGTCTAGAACATGTTTCAGTTCAGTTTTGTGAACCACTTTATGAAAAAGATATTTTGAGACTGGAAAGAGGGCGCAAGAGAAAGGACAAAAGAGTATAGAAGTGGCATGGATGACAACTAATTAAATAATGAATAATGAATTTACCCTTGAAAAAAGAAGAGATTACGTGCGGGTAAGATCACCTTATGAATAAATATATAAATGGCCCATTTAAAAATATATTGAAGCAAATTGCACTTTAGCCACACATAGTCCAGCCCACTGCTTTCTGCATAGACAGCACTGCCATGGCTACTGAAACCCTTCCACTGTGAGCCATAGTCTCTGGTGGGGACGGGGAGCATGTAAGACTCAAATGAAGGAGGATATGACTCAGTCAGGGAAGGTAAAGACAATTTTGGGTTTACTTTATGATATTTGTGCATCACATATTTACTCTATTTGGTACTTGTTCCTTCCCACTGCTATAAGAGGCCTTTCTGTATGACAGCACTAATAGCAGATGTCATAGATGCTGAATTTATCTATTAAGATTTTTTTTTTGTTGTGTTTAATGGTTTAGTCCATTTTAGTTCAAGAAAATTGTTGACATGTTTTTGCTTCTTTCTTTCCACAGCCCGGAAGTTAACAACTATAAAAAGAGAGAAAAACACCACTTTGAAAACAGTGAAGAAACAGATGGAAATGAAGGAGAAGAGGTGAGGAGTTTAGTATACCCTTATTAGGGCAGGGATTTGCTTAACATGCAGTTAATTTCATAAATACCCTTACCATGGATAGCAAGTACCGTATGTATCGGCATATAACACGCACAGGCGTATAACACGCACCTTCAATTTAGGAGGGAAGTTTCAGGAAAAAAATTTAATTTTAAAGAACTTTGAAGCAAAATAAGGGTCAGTACCCATCAATGCAGCCTTTACCATTGCCCATTTGCAGCCTGATCAATTCCCATCTGCAGCCTCACGATTGCCCATCAATGCAGCTTGATCAATGCCCATCTGCAGCCTCACAATTGCCCATCAATGCAGCTTGATCAATGCCCATCTGCAGCCTCACAATTGCCCATCAATGCAGCTTGATCAATGCCCATCAATGCAGTCTGATCAATGCCCATCTACAGCTTCACAATTGCCCATCAATACAGCTTGATCAATGCCCATATGCAGCCTCACAATTGCCATGAATGCAGCCTGAACAATGCCCATCTGCAGCCTCACCTCAGATTACTGCTGCCTTGGAGGGGACATGGAGGGGGGGCAGGACGAGCGCCATCAGATTACATACAGTGAGAATCTCCTGTTTACTCGGCGGCCTCTTTAATACAAAGTCCCGCCTCCTGGACCGGCTTCTATGATGGACAAAACGCTGGTCCAGTGCCGGCCCAGGAGACAGGACTTCCTATTACAGAGGTTGCTGAGTAAACAGGAGATTCTCGCTGTATGTAAACTGATGGCGCTCGTCCCAACCCCCTTCCCCTTCCCTCCTAGGCAGCCCAAATTGCAGTATCGGCATATAACACACACACACTATTTGCACCCAATTTTCAGGGTGAAAAAGTGAGTGTTATACGCCAATAAATACAGTATTTACTTTAGGGGTGCGCATATTCAGTTGGGAAGAAAGAGAAGGGTGCAAATGGTATCATCTAATGGTCTGTCAAGAGTATCCCTTTTTTTTTTTTTAACAAAACAGCCTAGTTATCTACTGTGTACGCACGATATGGTCTTGATTTCAAATGCTTTCCAGCATATTGTAGTTAGTTCCTAGATATTACTGCAAGAGTGCGGGTACCAAATATTGGTCATGTATATAAATACAGTCTGAAACTACCGAGATAAAACAAGTTATAACGTTTTCAAGTACTTTTCACAACACATTACATTATTATTATTGTTGCTGTAAGTAGTATTAAAGCCCAACTTTAACAACATTTCACCTTGCAGTGGGGCCCCTCCATACTGCAAGGGTTAAATGCTCCTCATGTCTAGAGGGTACAGTGCTGGCTGTATTACTTACCTATTTCCTTGCACCAGCCGACTCTGCCACTCTTCTTCTCTGCCCGCAGCTCCAGTCTGTGGGCAGAGTCTTAGCATGATCACATCCAATACAGGACCTTGTATTGTACAATAAGGAGGCTTGAGTGCATCCACAACCAGTCTAAAAACTTACAGAGGCAGCTGTGGGAGACTAGTCGCAATGCTGCAGGGATGCTGCTGGAGGAAGGAATTAGGTATTTCTCCTTATTCCTCTGCCACTAGATATAATGAGCATATACTGCCTGCAGTGCGGGGAGGTATTCCTAGAGTTGGGCTTTAACAAAATAGCACAATTGCTTGTCTACACACAGCCAGATGTTGGTCTAAAATGCTTCATAGCAGATAGTACCAGTTACTAAAAACTGCCTAACTGAAATTACAAAATACTAGTCATTAGCAAAAATATAGTACAGCACCTGGTAATAAATAAAATGATATTGTTATCAAGAAGTACTTGTTAAAGGGACATGGCCTAGCAAAGGAGCAGTAGGAATGCAAATTACAAGAGCTCTATTTCTCCCAAGATCTTACAGCTGAATGTAACCAATATAGCAGCCTTACTTTACATATCAAAGATGACCAAGCAACTTGGGACCATGAGGGATCAAAGACAAGCGTTGTGTCACTTGTCCACCACTATTTTACCTTGGGGAAAGCACAAACTGTTACCCAGGTCACAGCCAACATGGCTGCGTATACTGTCCTTTCAGCATGCTTAGACCAGAAACACCAGCAGCTAACCAGCCAAACCTAATTACTCATGACCACCACCACCCAGCAGCATTTCAGACTGCTTTACTACCCTCTTTTGCCTGCAGACTCTGCTGCCTCAGGCTCTTCCACCTTACAGCCAGAAAGCAAAGAGTTCTAAGACATCCTGTACTCCCTCTCAAATTAAAATGACATTCATTTGCATTGAAGGAGCCCTACAGAGGGAATAGAAAGCGATATGATCACAGATCTAGCTTTAGAGGAAGAGATATTGGACCTTTTCGGGCAAACACTCAAGCAGTTATTCGACTGCATTGAGTCCTGTGGAGCTTCCTATACAAGGGAACACCCTGTTCAGGTCCACATCAGAAGAAACGATGACTGCTTCATACTGCACTCCCTGGATCAGTTATTGGACCTGTTTGATTTTATTGAGGTGAAGCCGATTCCCATTCCAGACTGGCTGGATCTCCCAGGCACCTATACCTTGGTACATTAGACGGAATCCTTTCAGATTGGCCTCATTCAGCATGACTCCATGACGTGAGAACTGTAACAGTCTGCCTGCTTTCTCTATATACTGTGAGCTCTCCACCCTCCCCATGACAGCATACGAGCTACTGCTCGTCTTTCCATAGTAGTTATAGTGTGATTTATAGGTCTGTGCACCCAAGATCTCCACATCCCATCAGGGATACTCATTTTTGGCACCTGCCCGTACGTTCCTGACTTATCCACCACTATGACAGTATGACAAATTAAATGTACCATCTACAGGGCCCAAAGCCATTGCTTATCAGTGTACACTCCTGCTTTCTTTGACTTACCCAAGGAGCTGATCCCCATTCCTCTCTGAAACTGCCCATAAGACAAGTTCATGTAACACCCAGCTCAGCTAACAGGAGAAGTTGTGCAGGTACCAAGCACCAACTCCCTTTCCAGATACAAAAGACTCCAGACACCCCCTTCCATGGCCAAAGAACTGCCAATTTACCTGTAGCCCCATCAAGGCTGATAATAGGTTATTGCTGACTGCTTGCCTTGAACAGTCCCTTCTGAGATTTCTGGCACCTGTGGAACAGCCCAATCGTCTCTATCCTGGTTGTAATCTGAGCACAGCTATTTTGCTATATGTTCATAAAAAGGTCAAAGTTCACTGCCTACTACATATAACCCAAGGGGCCTGGTACAGGAGGGGCAGTGCTCAGATTTCTTGTCTAAGTTTTATTGTTTATGCAATAGCCTTTAACACTGCTCACGTTGAACTATGTTTATTGGGGATTTGCTCCTAGCCTTGGATTTGCACCCATACATTTCACCTCCAGACACAAAGTCACCCTAAGTAAACTAACAAAATCTTCTGAACAAGCTGTTACAACATTCCAATTAGCTCGCTAGTATTCAAAGATCCCATATAATATGCTCTAAAAGTTGGATATGGAGGGTCATGTTCCATTCCAGATTCTCTGTTAGAGTCCCTCTACTCTCAGTAGAATATATCCTCAGTTCTCACCCCTCTGTTGGAGATGTATCGTAGTAGGCATTATAGTACCCTAATACTGTATACATATTCTGGGAATGCCCAGTATTAAAATCTTTCCGTAAACAAACTATTTTACTGACATTTAAACTTACTGATATCAAAAGCACTGAGAACCCAGGAACTTTCCTTCTTCACTTGACCCCAATACTAAACAAAAGATTAAGAAAACCTTACTCATTCATCTGATCAATGTGGGTAGGGCTTGTATTCCCCTATGATGGTGCTTAACTACCCTTCTATCTGTAAGTCTGTTGTTGATCAAAGTCCATCAGATTAAAACTATAGTTGAACTTATAGCAGCCATAAGGAAGAACAATCTGAAAAATCTGGGTTTATTGGGTAGATTTGACCCTTTCTGTGAAATATCATCAGGCTCTTTACAACAACTAAACAGGAGAACCAAGAATAAACCATTCCACACCCCTACTTTTCCTTTCACCTCCCATCACCTCCTTCCCCCATTTTCTCTCTCAAACTATTCCAACATTTTACAGATAGGGAGAATTCAGAATATATTTGCATAATGAAGTGAATCATTTGCAGACTTTTTTTTTTTTTTTACATAGAAACACTTACATATAGTGCTGCAATATCTTACCTAATTGTACCACTTTTTTTGTTGTTACAGAACAGTTACAAAATCTAGATAAAGAATTTGAAAAAAATAATCATAGGACATTACATTATTATTATAACGATTAAGTCTTATTCACACCTTTTATATTGTTGTAATGCAAGGAAAAATATGTTTTACTGCGCATCCGCACTACACATTAACAGTATCACACAAGCCACATTTTTAATGGCACCTTAAAGCATCCCAACGGACTTAAAGTATCTCACAAAAGTGAGTACACCCCTCCCATTTTTGTAAATATTTTGTTATAGCTTTTCATGTGACAACTCTGAAGAAATTACACTTTGCTACAATGTAAAGTAGTGAGTGTACAGCTTGTATAACAGTGTAAATTTGCTGTCCCCTCAAAATAACTCAACACAGCCATTAGTGTCTAAACCGTTGGCAACAAAAGTGAGTATATACGTAAGTGAAAATGTCCAAATTGGACCCAAAGTGTCAATATATTGTGTGGCCACCATTATTTTCCAGCACTGCCTTAACCCTCTTGGGCATGGAGTTCACCAGAGCTTCACAGGTTGCCACTAGAGTCCTCTTCCACTCCTCCACGATGACATCACAGAGCTGGAGGATGTTAGAAACCTTGTGCTCCTCCACCTTAGATTTGAGGATGCCCCACATATGCTCAATAGGGTTTAGGTCTGGAGACATGCTTGACCAGTCCATCACCTTTAACCTCAGCTTCCTTAGTAAGGCAGTGGTCGTCTTGGAGGGGTGTTTGGGGCCGTTATCATGTTGGAATACTGCCCTGCGGCCCAGTCTCTGAAGGGAGGGGATCATGCTCGGCTTCAGTATGTCACAGTACATGTTGGCATTCATGGTTCCCCAGTAGCTCCCCAGTGCCGGCAGCACTCATGCAGCCCCAGACCATGGCACTCCCACCACCATGCTTGACTGTGGGCAAGATACAATTGTCTTTGTACTCCTCACCTGGTTGCCACCACACACGCTTGAAACTATCTGAACCAAATAAGTTTATCTTGGCTTCATTAGACCACAAGACAGGGTTCCAGTAATCCATGTCCTTAGTCTGTTTGTCTTCAGCAAACTGTTTGCGGGCTTTCTTGTGCATCATCTTTAGCTTCCTTCTGGGATGACAGACATGCAAACCAATTTGATCCAGTGTGTGGCGTATGATCTGAGCACTGACAGGCTGACCCCCACCCCTTCAACCTTTACAGCAATGCTGGCAGCACTCATATGTCTATTTCCCAAAGACAACCTCTGGATATGACGCTGAGCATATGCACTCAACTCCTTTGGTCGACCATTGCAAGGCCTGTTCTATTAAACCGCTGTATGGTCTTGGCCACTGTGCTGCAGCTCAGTTTCAGGATCTTGGCAATCTTCTTATAGCCTAGGCTATCTTTATGTAGAGCAACAGTTCTTTTTTTCAGAACCTTTGAGAGTTCTTTGCCATGAGGTGCCATGTTGAACCTCCAGTGACCAGTATGAGAGAGTGAGAGCGATAAACACCAAATTTAACACACATGCTCCCCATTCACACCTGAGACCCTGTTACACTAATGAGTCACATGACACCGGGGAGGGAAAATAGCTAATTGGGCCCAATTTGGAAATTTTCACTTAGGTCGACCGATATATCGGCCGGGCCGATATTCGGCTTTTTTTACTTAATCTGCATCAGCTGATTGTGCTGATAAAAAAAGCCGATTATAACTTCAGCGGGACTTGCAAATGACTTCTGTAATAGAAGTCAATGCAAGTTTCCTGGAGTTATCTGTGGAGAGGATTCTCTCCTCCTCTGGGCAGCCTGCCAAGTCTGATAAGAAGAAACATTGTATCTTTTCAAGTTCTTTTATCAATAGACTGAACTCCATGTGTAGAAGTTCTCAGTTTAACCATTTAAAGACTCAATCTTTTCTGACACTTGTTGCTTACAAGTAAAAATCCTGTATTTTCTGCTAGAAAATCACTTAGAACCCCCAAACATTATATATATATTTTTTAGCAGAGACCCTAGGGAATAAAATAGCTGTTGTTACAATATTTTATGTCACACGGTATTTGCGCAGCGGTCTTTCAAACGCAATTTTTTTAAAAAAAATTAATGAAATAAAAAAAAAAAAAAAATAAGCAGTAAAGTAAGCCCATTTTTTTTCGTCCAAAAGTTTTGATTACCTGTTTTTGTGTATTTAATATTTAAGATATAGTTATTTTTTTTTAATCTAAATTATACATACAAGTGAACTGATTGGAGGTTTGTTTTGTTTAATAAATGTTTAAATGTAAAAAATTTTCTGTATCACTTATTACTTAAGGTTGCTTCACACTGGAGCGGGCATGCTTTGACGGTAAAACGCTGTTAGTTTTAGCGGCGCTTTACTGTCATTTTAGCGGCGCTATTCGGCTGCTAGCGGGGCGCTTATAACCCAGCTAGCGGCCGAGGAAGGGGTTAAATGCGCCCATGAAGCGCTGCTGCCGAAACGCTTTGCAGGCGCTTTGGCAGCGGTGCGCAATTCATTTCAATGGGCAGGAGTGGTGGTATACACCGCTCCAAAGATGCTGCTTGCAGGACTTTTTATTAACATCCTGTCAGCGCATCGCCTCAGTGTGAAAGCACTCGGCTTTCACACTGAGACTGCAGGGGAGCTGTTTTACAGGCACTTTACAGGCGCTATTTTTAGCCCAAAAGCGCCTGAAAAACGCCCCAGTGTGAAAGGGGTCTAACTGTTAGATTTTATGAGATGAAGGGGAAAAAAAAAAAAAAAAAAAGAAAGAAAATCGGCCTAATATATCGGCCCAAAAAAATCGGCATCATATAATCGGCCATCGGCCACCGCGATTTCTAAATATCGGCATCGGCCAGAGAAAGACCCATATCGGTCGACCTCTACTTAGGGGTGTACTCAATTTTGTTGCCAGCGGTTTAGATATTAATGGCTGTGTTGAGTTATTTTGAGGGGACAGGAAATTGACACTGTTATACAAGCTGTACACTCACTACTTTACATTGTAGCAAAGTGTCATTTCTTCAGTGTTGTCACATGAAAAGATAGAAGAAAATATTTACAAAAATGTGAGGGGGTGTGCTCACTTTTGTGAGATACTGTACCTTTGCAAATCATTTTTCCCTTATGACGTGCAGTTGTGCTAAAGGGTCCATTGTGGTGTATCAGCAGCTCATTCAAAATTAATGGGCTTCTTTACTGGAGCATACATTAACATATGACATAATGCACAATAAAATGCATGCAGTAATGCTCTGCAAAGATTTTACTCTGCTTTTATTTTGTTGTTAGTGTAGCAATAATATTATATCTGTTCTCCATTATCTTAGGAAGATGAACAAGAAGAGAGTGAGTGTGAAGAGGAGGAGGAGGAGGAGGAGGAAGAGGAGAGTGAGGAAAGTGGAGAGAGCGATGCTGTGACTGACTCTGAACCTGAGGATAAAGGTGAGAAAATATAGCACAAACGAATATATCACAAGAAAGTTCTTGAACCTTATTCAGATAATCAGAGGCAACCTTTAGGCCTCATTCACATGGACGTACTTAAACATACATCCATGCAAGGGCCATGTTTGCCGCACAGGGGTGCACAAGTTATCCTTGCATCCCTGTACATGGAGTCTTATTCATGTCAGTTGGGATGCAGTGGCTGCAAGGACACAGCCGATGCTCCCAATTTGACATGTGGAATGAATGAACACTTATAAGGACTGCTCATGCCCTCCACATACCTTGTGGATTTCTTCCACACATGCTTCCACCAAAACATGATTTAAGCCATGACCACAATGCAATAAAAAAGGTATACTCCAATATTTTAGTATAGTCTTAGAAGGTTATTGATTAAAACACGGTGCATAAGATAAACTCATACACTTGCATCTCTCACTGCTCCCTTTGTATCTGTTTGTTTGCATGCCTAGTTCCACCTCTGTTGATGAAGCCACTAAACCATCTCTAAATCTTCCAGGAACTCTTGGAGGAGATCTGGCAGACCTTACCTGTGAGATTGAGATTAAACAGCGCCTCATTGAAGAGCTAGAACAGAGTCAGCGTCGGCTGCAGACTCTGAAACTTCAGTATGAGGAAAAGCTTCAGCAGCTACAGAACCGCATTCGTGACACACAGCTGGAGAGGGACCGCGTGTTACGAGAGCTCAGTACGGAGTGTTTTCAAATACTTTGCATCTTTCCCATGATAGTCTGTTTAAAAATCTTTCCAACTTGTCATTTTACCTTACCATACAGAAATCCCATACGTGCGCTGTAATTTTACTTTACCCAGACACAATACCATGTTTGTTGTATACCTAGTAAATATCAAAATCGTTGACCCCACAGGCACTATGGAATGTTATACAGAAGAGAAAGCTAATAAGATCCGAGCCGATTATGAGAAGCGATTGCGGGAGATGAACAGGGACCTGCAAAAACTACAATTAGCTCAGAGAGAACATGCACGGCTTCTCAAGAACCAATCACGATATGAGCGTGAATTACGTAAGCTACAGGGAGAGCTCAATGATATGAAAAAAGCCAAGGTGAGACAAAAGAAGAAAGAGTTTATGTTAAATGCTTGCTGATTTATGTTTGAGACATGTGAATCCTAGCTGTTATGTTTATACTATATACCTAAGATTGTTTAATCTGGTCTGGTTTTGATTAAGTCATGACTATTTCTGTTATTCTGTATTGTCCTTGTAGCCAGTTTAGTCACCAGCCTGTAGAAAGGATGAAGTGATGTCAGTGAAATTGTGCCCTATTGTTCTTTCAGGCAGTACTAGTAAAACAGATGCGTGAGGAGCAACAGCGAAGAAAACTGGTGGAGTCCAAGAGGAATAGAGAGATTGCACAGCTTAAAAAGGAGCAGCGTAGGCAAGAGGTAATAGGAGCTTAATATGCATGGGGGTGACATAAGTGAAATAAAATTATTCAAAATAAATGATGCCTAAATCTGTGTTAACTTTTATTTTCTCTTTAGCTTCAGATTAGAGCACTGGAGTCACAGAAAAGGCAGCAGGAAATAGTCTTAAGACGTAAAACTCAGGAGGTCAGTAATAAACTGCTTCAGTACAGTTCTATGCAGTCTTTTCCCCCCCAAAGTACACTAATCAGCACCAAAGTCTATTAGCAATTTGACAGCAGGTAGACTTCCCTATCGTCAGAATACACTGATCAATGCTGCTGGTGGCACTGATTGATCGGGGAAAACCCAATAGGCTGGTTGTACAGAAGTCGATTGGTACAAAAGGTACAACTGTCCAAATTTCGATCAATGTTTGGCGGCTTAAGTGTTGTTAGGACGGAATTGTGTTTCTGGCTGGAAGTTACAGTAAAAATAAAGGAAAAAAGCCAGAAAAAGAAAACCAAGTCACTGCATCTAAAAGTTGATAAGCTGCAAATATAACCTTTTTAGAGGTTTAAGGTTTCATTAGATCAGATTTGTGGCTGAGTTTTCAGTTCCAGAAATCCAGTAAGTAGTTTGTGGCACTGTCTGTTGCTAAAAGCACATAAAAATAAAACAGGGCACCTATATATCCCATACAGTATGTCTGTTAACCAGATCTTAACATGTATCCCTGCCCCTACCTAAATGATAATACTAAAACCAAACCCTAAAATGAACACTTAACATTTATCCTAATCCTTATAATCTTACACCCAATATTTATCCTAACACTTATAACCTTACACTCAACATTTATCTTAACCCTTATAACCCTTCACCCAATATTTATCCTAACCCTTATAACCTTACACCCAATATTTATCCTAATCCTTATAACCTTACACTCAACATTTATCTTAACCCTTCACCCAATATTTATCCTAACCCTTATAACCTTACACCCAATATTTATCCTAATCCTTATAACCTTACACCCAATATTTATCCTAACACTTATAACCTTACACTCAACATTTATCTTAACCCTTATAACCCTTCACCCAATATTTATCCTAACCCTTATAACCTTACACTCAACATTTATCCTAACCTTTAACATAGTCCCTAAAACTGAACTCCAGGCAATGTTGCTCTGTACAAATATGCAGATACTTCTGCATTTTCTGATTTGTATATTTGTTCCAGGTCAGTCCGTTGGAAAGTCCTTGAGCCAGTGGGGCTGTAAAAATCCAAGCAAATAGCATTGCCTGAAAAGTGTCTTCAATGCCACATTTCTACTATGATAGGTCTATTTTAAAAGATGCACTTTCAAATGCTTATCGCTATTTCGTATTTCAAATTTTTCTTCAAATTCATGGACAAAAGAAAATAAATTACTTTCAATAGCAACTATTAACATCATTGCATTACATAGCAATCCTTTATGGAAAAATTCACGTATGCTGAATTTGGGTGCATTGACCTGCATTTTCCATTCAAATTAGTTAAACAGCTTTCATTTTTGGTGCGAACACAGCCACATACTGTAGACTTAAGTAAAATCAAAACTATAACGCACAGTTTATTGTTGTACCCAGTGTATTGTAGTGCGAAGTATAAATTCGATAAACCAATAAGATTTCATGGTACCAAAAAATTGTCTGCTATGGGTTATTGCATTTTACCTTATTGAATTAGCAAATTTGTGCCTAATATGCAAAATGACTAAACAAGTATTACACCTCAGCCATTTGTTTTGTTTTTTTCCTTTTGCTCTAAAATGTTTTAGTTGGTGATCCAGGCAAGATGTAACATTTTTGAAGTCTGTGCTTTTTTTTTTTAACTTTCCTAGGTATCTGCCCTTCGTCGTCTCTCTAGACCAGGCCAAGATCGATCCTCTAGTCGAATGTCTTCATTTCAAGATTCTGGGGCAGAACTGTCTACAAGCACTACATCATCTGAGCCAGATGTGTTGTCACGCTCTGTGTCCAGCATTGTGCGACAGTGGAACCGCAAAACTGTGGTGGAAACAGGGCCTGCAACGAATGGAAGCAGACCTGTGAGGTAAACTATGTAGGGAATTTACTAAAACTGAAGCAGGCAAAATCTGGAGCAGCTGTGCATGGCAATCAGCTTTTAGATTTTTTTTTCAAAACTTAACTGAACAAGGTGAAGGGAGAAGCTGATTGGTTACGATGCTCCAGATTCTGTCTGCTCCAGTTTTAGTAAATCTCCCCTTATATGTTGCATGTACTTGCATTAAATCTGATCTCTAGGCAACACCTAATACACAGCTGAAATACATACTGCATATGGTAGCTGTTTTGCTTGCCAAATAATTTGTAATTCTGCTCCAGTCTTGTGGTGAAGGCAGCCTTCCAGACATCAAAATCAAGAATGTGACCTCACTTTTTTCCACTGTATTTAAGAAATACAACTTAGTCTAGAACAGCTAGCATAATTAAGGAATAGCAGCACACCAATGAACCTATAGTGCTTCTCTCTACTGTAAGCATAATAACAGGGTTAGACAAACTGCACTAGATTGCTGACCATCCATTTCCTAGTATGACTTTAGTTGGTTAATATGAAGTCAGATTCATTTTCCTATATTGGTTGTGTTTAAAATATACTTGGTAATTTGTAAAGTAGAACTAAAAGTAAGTTATTTTTCATTTAGGATAAAGTGAGAGAGGGTTATAACTCTTGCAGTTTTTTTCCCACCTGTTTCCCATTTGTGAGATTTCTCGTTATTTCCTGTCCTATAGCCTAAACAGGAAGTGAGAGAAAATCCCAGGGTCACCAGAACTAGGATCCCCATTGGAAGATTTCCCCCCCCTGGTGACAATCCCAGATTTGGTATCTTCTTTCATTTTCATGCTAGGTGATAACAGGACATAGGACAAATAGAGGATGAATCTCCCGAACAGGGGAAAAGGCATACTCCCTTCCATTCCAGCAGTAAACAGCGGGGGACATAGGCATCTGACACTCCTGGAAGTGTCAAATGCCAAAGATACTAACGGAGGCTGGCATTCAAAAACAGGTTGGACATGTGGGCAACTGGAGAGGTGGGTATAAGAGCTCTTCTATTGCAGGGAGCTTTCAGTTGCATTTTTGGTTTTGTGTTATAGTTTTAGAGGTGTATTTTTGGTTAACCATTCACTTTGATCTTTAAAGGCTAAGTTCACCCTTTAGGGAAAAAAAAATTAATGTACATATTTTTGTAGAAAAAATGTGCATTTATTGTTTTTTCCTACAGGAGCTTGCAAACCATTTCACGTGTGATCAGTTGATCCTGGGTGCAATGTCAGGTCTCTGCAGACAGTTACTGCAGCTTTCTTGCCCATACCTCTGTACAAGCTTTCTGTTAGAAAGCTGGATGAAGTGTGAATGAACTATGAGAAAGCTTATCAGCACCCGTGCAGTAGATTGAGAACTACGAGCTGTCTGCTGAGGTGGAAGAAGGGACTTGTAGATTCTTCATTCACAGATTACTTCCATCCTTTGGAATATTCTCAACAGATCCCACAGAGTTCTGAGCACTTTGTCGGTGCAGGAGTCTTGGTCATTGGTGGAATCTCATCTCCCGATAAACATCTTGAAGTAGCATTGGACCAACATTTTGGAGGGTCATCTGATCTGAATTCAGTTGGACAATGCCATGTCTGTGAGGTGAAGGAACCAGTAGTCTTACCTGAAAGGAGTACTGAGGCAGAAATACTGGTTCTCCATCAGTGATGATCTACCTGCATTGTATCTAGAAGCATAGAGACCCAGTGATGGCATCACTGAGCGTAAAAATAAAGTATGTAATGAAAATGGAAGGTTTTATTAAAAATTTCATTAGCATGTAACTGAGGGGAGAAAAAAGGAAACTAGGGATGTCAAAGTATAAGAATATTTAACTTCAGCTTTAAAGCTAGTAGATTTACTTTTAACAAGGTCTATTATTAAATGTTGTCTGGGGTCTTTTATCACAGGAGTGTGGGATGTATCCTCTTCTTTCTACAGCTGGGTTTAGACCAGTTTTTGGCCCTTTGGCTGTATCAATGGTCAGGTTTCTGCCCTTTCCATTCCTTCGATCTTTGTTCAAGACCTATGTACAAGGGATCTTCCATGTAGCTCCCTCTTTCTATCTGAATCTGATTCTTTCTGTGCTCCAGAAACCACCATTTGAACCCACAAAAGACATTTATCTTTCTTCTCTCACCCACAATGTGATGTTCTTTGTAGCCATCACCTCTGCGAGGCGAGTGTCTGAACTGGCAGTCTTATTGTCCCGAAAAACTTTTTTTTGGTCTTGCATAGGAAAAAGGTGATGTTAAGACCCAGGGCTTCTTTCTTACCCAGTGCAAGAAATTCTTTAAGTACCAGTATGTAAACAGTAAAAATGGGAGGACAGACCATATTGGCCCCATAAAGAATGAGGAAGGACATCTGGTTACAAAGGATGGTGACATGGCGAAGGTATTGAATTTATTCCTCTCCTCAGTATTCACGAGGGAATCAGGGTGCTTCAGTAACCAAAACTGCTGTGTTTATCCTTATGACTCATCACAGGAAGCACCTCCATGGTTAACAGAGGACAGAATTAAAATTAGACTTGGGAAACTTAACATTAATAAATCACTGGGACCAGATGGCTTGCATCCGAGGGTACTTGGGGAACTCAGTCAAGTAATTGCCAGACTGAACTGGTACCAGGTGCTTGGAGAAAAGCCAATGTAGCACCAATATTTAAAAAGGGCCCAAAATACATCCCTGGGAATTACAGACCAGTTAGCCAAACATCAATAGTATGCAAGCTCTTGGAGGGGATGAGAAGGGACTATATACAAGATTTTAGTAACGAGAACGGTATCATTAGCAGTAATCAGCATGGATTCATGAAGAATCGTTCTTGCCAAACCAATCTATTAACCTTCTATGAGGAGGTGAGTTGCCATCTAAATAAAGGAAGGCCCATTGACGTGGTGTATCTGGATTTGGCAAAAGCATTTGACACAGTTCCCCATAAACCTTTACTGTACAAAATAAGGTCAGTTGGCATGGACCATAGGGTGAGTACCTGGATTGAAAACTGGCTAAAAGGGCGAGTTCAGAGGGTGGTGATAAATGGGGAGTACTCGGAATGGTCAGAGGTGGGTAGTGGGGTCCCCTAGGGTTGTGTGCTGGGAACAATCCTATTTATTTTGTTCATAAACGACCTGGAGAAAGGGGTAAATAGTTTAATCTCTGTATTTGCGGACGATACTAAGCTAAGCAGGGCAATAACTTCTCCGCAGGATGTGGAAACCTTACAAAAAGACCTGTACAAATTAATGGGGTGGGCAACTACATGGCAAATGAGGTTTAATGTAGAAAAATTTAAAGTAATGCATTTGGGTGGCAAAAATATGAATGCAATTTATACACTGGGGGGAGAACCTCTGGGGAAATCTAGGATGGAAAAGGACCTGGGTGTCCTAGTAGATGATAGGCTCAGCAATGGCATGCAATGCCAAGCTGCTGCTAACAAAGCAAACAGAATATTGGCATGCATTAAAAAGGGGATCAACTCCAGAGATAAAACAATAATTCTCCCGCTCTACAAGACTCTGGTCCGGCCGCACCTGGAGTATGCTGTCCAGTTCTGGGCACCAGTCCTCAGGAAGGATGTACTGGAAATGGAGCGAGTACAAAGAAGGGCAACTAAGCTAATAAAGGGTCTAGAGGGTATTAGTTATGAGGAAAGGTTGCAAGCACCGAACTTATTCGCCATGGAGAAGACGCTTGAGAGGGGACATGATTTAAATTTATAATTACCATACTGGTGACCCCACAATAGGGATAAAACTTTTTAGCAGAAGGGAGTTTAACAAGACACGCAATATCTCACAATAGCTGCTTCTTTCAGAAAGAAAGATTCTCTCTTTGTCATCTTGGATAGGCCCCAGATTCTTGTTCCACCATTCTAGCAAGTTTATGGTCCCAAGGATCATGTTCCACCCTGTCCAGTTAATATGCGCTCTGCTAGCCCCAATTGGTGCAGTTTTCCCTTATCCCCCCCCCCACACACACACACACCTTTTCCTAAGCCATCCCTCTCTTAGTCCTTTTTTTCTCCTTTCTTTGTTTTTTAGGTATGATGTTTTATCCTTTATTAGATACCTTGACTAACTTATACTAATGTTTTACAAACGGAGGTATGCTTCAAGATCTGGCCTGCTCAATAACCTTGGGTTTGCGCCATTAAGGTCTTCTCACATACAACTGGTTGCCTCACCCTTCCATGAGTGTGTTTCCTTCTTTTTGCCATCTGTACTTGCTTTTGTGGGCCCTTTAAATGTGTCAGTGTATCTGGTTTACTGTACAAATTATTATGCCTTGTATTCTTTGTAAAGTATTCAATACTTCAAAAATAAAGAAAAAAAATGCATTCTACTAGATCTGTGAGCACTTCTTGGCCTTTTTTGGCATAAAGAAACTGTTTCCCAGATTTGAAAGGCTGCCACTTAGTCTTTGATTCACACATTCTATCAGGTGGATGTTTTGTCCTCATCTAATACCAGCTTCTGGTGTAAGGTCCTTCAGGTAGTTCTTTGAGCTGCACACATTTTCCAGTTCTCTGTTGTTTTCTTGAGTCTGTTATCAATTGTTTGCTGTGTTGCCCACCCCTCAGTTGGACTGCTTTTGAATCGCCCGAAGCAGACTTCCTGTTCTAAGAGCATTCTTTTTCACTAGTTATATATGGACTTATTTATGTAACATATTTAAGGTATCATTTCAAATTTTCAACCAGCGCAACTTAAGTTTTAATTTTGTATGAAGTTGTGTGTGTCTCACATGAAGTTGCAGCGGAGTTTTTTTATTTATTTTCTTAAGTTTTAAATCGCTTATTGTTTCTTAGATAGCGCAGTATTTTAATTTTTTTAAACTTCCTGTTCTGTGTGTGAGTGCCGCCTGTCTGTTTGCCATCTCTTTCCACAATTTCCTGGATTCTCTTCATGCTTTGCAGCTTCTCCACTGCTGTTTATTTTTGATTTCTAAAGACTGCATATCCCATGGTACTTTGCTGCCTGCAACCAATGTTTCCTGTACTGACTCCACCTCCTGAAACTTCTCCCCTCAACACTTTTATAGTTACAGAAAGCAGGCTCTGTGAAATGTGTGACAAACCACTGCCTATGTTCCGTCAGATTAGGCGACCCGTCAAACCTTGTAACGGAAGTGATGTTCTGTCACGGCCATCTTGGTACACCCCGCACTCAGCCGCAGTAAGCCTACAGTCTAAAGTCGCCAACGGACATCCTTTTACAGCCACCAAAGTCTTCCATTTCACACTTATTTTTACCAGTAAACTGAGCTTATATTGTTAAAGACAGTATTTAGAAGTCCATGATACTGTTTGATGTTGAATTTTAAAACCAGCTGTGTTCTGTCTGATTAGCAAACGTGTGAGGTCAGCAGGCTTGCCGCTGATTTTCAATTTCAACATCAAAACAGTGTCACGGAGTTCTAAATACTTCAGACTGTAGGCTTAGTGTGGCCGAGTGTGGGGTGTACCAAGATGGCCATGACGGAACGTCACTTCCGTTACGAAATCTGATGGGTCGCCTAATCTGACGGAACACCTACTCTGATGGCATAGTGAATATGTGTCACAGAATTCAAGGAAGTAAATGTGTGGTGAGTTTCACAAAGTAAGTTAACAAACTGCAAAATTATCCAGATTAATATGAGTAGGTTAGAAATAACTGAAATACAGTCTATTTGATTTTACATTTTGACCATAATACATTTTAATCACCACCAACACACTAACGCACTCTTTTATCTGCTGACAGGAGAAAAGTTGGACGCCCAGGCCCTCCTCTTAGTAAAACTGCCCGCGTAAAATGGCAGACTTTAGAAAGGAGGGTTCATGAAGTTGTTTTACAAAGGCTTACTCTACTCAACCTGGAGAATGACATGGAAAGGCTTCTGAGAGTGAGTATGAATATTTAATCATTTTGTACAAATGTTTTAAAAGCTTTTTCTCCAGAGATAGTTAATAAAATAGTTATTACTGAAAGCAGGTGCAACTAATCCCTTGATAACGGATCAACAATTGAGATAGCAACGATCATAGAAGTTGTGAAAACTGCCTCATAGAGACAGTTACTTGCGCTTATTTCAAGACATAGGCCACAGATAGATATACAGTATAGTGTTAATATAGTCAACAGCAGCCATCACCACTTTGAAAGTGTCTAACTTTGTGTGTGTCTCTTGGTAGTATTAGGTCTTACTGATTTAGATGTAATTCCGTTATTTATGGCACTCAACCTATGAAAAAAAAATTTGCAGAGATTTTAGGTCAAATATATTTTTTATTAATCATTTTTAAGTAAAGCAATAGATACAAAATAAAGCAAAGGGGAAGGGAGAGCAGTGGTAAACAAATACCACTAAGCATATGATACCAGACATAAAAATATACATGTGTGAGAGACAGTTCTCAAAATTACAGTCAGTACCAAAAATAACATGAACCTTGTGTGGGTGAACGCAGAAACTGTTAAATAGAAAGAAGAGGGGGGAGAAAAGGGGGGAGAAAAAAAAGGGGGGGAAGGGAAGGACATAGGCACAGTGTCTAGGATGTAAATATAGCACAGTATTTTTTTTTCATTTTAAGGCGACCATTAGTATTATGCTCGCTGCCCCACCCGGTCACCAACATCTGGTCCTGGGCACCTAAAACAATTGACTCTTTATACAGACAATCTGTTCCGAAGTTTATACGAGAATGAGTAATGAAGCCAGATATACCATAATTTGAGGTGTTTATCCCAAGTGTCTCCTTGTCTAGCCTGCATCTCCTCCATGAGCATGGCGTCGTTGAGCATATCAATCCACTTATGAAGGGGGGGCAAGCTCCGATTTACAATTTGCAGAGATTTTAAATTGAGTTTGTGTCTGCTGAGAACACCAGCTCCTACCATGCACGTTATGCCTGCAGTGAATGTTTTCAAGTTCAGTATTGAAACTGCAAATTTACTGTGCACATTTCTCAAAATAGAAAATAGCACATTTCTGCTTAGTAGTGCATTTTGTTTTTTAGAACAGTGTAATAAACTGTCTTGATTTTTTGTTACAGTTCTGTTGTTTAACCCTTTTGTTCCCAGAGGTCACTGAAGCTTTGATACCCAGGCCAAACTTAGCAAAGTCAGTATGTGTTTGTAATTTGACAATAACTAATATGCCACTTTAAATAATTTGTACTGTTTGTATGGGGATACAAATCTGTGGTTGGCACACTGTTTTAAGAAAAACACGTGATTCGTTTTATTTTTTTTGTTTCAATACATTTTTACTGAACAAATTTTATATATTCTGAGTACAAAAGCATACATAAACTTCAGGTGTGCACAAGTACACATCTTGACACGGTACAAAAAAGTGCACATATGAGTACATCCAATTTGGCCCAAATGACAAGTGTTCATTTCAGAGGGGGCTCTATGTGTACTAGATATTTTTGGAGGTTTGACGACAGTTGTGGTAAAGTACCCCAATAAAATTTGAGTTTTATATTGGGGAGGCCCCTACCAAGGGAGTACTCTGAAAAATAGAGATAGACTAAGAAAGAGGATGTTTGAGTAGGGAAAAAGGAGGCAGGGGGTGAAGGGATCAAGATAAAGAGTTGGAATTTGCTGGTACTAACACCTACGCATGAAATTAATCCCCAAACCACAGTCCACAGAGTGTTAATTGATTAATGTTTTTAATACTGTTATTTGACAATTACATTATTAATATAGGCACATTACCATCTTCAGGTTGCAGCAGTATCTGCGATCTGAAAGCTTTTTTTTAGAGCCTCAGCCTGGATATGATCACTGTGTCATAGTTGACATATGAATGGGAAACATGCTGTTTGCATCCTGATGCTGTCAGTGACAACTGGGTTTTACAGCTAGCATCACTGCACCATGTTAACTGCTAACTGTCAAAGTGTAGACATAGAATAATGTTTCTAAAAAGCAAAGAGCATTGTGCTTTGTAACATTAAAGTGGATGTAAACCCACTCTCAGCCACTATGGCAGTAGTTTAGAAAGGATATCTATAAGGATATTCAGGCCTCCTGCATGTATCTTTACCTGTCAAATGTCTCCCCTCTGTCTGTTATTAGACCCGAAAAACTGCAGATTCTGTGGGTGGGTCTGTTGTCTGGAGCTCGGTGGGTGGAGTCGTGATGTCAGTAGACTCCCCACCCGCCTCTACACTCCTCTTGTCAACATGCATTTTATCCTGTGTATTTCTTACACTGAACTTCTGCTATGATCTCTAACATCCAGTCAAAACTCAGAAAAGTCACCACATGACTTTAGTATGTCCAATCATGCTGGGATATGGAGCAGTCAATCCTGGGAGAGCTGGAGAAGAAAGAAGGAGGGGATCTGAAGTACACAGAATGTGTCTCTCAGGCTAGTGTATGAAATATGTAAATCACCTGTCACTCACAGCAAGGGGGAGAAACTGACTCCTATTTCTCTGTGTGTCGGTTTTCATCTCACTGAAAAAAGATAAAAGGACTGCTCAGAGCTGGATTAACGCTTTGTGGCAAGACTGGGCACAGATGACATGAAATCCTATACTGTACAAGGTGCAAGCCTTAATTAAAAAACATTTTTTCGGGTTTACATCCATTTTAAAGTGAAACTTCACTCTCCCAATCAACGTAGTTAGTCAGGTTGAAAAAACACAAAAGGTCCATCTTAGTTGAACCAAAAAAATAATTAAATAAAAAGTAATATACAATCCCATATACCCAATCCTATACCCTCATTTATTATTTGTAATCCTCAAGCCTCTAACATTAGTAATAGATAGGAAAGTATATAATTTTTTAAAAAAAAAACATTTCTTCAGTTACTTCCTGGTGTCTTGCCTAGGCAAATTATGTCATATATATCGTAGCAGTCTTCAGGAGAGGAGGAGGGGTTTTCTCAGCTAAGCATACTCTCCTGCCTGCATGTTTGAGCTAAGGGCAGATGGATTCCAGGAAGTAAATGCTACATGAATAATTTGCTTTAACTCAAGATGGCCACACCCAAAAAAGCTAGAGGGTGCTTTTCAAAGTGATTTCTCAACAAAATAAAGCATGGAGACATAGATGGATGGGGGAGTTTGCTTTGAATAATAAAAATGAATTAAATTGCGTTTTTGGTTTGTGGTGCTCAGATGCAGTGAAGATCTGCTTTAATCTATAGATTGTGGGTGGGAAATGGTTGATAAAACCTGCAAGGAGGAGAGATATCAGAAATGCTGTGATTCGTGCTGTATTTAGGAAGATTGTTGTGATTTCAGTTTAGTTTTATAAGGTGTGTATACTAAACTAACAAAAACAGTCTGATATGCTCACACAATCCAACCACCTTTATAAATGTCTCCTGAGCCAGTAATTCCTCTAAATCAGTGGTATCCAAACTGCAGCCCTTTGCTTACCTCTTTCTGGCCCCTGGGACAATATTCCTCCCATTGACACCAACAATATGGCAATAATTCCTGCACTGACATCAACAATTGGGGACTGTTCCTACCACAGACATCAGTGATGGGCCACTATTCCTCCCACAGACACCAAGGATGGGGCTCTATTCCTCCCACTGACATGAAGGGTGGAGAACTATTCCTCCCACTGACACCAAGGATGGGGCGCTATTCCTCCCACAGACACCAAGGATGGGGCTCTGTTCCTCCCACTGACACGAACGGTGGAGAACTATTCCTCCCACTGACACCAAGGATGGGGCACTATTCCTCCCACTGACACCAATAATGACACACTATTCCTCCCATTGACACCAATGATGGGACACTATTGCTTCCACCGACACCAATGATGGGACACTATTCCTCCTACCGACACCAATGATGGGACACTATTCCTCACTGACACCAATGATGAGGCACTTTTCCTCCCACCGAGACCAATGCTGTGACACTATTTCTTCCACCAACACCAATGATGGGACACTATTCCTCCCACGACACCAATGATGAGGCACTGTTCCTCCCACCGACACCAACAATGGGGCACTAATAATTCCCCTAATACCAAAGATGGGACATTTTTACTCCCACTGGCCATGGTCCGGCCAATAAAGTATGAAGCACAGTAAACCAGCTCTTTGGAAAGTTTGGAGACCCCTGCTCTAAATAGAAGCGCTTAAGTCACATGAGTGCTGAGGAAAAAAGCAGGGTCACCAACATTGGGGAAAACAATATCAGTTGGACAAGATTTTGTAACCTGACCATTTTGATCCTTGAGAATGTAGCTTCTCTCACTGCCTTAAATATAATGGATTGTTGCTGGATTCAACAAAAAATAAAGCTAGTTAGAGATGTCTGTGTGCACCTTAAAGTATTTCTGCCATGGGAGAAGCATTGCTACTGCTATCACTGTCCTGCTTTTAAAGTCTTTAAAATCCTAGATGCCTGGCTGTGTCCAAATGTGTTTTTTGCTATCTAGTTCCAGACTAGCAACACAGGGAGTGTTGAATCCAAAGCATCAGCACGACAGTGGGCGTAACTAACATTTTCAAAAGGAGAGGCAATGGCAGCCTTGGAAATTTTCCCATAAGTTGAGTCTAAGTTAAATATCTTAAAAAATAAGTCCACCCAGAACTGATATTTTGAGTATGGGTCGTAATCATCCACTAACTTCCCAAATCACTTGAGGCCCAAGGGGACATGATCTAGTTGCTGGGATTTACCTTAGGTAGTCTGACTCTTTAACACTCCTTTAGCATTAAATTCATAATCACCATTTTAATGTGACCTGTATCTCAGGGCACTATAGTCAACTCTGCTACTGTATCTCCATTGGATAAAAATGAACCATTGTTTTCAAAGTATATTTATTTTAAATGTGCTGAAGATAATAAATGTGATTCAGCATGTGTTGTAGCCTGCTTCAGAATTTTTAGGAAAAAGAGCCCTGCAAGGTCATTTACCTGGTAGACTTTCTAGACATAATATAATTGCAACCATCACAGTTTTGATGAATCCTTGTCTCTACAATTTTCTTAATAGAAACGTGAGGAGCTTTCACTTCTGCAAGAGGCTTTGCTGAGTCGTACAGCCATTCCCCCAGAGGCAGGTAATGGAGAGGATCGGGCACAGCAGGATGTAGTCGAGGAACTGGAAGCCTTAACAGCGAATATAGACTATATTAATGACAGTATTCGAGAATGCCAAGCCACCATTGTACAGATGGAAGAAACCAAGGTATCTCTAATCATAAGGGCACATGTCAATCAATCTCATGGTATTATTCTCTTCCATATGTCAAATAAAACTACCATGCTTGCAAGATTCCCCTAATTATCAATGCTGACACACACAAAATACAACAAACCACAAAATCCTGCTCCATCATGATTTACTTGATCCGTGTGCTCATACCGTATAATACTTTATGTCAGCAGCAAAACAGTATGTCCATAATTGGTCTTCTGTGTAATTTCATGCATTCCTTATTCACTGGTTCTCATGTACTTTTTCAGTAACCCATAATTATTGAAGAATATCTAAAATTAGCTACAAGGGAATTTCAACAAATAGTTTGCATACAGTATGTAGAAGTAAAAATGTTTTGATTATATAGATTGTATAAAAACTTACATTTTAGTATTTTTTTGTATGAATGGATAATGCAGAAGATTACAAGCGGAAATCTTTAAACCATCTTATAAAGGGAAGTACTTCCAACAATTTTTATCATTGATAAAGTAATTCTTCCTCAAACATATCGTAATCTGCTACAAGGTGACAAGAATTTATGACATGCATTTAAAATGGAATAGGTAAACGAACATAGCTCAGTAGTAATTATCTAGCAAGATTTTAACATCAATCGCCACCTCCAGGATCTGCCCATAGATTCCAGGCTGGTGGTGTCCGTAATATAGTTAGTAATAACTTTATTATGCTTGTGGTCAGTCTAAATATGTCTGAACAAAAACAGTTCGGTGTGTCTGTCTTTTATTATTTAAATTACTTTCATTTGGTGGTAGATGGTAACGAATGACTGATTTGAAAGACAATCACTCTCTTTTTTAGGCTCAAAGCAATACTGTGTTAGTTTACTTATTTATATGTTTTATGACACAAGGTATTGTGTCATGTTTCATGAGCAGAGCTATCTCCAATATCCTAACATGGGTTAGCAACACTCAGTCCACAAATATGATGTGTGTTTTCAGCCCACCATAGGGCTTAAAGAGGAACTGCAGTCTGCTCACATAATTTGTAATAAAAACATCTTTGCCATTCTGAAGCTTCCCTCCAATCCATTTGCATATTATTTTATATATACTGTAATTCTGTACTTGCCAAATATGCAGCAGAAATCTCCCTCCACTAAGTCTGGCTGCAACCAGTTTACTGGGGGCAGCTGAAGCTGCTGCCTGTTCACTTCCTGGATTTACACAGAGGCACACCTCCAGCTCTGCAGCTCTCATTGGCCCTCTTATGACTCATCTCCCCCTTCCTTCCTGGCAAACTCTCACGAAAGTTAGAGAGAGAGCTGTGCATGATGTCATAAGCCTAGGCTTTTTACCAGACAAGAAACAGGAAGTGGGCTGTATAAGGTATTTACTGGCAGAAAAAAAATGTTTTACTATCCAAAGTTAAAACAACAAGTGCAGAAGATTTAATAGATGGAAAGTTGAAAAAATGACTGAAGGTCCGTTTAAGAGTGCATTTCTGGTAGATGAACGGTATTGTTTTGTACCCCCAAGATCCTAAAATATGCATGTATTGCAGAGATGATTTTCTTTGTTTTTATGGTAACTAACTGCGTCCAGCAGAGTTTATATGGATCACAGCTTAACATAATTTAAAAAACTTTGTTTATATGCTGTTTAGGAGGACCTAGACTCAACAGACACTTCAGTGGTCATCAGCTCTTGTTCCCTGACAGAAGCACGACATTTGCTTGACAATTTTTTGCGTGCATCTATAGATAAGGTAAAAGAAAATAATTGTGGAATATGGGTGCATATAGTACAAGTGTAAATTATGAGTCTTTGTTCACAGAATAGTCCAATATAAAGAGTTTGCTTCTTTTGTCAGGGCTTACAAGTGGCCCAAAAGGAGGCTCAGATCCGGATCCTGGAGGCACGGCTTAGACAGTCTGATATGGCTGGGTTCACGCACAGTCAGATGCTGCTGGAAAAATCGGAGTGCCAATCCACGTTCAATGGTGAGATACCTATAATATAAAGGGATGTTATGGACTGTGGTTTCAGATTAGAGCAATGGAAAGTCTTTCAATTGTCCTAATGTTTCATAGTCAGTGTCAGTTTTAATTAAAAGTCAATTTGAAGCTGGTGCTGCAAATCCTTTGCTTTAAATATCTCTAACCACAGAGATGTGTATTGCAGTGTGTGAAAATTCCTGCCTACATAGAGGTTTCTGCATTACTAGAGAGCCTCTGAATGGCTAGCAAAGGATATATGGAAACAAAAAGTAGCAATGATATCATGGGAAAAGTAGCTGCTCCATCCCTAATAGACTATTGGAAAGATATCTCCCATGGGACTTTGTCTATACAGTTCACGTCCTAATCTGTAAAACATTTCTACTAATCACACAGGAAGCAGGAATACATCTTGATTAAAATAAATTGCATATACACCAAATCAACCCAAGGGAGATATCTTTCCAATAGCAGAGGATATATATATATAAATTTTCTTTTTCACCAGCTCTAAGACCCCTTTCACACTGAGGCGGTTTTCAGGCGTTTTATCGCTAGAAATAGTACCTGTAAAGCACCTGAAAACTGCCTGCCATTCATTTCAGTGTGACTTTTCACACTGGGGCGGTGCGCTTGCGGGACGTTAGGAAAAGTCCTGCAAGCAGCATCTTTGGGGTGGGTATACAGCACTCCCAAAACGCCCTGGGCAGCGCTTTGGAAGCGCCGCAACACGAGCACTTTTAACACCTTCAGTCGCTAGGCGGGGTTAAAAGCGCCCCACTAGCGACCAAATAGCGCCGCTAAAACGAGCGGTGCTTTACCACTAACGCTCGGGCGGCCACAGTGTGAAAAGGGTCTAACATGCAATTTTTTTAAATTCATTGTGGAAAGCAACTTCAAACGGCAAAGCTTTAGCCTGGTTTCACACTTGTGCGGTGCGAATTGAAGCTCAGGTTTCACTGGGGAGATAACAATCTCCTGTTCAACGGATTCATTGCGTTTTTGCTCAGGATTAGAGAGCAGGGAGAGGGGGAGGGAGGGGAGGGAGAGGGGGAGGGAGGGGGGGGAGAGGGGGGGAGAGGGGGAGGGAGGGGAGAGGGAGGGGAGAGGGGGAGGGGAGAGGGGGAGGGGAGAGGGGGAGAGGGGGAGGGAGGGAGGGGAGAGGGGGAGGGAGGGAGGGGAGAGGGGGAGGGGAGAGGGGGAGGGAGGGAGGGGAGAGGGGGAGGGAGGGGAGAGGGGGAGGGAGGGGAGAGGGGGAGGGAGGGGGGGAGAGGGGGAGGGGGGGGAGAGGGGGAGGGGGGGGAGAGGGGGAGGTGTAGTGAGGAGAAAGAGAAAATCTTTGTTCAGAACGCAATGCATCTGCGAATCAGATGCGTTCCCATAGGAGATAATAGGCTTGTAGTTCGCACCGCAATGCCCAAAAAACGCACACGTTTTTTGTGCAATGCGCAGTGCGAATGCAACGCACATATGTGAACCAGATACATTCATATGAATGTATTTTAAAATGTCCTGCGAATTAGATGCGGTGTAAGCCGCATCTAATTCGCATAGGTGTGAACCCGGGCTTAATCACACAGCCACTTTAAATCTTCCTTTATAGGCCTCATGCACGCAGGTATATGAATTTATGCTCCAAATCTGCAAAATTTTTTTTTGCCAGAACTTGGCAGAAAAAATTGCCTCTTATGTTGAGTATGTACACGCATGTATGCAGGCATGGCCTTGAGTGGAAATGCTTTCTACTGGCAGGAATATTAATTTATTCTGGCAATTGGAATACATTTACGCTCATACGTTTGTGCACATTTACACACATATAACCCAGTGCATGTGTAAATTATGCTCATAAGTTCCTCCCTGAACACAGCTTTCGTGCAATTTTTTTATGCCTCTGAAAGCTGATCTTAAAATACTAATTTAATGCCTGATGCGCATAGCCACATAGGCTTACATAAAATTGCGTTTAGAGGTATAAAAAAATATGCTGTATGCCAAAAAAAACTGAATTTTTTATGCCCATGTCCTTGCAACCTAAGGTTATTTTTTTGCCCATTTTTTTTAACCCAAAGTTTCACTTCAACGCATGGGTTTCTCTCACAGGGGTTTTTAAGCATTTCTATGACAGAAAACAATTGTTCATCAGCCTCCTGGCTTACACTTGCCGTGCTGCTGCTCTGGCCTCAATCCTAAGGCCCTTGTGTCTGTCTCCTCCAGACAGTTTTCTTACACAAATTCAATGCAATCACCTAACAGCTCCCTGCCATACTGGTTCCCATCTGGCTGCTAGGAGCCCTCCTGACTACTGAGACCTACTCTGTCTGTCAGGGTGGAGCCCCGAACCATACTCAGGTCTCTAATAAAAGGGTGGCTGGTTTTTCGCAAAACCTGGACTCAGGGTTGGAGACTTATGCCGGCCATACACGTGTTGAATTCCGAACGATTTTTCGTTCGAAAATCGCACCTTTGAATAATTGTTCAATTTTCAACCACTAGTGGGGCCGCAGTAGTGGCCGATTTTTGTGCAGCCATCGAATTTGAGTGATCGGGCATGTTGCAGCCATCAAATTTGAGTGATCGGGAAATTTTTTTTAAAAACGAACGAATTTCTAATCAAATGATGGGAGAATCATGCGAGAAATATAATTGAAAAAAAAATGCGCATGATCTTGTGACCTGGAAAGAAAAGATTCCCAGCCACAAATGTTCTTTTCCGTAGCAACATGAGGTGAAATTGAAGGCTTGGTCGAATTTCAAAACCAATAGTGGCACAATCAGATTACAAAACGTACAAATGTTTGATTTTCGATCGACAAATCGTTTGGAATTCCATCCATGTATATGGCCTGCATGAATCCCTCCTAATTAACACATGATCAGATTTTTGGACGACCGTTCCTCCGTTTTTTGTTGTATGCTAGTCTCATGTCGAAAGGGAAGAGGTTCCTCACCGTACGAAAATTCTCGTATGACAGAATACAACTTCAAAAGTGACATAATGTGTTGACTAGTTTTGTATGTATTCTTTCGTTTCTGAGCATACGTAGTCTTAGGCCCCATACACACTATTAGATTTTCGGCAGCTTTTTGGCTTCAAATTTACCAAAACCATATAATATGAGGTCAAACCATAAAGTGATTGTAAGGGTTCGTTTTTTTTTTTTTTAAATAACAAACATATCATACTTACCTCCACCGTGCAGCTTGTTTTGCACAGAGTGGCCCCGAACCTGCTCTTCTGGGGTCCCCCGGTGGCTCTCGCGGCTCCTCCCCACATCTGGTAACCCCCTCAGAGAAGCGATCTCCCGGGGGATTACCTTGCGGGCGCCCTCCCGAGTCCAGTATTCGGCGTCCATAGAGGCCAAATGCAGGACTCGGCCCCGCCCCCTGGCACCCGCATCATTGGATTTGATTGACAGCAGCGGGAGCCAATGGCTGCGCTGCTATCAATCTATCCAATCAAGAGCCGTGAACCCCAGGCACATCCCCGTGGGTCAAGTTCCAGGGCTAATGTAAGTAAAACGGGGGGGCTAGGGGGCTGGTCACTACCAGGTGTTTTTTCCCCTTAATGCATAGGATGCATTAAGGTGAATAAACACGTAGGTTTACAAACCCTTTAAGAGCTTCAATTTGTATGCAATCAGGCAGGCCCTTGCACTACATGGTTTTGGTAAATCTCAAGACAAAAATCAGCAGAAAATCTAATAGTGTGAATGGGGCCTTACTCTTACGATTTTTTACGTATGAAAACCGCACTAATTAATCGAAAATTGGATGTTGAGTTCACGTACGACAATAATTTTATAGTCTGCACATCCAGCTTTTGTTGGATGAAAAACCAGAATCGGCTGTCGAAAGCACCGTACTAACGATCCGAAAATCGTCAAATTGTTTGTTGGATGAAATTTTTCTTCCGATTTTCGTATTGTGTGTCCAAACCGAGTTTTACCAACCTCTAAGGAAACTGACAATCCAGTTTCATTCTGTATGAGACAAGCGACCTGGAGACCATCAACCTTTCTGGATGAGAACCCTAGGTCACACAAAAGCCTTTTCACACCATGGCAGGGCAATTTTTTTTGTTTTGAATAAAGTCCGAGATGGTTAAAATCAGTGTCACTTGTTATTGGAGAGGTTTCCTTAGGGTTGCCACCTCATCCCTTTAAACCTGAACACATATGAATTACACAGGTTCTGAGGCTAAATGAATGCAGATAAGGCACCAAGTGAGTTTAATTACTACCTTAATCAGCCACAGAACCTGTGAAATATGTGTTCGGGTTTAAAGGGATGAGGTGGCAACCCTAGGTTTCCTTCTTGTCTCATGGACACAACAGAAAGTGATGAAAATCTTTTCTTGGACCGTTCCTACGACAGCCAGTGTCCCCATTGAAAAACGCCCCCTCTATTCCTTTTACAGGCTATTTTTTTCCCCTTATTTTCATTCCCAGTGGCAATGATCAATAAAATGAATGTAAAGAATAAATTTTCCTAATGGGGACACAGAAGGGCAGCAGTAAAAACCTGACCGGGTTGATACTCCTTCCCTAATTTAAGATATACTTTAATCTTTAAATAATGTTATGTAGCTCATTGTGTAAATCTAATTTCATACACTAATTGTGTTACAGAGAATGGGTATGCTAGCACAGATGAAGAGGTGTCAGAAATCAGCCAAATGTCCGATGGAAGGTAGGTTTGTAAATTAGCAGAATGTTAATGACAAAAAGTGGACATTTACTATGGTTGGACAGCGCTCAAACAAGGCCTCTTAGTTTTGTATTGCCAAAACTATGCCATTTACCAGTGATTTGCTCAGCTCGCTAGTGTATGCTATCAAAAGATGTTAATTTTAGCAAAAGGGCGTGTGCCAGGATCTTGTCTTCCATACTAATGGTATGCACATTGTCGTTTGAAAAACACGAACGTAGTGATGTACTATGAGAGTATAAAGAGGAAGTTCATTTCTCAAGCGCCACCCTTTGGGCCCCTTCTGCTAATTCCCTGTTAGTAGAAGTTTGGTGAGCGTTGATTCGTGATTTTCAGACCGTACAAAACAAATGCCTTTTAAAATACGTTTAGCATAACTACATGCAAAGCAGCTTCATTATTATCCCATTAAAGAAGAGAAGAATTTTGACATTTCATCAATTGCCGCCTTACGAATTTTAAATCTAGATAACGAACGTCCCAGTTGTTCCTTGATTCAGCACATGCGTGTTTGTACTTTTGACTTTTGTGTGACGGATTTGTGTACTGACCATCCGAAAATCAGACATGGAGCCATCGTTCGCCAAAAATTTACTAGCCTGTCATCCAACATTTTTTGTCCGAAAATTGGAAAACAATTGTCTAAAGGAGTGTACTAATGGTAAGAATTTCGGACAACAGCCTGTTGAATGACAATCCCCTTCTGATTTTGGTACCATGTGTACGAGACTTTAGACAGTGAAATAATTTTTAGGTGTCTGTGCTTTGCTATACAATGTAGGGAGAAAGGCCTGAGAGGTGCTGTACGTAGCTTCCTAAAAACATCAGAGCACCCTGCCTCCTCTTAAGAGCCCTTGGCCCTGATTCAATCAGTAGGCTGGCTTCTTATAAGAGTTATGCAAACAAAATGCCTTGATTGGTGGGTAATAGTCTGGAGTATAGGGTGTTCCATACTGAACCTCCATGAATAACAGGACTGAAATCTAATCAATGAAAGGGACGGGCAAGGGACAGTGTATGTTCAACCACCTCTGTACTATTGTATTTAAAAAAAAAAACACACATCAGGGAGGACTTTTATTTCTGGAGTGCCCGTCTATATATAAAAAAAAAAAAAAGGGTGGGTTTAAATTATCACTGACCACCAGTGATTGTGGGATCCTAAAAAGTAAAAAGCAAATGTAAGCAAACTTACTTTTTTGGTATTTTTTTTTTATAGTTAACAAAACAGTGATTATAAATATTACCAAAAATCTTTTACCTGTCCCAAAAAATTATATAAAATTAATTTGGGTACAGTGTTCCTGCACTACTTTTGGTGACTTCGGGGACGATTTCAATAGACATTTGTGCAGCAACCCGCACAGATGTCTCTGAAATCACTTCCGAAGTCGGACTGACATGAGGGTTCGAAATCATGCGAGTTCAGCTGAACACACACAATTTCAAACCCGCATCAGTGTGAACCTGGGCTTACACTGTGAAGCTAGCTAACATGACATAATAGTCGTTTCTCAGAATAGGTCTGGAAAACACAAACTTTTCAACAACCCTTGTAAAAAATTTCAGTTACAACAAACCTTATAAATGCAGGATTTGTAGCTAAAATAGGTAATAAAGTTGTAATCTGTTTTTTCCTCATTCTCTCATTGCAATTTCTGTTTTTCCTAGTGCCTCCTTTTCCTTTTCAATGAAAGGATCAAATAGCCATGATGACTTTAAATGGAAGGTAAAATGTGAAATCAGAGCAAATGCAATAGGTTTAAATTTATGTTTTATAACCAATAAAAAGTATTTATAAAAAAAACAAAATGTATGTTTTATTTTGTTCAAGGATTTTTAACAGAGCATATAGATGTGCAGTATACTTATATATTTTGTTGCTTTACAGGGGGAACCTCGCCTTTCATGGCAAGTGAAGGCAGTCTCTGCAGAATCTCTCAGCCCTTTACTTGAAGCCTCAACCAAAAATATCACCAAGTCCCTGGCATCCCTGACTGATATTCTAGAGGATGTTGGAGGGTTTACTCCTAGTTCACTGCGGAGCAGAGGCTCACACAGTTTTACGCTGCCACTGCGGGGAAACACATTGTAAGTCTGAAGCAAAAACATAAATAATGACTTGTTGGGCAAGTGAACACAGAGCAATTCTCTCATAACACAAAAACTATACTCCATTGAAGATGCTAGCCAACTCATAATTTATTGCACTGTGTTTAAAGTGGTTGTAAACTCATTACAACCACTTTAACCTACAGGTAAGCCTAGATTAAGGCTTACCTGTAGGTGCAAGAAATATCTCCCAAACCTAAAAGGTTTAGGAGATATTTGCAGGAATAGCAGCACCGATGTCTACAGTGCATGCGCCGTAGATATCAGGCGCACTGAGCGTGCCGTTTCTAACGGCGATCATGCAGCACCAGTGCGCATACACAGGAGTGACGTGATCACGGCTCCGGCCAGTCATACCGGATAGATGGCGTCGGAGGAGGAGGGCCGATGCCGGGGCTTCGATCTCAGGTAAGTAATTCATAATGAGCTAGTATGCTATGCATTATGCCTTTGCCTTGCAGGGTGTATTTTTTTTTCTTTAAGAGGCTTTACTTTCTCTTTAAAGCTGAACTTTGGAAAAGCAGCTAAATACAAAGGATAAAAGCATATATGAACAGGGCTGATGTAAGGATTTTTGACACCCTAGGCGAAACTTCATTTTGCCGCCCCTGACTTCACTCCCTTTGCCCTGCCCATGTAACCTATCTGACTATTACACTGACCTACCTGACCCCTACACTGACCTACCACTAACCTACCTGACCCCTACACTGACCTACCTGACCCCTACACTGACCTACCTGACCACTACACTGACCTACCTGACCTTTATACTGACCTACCTGACACCGATATTGACCTACTTGACCCCTACACTAACCTACCTGACCATTACACTGACCTACCTGACCCCTACACGGACCTACCTGACCCCTACACGGAACTACCTGACCCCTACACGGAACTACCTGACCATTACACTGACCTACCTGATTCCTAATACAATGTCAGTGTTCTTCACTCACTGGGGCCTTACATGCATCCGACGACTCTGCCAGTGCCAGGAACAAACCCTGCCTTGGTGCCTCCAGGCTTTAGCTGTCACCAGGCCCGGAGCACCCACTACTCCGATTCGATTAGGCTATAGCACACACTGCCACTGTACAGGACAGGCTGGGAGGGAGAGCGGCCTCTATGAATGGCAGTGACCTTGCGGGGGGCGGGGTCAGGGGTCTCACGTGACTTGGTATAGGAATCATGTATGGGCAGAGGCAGAGACTCAGAGAGAGAGAGCCAGACAGGTCACTGATCATAGGGCTGTGACACGCAAGGGATGTGTGCTTCCGTTCCAGTCCTCCAGTGCTGCTCTGCACCTTTGACACTACTTACTTACGGACAGGGTGGCTGCCACCTGAGTTAGTTACATGCTGTAAACAGCAGACAGAAGCATCCACTGTATACAGTCTCCACCGCACCAAAAACCTACATAGCGTGGAGACCGACAGAAGACGGAGAGTACGGAAACCAGTGGACCGGCGCCCTAGGCTGCAGTGTGCCCTAGGCGGCTGCCTAGTTTGCCTAGTGGTAGCACCGGCCCTGTATATGAAAGATGTTTTACCTGCCAAATGATTTGTAATCTAGTCCTTAGATTTACGCAATTCTATCACACAGCCAAGTCTAGCAGGGGAGGGGACCTGAACTTTCTCTGCTGCAGCTTCACTTTCACTTATAGGTCCCTTCCCCACCCTGTGACTGGAAAGTGAAAAGAGAAGCAGCACACTGATGAGCTCATCTTTTTGTCACTCTGCTCTTTCCCTCCATAAACATGGCTCATTGCTCCATCGCCATTCTTGTAAATAGACACAAGACAAAGGAGGAAAAGTATCCTGCCAGACACATTTGTAGGATGTCTAGTGCGAATGGCTCTCTTGAGGTCATTCCACAGCATCTCTGTGGGGTCAAACAACACGTTCACCTTATAAAAAAAAAAAAAAAATGCACAGGTTTTTTTTTTTTACACTGCAGTCTGTAAATAAAGCATTGCACCCGCAATCAGCAGATCGCAGGTGCAATGCCAGGCTCCTGCAGACTCTCAGTCAGTTGTCTGGCTGTACCTCCGGTAGGGCCAGGCAGTTTCTGAACTGCAGGAAGAAACAATGAACTATGAGAGCGCTCACCAGCACCCTCATAGTTCTTTAAGAGTTATGAGCTATCTGCTGCAGTTGCAGACGGTAGTTGTAGTTCATTCATTCACAGAACTCTGTCTTTTTTTAAATAGTGACAGTGGGTGCAGGGAGAAGATCCCCTGCCTACTGTCATGGGAAGGGGGGGATGGGGAGTACAGGCAGGTGTAACAAGGGTGAACTTATCCTTTAAGCTCCATGCACACTACTTTAGGCTATTAGTGTTTTTTGAGCTTCAGCATCTAGGAGCAGGAAAAAAAAAGGTTTTTAGAGTGTTTTTCCAGCAGAAAAAATGCTAAACGCTCCTAAAATCGCTTTTTTTTTTTTTTTAGCTTTTTTTTTTTAGCTTTTTTTTTTTTTCTCTTCATGTACTGTAAAAATGCTAATAAAATAAGAAACGCTCCTAAAAGCTTCTAAAACGCTACTGCAAGCCGGCATAAGCGTTTTTTCATCCAGCGTTTTTTTCTTTCTAGTGTTTTTTGAGCTTAGAAAAAAGCTAGTGTGCATGGAGCCTTAAGGGCTGGGCTCTGACTGGGCCACTTCAAAAGGCACATTTTCAACACCAGGAAAGAAAATGTAAATTTCCAGAAAGTAAACAGTTATCTGGTTTCCTGGTGCCGTCAAAGCAGCACACATATGGTTTATAACTCACTGCATGGGGAGTAATTCTTTGCAGGTAACATTTTTCATGATTCATATGTATGCTGCCATGGATAAGCATCAGGAAAAGAAAAGTACAGAAGGTAAGTATACAGTTTTCCATTATATTAAAGTACAGTAAAGTCCCTTTGGACTACAATAATTTATTTGGGTGAAAGGAAAAAAAACTATTGATGGACTAATTAGGGAAAATCCCCAAACTTGTTCTCAAGTCCCACCATCAGCTCATGTTTTGCAGGTAACCCACATAAACACAGATGGATTAATCAGGAGTTCAGCAATGAAGTTTAGCTGCTTGTGTTGGTAGTTGGGGAAATCTAAGAACAGGTTTGGAACAAATTGCATAAAGTAAACCTGTGTTTGGAGAGATATACAGTGCCTTGAAAAAGTATTCATACCCCTTGAAATTTTCCACATTTTGTCATGTTACAACCAAAAACGTAAATGTACTTTATTGGGATTTTATGTGATAGACCAACACAAAGTGGCACATAATTGTAAAGTGGAAGGAAAATGATAAATGGTTTTCAAATTTGTTTACAAATAAATATCTGAAAAGTGTGTTGTGCATTTGTATTCAACCCCCTTTACTCTGATAACCCTAATTAAAATCTAGTGGAACCAATTGCCTACAGAAGTTACCTAATTAGTAAATAGAGTCCACCTGTGTGTAATTTTCTCTCAGTGTATATACAGCTGTTCTGTGAAGCCCTTAGAGGTTTGTTAGAGAACCCTAGTGAACAAACAGCATAATGAAGGCTAAGGAACACACCAGATGACAGCTGATCACGGAAGTAAACAGAAGCCGATCTCCAGCTTTTTTTTTTCTTCATGCTAGTGCCAACCATTGCTGCTAATCAGTGCCCTTCAGTGCTGCAAATCTGTTCCCACCAGTGCCATCTATCAATGCCCTCCAGTGCTGCAAATCTGTGCCCATCAGTGCCTCCGGATCAGTACCACCTCTCCATGCTACCTATCAAGTGCCGCATCATCAGTGCCCATCAGTCTAGCCTATCAGTGCCCATCAGTGAAGGAGAAAAATTACCTGTTTGCAAAATGTTATAACAAAATTTGAAAGACGTTTTTTTTTTTTTTTTTTTCAAAAGGTTTTCGTTTGTTTAGCAGTGATGATTAAATACCACCAAAAGAAAGCTTTATTGGTGTGGAAAAAAATGATAAAAATTTTATGTGAGTACAGTGTTGCATGACCGCGCAATTTTCATTCAAAGTGTGAGAGCAGTGAATGCTGGCCTGGGCAGGAAAGGGGTCTAAGTGCTCAGTAAACAAATGGTTAAAGCAGGGTTAGGTTATGAAAACATATCCCAAGCTTTAAACATCTCATGGAGCACTACTGTTCAATCCATCATCCCAAAATGGAAAGAGTATGGCACAACTGCAAACGTACCAAGACATGGCTGTCCACCTAAACTGACAGGCCAGGCAAGAAGAGCATTAATCAAAAAAGCAGCCAAGAGGCCCATGGAAACTCTGGAGGAGCTGCAAAAAAACACAGATGAGGTGGGAGAATCTGTCCACAGGACAACTATTAGTCATGTACTCCACAAATCTGCCCTTTCTGGAAGAGCGGCAATTGTTGAAAAGAAAGGCATAGGAAGTCTTATTTGCAGTTTGCGAGAAGCCGTGTGGGGAACACCGCAAACTTGTGGAAGAAGGTGCTCTGGTCAGATGGGACCAAAATTGAACTTTTTGGCCTAAAAGCAAAACACTATGGGTGGTGGAAAAAAAACACTGCACATCACCCTGAACACACCATCCCCACCGTGAAACATGGTGGTGGCAGCATCTTGTTTTCGAGATGCTTTTCTTCAGCAGGAACAGAGAAGCTGGTCAGAGTTGATGGGAAGATGGATGGAGCCAAATACAGGGCAATCTTAAAAAAAAAACCTGTTAGAGTATGCAAAAGGCTTGAGACTGGGCTGGAGGTTCACCTTCCAGCAGGACAAGGACCGTAAACATACAGCCAGAGCTACAATGGAATGGTTTAGATCAAAGCATATTTATGTGTTAGAATGGCCCAGTCAAAGTCCAGACCTAAATCCAATTAAGAATCTGTGGCAAGGCTTCAAAATTGCTGTTCATGGACGCTCTCCATCCAATCTGACAGCACTTAATTTGCAAAGAAGAATTGGCAAAAATGTCACTCTGTAGATGTGCAAAGCTGGTAGAGACATCCCCAAAAAGACTTGCAGCTGTAATTGCAGCAAAAGGTGGTTCTACAAAGTATTGACTCATTGACTTATTTGTAAAGACATTTGGAAACCAATTATCATTTTCCTTCCACTTCACAATTATGTGCCACTTTGTGTTGGTCTATCACATAAAATCCCAATAAAATACATTTACTTTTTTGGTTGTAACATGACAAAATGTGGAAAATGTCAAGGGATATGAATACTTTTTCAAGGCACTGTATAAGCTACCATTTTTGAACCTGCTTCTGAAAAAACCAGCTGTCTGGCTTTCATGCCTATCCAGGGCATTATTATATTGTGAGTCACTGATCTTAAATTATTATGCAGATTTCCTAATCAATGGATTAGGATAGGATAGGATTCCTATCCTAACTTTGTGGTGACTTCATTCTCAATTGTGCTAGGAAAGTAACTCTCAAAAATACTTAAGCCAAAGACAGCCAGGCAATTAGCATTTTAGGGGGTCAGAAATTACAACATCTGCTTTTCTCTAAGTACAGGTAATCTTAAAGTCTTATAGAGTATTATTTACCCATGTTAATTGATATACGGTACTTTCTTTGGTCTTGGATAAACCAAAGCACACATGTTCTTTCTGCTATGTTAGAACTGCATGGTTCCACGATACAAGTTAAATTGACAGCATATACAGAGATAACATGCACATTATTTACCACAAATACACACATAACAAAAAATTGATTACCATAATTTTCTTTTTCTAACTCATCATCATGGCATGCCACAGGAGTTGATTCTGCCTCCAGCGTAAGCCTCTAGAAAATGTATCCCACCCTAGCGGATCCTAGCCTTTGCTAGATACTTCTAATTTTGGTGGGCTCTTGTGATGCCATGGGATGGTCAGAAAATACAAACTACATTAATTTTTGGTAAGCATTTTAAAATTTTCCTACATCTCAATGGCACTACACAGAGAAAATACAGTAGTTACTAAAGATTGGGTGGGATATAGTCATTTTTAATATTTCTTAGAATCAGCAACCAATGTTTTTTTTGTCCAAATTAAACATTGGTGAGTGCGGCAAAATCTACACAGTTGTGAGACGTAACTTTTGACTTGCAGATCATCTCAATCGACACCATCTATAATGTTACCCAGGGCATGGGTATAGTGCGCATTAAGTGTGTAGTCACCCCTTCTGATGCCAAAAGAGAATTTGTCTGGCCTATGAGTCTGGGCTATAAGTCTGGCCGATGACCTTGGTGATTCATGTAAATAGCATTTTCAGGGAAGCCTCTGTGTTCCTGTTTCTCCCTCTAGGAATCAGGAACAGTTGTTCTGACTTTCTAAACTCCACCGTAGCATGGAGAAAAGCTTTCAGGATTCTGTCCACATTGATCAGATGACCTTAGCCATCCTCTGTCATGGTAAATGTTGGTCAGACTAGTTCCTGATTGAGTTGGAACCTGGATGGTAGAAAGTCCATCCTCAGCAAAGGGACGAAGATTCCATTTAGGATAGCAAGGTTCTCTTGGTGGTCTCACACATACAGTAAGTCCCCTACATACAAACCTTTGAGTTGTGAACTTTCAAAGATGCAAACGTGTTTGCACAGTTTTTTTTTTCTGTTCAACCCAGGGCTGAATGAAAAAAAACTGACAGATCACTGTACCAACACAAGCAATGTTGGTGCAGCGATCTCCCCAGCTGTGCCTATGTGTTCTGACTGGGGGACTCCCCCCGCCAAAACACACTGATCAGTGCTTGCAGCCTTTGTCTGCAAGCACTGATCTTTGTTAGACTTACGAACAAATTGGACTTACAAACAAACTCCCGGAATGGAACTCGTTCGTAAGTAGGGGATGTACTGTATAAAAACTCTCAAGAACTGCATCACTAGCCTGTGACCCACGATGTGCTTGTGAAAGCTGATAAGGTATAGATCTTGACTTGGAGAATTAAGACTCAGTTCTATATGAAGACCTGTCTTAAGAAATACTAATATGCTGTGTACTTGCAGTTTCTTTGGATTAAAGTCAGATGTGAAATTCAGTTATTCGTCTTGTTTGTTCCTGGTGTTCTGTTTTTTAATAAGGTGCTTACCACTGTATCTAGGCATCAGTGGCGGCCCATGCATCAAGGGCGCACGGGCGCCGCCCCCTCTATCACCAATAGATAGATTCATGCAATGCATGAATCTATCTATGGCCGCTGCTGCCACCCCCTATTCAGGCGCCCAGCCCCTTTTCAGGCGCAGGGCGCTTGAATTACAGCGGCGGGGGGTGCTTTTGAAGCACCTGATTAGAACCATAGGCTCTAATGGGCTTCAAAAAAGGTGACCTGGGAGCACAAACTGTGTTAGAAAAGCGTATGAATATTTGCTTTCCTAACACTAAACCGGCTGTCACCTGATTGGCTGAAACAACAGGCGCCGCTATTGGTCGCCTATCGGGAGGAGAGGACGGGAGATGAGGACGGCAGGAGATGCACGAAGGACCCCGCTCGTCGCCGTCACCCGCTGCCTCACCAAGACAGGGTAAGTGCCAGGCAAGCGGGCAGGGGGCACACTGGCAGCATTTGATGGGCACATTGGCTGCATTTGATGGGCACACTGGTAGAATTTGATGGGCACAGTTGCAGTGTTTGGCACAGTGGCAGTGTTTGATGGCACAGTGGCAGTGTTTGTGGGCACAGTGGTTGCGTTTGATGATTTTTTTTTCTCAAAAAATGTTTGCGCCCCCCAAAAAATTTTGAGCACCAGCCGCCACTGCTAGGCATCCTCCCCTCCTGTGCCTTCTCCTCTCAAAAATCCGGTTGTCAGTTTTGAGTCAGGCACAGATCCTGATTGCGGATCTGGCACAGGAGGGAGAAACACAGTTGCCTGGGGCACAATAATAGGACTGCAAACACTTTAAGTAGATCTTGGGCTAGCTTGTTTAGGAACTTGTAAATCAGGGGAACATGAGTAAAGGTGTAAGCGCTACAAGCTGGCCTAGGTTCAGTGAAACCATCGATTGGTACTGCCTGAGCACTGAAAAATTTTGGGTTGAACTTCACCACCTTTGTGTTCAGGGGAGACAGAAACAAGATCACCTCAGATTGGCCCCATTTCTTCACCAGCATGTTAAACATCATAGGGAGCAGGGACCACTTGTCTAAAGCATAGTGAGAGAGTGTTTAGGCCAAGGTGTTCAATGGTCCTTGTACATACATTCCCAAAATGTGGCTCAGATTGAAATGTGGCCCACTTCATGATCCAGGTCATCCTGCTCAGCAAAGTCCTGCTGCAAATTTCTTCATGCTTCCTGACACGTTCTACCGCTGTCCTGTACATATGTAGAGAGACAGGCTGCCCCTTGACCACCTGGGTGAAAGTCTGAAGCGGGCAGGTGGCTACACTGGGTTTCAGTATATTGAACACTGAGAAGCACTAAAATCCCACTGACCCTGACTCCTTTGCAATGTGCCCTCCAAGATGGTGTATCTGAAGTATGTGTTATCCTTTTTATGGATCAAATATAGTAGCACATTTTCTGAGGTTAAAGCGGGGTTCCACCCAAATTTTGAACATTATCTCTATGCATTCTCTTCCTTGCCTAGATGCTGACATGCTGTGTAAAAAAATTTAAATCGCCGTAATTACCTTTTTTTTTCTAATCTTCTTTGCACTTCCTGGTTTTCCTCCCATGGGAGTAGGCGTGTTTCTAGCCTCTCCCAGACCTCCCACAGTCCCCTGGGAGCTAGTCTCAGGCTTCCCAGCATGCATTGTGCAACAGCGTCATCACAACATCTCTGCTCCCAGCATTCACCGCATCCAGGAAATACATGCTTGTAGGCTTCAAATGCCCACAATGAAGATGGAAACCGCCTTCAGTGAATTTTATAAGTTATTCTTTACAACGAAATCGGACACAGGCGGACTTATTACACAGAACATGTGAGTAGATAATCATGAGAAGAAAAGTTTGTGTATGAACTCCAAAAAAAAAAAAACGATAGATAGGTGGACCCCCGCTTTAACTTTGCCAGAGTGCCACCACTCTATCAAGAGAGAAATGGTCTTCCTGACGGTATTGAAATGTGCTCCCAAGTAAGTCATAGTCTGATTGGGCACTTGGTGACTTTTTGCAAAGTTTACAATCTACCCAAAACTGTTGAGAGTAGTGAAGACGTCTTTCCTTTGGCAAAGCAGATGGTGTCTGTTGTGTGCTAGGATAAATACTTCATCAAGGTAGTGGTGGATTCTGATACCTTACTCCCTTAACAATGATATGACTACCAGAAAGACTTTCTAGAATTCCATGGGGACGTTGAGAGGCCAAATGGCAGGCACATGAATTGGTAGTGGAGATCTTCCCCTAAACAGAAATACAAATGAATTTTTTTTTTTTTTTATGAGAATGTGAAGATACATGTCCTGTATATCGATGGATGCCTGGATATAGAGTAGTGCATTAGTACTGACGATGCTCGCTGCCTAAAGACCTGAAGTGAAGGTGTAAGCTGAGGCCAGATCTAGAAGGGCTAAAGTGGAGAGGTAGCAAGCAGAGACATATAACTTGTATTACCTGAATGCAACAAAACTTTTTAATGCTCCCTACCTTCTCTGTTTGGGCTGTTCCTTTAGGGGTGACTGCTACATGGTACAAGGTGCTACAGAATTCCTACTGTGCATTTAATTCCGGCTGCAAGAGATACAAGCATTAGGATTTGTTCACCCTGTATCACCACTTTACCAGACCTTAGACCAGAGTCGCCCTCCTAGGATGTACCAAGATTTTGTGGCAATCTCTAGTGCTGCCAGAATGTGACCCGTGTCACACTGGCCCTTTCTGGTTTAAATAGCCATCATATGATCACCTCATGGTAGTGCCTGTACAGAACAGCTTGCAGAGCCACTCAATTTTTTTAGGGATGTGCTGAATGAGCGACCAGTGGCTGGAGCACTGGTGTATGTTCTAGCAAACTTTCTTGCCCCAAGGCCCCAATCTTCACCTTGCTTGCACAAAGTCCCGTGCATAGCAAAACAAGTGCCCAGCAGCTAGGATGCATGTCATGCATTCCAGCACTTTATATTTTCACCATAAAGCCATGGGACACATTGATATGGAAAAAAACAGAAGCAGTCAGACCAGTTGGAAATATTTAGAGGGCATGGAAGCACATGAAGACCGTGGTCATTGTGGCAGGCTATACTGGGCAAAAGCAATAGGAACCCTAACTCCATGTACCACTGTAAGTAAACAGTCTGCTTTTAACCATAAGACAAGAGACACTATGGCAGTCATGACAAGCTATTATATGTTACAGCACCTTGGGATCAGCAAAGTGCTAGAAAACTCATTTAAAGGCTCAAGAATTCATCACAACAGATCCATTGCATCTACTGAAGCAGGAAGGGAAACTTCATTCTGAAGACAGGAGGATAAAAAAGGAATGCAAGGGCAGCACAGTGGAAAAGTGGTTAGCACTTCCACCTAGCAGCACTTGGGTAGTTGCTTTGAATCCCAACCACTGCTTTACCTGCATGGAGTTTGCATGTTCTCCCTGTGCCTGTGTGGGATTCCTCTGGGTATTCCGGGTTCCTCCCACACTCCAAAGACAAGCTGGTAGGCTAATTGGATCCTGTCTAAATTGGCCCTAGTATGTATGAATTTGAGTTAGGGGCCTTAGATTGTAAGCTCCATGAGGGCAGGGACAGATGTGAATTTACAATATATAAATAAAGCGCTGCGTAAACTGAAGGCTGCCAATGACAGCTGATCATGTGATGTAAACAGAGCTGGTAATCAGCTATTTTTTTTCCTCACGCTATCAGCTATCAGTTACATGATCAGCTATCAGCCAATGACAGCTGATCATGTGATGTAAACAGAGCTGGTAATCAGCTATTTTTTCTCCTCACGCTGATAGCATGAGGAGATAAAAAAGCCGATCACTGGCAGCTGTCAGTGGGACATCGGTCCCGATCAAGGAGAGCAGCCGCCGAGTCGTCTGTGCCCACCAGTGCCACCTACCAGTGCACAACAGTGCCCCCCATCAGTGCACAACAGTGCCACGTATCAGTGCCCACAGTGCCACCTATTAGGGCCCACAGTACCACCTATCAGTGCTACCTATCAATGTCACCAATCAGTGCCTCATAACCAGTGCTGCCTATCAGTGCCACCTACTAGTGCCCATCAGTGCGATCTATCAGGGACACCTATCAGTGGCAACTATCAGGGCCCATCAGTGCCGCCTTATCTGTGCCTATCAGTGTAGTCCATCAGTGCAGCCTCATCAGCACATATCAATGAAGGAGAAAAATTACCTGTTTGCAAAATTTTATAACAAACTACTTTTTTTTTCAAAATTTTCTTGCTTTTTTTGTTTGTTTAGCAAAAAATAAAAAACCCCAGAGGTGATCAAATACCACTAAAAGAAAGCTCTATTTGTGTTAAAAAATTATAAAAATTTAATTTGGGTACAGTGTTAAAGTGTGACAGCGCTGAAAGATGAAAATTTGGCCTGGGCAGGAGGGGGGTTTAAGTGCCCAGTAAGCAAGTGTTTAAAGGACAATTCCGTGCAGCATAAAGCATCAACCAAATTATGCTCTATTTAGAGTAGTCAATGAAGCAATGAGAGCAATGAAAGTGATGAAGTCTCTCTTTATTAGTTTACTGTTTGTATATATTTATATCAGCAGTAACTGTTAACATTGGATTACTGTTTAGTCCTAGGCAATCCCGAGGCCCTAACACATCTCCTTTAACACGCAGAAAATCTTATGACAGAGGACAGCCCAGGTAACTCTCTCTTTACATTTAAAGTGGAATAACACATTAATTCAATGAGTTGGCTATCTATAATAAATAAAGTGGATATTTATAATAAATATATAAGTATATATATATATATGGCTTTTTTTTAAAAACTTTATTGCAGGTGCCCAGATTTGACACCTCCATCTTCGCCACCTATGCGTCTTCGCAATGACAAAAATGTGTTTTCTCGCTTGACAAGTAATCAGAGCACAGGGACAGCACTGGATAAGTAAGAAACCTAACCCTCTTACCTGACACCTAATTCACTTTCATCATAACCTTTTACCCTGTCTTTGTAACATTTCCCGCTCTGTTTCTAACACTGCACTTTCTCTGTAGGTCTGATGAGAGTGACTGCCCTTTCACAGATGTCTCCAGGTACTATGATAGTATTTTGGATTACCTTCCTTGTATGTATGTTGTTTAATTAACCTGCCATGATCTTTTTCATCTTTATATCTATATTCTTATTTTCCTGAGAACAAACTCACCGTCTACCTTCAATGTCCATCATAACACATTCATTTTAATATTACCTTTTTGCGTGTACAAATACTAGGTCTCTTAAAAGCGATTCCCTGCTATTCCTTTTATTCATTAATTGACTGACTAGATACTTTTAGAAGTGTGTGTTTGTGTAGTGGTGCCAAGTGGGTTGGTGGGCGCCTTTGCAATGGTGGCAGGGGGATTGTACATACTGGGGTATTGAGGGCTCACACATCTTTTCCACTGGTGATCTAGCAACTACAATTTAGGTGCCCCAGATGTGCCAACTAATTCTTATGGATGCCCTCATGCTATGTTATTTCCAAATTCTCTGCTGCAGATTCCTTGCTTGACTAGAACTAGACTAGACTACGCACCAAAAGGCCACTAAACTAAAACTTAGCCTTTACTGTAAATCATAAAAATAATATAAATGACCATATCAGGTATACCTACAGGATGAGGTCAATGTCAATATATATAAAAATCAATGTTCTATCTCTGTGTTGTAATATTAACATCTACCAAGATTAAATGGTGAAAACTTCTCTTGAATATATATGTATAGACAATATGAGGGTTATAATTTCCTCCTATATTCAATATAAAGGCTCCAGGCTGTATTAGAGGATATGTAAATTAAAGGTCTACTCACCAACACCCCCTGGTATCAAGAGATGGGGGTATATCTGTCTCTTCTTTCCATCTTTTCACATATAAAATTGATATGAACAGAATAATAGAAGATATGCTAGTAAATACTGTCTTACTGAGGATATGGGCTATCTATCTTCTGCCCTATGAAATTGTCTATCTCTCAGATATGTGATACGGTACTCTCATCCATGTGGACACAAATAACCACTAATGGACGAGCTCCATATATCACCATATCCACAAAAAAGCTTCTCTCTCGATCAAGGCTACATTGACACAAGGCACATCTCGTCCCCCCAAAAAAAAGAAAAATGGAGGGGAGGGGGGAAATGAATGTGTCAGGACAAAAATGAAGATTCTTTGCTTGTGCAGATAAAGATATTTGTCCAATTCATTTTGTGCAAATCACCAGAACATCTACTTAAATAGCTCACCACTGAGTGAAATGCATTATAGGGGGTTACTCAGGTGATGTTGCCATTTGCACTAGATTAATTAATACTTATTTTTACTGGCTTTTTATATTGGAGCATGGCTTGCCTTTCTCTACAATGCTTGCATGTTGAACCTAGGAAAGACTGCTTGGGGAGCACCTGTAGCTGGGTTAGTCATGTTAGTCAATAGAGAAGCAGCAGTTGTGCAGATTCACCTGCACATCCAAGTTTGGCAGGCATACAGGGACAAAAGGTGCATGACCCTGAACACACACATTGTCCGCATTTGGGGCCGTGCACCCGTCCCTACATACCTGTGAAATTCAAATGTGCAGATGAGTTTGTAGAGCCGCTACATCTCCATTAAGTAACATAGGTTGCCTGCACACAGCTCCAGACGCATGAACAAACAGGTCTTACATACTGTACAGGCCCCCCTGTGTGAATGAACATCCAGAAAATTGCTCCAAGTTAGTCAGATGCTTTGTAAATACTTATTTAAATGAATACACTTTACAGATTTAAAGGCTAAAACAGAACATGTTTTACCCTCATTATTAACTAATCTGCATAGGTGTAAGACCCTTATTTGAAGTACAAGTAGCATGTGATAAAGTAATGTTGAAACTACCATTCCTAAGCACCTTCAATAGCACTAAGAATTTAGAGTGATGCACGTGAACAAGTAATCAGCATCAGTGTAATAAGTGTGCTAGGCCAGTGCCACATTGTTGCTGATTCTGGTTGCATTCACTTTTCCCCCTTACAGAAATATTAGGGTGAAATAATGTAAAGTTATGCACTTGGGGGATAAAAACATGCACACATCATACATTCTAGGAGAATAGCTAGGGGAGTCTCCACAATGGTGGAGAAGGATCTGGGTGTTCTGGTAGATCATAAACTTAGTAATAGAATGCAATGCCAAGTTATGGTTTCTAAAGCTAGCAAAACACTTTCTTGCTAAAAGAGGTATAGACTGCAGAGAGAGACACCATTTTGCCCCTGTACAAATCATTAGTAAGACCTCATTTAGAATATGCAGTTCAGTTTTGGGCATCAGTTCATGAAAAGGCTATTGGGGAACTGGAGAAAGAGACATAGAAACATAGATAAGTGACAGCAGAAAAAAGACCAAGTAGTCCAACAAGTTTGCCCCCCCCTTTTTTTTTTAAGTGCAGAGAAGGACAACCAAACTGATAAGGGGTACGGGGGAGCTCAGCTATGAGGGAAGATTAGCTGAACTGAATGTATTCTCTCTTGAGAAGAGGCGATTAAAGCGGTTGTATACCCGCACTTAAATTTTTATTTTTTTCAAAACAAAAAAAATGTAAGGCAAAGGCATAATGAGCTAGTATGCAGCGCATACCAGCTCATTATGAAATACTCACCTTAGAAAGAGGCCTCGGCATCTGATTCCAGTCCAGGAGCTGACATGTGGTGGCCACACAAAATATTGACACTTTGGGCCCAATGTGAACATTTTCACTTAGGGGTGTACTTACTTTTGTTGCCAGCGGTTTAGACATTAATGGCTGTGTGTTGAGGTATTTTGAGGGGACAGCAAATTTACACTGTTATACAAGCTGTACACTCACTACTTTACATTGTAGCAAAGTGTCATTTTTTCAATGTTGTCACATGAAAAGATAGAAGAAAATATTTACAAAAATGTGAGGGGGTGTACTCACTTTTGTGAGATACTGTATATATCCAAATTACCAGTGGGGACAAATTAAACCGAAAGACGGACCGCAATTGGCCCGTGGGCTGGACTTTGGGCATGCCTGCTCTGGATGAACTGTGGGAATGGGATTATGTATATGTAGGTTTCCTAATAGTTTTTTTTTTTTCTATTGGTTGAACTAGATGGACTAGAATCTTTTTTCAACCTAACTATGTAATAAAATAAAAAAAGTGCCCAACTGAAGTTAGGTATCTACAGTGGAACCTCGGTTTAAGAGCAACTTGGTTTGAGAGCGTTTTGATTTGCGAGCAACTTTTTTAAAAAAAATTCTAACTCGGTTTGCGAGTGTTGTCTCGCAAGACGAGCCTAATTCAACCTAATAGAGCCTGTAGTACCGCATTTGGCCTGACGTGCGGGGGCGCAAGAGCCGAGCAGAGGCGAACAGCGTCGATCTCAGCCGATCACCGTCATTCGGCAATGCTCAGAAAGACACAGAAATTCACGGAAATACTCAATTTCCGAGCCTGACAGTTGCCGAGGTCAGCCGATGTGTCCTCGGGCCTTTCCGGCTGTTTCCGAGGCTCTCCGGCGCCCCCACACCGCTTTGATATGCGAGTACTTTGGATTAAGAGCATACTCCTGGAACGGATTATGCTCGTAATCCAAGGTTCAACTGTATATAAATGTATAAATTATTACAGACAACTAATTTGAGAGCACCTTCTGAGGCTGGGTTCACACTGTTGCGAATTGGATGTGGTTTCACCACATCCAATTCGCATAGCAGGAGACTGTGACCGGCTCTCCATGGAGCCAGTTCACATATCTCCACAGCGGCTCCGGTGCAAATTGCACAGGTGTCCTGTGCGTCTTTTGGTCCCTTTCAGGTCCGAATTCAGCCAAAAATTCGGGCTGAAATCGGACCTGAAACAGTGAATGGGGACGCACCGGACTCCTGCTGTGAGCTGGAGCGTGCTGCAGTGTGAACCCAGCCTAAAGGTGTTAGATAAACTTCTGGATAGGATATAACAAGGAAAAAAAGAACCTACATAAAAAAAACTGGTCCAGCAGCGAAAAGATTAAAGATGCCATTAGCAAGACATAACAAGTATGCAGTAATGATTTTCTGGTGATGCATACGTTTACTTGAGTGTTTTGTATAAGAGGCATGAATGTTGAGGTATTTACTATGTTTTTGTTTAATGCTCCTCCTATTATTTTCTTTTTTTTCTTTTCAGGGGTGTAATTAGTCCTGTTGGAGGGTTAAAGGGTACCAGAACAGCTCCTCTGCAATGTGTAGCTATAGCTGAGGGTCATACAAAACCTGTCCTCTGTGTAGATGCTACAGAAGAACTTCTGTTCACAGGTTCAAAAGGTGAGGATTTGTAAGGCTATATTAAAACTAACATTTAAGTTTTGGGTTTAATAAATAAAATCTGAACTGCTTAGAATTTCTTTATTTTTTTCCATCAAAAATCACATTTCCATTTTTTTTTAAATGCAGTGCAACAAATCTTATTTGTAGGGTTTGGACCAAGGCAGTTTCAGTGTAGTGTAGTAAAACCGTGTCAGTAATCTTGACATTAGTGTATAGCTAGAGTAGGGACAGTTTAGATAGCATCAGTGTCGTGACGATTGAACACCGTCTATTTGATTGCGTTACTGCCATTTTAACGCCATTTACTTCTGTGTGTGTTACTGCCAGTTTAACCCCATAATGTTTTGTGTGCGTTACTGCCAATTTAACGCCATATCGTTTTGTGCGTTACTGCCAGTTTAACTCCGTTTACTTCTGTGTGCATTACTGCCAGTTTAATGCCATATAGTTCTGTGTGCATTACTGCCAGTTTAACGCCATATAGTTCTGTGTGCGTCACTGCCAGTTTTATGCCATATAGTTTTGTGTATGTTACTGCCAGTTTAACACCATATAGTTCTGTGCATCACTGTACGTTTGCCGCATTATATTGCAGTGTATTATAGTTTATTCGTGGAGTCTGTCTGTGTAGTGTGAGTACTCAAATTAAAGTACACCAAACACTTCTTTATATTGATTAAAGTGCATCTACGTACAGATTTCAACTTCTTCTTTACATTTGCTCACAAGCACCACCCCCTCCCTCCCAATAATGTCTGGGAGGACAACAAGGAGAGGCAGATGTTCCCTTGGCACTGTTAGAGGGCCAGCAACAAATGTGTTCACAGGCAAAGGTGGACATGGTGGTCAGTCCTCAGGCAGGACATAATTTCCTCTGTTTAGTGAGTTTGCCCGTGCTATCCAGCCACAGCATGCAGAGGAGGTTGTGGACTGGCTTACTAAACCTTCCTCATCCTCTGTCACACAAGCAGAGACAAGTGTGCAGTCCCCTGCAGTTGCCAGAGTGGATAAACCTGCCTCCTTGTTCACATCTATTCCTGCCATAGCCTCCAACATCAGCCATTGAGGAGTCAGCTGAGTTATTTGACCACAGCGTCAGCCACTTGAACCTTGATGATGCCCAGCCATTACTGGATTCAGATGTTGGTTCTGAGGTTGAGGATGACAGGAACATGAGGCTAGAGAGAGCACATCTGCCAGCAGCACACCACCAGCTGTAGACTGTAGCCGGCAAATTTCTCTGCCCCAACTGCTGCCAGGGAAAAAAAATACAATGCCTGCCACCCACATGCCCAGCTTCTGAATGCAAGCTTATCAAAGCTGTTGGCTCTCCAACTTATGCCTTTCAGCCTGGTGGATTCTGCCCTCTTCCGTGAATTTGCACAATGTGCTGTACCACAATGGCAGGTTCCCAGTCGCTACTACTTTTCATGTAAGGTCGTTCCATCTCTCTACCATCATGTGGAAGGGAATGTTCTGACATCATTAGGGAAGGCAGTCAGCTGTAAAATCCACCTTACTGCTGACACGTGGTCCAGGAAGCATGGGCAGGGACGATATATTTCGTTCACAGCACACTGGGTAACACTGCTTGCAACTCGAAAGGATGCAGGACAGGGCTGCAGCTTGTTGTGCCCCCACGTCTCCATACAGCTGGTGGTGATGATGCCAGACCTGTGAGCTCTACCCCCTCCTCCTTCTCCACCACCTCTATGCCCTCCTCTGCAGAATTGTCCTATGAACATCAGGTACCCCCTAAACGTTCAAAGGGCTAATCCCAGAGTCAGGCTAAAAGGTGCCATGCAGTGCTTCAGCTGGTGTGTTTAGGGGACAGGAACCACAACGGAGCAGAGATTCTTGCAGCTCTGCAGGGACAGGCCCAGAGGTGGTTTACCAGTGTTAATTTTAGTCTTAGGACTAAAATGGCATTTTAGTTTTAGTCCCATTTTAGTCTTCTGCAATTGCTTTAGTTTTAGTCATATTTAGTCAACTACATCTCCAGTACATTTTAGTCGACTAAAATGTCCTACGTTTTAGTCGACTAAAATCTCCAGTACATTTCATTGCAATTAATTGCAATTTAGTTTTAGTCATTGTCTTTTGACTAAAATGGCATTTTAGTTTTAGTCTAATTTTAGTCTTTTGACTAAAATGGCTTTTAGTTTTAGTCGTATTTTAGTAATCTCAATTGTTTTAGTTTTAGTCGTATTTTAGTCGACTAAAATAGTATTCATTTTAGTCGACTAAAATGTTTTAGTTGTTTTAGTCGACTAAAATGTTTTAGTCGTTTTAGTCGACTAAATTAACACTGTGGTTCACACCACGCCAGCTGGAGCCAGGAATGGTGGTGTCTGATAATGGTTCAAACCTCCTGTCCGCCCTTAGACAGGGAAAGTTGACACATGTGCCATGCCTGGCACGTCCTCAGTTTGGTGGTGCAGCATTTCCTAAGTACGTACCCAGGGTTGCAAGATGTACTAAAGCAGGCCAGAAGAGTCTGTAGCCATTTCAGGTGGTCATACACAGCCAGGGCTCGGTTGGCTGAAAGTCAGCAGGAATTCCACCTGCCCATAAATCGCCTGATTTGTGACATGCCCACCAGGTGGAAGTCAACTTTGGGAATGCTGCAGCGGCTATAAATGCAGCAGAAGGCCGTCAACAAGTACCTGTGCCAGTACGGCACGACAACAGGCTCAGGCCGCCTCTGCTTTTTTTCCCCTCACCAATGGTTGATCATTAAGGATGCATGCACTGTATTGTCACCATTTGAGGAGGCCACAAGGATGGTGAGCAGTGACAGTGCATGTATCAGTGACACAATCCCTGTTGTGTTCCTGTTGGAGCAGACTCTGCGTGGCATTATGGTCAGGGCACTGGAGGCAGAACAGCAGGAGGACGAGGAGGACTTCCTTTCCTCTCAAGGCCCATTTTATAGAGACACCATCATTCCTATGTCACAGAACACACAGGAGGAGAGAGGGGAGGAGGATGAGGATTCTTACACTTTCATAGGCTTTGAAGAAGAGGAAGACATGCATCAATCTGTAAGCGATGGCTTTCCAACCCCAGGACCCTTAGGAGTAGTACGTGGCTGGGAGGAGGAAGTTCCAGATGTTGTCATCCTGAGTGCCCCCGAGTCTGCTTCTCAAACCTTGGTAAATTTGAGGCGCATGGGCAACCTCATGCTTCAAAGTGTGTGAAAGGACCCAAGATTACGTGGCATAAAAGAGAAGGATGATTACTGGTTGGCAACCCTCCTTGACCACCGTTATGAGAGGAAGGTCTCAGAACTCATCCCGTCCCCACAGAGAGTGCAGAAGATAAAATCTCTTGAGGACACGTTAAAGAGGATTTTATTGAATGTTTTTCTTGACTCCAGTAGGTTACAGTGTCGTGAAAAACATAGTTTTGAGTCTTCTGTTGGTCAAAAGAGGAGCGTTGGAGAAGGCATCTGCCTAATTGAGGCATTTCGGAATTTTTTTAGTCCTCGACGCCCAGGGCTGTCAGCGTCCACATCGGCAGTGTCTGCATCACATGGTGGACGAATAACTCGGGGCCAAAACAGAGATGGAGAGCTTTCCAGCTGATGATCCACTGACTTGCTGGGTCATGAGAATAGACCACTGGGCAGAACTTGCCCCGTATGCTATTGAGTTGTTGTACTGCCCTGCATCCAGCATGCTTTCAGAATGGGCATTCAGTGCTGCAGGAGGTTTTGTTACTGATCATAGAACGTGTCTGTCCACAGACTCCGTGGACCGTTTGACTTTTATAAAAATGAATCAGTCTTGGATTACCAGCTATGACGATGGTTAAGTCTTTTTGGGATGTGGAATCTCGGCAGGACTTCGAGGCTACCTAGCTTTGAGCATGTTCAATCATTTTATCTGGAAGAATGTTTTGGTATCAGTTTCATAAATTAAATTAACACCCAAAGACCAATTTTTCAGCACCTGTTTGACAGGTGCATATCATTGCAATTTTTTACAGCAAGGCCAATTCTTCCTTTTATCAAGAGTACATCTATAGGGTTACGGTGGGAAGGCGGCCCCAACACCCAAAGAGTAATTTTTCTGCACCTGTTTGACAGGTGCATATCATTGCAGTTTTTTACTTTAAGGCCAGTTCTTGCTTTCATCAAGAGTACCTCTATAGGGTTACGGTGGGAAGACGCCACCGACACCCAAAGACCAATTTTTACGCACCCGTTACTTGTATCCAAAGACAAAGTGACACCAGAATGCATCCAAAAAATCTCTAATCTTGTTCCCAGTGTACTACATTGTGGCCTCATCATAAACACTGGCTCCCCAGCTGTTGCCAAGCAAAATAAAGGCAGCTTGCAGGGAACCATTGTATGCCCAATTACTTGCATATAAGCCTTCAAAATGGGCATGTTTGATTTTTGACGTTCGGGTCCCATTGACTTTATTGGGGTTCGTTATTCGGGTCTGAACTTTCGCAGTGTTCAAAAGTTCTGGTACGAACCGAACAAGGGTTCGTTCAGCCCATCCCTAATTATAGGTTTTGGGACTCTAAATTTGAAAGTGGCCAAGGCAACATATAGCAAATGATCACTATATTCAGTGACAGATGGAAACTGTATAGTTGAGATGCTGTAATAATGCTGATCCTTATCTAGCTCTAGCTCAATTTTTGTGGGTATTTATAAAACAGAGTCAGGAAGAAATGAGATATTTTTCCATAAAATGTTTGGAACTTTTACTAATATATCAATTGCTAATTTTATACCAGTATATTTTCCTAATTTTAAAAATGCAAGACAAGTGCATCATTAGTTTTTTTTTTTCTATCTATCTATCTATCTATCTATCTATCTATCTATCTATCTATCTATCTATCTATCTATATATTATTTTTACAAAATGAAGCAAGGCATTACAATATACAGTATGTAAATACAATATACATTTATTTAGTCTTTACATTTGAACTATCAACAGCGTGACAATAGCAATGCATCACGTCAGGACAGTATCATGTAATTAACAGTTTTGCTATGGCATTAAGTGATGGCAGTCAAACCACCTTAACTTTCTGTGTAGACATGAGACGGGACAGGTTCAAAATACAATTCTAACTTCCTTGAAAAGCTTTTCTACAAAGAATATACAAAAACAATATCAAGAAAAGGTTAGTGTCTGGTAGTTCTTCCTCAGATGTGGGGGTTAGCATCTCTGATTCCTGCCGAAGCAGGGTAGAATTTGTCATAAAGAGTGGGAGCAGAGGTGGAAGGGAAGCAGGGGAGGTGCGTGGAAATAGTCACGAAAGAAAAGAAAGCAGTAGAAACAAGTCATACGGTAAGAGGGGGAGTAGTTGTACGTACAAAGGAGGAACAAGAGCTTCTCACAATGTCAGCATCCAACTGCCTCTGTTGTCAAAACTGGCTGCAATATCACGGTTCAAGGAGTAGCAAGACTAGAAATATAGTCATCAGAGTAACTAAAAATATTCCAATAAAACCTTTTTCGGTGAAAGGTTTTTATTCTTTACCTTAATTGTAGCAGTAAGCCGTATAATTCTAATTATTAGAATTTTTATCTTTTTCCATTATTTTTAAATACTATATTTAAAAAAATATACATTAAATAAAATATTTGACATTTTACCAGTTGAGGATTCTAATTGTAGGAGCTAAACCCTAAACAACTTTCTAGGACATATCCCATAAGTCTAGCTCTTTTCCCCCATCATTGATCCCAAACTGCTATTACCAGAACTTACTGACTACCATAGCAGGAGCAGCTGTCAAAGTACAGTTCTCCTGTGTAAATTATCACTTGCAGATTGTCTACAGGTGTCGTTGAGTAATACAGTGTAGCATTGCATTGTTACATTGAATTTACTTTTTCATTCATTCATTCATTCATTTAATTAAACATACTCCTTTTTAACCCTTTATTAACCCTTAATTAACCCAAATCAGTTCTAAATAACTTTTCACTTTGCTCGTAGCCATTATTTTACTGCAAATTTTTATTTAATGTGAATTATTTACCATTAATATTTAATCTTTTTTTTATCTGTATACATTTTGTGTGTGTGTTTTTTTGAGTATTGCATGAATAAATGTGCAAAATTGAAAAAATAAACTTTTTTTATTTGTAAATAACTCCATTATGCTTTGCACCAGAAACACCATTATATTGACATTTATACCAGACAAATTATCAAATAAAAAGCATAATTTTTATATACAGTAAAACTTCTTTAGCTTTAAAATAATTTTTGTGTCCTTTTTGTCTATAGACCGCACTTGCAAGCTATGGAACTTGGTCACTGGTCAAGAAATTGGTTCCCTCCGTGGTCATCCACACAATGTGGTATCTTTGAAGCACAGTCCCAACACTGGACTTGTACTTACTGCATCTGCTTCTTGTGTTCGGGTCTGGGATATTCGAGACTCTGCACGGTGTGTGCGGACTCTTATGTAAGTATTTTTTTTCTGTAGAATACTGTTATACTGTGCCATTAGCCACTGATCAATGCAAACTGATACCCTTTATTGCTTAAAACCTATTTTGTTGGGTTTTTAAAAGATGGAAGCTTTCATGTCACATGAAGTGTTTTGACAGGCACTATACAATATTAGTTATAATAACCACATAATTATACATAGAACAACAAATAGGTACAACGGAATACAATCGTTTTCTACCTTACACACATGTGTAATGGCTTTATTGGTATATACAAAATGATCAGGGCTTAAAGGATAAGTTCACCTTTAACTGCTTCCCGACCGCCTAGCAGATATACTGCGGCAAAAGGGCACGTACAGGCAGATTAACGTACCTGTACTTTGCCCTGTAAGAGGCGGCTTGCGGGCGCGCACACCGGGAGCTCCGTGAGCGTGATCCAGTCCGCGGGGATACCCGTGGTCGTCTCACTGTGAGGAAGAACGGGGAAATGCTGATGTAAACAAGCATTTCCCCTTTCTGCCTAGTGACACTGATCACCGCTCCCTGTAATCGGGAGCGGTGATCAGTGTCATGTCACACACAGTCCCTCCCCCCCACAGTTAGAATCACTCCCTAGGACACACTTAACCCCTACAGTGCCACCGAGTGGTTAACCTCACTGCCAGTCACATTTACACAGTAATCAATGCATTTTTAATTGCACTGATCACTGTATAAATGTGAATGGTCCCAAAATCACGCCAAAAGTGTCCGATCTGTCCGCCATAATGTCGCAGTCACGATAAAAATCGCTGATCGCGGCCATTACTAATAAAAAAAAAATATTAATAAAAATGCCATAAAACTATCCCCTATTTTTTAAATGCTATAACTTTTGCATAAACCAATCAATAAACGCTTATTGCGATTTTTTTTTTTTTTTTTACCAAAAATATGTAGAAGAATATGCATCGGCCTAAACTGAGGAAAAAAAATGTTTTTATATATTTTTTGGGGATATTTATTATAGCAAAAAGTAAAAAATAATGTGTTTTTTTTCAAAATTGTCGCTATTTTTTTGTTTATAGTGCAAAAAATAAAAACCGCAGAGGTGACCAAATACCACCAAAAGAAAGCTCTATTTGTGGGGAAAGAAGGACGTCAATTTTGTTCTGGAGCCACATTGCACGACCGCGCAATTGTCAGTTAAAGCGACGCAGTGCCGAATCGCAAAAAGTGCTCTGGTCTTTGGCCAGCCAAATGGTCCGGGGCTTAAGTGGTTAAAAAAATTAAAATAAATGCATATTTTTTTGCAGGTAAAAAAATTAGCATTTATTATTTTTTGTAGTAGGAGCCTCTAAAGCATTGCATCAGCGATCATTGCACCTGACAGGAAGACTCAGTGAACTTCCACATCGCTATGGTAATTCATTGAGAACAGCCACTAAGGATGTCGGGGCTTGTAGTTCATTCAGACAGTGAGTGTTGAATTCTTTGTGAAATGTTCATACACTTTTGATCTAAGACCTTAGGGGAAACATGCTTTTTTGGCACGGGAATAAAAGCTTCAATTGAAATTGCAAAATTTGTTTTTAATTCTTATTATTTGTAGATTCATTGACATTCACTGACACATCTCGCCAAAAGGAAGTTTTGTAGGGCATTTCACACACATTATTAGATATACAGGAGGAAATTTACTAAAACTGGTGTACACAGAATCCAGTGCAGCTGTGCACAGTAACCAATCAGCTTCTAGGTTTTATTGTCAAAGCTTAATTGAACACACTGACGTTAGAAGCTGATTGGTTACTATTAAGGATGAGCTCCGGCGTGTTCACACAGCCCACGTGCAGAGCCCGCCAGGAAGTCAGCACTGCGCTGCGCTAATCACAGGCAGTGAGACATTTACCCGATGCGTGGCTGCAGAGATCGGGAAATGTCTCACTGCCTGTGATTAGCGCAGCAGGGTGCTGACTTCCTGGCGGGCTCTGAACGTGGGCTGTGTGAACACGCCGGAGCTCATCCTTAATAGTAACCAATAGTGCACAGCTGCACCAGATTCTGTGTGCTCCAGTTTTAGTAAATCCCCCCAACAGTATCTGTATTTTGTACTCCAGTTGTGATCCTTTTCTCTGAGATCATTCTGATAACGTTATGCAGAAATTGTTACTGCAGTTTGACAAATAAATTGTCACTGGTTATATTTCCTTTTTCAGGTCATCAGGTCAAGTGGTATCAGGAGATGCATGCTCAGGTCTGGGTCTGCGCTCTATGAGCAGTCAGGGAGAACTGCAGATTAACCAGATTGCTCTAAATTCTGATGGAACCACTTTGTATGTAGCAGCCGGGAATGCAGTGAGAGCCTGGGAGCTGAGCAGGTGCAGTTATGCATACTAAGCAGATTGAATGGCATTATTAGGCATCTTTACACATACTTGCTTTACTGCTTGTTCCACTAATGTGCTTTTTTGCATTACATCAGAAAAGTGCTTTGCCTGTTATAGGATATTAGAATATATTTGATTAACAATTATTGTTTGCTGTGTTTACTTTTGACTGGCTGTACTAACCAATGATTAGTAGTGACAGTATAGTGTTAGGGTTAACTTAGGTAAGTTTATTAAATTAAAAGATCATTGAGAATGTAGAGTCCTTTGCATAAGAATAATTGTGGTCAGGAGAAGAGCGTAGTGTAATATTGTATACCTCTGTGGTCTCAGAAAGCATTGAGCAGCTCTGTGCTATATGTATGCTGGCAGTGCTGCATGTAACCGACCTCTTCAAGTACACAGTTCTAATTAGATTCAGGCAACACCACAAGTGTTCTCTTTAAGCATAGAACATGTTGAACGTTTGTGCCATCCCAGACCATGAAGACGGCATATGGCAGAAGGTGACCTTGTGGTGCTGTTTTTATAGTAGATTGTAATTGGTTATTTCTATCTGCATGTGTCTCCCATATAGTAAAAAAAATAGGTCTTTATTATGTGAAAGGTAAAAATGTTTATGTTAATTACAGTGGGGACAGAAAGTATTCAGACCCCCTTAAATTTTTCACTCTTTGTTATATTGCAGCCATTTGCTAAAATCATTTGAGTTCATTTTTTTTCCTCATTAATGTACACACAGCACCCCATATTGACAGAAAAACACAGAATTGTTGACATTTTTGAAGACTTATTAAAAAAAAAATCTGAAATATCACATGGTCCTAAGTATTCCGACCCTTTGCTGTGACACTTATATATTTAACTCAGGTGCTGTCCATTTCTTCTGATCATCCTTGAGATGGTTCTACACCTTCATTTGAGTCCAGCTGTGTTTGATTATACTGATTAGACTTGATTAGGAAAGCCACACACCTGTCTATATAAGATCTTACAGCTCACAGTGCATGTCAGAGCAAATGAGAATCATGAGGTCAAAGGAACTGCCTGAAGAGCTCAGAGACAGAATTGTGGAAAGGCACAGATCTGGCCAAGGTTACAAAAAAATTTCTGCTGCACTTAAGGTTCCTAAAAGCACAGTGGCCTCCATAATCCTTAAATGAAAGACGTTTAATAAGACTCGTGGCCACTCATTACAATTAGAAGAAAAGAGGTTTAACCTTAAACTACGTAGAGGGTTCTTTACTGTAAGAGCGGCAAGGATGTGGAATTCCCTTCCACAGGCGGTGGTCTCAGCGGGGAGCATTGATAGCTTCAAGAAACTATTAGATAATCACCTGAATGACCGCAATATACAGGGATATGTAATGTAATACTGACACATAATCACACACATAGGTTGGACTTGATGGACTTGTGTCTTTTTTCAACCTCACCTACTATGTAACTATGTTTGGGACAACCAGAACCCTTCCTAGAGCTGGCCAAACTGAGCTATCGGGGGAGAAGAGCCTTGGTGAGAGAGGTAAACAAGAACCCAAAGATCACTGTGGCTGAGCTCCAGAGATGCAGTCAGGAGCTGGGAGAAAGTTGTAGAAAGTCAACCATCACTGCAGCCCTCCACCAGTCGGGGCTTTATGGCAGAGTGGCCTGACAGAAGCCTCTCCTCAGTGCAAAACTGAGCTATCGGGGGAGAAGTGCCTTGGTGAGAGAGGTAAACAAGAACCCAAAGATCACTGTGGCTGAGCTCCAGAGATGCAGTCAGGAGCTGGGAGAAAGTTGTAGAAAGTCAACCATAACTGCAGCCCTCCACCAGTCGGGGCTTTATGGCAGAGTGGCCTGACAGAAGCCTCTCCTCAGTGCAAGACACATGAAAGCCCGCATGGAGTTTGCTAAAAAAACTCCTGAAGGACTCCAAGATGGTGAGAAATAAGATTCTCTAGTCTGATGAGACCAAGATAGAACCTTTTGGCCTTAATTCTAAGCGGTATGTGTGGAGAAAACCAGGCACTGCTCATCACCTTTCCAATACAGTCCCAACAGTGAACCATGGTGGTGGCAACATCATGCTGTGGAGGTGTTTTTCAGCTGCAGGGACAGGACGACTGGTTGCAATCGAGGGAAAGATGAATGCGGCCAAGTACAGGGATATCCTGGATGACAACCTTCTCCAGAGTGCTCAGGACCTCAGACTGGGCCGAAGGTTTACTTTCCAACAAGACAATGACCCTAAGCATACAGCTAAAATACAAAGGAGTGGCTTCACAACAACTCCGTGACTGTTCTTGAATGGCCTAGCCAGAGCCCTGACTTAAACCCAATTGAGCATCTCTGGAGAGACCTAAAAATGGCTGTCCACCAATGTTTACCATCCAACCTGACAGAACTGGAGAGGATCTGCAAGGAGGAATGGCAGAGGATCCCCAAATCCAGTTGTGAAAAACGTGTTGCATCTTTCCCAAAAAGACTCATGGCTGTATTAGATTAAAAGGGTGCTTCTACTAAATACTGAGCAAAGGGTCGTAATATTTAGGACCATGTGATATTTCATTTTTTCTTTTTTAATAAATCTGCAAAAATGTCAACAATTCTGTTTTTCTGTCAATATGGGGTGCTGTGTGTACATTAATGAGGAAAAAAATGATTTTAGCAAATGGCTGCAATATAACAAAGAGTGAAAAATTTAAGGGGGTCTGAATACTTTCTGTCCCCACTGTATATGAAATCAATCTAAATGTTATCAGAATTTGGAGTTGGGAAGCTTATGGGAATGAAATCCTATGCAAAACAATGCAATACACCGATTTGGTAGTATTTTACACCTGCCTCAGTGCAGCTTTTTTTTTCATACCACTGCAGGTTTCAGCTCATTGGGAAACTAACGGGTCACATGGCTCCAGTCATGTGTCTGACAGTCAGCAACACACCGAATGGGCGAGACCTAGTTATCACCGGATCCAAAGATCATTATGTGAAGGTTACTCATTTTCTCCCCATTTGCATTTTTTTAATTCATCACCCCATCAGTTAATAAAACATACCTGGGTAAAAAGCTTTACATTGTAAATGTATAGTTTCTAGTAAATTTAAAGAGATTGTACTACACATTTTATTTCAGATATCATGCATGTGTGCCCACAGAAAATCTTTGAATGCAGATATTGTATTTTATGTAAAGCTAAAAAATCAGTATCAACTTTAGTCACATATTCCTTATTCACACACCTTTCTGAAGTTCAGAAGCATCAGAGATAAATAAAAAATTGTGGATACATGTGCCAGTTCAAATAAAATAAATATGCCATAAAAAGATTTAGAGTAAAAATAAAATAAAAAAAATTAAACATGCCCTATAGATAAAGGGTAAGAAAATGTCACTCTCAGTATACTCGGTGGTGTCCTTATCGTCAGCAGCTCCAGCTGATGTGCACCTCTCAGCTGATTACATTTAGGAATCCATCTACCCATTTTTTTCCAGACCTAGACGGTCTCAGAGGTAGGTGGATGTAAATGAAAACAAGTCTTTTTACATCCGCTTGCCCATAGAGCTGCATGGAGCTTCCCATCTGGTCCACCTGAAAAATGGACCTAACTCCTCTCTACAGCTGATTATTTTAGTAATTTTTCTGCCTATAGCCCTGCTTTGGCTCCTAAACAGACTGAGTCCCAGGAATTTTACTCTCTACTCATCTATAGCTAATCAATTTAGTAATTCTTCTCCCTAGAGCCCTGTGGCTATAGGCGTCAGAAGAGAGTGTCAGGAAGTATACTCTACTCCTCTCCAGCTGATTAAATCAGGAATCCATCCACCGATAGCCCTGGTATGGTTCCAAAACAGATTTTGTGCCATGAATTGTATGCATCGCTCCACTGCGTCTGCACAGCAGTCACTGCTCTGTAAAAAAAAACTGCAATATTTATGATGAAAAAACACTGTACCACAAGACTTAAAGCGGAACTTTACCCATAACAACTGGGCAAAAAATAATGTTCTTTAGCAAGAAACATACATTCCACATTAATAATTATGCTACCAAAATGAGAGTGTGCTGTGAAGTGCTTTTCAGCATTCCTCCTGTTTCTTCTTTCTGGAAGCTGCCATTTTGCTGAAACCCAGAGTCCCAACAGTAAATCACAAAGCGGAACTAAACCCATCGATTTAATAGTTTCAAAGAACAGTTACATTGCTGGAGTTTCTAACTGTCACATTTGCTTGTTTCCAAACTGTCAATCCAATGGCTGGTGTCATAACTGATCGCATGTGCAGCACCACAGCAGTTGCAGATCAAACAGAAGCAGCTTCCTTGGCTGTAAAAGATAGGAGGGTTTAATTCTGCTTTAAGGTTGTCAGCAGATCAGCCTCTACAAATTCAGCAGTGCCTCTAAATGGAGAGCAACTGAGCATGTGCAGAACAGGGTGACACAGTGTATTACTGTATTTGAAATAGTATAAACACTTGTTTTGAATGTTTTACATGGCTATATCTGCAAAAGGGGCCAGCCTGAAGTCATCTAGTAGGACTTAATTTTCTGACTAAAGTTCAACTGTAAGTTTAGTAAAGAAATGTGCTTTGGATATGTGTATAGTTATTATTATATTTATTTTGTTGGAGTTCTTTTTTATTAATTGATTAAGCTAATCTTTTTTAGATTTGCTTGGTTATTGCCATCATACCCTGTGGATCATTCAGTATAATAGGGAATTGCTATAGAAAATAATGACAGTCTGCCTCTACACTTCTTACTGGCTGGCTGGGGGTGGTCTTACTAAAAGAAACTACATAACTTTCTTATAAAATGCATACAATTGTTTTAAATTGGTGTTGCTGCATTGCAGGTGCAGTGGAGGAATGTAATTAAATTCTATATGTCTGATACAGACAGATGAAGAGCCTGCTTTGGACTAGTTGCTTAGGGTTATTTGTGTTTATTCTGTTAGTACCAGAGGCCAGCAAATAAAAAAAGATATAGCTGAACATAGTGCACACTTACATATCTATAATATGCCAGCTAAGAAAGCAGCTGACTGATAACCACAGTAGCAATTAAAAGCTAACATGAAGATCTAAAGACATGCATGTAGCAAGCAATTCAGACAAAAACACACAGCTCCACCTATTAACCTTTAGCAACCTACTAAACAGTTTGTATGCCTTTAACCCTGCATATATGTTCAACTCATTCAAATGAAATATATATTATGAAAATAATATATATGAATATATTTTCTTTAATAATATAACTACACCATTATTATACCATTATATACTGTACACTCAACTAATCATTTTCCTTTTTTATGTTTATATGTTCAGATATTTGAATTGCACTCTGGGTGGGGAGGCAGCATTCCTCCTACCTACAATTTGGAGCCTCCACATTATGATGGCATTGAGTGCTTGGCTGTACAGGATAACATCTTGTGCAGCGGTTCCAGAGACAATGGCATCAAGAAGTGGGACCTACAGCGGCATGAGCTCATACAGGTTTGTCTTTGTAATCATCTTGTTATGTAAAAAAAAAAAATATTTCAAAGTTTTGTAAGACAATAGTAGATAAATATAGTATTATACCGTATATTCTTATTTTGATGCGTTTTCCTGCTTTTATTGTCAGCAGACATTATCTTTCTGTTCAATAGAACAGTATAAAGGGGAAGCATCCCCTATATATAGTTAGAGAACAAATTAAAGACACATAGTATAATAACATCAGTGGTGTAGTGGGTAGCACTCTCGCCTAGCAGTAAGAAGGGTCACTGGTTTGAATCCCAACCACAACACTACCTGCCTGGAGTTTGCATGTTCTCCCTGTGCCTGCGTGGGTTTCCTCCGGGTACTCTGGTTTCCTCCCACACTCCAAAGACATGCTGGTAGGTTAATTGGATCCTGTCTAAATTGTCCCTAGTATGTATGAATGTGAGTTAGGGACCGTAGATTGTAAGCTCCTTGAGGGTAGGGACTGATGTGAATGTACAATGTGTATGTAAAAGCGCTGTGTAAATTGACGGCGCTATATAAGTACCTGAAATAAATAAATAAAATAAAATAACATCTGAATTTTTCTAGTAACCTTCACATTGTACATACAGTACTTGACCATTACAGATGACCATTACAGGCATTGAAGTTTGTTCGAATCTAGAAAGAGCTTACCAGCAGAGGTGTCTTTCATTGTGGCCATTTAAATAAAGCTATCGGATACTGCTGATGGCTGTTCAGTAGGGCGTGTATGTGGTCTCAGATGTGGAAATGTAAAAAGGATAAGAAAATTGAGTAGAAGAGGTGAAACGAGGGGGGGTGTTTGTGGGAGGAAATCTGAAGGAAGAAAATCTAACACCCACATGGACCAAACTCATTTCATTTTAAACTGTCTTAAATAAGAAGGAAGGTGCCAACATCCCAATAGTATAGCTGATCAAAAATGATTATGTGAAGGGATTTTTTTTTTTTAATGTTATGCACTGCATCCGTTGATAGTTTGATGTTTTGTGGAACATGGAGTGTGTGACCTCTTGCACATCCTTGTCAGCCTTTGATTTTATGTGTTTTTTATGGATTTAATGTACAGTGAAATGTTGGATATTTTTTTATACTATGTGTGTATCAGAGATAATAACTGCATATAACTGTGCCTATATAATCCATCCACATAATCCTCTTTGATCTTGTTTGAATTTAGTCATGGTATCCATTAATTTTGCAGTGATTTTTTTCATTCAGGAGTATACCCTCTAGTAACCACTTTCAGAGGTTTAAGAATGGAAGATTGCCATGCTTTAACATTTGGTTCATTGCAGTAAATAAGGCTGATGATAATTAGGTTTTCTGTTAAGAAGAGCTTTGCCTGGTTCATCTGATAGGAAATGTTGCCCAATGGTAGATATTTCTTTACTGTGCATTGGGGGACACGGGAGGTAGTAGTTCTTAGGCATGTGGGTAATATGCAGCTGCCTACAGGAGATGCTCACTGGCAAAAAAGGAAAAGGCCAGCTCCCATAAATCTCCACCTTTAACTGTTGTGCTTCTGTTTTTTTTTTATTCTAGTGTCCTAGGAGGTTGAACTCCTTTTCCTTAGGTCTACTGAGTAAAAGTATAGATACGTTTTTCTTTTTACTGATCTTTTTTTCTATCAACATATTTGGTTCTCCACAGATGTTTTTTTTTTTACTTTAGTCAAAACGTTTAATGTGCTTCTTAAGCAGGTCTCTATACAGCAGCAATCCAGATCAGTTTATCTTCAGCAACAGCCTTCCTTGGAGGCCAGACCCAGACCCCACTGGGCTAGCCTGGAATGTGACTCTGAGGCACTGCTCTGTAGCTTCTGAAGACTCACTCTGTGAGTAGGCCCAAGAATGGTGCGAAGTTAAACTAAAAGGTGAGCTTTAGGCACTGGGCCTTGCATTGTGGTGCTTTTCAAACCCATGTGTACTATGTTAGTTAACTGCAGAGCGCCCTTCAGTTTCAAAGCAGTGGTGCAGCCTCTGGTGTACTCAGTTCCTAATGTTTCCTAGTGTAAGTAAGCCCAGAATAGTTTAAAATTAGCCTATTGTGTAACCCTCAAACTATAGGCTCTATATTGCACCACTTTCCCAGACCTTGTGTCAGTTAACTGCAGACAACTGTCCAGTTTCAGAGTTGTGGCACAATCCTTGGTGTGACCCCGTCTCTCCATGCTCTCTCTCTGTAAGTCTGATTGTGTTTAGCATATCTTGATATGTAACCCTTTTGCACCAAACTCTGCTTTTTGTTACTTCTCAGCTGCTTGTGTACTACATTGATACTTGAGTATTTTCACATTTTAGAGGTGTAGCGCAGCCTGTTGGCGTGACCCAGTCTCTCTTACAACGTTTAATGTTTAAGGCAAGTTGGGCTGTGGCACAGGAACTGCATCACAATTTAAATATCTACCCTTTTTTTCCTGAGATAACTGTTTAGCCTGAGGAAAGTTAATGCTGACGTCATCTGCTAGGGACAGTGTTGAGCTTGAGCAGGCACTCTTGTTCCTTTCCAACACTTGGGCTTAGAAGAATATCTCTTCCCACTGCTACTGCTGCTTCTAGCACTTGTGGATCATCCAGTTTCTGGTCTTGTTCCACTGTCCACCTTTAGTGAATAGATTATTGCCGCTAAAATAATCCAAACATTTTAGGATTTGTTAAAAGTTCACTAGAATAGTTAAATAAGTATGAAGTCCACTTTATATAAAAAATGAGGCAGATGTAAATGTAGGATTGTCCATCACAGAAAAAACGTTGCTGATAATAATTCAAAACAATCGCCTCCTCCACACTGCATGTGTCACAATCCCCCTAGGAAATGCACTTACCAGATGATACTGGGTTATACGCTTATCTGTCAATGGATGATGTCTGCTCACTGCATACACTCCGTCAGATAATACTGGGTTATAAACTTGACTTGCAATGGGTGTTGTCAGCTCTCTGCATGTAATCCATCTAGATGTTTGCTCATCACAAGCAGAGCAAAAATGTATTACAAGTCGATATCTCCTGACTACCTCTCACTGCTCCAGCGGTGTTCCCGGTTAAGGCAAGCAGGAAAGCCGACGACGTAGGTTGACCACACAGCAACCTACGTCGTCGGCTTTCCTGCTTGCCTTACCCGGTAACACCGCTGGAGCGTTGAGAGGTAGTCAGGAGATATCGACTTGTGATACATTGTTGTTACATGCTCTTTTATTTTGAATTACATTGTAAGTGTGCAATCTTAGGGAAACCTATAATAAACACCTTTTTAGTACTGGATTACGCTGTGTATCTTTATTTTCTGCTTGTGATGAGCAAACATCTAGATGGATTAAATGCAGAGAGCAGACAATACCAATTGCAAGTCGGGTTTATAACCCAGTATTATCTGACGGAGTGTATGCAGTGAGCAGACATCCATTGACAGATAAGCGTATAACCCAGTATCATCTGGTAAGTGCATTTCCTAGGGGGATTGTGACACATGCAGTGTGGAGGAGGCGATTGTTTTGAATTATTATCAGCAACGTTTTTCCTGTGATGGACAATCCTACATTTACATCTGCTTCATTTTTTATATAAAGTGGACTTCATACTTATTTAACTATTCTAGCGGACTTTTAACAAATCCTAAAATGTTTGGATTATTTTAGCGCTGCTAATGTTATGGTATTTGTTGCTGTGACATTTCTGCTTTAGTGTTGTATTATTATAGTAGCTGCTTTTGTTATTTTAAAGTAACAACTTTCCATGAGCGCCGAGGAAAAGATACCAACTAATTGTTGAGTTATTTCTAATTTTTCTGCCAATAGATTATTGTCACTTACAACCTACTGCGCAGGTTTGTGAGTGAATAGGGTATAGTTGTTGTTTGTTGCAACATGCCTGTCCTAGGAGAGTCCCGCTGCAAAGAGTGACCTTCCTGCATATTCCCCTATTGTTTCAAGGAGCAATTTTCCTCTATCCTCAAATGGAACTGACGGCTGTGTTTTGGATCATGGGACCCCTATTTCTATGGGATTGTCCTCCTCAGCAGCTTCTGTAGCTCCGCTGCCTGTGCCTAAGACTTGCTCTGTGTCTTATATTCACCAAGGAAATTGTGTCAATCTGTATTAGATTAATGAAACAATATGCTTGCAGACTTTGATTTGTGCACTTGTTAACATTCTTTCTTCAAGTAGTAGTTGATGCTATTTTGACTCTCGTGTTGAGTTGCAGAATCTGGATTTTGGACAGTGCAGAAATGTGGTCCTTGATCTAACAAATAACTCTTGCCCCTTTCTTTCATCTTAGAAGCATTTTTTAAAAACTGGCTTAATCCTTTTTCCAACTCTTGGGTCCGGTTCTATGGAACAGACAGTTTTCCAAGTGCTAAGGGAACGTCTATGGTCTCTTGTGGCATTTTAACAGAGTGTGCAATATCCTCTTTTCTGGACAAAACACTCTACTTGTCTGCCTCTTTACACTGGACTGTTTTGGTGGTCTCATATTGTCCACACTTTTTCCATGCAGGACTCAAAGTCTTGTTTCCAGATCCCTGCATTAAAACTTTTCCCTCCTTATATAGTATGGGTTCTGTTCAGGAATGCAACTTCCCTTCCTTCTACACTAGGAAATTTCCATTTTGTTACATCTATTTTTCCCTGGAAGATCAACACACACTACACTCTGTTACCTGACTGCATAGTTCCCCCGGTCCTGGAATCCTTATGGGACATATTTATTGGACGAAAGGGCAACCTTCTTCCCTATATCAGATTATCATCTGATTATTCATATATAAAGTACTGTGCAAATGTTTTAGGCAGGTGTGAAAAAAATGCTGTATATTAAGAATGCTTTCAGAAATAGAAGTGTGAATCGTTCATTTATTTTACATTTTGTTAATTGATAAAAATAAACAAAAGAGAAAGGCAGATCAATGTTTGGTGTGACTACCCTTTGGTTTCAAACCAGCACAGGTAGGTTGTTCCTACTTATTGGCAATCAAGTAATTATTCATCATGCCATACCATCAAGGAAACATGTGATTGGCCCCAAATTTATTTTGCAGCAGGATATTGACCCCAAACATACAGCCAATTTCATTAGGAACTATCTTCAGTGTAAAGAAGAACAAGGAGTCCTGGAAGTAATGGTTTGGTCCCCACAAGGGACCGTTTCTTAACATCATTGAGCCTGTCTGGAATTACATGAAGAGACTGAATGATTTAACCACTTCCCGACCGGCACATGTACATATATGTTGGCAGGTTGGTAGCCCTGCGCAAAACGACTTACATGTACAGGTACCTCCTTTAAGAGCCTTAGCAGGCACACGCCGCTGCACGGCAGGGGACCCGATGCGTGTGGCCGGCGGTTGCGATGACCGCCGGCCACCCATGATCGCAGGCACAAGTGACAGAACAGAGATCTGTGTGTGTAAATACACAAATCCCAGTTCTATCAGGATAGGAGACAGATTATGTGTTCCTATTAGTTAGGAACAGCGATATGTCTCCTCCTCTAGTCACTCCCATCCCCCCACAGTTAGAACACACTGAGGGAACACATTTAATCCCTTGATCACCCCCTAGTGTTAACCCCTTCCCTGCCAGTGACATTTATACAGTAATCAGTGGCTATTTTCAGCTCTGATCGCTGTATAAATGTCAATGATCCAAAAAAGTGTCAAAAGTGTCTGATCTGTCCTCAGCAATGTCGCAGTCCTGATAAAAATCGCTGCGCTGATCGCCGCCATTACTAGTAAAAAAAAGAATAATACAAATGCCATAAAATCTATCCCCTATTTTGTAGACGCTATAACTTTTGCGCAAACCAATCAATATACGCTTATTTTGGGGTTTTTTTTTACCAAAAATATGTAGAATATATATGAGCCTAAACTGATGAAGAAATTTGTTTTGTTTTTTTAAATTGGGGGGATAGTTAGTATAGCAAAAACAAAAAAATATTGTTTTTTTTTTTTTTTTCTTCAAAATTGACACATTTTTTTGTTTATAGCGCAAAAAATATAAACCGCAGAGAAATACCACCAAAAGAAAGCTCTATTTGTGGGAAAAAAAAGGACATCAATTTTGTTTGGGTACCAGGTTGCATAAACATGCAATTGTCAGTTAAAGTGACCAGTGTCGTATCGCAAAAAATAGCCTGGTCAGGAAGGGGGCAAATCCTTTCTGGGGCTGAAGTCATTAAGGCAGCCTACATCCACTGAAGATCTGTGGTTCTCCAAGATGTTTGAAAAAATCTACCTGCTGAATTCCTTCAAAAACTGTGTACACCTAGAAGAATTGATGCTGGTTTGAAGCCAAAGGGTAGTCACACCAAATATTGGTTTAATTTAGATTTTTTTCTCTGTTCATGTTCACTCACTTTGCATTTTGTATAGCCATAACAATAAAATATATATATTTGAAAGCATTCTTACTTACATTTTTTCACACCTGCCAGAAACTTTGGCATAGTAATATATATATATATATATATATATATAGAGAGAGAGAGAGAGAGAGAGAGAGAGAGAGAGAGAGAGGTCTCTTGTTTTAGCGGTGCTACCAGTGGTACTGCTCTGGAACACCAGATTCTTCATAGTACCTGTTCTTGTTAGTAGCAATTTGCTGCCTCTTTTTATTTATTTTGTCCTGTTCAAATATTAATTCCTTCAGATATTCTTCTAGTATGATTTTTTTTTTTTTTACATCGGTCTGCATTTGGACATTCCTTTTTCCCTCAATGAACAGTAAAGAAAATAGGATCTTTGTACTTATCCTAAAATCTTTTTCTTGAAGTCTATTGAGGAACACAGGTCCCATTCCTTTGTGTTTATTGGCCCTATGTCCTGCTTTTTCACAAATCTGAATCCTGTTGGTTAGATGCAGTTATCGGGGGATGTCCTTCAATGTTCTTTCTGTTTGTTAGTGCCCACTGTGGGCAGCTGCAAAATAACCTATATGTCTATTACTACATTCCTGGTTACCTAAAGAGATTTTAAGAAAAAGAATATACAGTAAGTACTGAACCATGTAGAGCACACAATAGGGTAGGACCACCAGACACAGTGAAAGATGCTAAGTTTGTTACAGCCTCAAAAAAAGATTTTAACCACTTTTTGCACTAAACATTGGCATTACAAATTTTGAATTCTTCATGTCCACATTTTGACTTAATGACTACATTTTGACTGCCTACTTTTATAGCAGCATTAAGACATATGTTAACTACTGATATGTTTGCAGCAAGTCCCAAATGCACACAGAGATTGGGTTTGTGCTTTGGGCTTTGTGCCAGGACGTCCTATGATGCTCAGTGGTTGTCGCAGTGGCACGCTAAAAGTCTGGAATATGGAAAATTTCTCACCTATTGGAGAAATTAAAGGCCACGAGAGTCCAATCAACGCTATGTGTGCCAACAGCCGTCACATCTTTACTGCATCCAGGTAAGAAGGGAAGGTACTTACGGAAATGACAGAGTAGCAGTGAGAGCAAAGTGAGAAACAATCTGTTACATTCATTCTTTAAATTATGTGTCTATGTATCTATTTTGCTCTATCTTTTTCCACCTTTACTGCTTTCTGTGTTTCAGATTTTCTCTCGTTATCACTAACATGGTTTTCATTCCACTGACCTTCTTTCCTTTCTGTGCTTTGTCTTCTCCTCCCTTTTCCTGTTCACTATTTCCCTCTTTTGTTCTTGTCCAAATACTGTTCTATATATTCCCTTCCCCCTCTCTCTCTCTCAGTGACTGCCGGGTCAAGCTTTGGGTCTATGTTCCTGGTCTTACTCCGTGTCTCCCAAGACGTGTTCTGGCAATCAAGGGCCGAGCCACTAGCCTTCCGTAACCTGTCCATCTTTCACCTTCCCATCTTTCCTCCTACTGCCCCTTTTATACCAGCGTCCCTCCACTCTGTTCATTTAAGGTACGGGACACTCATCTCCTTAACATGAGTGTTTTGACAATTCAAACAGCTTAGTCTGTCTACAATACCTCTGCTACTTGTTACCAGATTTAATATACAAAAAACAAATTCAGAAAGTTCTCATGACCTCTGACCTTGCAGTGATCTCGTGGTGAAGATATGGAGTGGGAGAAGACGTTTTGCCTGGACTAGGTGACCCTAATGACCTCTGGAGCTCAACAGGGTTTAGTAAAAGCAGGGTTAAAAGACCAACGATGATGAAGATACTTTATTTATTTCATCAAAGAGGAGCACACAGTTTGTCATAACAAGGAAAACCTGTTCTCTACTTCACTTTGCACTACCTCTGTAATTACTATGATACACCATACAAGCCTATGTAGTGTTACTGTATTTTGGAAAAATAGAAGGACAAAATGGAAGGTCAACGCTTACAAGAGAAAATAAAAACTGAAAAGAGATTAGAGCCTAGTGCATCAAACTTCTCCCAGCATGCTCCACTTCTACAAGAACTGTGCCCCTTTTATGTACTTGAAATACTGTCTACTTTGCCTTACTGTGTTTCTTTAGTATGTTCTTACTATGAAGCAGCACTTTCCATCGCCTGTGAAAGCACACTCCGACCCAGCTGCCAGATACAAATGATTAAATACTGTATATGTTCTTTATTAAATGACTGATAATAGCAAAATCTACTGGAAATAGAGCGGGAAAGAGGAAAGGAGGTTAACTTAATGACAATTTAAATGTATACCTCTAAACATGCTACCTCTTAAGCTTCACATTAACATGCTACATATGACCCACTTAGAAATATAAGTTGACAATGAAGGCTGTACTGGCAGCAAGGGTTAAGTTGCTCTGTATAAAGTGTTAAATAATTTTATTTAAAGCACAATTTCTACATTTTGTCTGTGAGTGCCAAGTGTTCATGTGTCAATAAAGATTAAACTGGAAAAAAGAATTAGCACAAAAAAAGTTTCAGTGGAAATATGTGTTTAATAAAAATTTATCTGGTACCCTTTCGTATATGTTTATTTCAAGGCAGGGTTAAATCTAGCATCAAGTGAAAGTCCAGATATACTTATACGACCAATTTTCCCCCATGTCAACAATACAATATGGCAGCCTTATTGCTGTAAGTGCTTATAGTTTCATTCGTTAGTTTATTTTTAGAAGTGCAGATGCAACTGCAATTGTTATCAGCATTCTCAGACCAGTGGCATCACTAGGGTTGGTATCACCTGATGTGGTAAAACATGATGTCACCAAACCCCCCCCCCCCCCGCAATAATTTTTTCCCATATAACAGTGTATATAATGGCGATAGTAGTGCCATTAACAACTAGCAAAATGGAATAACAATATCATATGAAAATAATAGAATAGAATAGGCCTCATGGTTTCTTGTAAACGCTGTTTATCCTGACAGGAGAAAATCAGTCTTATAAACTCAACTGAGCTGCATTTTTTCAAAACAGTTTAGGTGAGTTTAACAGAGTTTGGAGTTTGAGAGTTTGTTTATTTAATTGGCCAGAATTTAAAATTAATTTTGGCCATTGAAAATAAATAAGCACTGAAGTGCTAACGCGCCCAGCGTTTAGGCACATTTATACACGTTTAACAGCATTCAGCATTTTTTTGTGATCACAATTTCCTCTCCTGAACGCGATTTTAGGGCATTCCGAAAACAACCAATAAACTTCCCTGCTTGATAAACTGCTAAAAACGTCCATGTGCACGTGGACACCTAGGATAACATAGAGGGGAGTTTAAGGGCAGAATCAAAATGCCTACAATGCACAAAAACTTGAGTTTAACAGCAGCAGTGTGCATGAGGGCTTAAAGAACTATGTTTATTTTAGCGTTAAATTTTACTTAAATGGTAATTAAATAACACAAAAATAAACAGGAACAAATACACAAGCATTTAGTTAACATTTCAACTAAATCCGAACTTTGCTTTCCTAGCATTCACAGCTGCAAAATTGTGAATAACATAATCAAAATAAATGCATTTTGCTAACTCACTTTCAGCTGATACTATTGCAAGATTAGAAAGCCTTGACTGTCCCATTGTAGAATGCAAATAGTTCTTTATAAGTTTCAACTTTGAAAAGCTCCTCTCACGTGAAGCCACAGATAGGCAGCCCTGCAGGGAAGACTGAAAAGAGAAGCAGGGCTCTGAGCAGGCTAGTAATTTTAAGTTTTCACTTCACCCCCTAGCTAGCCTACTACAGTGCTCTATCCTGCCGCTGCGGAGTGACAGAGGAGTAGACACTGGGCAGACTAGCGCATCTGGCTCTCTTCTGTCTAGCCTGCCACAGTGCCCTGCAGGGGCAGGCAGCACACGGTCATGGTGCACACCCCAAACCATCCTCTGTAAATGATGCGGTCGGTACTAGTGCGCTGATCCTTGCCCTGTTACAGATGGAGGTGACACCATTGCAGTTGGCTATCACCTCCTACTTGAGGGTGTCTATCCACTGGCGGATGTCACCCGGGTGTGGTCCCCCATAGGGATGCCACTGCCTAAGACTACTGATATGGTATATAGCATATATATTTCCCATTAGGCAAGCAGGGCTACCAGTACTTGATTACCCCCAGGTCTTCTTCACAGTGCTATAGTGCCTGGCTACCACGCCGAGGCAGGTTCGAGCTAAGCACAGCAAATAGGTAATTTGGGTTTCAGAGAGACAGAGTGGTCCAGTGGAAGTCCGGATTCAAGACAGGCAACGTTCAGAGAGTAGTCAGGGTCAAATCAGTGGTCAAAATGCAGGCAGCGTTCAAAGAGTAGTCCAAAGTCCAATCGGAGATCGATAACAAGGAAATCCAAACTATCAGGCAGGGCGGGGATCAGGCAAAGGCAGGCAAACAGGGAGCTTGAAGTACGTTTAGCAAACACTATCACAAGCATGATGCTAAGGGTTTGGCAGGCTTAAGTAGGTTTGGTCTCCACCCAGAGGCTGTATCTACATCAATCACCCTGCAGGTGGACAGGGAGAGTGCAGCCAAAACCCAGATACTGAAATGAGAACAGCAGCTGCAATGGAACAGGAGCACTAGAAGGAACATGAAACAGTCATGGAGTTTAAAATAAAACCCACATAGTGTAACTCTGGTTTATTTAAAACAAAGTAAAAACAGTTACAAATATCAGCTCTAGCAAGTGTGACATGTTTTATCAATTAACTTAACCAGAGGCAGTAAAATAACTGGTTAAATACCGTATTTATTGGCGTATAACACGCACCGGCGTATAACACGCACCCCAATTTAGGAGGGAATTTTAAGGAAAAAAAAACTTTTAGGAGGGAAGTTGAAGGAAAAAAAACTTACATTTAAATGCCCATCATTGCAGCCTTCTCAGTGCAACCATGTCAGTGCAGCCTTCCCCAGTGCAGCCTTGTTAGTGCAGCCATGTCAGTGCAGCCTTCTCAGTGCAGCCTTGTCAGTACAGCCATGTCAGTGCAGCCATGTCAGTGCAGCCTTCCCCAGTGCAGCCTTTCCCAGTGCAGCCTTTCCCAGTGCAGCCTTTGATCCCCTGTCCTGAGCTTTAAAATCGCCGACCGTGATCTGAAAATGGCGCCGCCGGCGCCGAAATACACTTTTGGCTCCACTCGTAGTCCCGAGCGGAGCTATCCGAACCTAGCCGAGTAGGTTCGGATAGCTCCGCTCGGGACTACGAGTGGAGCCGAAAGTAAACGAGAGCCGCCGGAAAGAGCCGAGGACCGGCTCGGTGTATTTCGGCGCCGGCGGCGCCATTTTCAAATCGCGGTCGGCGATTTTAAAATTGTGACAGCTCAGGATCGCAGGGGATCGGCTTATAACACGCACCTGCGACTTTCCCCTGATTTTAAGGGGAAAAAAGTGCGTGTTATACGCCGATAAATACGGTAGCTACTTTCTTGGAATTAACTTTTATATTGCCCAATTTATATTACTTTTTCAATGCCCAATGCATATGTAACATCTCTAATAAATGTCAAATATACAGTATATTTTCCCACTCATACTGAAATATGATATCAAGCATCATACATAAAATATGTAATCTCACATATATCGCACTGTAATAGATACTTTGGGGCAGATTTACTAAAACTGGAGCACTCAGAATCTGGTGCAGCTGTGCATGGTAGCCAATCAGCTTCTAACTTCTAGCTTGTTCAATTAAGCTTTGACAATAAAACATGGAAGCTGATTGGTTTCTGTGCAGAGCTGCACCAGATTTTGCACTCTCTAACTTTAGTAAATCTCCCCTCTCCTGATGGCCTCCCCTCCAAGTTATAAGCAGGCTCAACCCTGCTTAGCCTTTAAGATCAAACAAGATCTAAAATCATTTCCTGGGTGTCCTCAATAAAACAGTTCATCTACTGTATATCCACATCCCATGCAGCTTTAATGTATTTAAAGTAGAACTATAGGCAAAACCTTTTTTGATAGAGTGAGGCTGGGTTCACACTGGTCCGACAAACGCTCCGACATTGGGAGCTCATGTCGCATGACGTGTGAAATTTAATGTTTCCCTATGGGAGCCGTCCTAACTGGTCCGACACAAGTCGTTCCGACTTTAGAAATGCTCCCTGTACTACTTTGGTCCGACTTTGATCCTACTTCAGCCTATTGACTATCATTGAAGTCGGATCAAAGTCGGATTGCCGTCTTGCATGATCCGACTTTGGCACGCGACTTGTGCTCAGATGTTCTTGAGGGGGAACTCCGCGCCAAATTTTAAATAAAAAACCGGCATGGGTTCCCCCTCCAAGAGCATACCAGGCCCTTGGGTCTGGTATGGATCTTGAGGGGAACCCCCTACGCCGATAAAAGCGGCGTGGGGGTCCCCCCCAATCCATACCAGACCCTTATCCGAGCAAGCAGCCCGGCCGGACAGGAATGGGGGTGGGGACGAGCGAGCGCCCCCCCCCCCTCCTGAACCGTACCAGGCCGCATGCCCTCAACATGGGGGGGCATGCGGCCTGGTACGGTTCAGGAGGGGGGGGGGCGCTCGCTCGTCCCCACCCCCATTCCTGTCCGGCCGGGCTGCTTGCTCGGATAAGGGTCACCAGTGTGAACCCAGCCTAAGGGAGGGTATAACCCTTGTCAGATTTTTTTTCACCATCTGTGACCCATTGCAGAGATTTCCCTTCACCTGCTGTTCCATAGCCAATCAAGAAGTGAGAGGAAATTCCTGCAAGTTAAGGGAATTCTTCTTCTCCAAAACTGGTGTCTCCATTTTGGTTTGCCTTTTATTACTTTTCTGGAGACAACTCGAAATTTGGCATTTTCTTTTATTTTCACTTTTAATAATAATAGTAAACAGGACAAATAGAGAGGGTGGGTTGGGGGGGCACAGACAGCAATATGAATTAACAAGAGTTCTAATCCTTCTTCACTCTATCCAAAACTAAAAAAAAAGAATTTACTTTATCCAAAATGTCTCCCTTGAGACTTTCCTCTTCAAATTAGCTCATCATCAGAATTTTTCTAACCCCCATTTATATCAGTGGACAGAAGACATTCAGCACAGGTGGTGTAATTCCCTAGGGTGATAGCCAAGGATTTTCAGTCATCTTGTGCACTTGATGAACCATAATAGAAGAGTTTTATGAACAGAATAAAAATAAAATTAAGTGTTTTGATAATGTTACATGGTGGTTTGTTTAACCACTTGCTTACTGGGCATTTAAACCCCTCTCCTGTCCAGACCAATTTTCAGCTTTCAGCACTGATGCACTTTGAATGACAATTGCGCGGTCATACAACACTGTACCCAAATTACATTTTTATCATTTTTTCCCCACAAATAGAGCTTTCTTTTGGTGGTATTTGATCATCTCTGCGGTTTTTATTTTTTTGTTAAAAAAGTTTAAAAAGACCGAATTTAAAAAAAAAAAAAAAAAAAATTTTTATGTTTTGTTATAAAATTTTTCAAACAGGTAATTTTTCTCCTTCATTGATTTACGCTGATGAGGCGGCACTGATGGGTGGCAGTGATGGGTGGCAATAATGGGCACTGATCGGCACTGATAGGCAGCACTGCTAGATGGCACTGATTAGCACCACTGGTGGGCATTGATAGGTGGCACTGGTGGGCACTGGCAAGTGGCAATGGCAGGGGGTACTGGTGGGCACAGATGAAGCAGAATTGCCTCTTCCTCTTCGGGACCGATGTCCCTTGCACATAAGCCGGTGATCGCCTTTTTTCCTCCTCACGCTGTCAGCGTGAGGAGAAAAAAACCCCATTACCGAGCTTTTGTTTACATCATGTGATCAGCTGTCATTGGCTGACAGCTGATCATGTGGTAAGGGGTCAAGATTGGCCCCTTACTCGGATCTGTGATCACCCAAGTCTCAGTGACTGGGTGATCACAGCGCACGTAGGGAACGTGCAAAGGGGAGGCCGTCTTATGACGGCATTCCGGAAATTCAGGTCCGCGCTGTGGCCGTCATTCAGCTATAGCGCGGTCGCCAAGTGGTTAAAGAAAAAAAAAAGAATACAAAAAAAATTATCTCTTCTAAATAAGTTGGTGCAACTTATTGCATTATATCCTACTAATCACTTAATTTTGGTGGGAAGTTTTAATATGCCACCTTCTCTGCATTTTAATAAAAATATCCCTGATGTTGTGGTAGACTTGGCCATTTCCACTGGGCAGCTGTATTTGGTCTCCACGGTGTCTGACGGTGGAAGTATCCTAACTCCAAAGGTTTTACTTGTCATCCTGCTACATATGCTACCATATGCATTATATTGATTTAATTTATGCTAGTATTTCTATTCTACCTAAAGTCTGGGAGGTGTCCATTCTCCCTCAGGGGATCTCTGACCATGCTCCACAATTGTTTTGCTTACATACTGGTGTTAATGCCTTAGATCAAATGTGGCAATTGGCTCAATATTCGTGAATACTGGCTTCTTAATAATAATAGAGCGTCCACCCACCGCAACTGTGTGGGACGCGTTAAAATGTTTCAAAATGAAAAATATTTTTTTATCTTACTCCATTTCCTGCATTAAGGTAAAAAATGTTACAGTATTTGTATTGCCCCATCTGATACTGGGCCGACTGACTCTAGGCTGATCAATTCTCATTTTGCCTCCTATTATGACATTGATATTCCTCTAGAGTATGTTATTATATTGATAGCCTCCATTCCTTCCTAGATTATGTTATGTTTCCAGTTTTCACATCCTATGTGTAACTGCAGCCGGAGGCCTATTACTTTGAAGGAGATCCAACAGGCCATAACATCCTTGCAATCTGGTAAAATGCCAGGCCTTTTCCTCTGAATCTTTTAAAACCTACACAGATCTCCTGGCTCCTCAACTGCATGAAATGCTGCAGACCGCTTGGTTGACTCCTGGACTCCAATTATTGTAGTGGTGCCTTAACCAGGCAGGCATCTGGACTTGTGTTCATCATACAGACCTACTTCACTACTAAATGTTGATGCTAATATTCTGACTAAAATACTAGCTACATGTTTAAAGGCTAAGTTGACTGGGAGAAAAAAAAAAATTTGCAGGTAAAAAAATTTTTTTTTTTTTTTTTTTTTTTTTTTTTCAGGAACCTGCAGAGCCTTGCAACTGCAATCAGCAGATCCTGGTTGCAATGCCTACACATCTTCCAGCCTGTACCTCAGTACAGGCTTTCTGTTTAAAAGCTGTAGAAAGTGTCAATGAACTACGAGAGCACTCAACAGTCGTTTTCCGCTGTGGAAAGCGCTACTTGTAGTTAGTTCATTCACAGATCTCTGTGAATGAATGACATGGCTGTGTGGGCAGAAATTTGTTTTTGAATTGTGACAGCAGGTGCCAATAGAAGGTCTGCCACCCGCAGTCATTAGAGATTCAGGGGGTGTGGGTAGGTGCTCTTTAGTAACATGTTTAATGTTACACCCGAATTGTTACTAAGGTGAACTTATCCTTTAAATGCCATTATTCTTACTCCAATCCATGGTGACCAGTCTGGATAGGGTACAGATATAAACTACACAGACTATTTACTATTATAGCAAGTCTAGGAAGGTTAGACAATACAGTAGTTGTGGACTCTCTAGATGCCAAGAAGGCTTTTGACTGTTGAGTGGGAATATTTGTGGTTGGTTCTGCGTAAATTTGGCTTTGGTCCTAAAATTTGTATCCTGAATGCAGCTTTTATAATCCAACCCCACAGCCTGAGTTGTGACCAATGGTATGCTATCCTTCTCCATTGCTCTTCGATGGGGGATCGAGGCAAGGCTACCCATGGTCACCAGGGCTAATTGCCCTTGCTATAGGTTATAATGTTATGCTCCCCTAAAGGCAGTGACAGGTATATCAGTAGGCTTCCTGAAGGAAAAGCTGTCTCCATATGGAGATGACACTTTGCTGTATTTAAAGGATGATACCACATTTCATCTCTGTCTGTGGCTGTGAAGGTTATTGACAAGTTTGGTGAATTCTCAGGTATCAGAGTCATCTAGGACACATCCGTGTTGTTCTCCCTACATCTGTCAGTGTCTGCACCGATTATTACAATTTATTAAATGCTTAGGGGTGAAGATTTATTGTGATCTCTCACGTTACATCGCCAACAGTCTTAAACCCATCCTCCATCAACTGACTCAGAAATGCCTGGAAGTCACTAACATTGACCCCAAAGGTTAGGATCAACCTTATTAAAATGATCTTCCTTCCCAATGTCTAATATATATTTTGGAATACTTCAAAAATGTTTGTTACTAAATTGAATGAAATTATTTCCTCCTCTATTTGGGTAGGTGATACTACTAGAGTGGCTAAATCTACTTTGGGAGGAATAGCGCTTTCCTGCTTTCAAAAATACTGACAGCTAACTGGGGGGGGGGGGGGGTGTTGGAAAGAAAATCCCCACTAGCTGTCAGATTGAGAAGGTGAAGGGGCCGGTCTGTTCGTAACATGTTACATTCTGAATATGGGTGTAACATGTTATGAAAGGTGAACTTCTCCTTTAATCTCCACCAATGCAGACAGGTTCCTTTCGTCTGTGTATTTTATGATTACATCTAAAGATATTGCCAAGGTTTCTCAAATATTTCGCTTTTGACAATGAGATAACCTGACCTGATGCTGGCTGGGATGTGGGAATGCAACAATACCTGCTCCTTATGATCTTGGCCAGAGACAGGTTTACTCAATTAGAATTTCTACACCAAGCTAATTATACTCCTCAGAGGCTCTCTACCCTACAGTTTATGAACATTGGCTAAAATGCCAATCAGCAGTTGGTACATTCATACATATAGTCTGGACCTGCATCTACAGTATATACAAAAGTTTTGGGGTAATGTAGTGAGAGATCCCAATACAATTACTGGTCTAATGATCACTATGGATCCAATACACCTGCTCCTGGGTATTTGTGACAATATTGCTACCACTTCCCATAAGATATTATTTCTTTTTTCAAGCTGCCTTCTATGCTAGGAAAACAATACTGGCTAAATGGAAATGATCGGATTCCCCTATTCAACTGTAGAGATCCACTGTGAATGCTGTTCTTTCCTTCTATAAACTCACGTACATGGGAGGTAACTACCCTAAGAAATTGAATAGGATCTGGAATTGCTTGGGTGGAAGCCAGGCCCAACAATGTGATATGGTGAGACTCCATGAGTCTGGTATGCTGATCTGATCCACATTTGATTCCCTTTTTCTTTGCTCTACACCCTCACCACCCTCTTTTTCCTTCCTCCTTTCCCTCTTCGTCGGTGGTTGTCAACTCCGGTCCTCAGGACCCACTAACAGGCCAGATTTTAAGTATTACCTTGGGGAGACTAGAGACTAGTATACTGCAATCACTGAGCAGCAAATGATATCACCTGTGATATATTTCAGTTATCTTGCAAACCTGGCCTGTTAGTGGGACCTGAGGACATGAGTTAAGAACCATTGATCTTAATCCCTCCCTCTTGTCTTATTCCCCCCTTTCTCTCCATTTTACTTGAGTAAATGTGTAATTCCCATCCTGTTTGGGCTCTACATCTTGCTGCAAAGAGGTTTGCTTCCTTTTGGCTTTTTTGAACGTTTAATCTATATTCTCAGACACTTAGACTACATCTATCCATTTTTTGATTTCTATGCATGCCAACTGTCCTCATTTGTATTTTCTTTGTGCTACAGGTGCTCTTTGTTTTGTTCTAAAATGCAATAAAGAACATTTGTTAAAAAAATTAAAAAATAAATCATAGCTGCATTCATTATCATTGCACCTAAAATCTCCAATGAGTGTTTTAAGGTGGGCATTGACACTCTTGGTTCACAGAGGGTCTTGAAAGAATCACATATTCGGTCAGCCTGGTTAGTGGTGAGGCTGAATATGAAGTGGGTACAAGCAAAGTAATTTAAGAACAGGAGAAATTTCCCATTTTTCTAGTTTCCAACATGTTGCTGGCTTTAAAGAGACAAGAGGCCTAATTAGGAGCGTGGAAAATTCAGAGGACCACTGCAACGAGAAGCTGAAACATAGCAGACCAATCCTGAGGCAATACCAGTGAAAGAAGCAGTACATGCAGTCCTGTTTGCTGTATTCCGCAGGGCCTAAAACACAAGGTCACTCATCTATAGCAGTTAATCTCTAATGTTTGGGTGCAAGGGTACAAAACTAAGCGTGCAAATGGTTGTGGCAGTGAATTTCCAAAATCTTGGGGTCTAATGCGATAACTACAGCAGCATAAAATATCATATGTACTGTGGCTGGAAAAAATGGAATGTAAGGTGCAAGAATGGGCAATCGCTCATAGGGTCACTATATGGTAATTAGTGAGAATGAACGGCCTAAAAACACCTGAATATTGTCATTAAAAATATATGGAAATTTCCATACTATAAGTAAGGGGAAAAAATGGTTACTAACACGATATATAATATAATCAATGTGACATCAAATTTAAAGTGCAGCATGCAAAAATCTAGAAAGTTATCACTAAAACTAAGTGACATATGAAACACTCCAATCACTATGTGTAAAATATATACAAATCTCTGCCAAAAGCTGAAAATTAAAGTGCCAGAAGTGTGACAATATATAAATCAATAAATGTGGCTAAATACAATAAAGATGCGACAAAGTTCATATGTGCAAATAGCAATGTGCAAAAATTCTAATGCAGATAAGAGCTGGGTGAAAGAAATATAACTACAAATCAAACAATGCAAAACAGTTCATCTGTGCAGGATCATAAAAAGAAGTGATGATAGAGTCAAAATGACAATATTCCTTTAAAAAAATATATAGAAAAGTTCCACTGTGCAGTGCCCAAACTGAAACAAGAAAGTGACTCCTCTTCGTGTGCCAATCACACAAAAGTGACCAGTGGCCTCTTACCTTACGGTAATGAGGTAATGGCATTTGATGTATGTCGGTAAGGGCTACCTCTCGTTGAAGTCCTGAGTCACGGTGTGATCCCTACAGGGTATGGTCCCTCAGTGGGTATGGGGGAGGTAAAACAAAGGAGGATACCCAATAGTGTCTTTTTGGAATACAAAATACTAGTGTTCAAACAATACTACAACTTTCAGGGTACTCACATACATAACAATAAAAACCGGCATTGAATCTGACGAGCGGCGAGCTCGTATGTCCACGTCAGGGAAGAGCGCCTATCCCGTCCCTACGCGTGACGTCACCAACATACGTGACTTCATCAGGGGATTCAATGCCGGTTTTTATTGTTATGTATGTGAGTACCCTGAAAGTTGTCTTTTTGGAATAAAAAAATACTAGTGTTCAAACAATACTACACCATTGGGTATCCTCCTTTGTTTTACCTCCCCCATACCCACTGAGGGACCATATCCTGTAGGGATCACACCGTGAGGTAGCCCTTACCGACATACATCAAATGCCATTACCTCATTACCGTAAGGTAAGACGCCACTGCTCACTTTTGTGTGATTGGTACTCGAAGAGGAGTCACTTTCTTGTTTCAGTTTGAGCACTGCACAGTGGAACTTTTCTATATATTTTTTTAAAGGAATATTGTCATTTTGACTCTATCACTTCTTTTTATGATCCTGCACAGATGAACTGTTTTGCATTGTTTGATTTGTAGTTGTATTTCTTTCACCCAGCTCTTATCTGCATTAGAATTTTTGCACATTGCTATTTGCACATATGAACTTTGTCGCATCTTTATTGTATTTAGCCACATTTATTGATTTATATATTGTCACACTTCTGGCACTTTAATTTTCAGCTTATTGCAGAGATTTGTATATATTTTACACATAGTGATTGGAGTGTTTCATATGTCACTTAGTTTTGGTGATAACCTTCTAGATGTTTGCATGCTGCACTTTAAATTTGATGTCACATTGATTGTATTATATATCGTGTTAGTAACCATTTTTTCCCCTTACTTATAGTATGGAAATTTCCATATATTTTTTATGACATTATTCAGGTGTTTTTAGGCCGTTCATTCTCACTATTTACCATATAGTGACCCTGTGAGCGATTGCCCATTCTTGCACCTTACATTCCATTTTTTCCAGCCACAGTACATATGATCCTTTTTAGTGGTTTTTAACCTTATTTATACCTATTTTTATTGATTTTCACTTTATGTGATGGATTAGCGCAGCACCTTCTTCTATCTTTACATTATTTTCCATCCGGGTTTGGTTGACCCTGATTCGGTGCATGCAGCTTTTCCATTTACTTTCCTTTTTCCTATGTGGTAGCGCGGGAATAAATTTCTTTCTATTTAGCATAAAATATCAATCTTCCTTCCTTAGGACAACAAGCTAAATTAAAGCTGGCTGGATGGCCGTTCAAGAGAATATAGCGGGTGGAGGTAAAGAGAGGAAGGCACCAGAACAGGGAGGCCGGTCCTGGGCTGGAACTTCCCAATAAGTACGGCCCGTTGCGTGACATTGGTGAAACCAGTCAGGGACCAGCTTTGCTGGAGCAGAGTGATGCCCCTAGCTGCCAGGGGAATAACTCCTCCAGTGAGCGTGGAAGTTAAGCCAAGGGGAAGGAAAGACAGATTCTGGTGGTAGGGGACTCAATTCAGATTGGAGAAAAGCCAATGTAGCTCCAATATTTAAAAAAGGACCAAGATACAGTGGGGACGGAAAGTATTCAGACCCCCTTAAATTTGTCACTCTTTTTTATATTGCAGCCATTTGCTAAAATCATTTAAATTAATTTTTTTTCCTCATTAATGTACACACAACACCCCATATTGACAGAAAAACACAGAAGTGCTGAGATTTATTAGAAAAGAAAAACTGAAATATCACATGGTCCTAAGTATTCAGACCCTTTGCTGTGACACTCATATATTTAACTCAGGTGCTGTTCATTTCTTCTGATCATCCTTGAGATGGTTCTACACCTTCATTTGAGTCCAGCTGTGTTTGATTATACTGATTGGACTTGATTAGGAAAGCCACACACCTGTCTATATAAGACCTTACAGCTCACAGTGCATGTCAGAGCAAATGAGAATCATGAGGCCTCCATAATCCTTAAAAGGAAGACATTTGGGATGATCAGAAACCTTCCTAGAGCTGGCCGTCCGGCCAAACTGAGCTGTCGGGGGAGAAGAGCCTTGGTGAGTGAGGTAAAGAACCCAAAGATCACTGTGGCTGAGCTCCAGAGATGCAGTTGGGAGATGGGAAAAAGTTGTAGAAAGTCAACCATCACTGCAGCCCTCCACCAGTCGGGGCTTTATGGCAGAGTGGCCCAACAGAAGCCTCTCCTCAGTGCAAGACACATGAAAGCCTGCATGGAGTTTGCTAAAAAAAAACACCCGAAGCACTCCAAGATGGTGAGAAATAAGATTCTCTGGTCTGATGAGACCGAGATAGAACTTTTTGGCCTTAATTCTAAGCGGTATGTGTGGAGAAAACCAGGCACTGCTCATCACCTGTCCAATACAATCCCAATAGAGAAGTGTGGTGGTGGCAGCATCATGCTGTGGGGGTGTTTTTCAGCTGCAGGGACAGGATGACTGGTTACAATCGAGAGAAAGATGAATGCGGCCAAGTACAGGGATATCCTGGATGAAAACCTTCTCCAGAGTGCTCAGGACCTCAGACTGGGCCGAAGGTTTACCTTCCAACAAGACAATGACCCTAAGCACACCGCTAAAATAACGAAGAAGTGGCTTCACAACTCCGTGACTGTTCTTGAATGGCCCAGCCAGAGCCCTGACTTAAACCCAATTGAGCATCTCTGGAGAGACCTAAAAATGTCTGTCCACCAACATTTACCATCCAACCTGACAGAACTGGAGAGGATCTGCAAGGAGGAATGGCAGAGGATCCCCAAATCCAGGTGTGAAAAACTTGTTGCATCTTTCCCAAAAAGACTCATGGCTGTATTAGATCAAAAGGGTGCTTCTACTAAATACTGAGCAAAGGGTCTGAATACTTAGGACCATGTGATATTTAAATTTTTCTTTTTTAATAAATCTGCAAAAATGTCAACAATTCTGTGTTTTTCTGTCAATATGGGGTGCTGTGTGTAAATTAATGATGAAAAAATGAACTTAAATGATTTTAGCAAATGGCTGCACTATAACAAAGAGTGAAAAATTCAAGGGGGTCTGAATACTTTCTGTCCCCACTGTACATCCCTGGGATTTACAGACCAGTTAGCCTAACATCAATAGTATGCAAGCTCTTAGAGGGGATGCTAAGGGACTATATACAAGAACAAACATTGGCACCTTCTATGTATGGATGCCACTCTTGCCCCTCTGGTCACAGACCAACCTCTAATTACATACAAAAGGGCATCATCATTACGCAACAAATTGGTTCACAGTGAATTCAAGGGAGAAACCACTAGTAAAGACAAATACAAGGGAACGTTTCCTTGTGGCCATTGTGGCTACTGCCAACATATGGACACACGTAAAAATATCACTTTGCCGAATGGAGACATTTTTCAACCTAAACAGTATGTCAACTGCCATACCTCCGGGGTGATATATTTACCGTCCTGCCAGTGTGGATGTTACTATGTGGGAAAAACAAAATTAGAACTATGGCGTAAAATTTATCGACACATAGGGGCTGATTTACTAAGAAGAATGCATTGCGCCAGTTCATACCTTAATTGGTGCGCTGGAAAAGTCATTAACCGAACGTGAAAAACGGCACACTTTAAAGAACAAAACGATAATAGATATGTAAACTGCAACTGGCGCTAGGATAACCGCGTTTTTCTCATTGATAATAGCACACGCCCAATACAATTGGTTAATTTCATCTCATTGGATGTGTCTTGTTAGGCAATTAGTAGGTGCTCTCAGTTAATTAACTCTTTTGATGCTAATCTCATTCCTATTACTTCTAATATATCTTTGAAATGTGTTTTTTCTATTTTTACCAAAATCTTTCAATACATTACAAAGAACAGAGAATTGTTTCTAAACCCAATAAATTAATATTTTCAGATCTTGATCTTTAAAGGTGATCAAACACTGAAATCAGATCTTTAAAAAAATTGATTTAGTGCAAGAGCCTGTATAATTTAAAATAATATGTTCAAGTGCGTCTTCCTATTACCTATTTTGCCAAAATATCGAGTTGTACAGAGACTGGACAATCAGATTGTATAGTGCATGACCATCTTAAGTGCCAAATTTGAAATGTAGATGTGCCATGACCCACTTGTATTTTCCTAACAATATTTCTTGGGCATTATACAAGGCACATGAGAAACCACCTTTTTTTTCAAGACATGCTAGAGTGGTCATGAATCTTCAAACTACGGCTCTCCAGCTGTTGCAGAACTACACATCCCATGAGGCATTGTAAAATGCTGACATTCACAGACATGACTAGGCATGGTGGGAATTGTAGTTCCTGAACAACTGGAGGGCCGTAGTTTGAAGACCCCTGTGCTAGATCATTATTATGCCTCCAGAATTGGGAGTGTGGCGTCTACTCAACTTCTCTCTGCTGGTGGACACAAGAACCTACATCTATAGATATATATATGGGCAGCACAGTGGTGTAGTGGTTAGCACTTTCACCTAGCAGCAAAAAGGGTCGCTGGTTCAAATCCTGCCCGCTACACCATCTGCCTGTAGTTTGCATGTTCTCCCTGTGCCTGCGTGGATTTCCTCCAGGTACTCCAGTTTCCTCTCACACTCTAAAAAACATGTTGGTAGGTAAATTGGATCCTCTTTAAATTGGTCCTAATAGGTATGAATGTGTGTTAGGGACCCACATAAACACCACCCCAAGTTAAAAAAAAAAAAAAAAAAAAATTCTTAATTTGCAAATAAGGATGATCACTTCCTCAGAGAACAGTGAGCGGGGCATGGTGGAGGGAAGAAATTAGCAGCAGTACAAGCAACTTCCTGTAGGGGTGTAATGTCATTCCTGTGTGCTGGCCACCGCTTCCGGGAACCAGATATGCGCCATGGGTACATACCCCCGCGCACACAGCAGCTGCGCATCTCACATACACAGCTGTCGCGCATCTAGCTGCAGGAACCCAATTTTTAGGGAAATTATTAGTAAAGCAGATACAGATTTCCAGGACTGGACTAATAAATGTTTCTAGTGAAAGGCAACTGGTGTTTTCTATTAAACAAGGTCTAAATGGGCCATTGACATGCATCACAGTTGAACTTAGGAATGTGTCTTTGCAAAGTTAAACTAAATTAAATCCTTTTTTATTTTTGCTTGGGGATAGAGTGCAGAGGGATTAGAAGTCTTGTCAGTTTTTGGGGATGTCTGCACCTCTTATAGGGTGAAGACACCTGCCAAATTTTGCCACTTTCTCCTTCAAATTTGTTCACTTCCTGTCACATAGCCAAACAGGAAGTGAGGGTAAAACCCTACCAATGTCTTTCCTTGAGGACACACGGGTCAATCTAAATAGCTTACCCATTAGGTAAATTGCACTCTAGCATTTTGCTCTGTACTCCCCAAATTATTAGGTATCTTGGACTTTGTGGTTTATTTACTAAAGGCAAATCCACTTTGCACTACAAGTGCACTTGTAAGTGCAGTTGCTGGAGATCCGAGGGGGACATGCAAGGAGAAGAAAAAAACAGCATCTTTGCTTCTACATGATTGGATGATAAAATCACCAGTGTTTTCCCACAGATTTACAGCGAGTACACTTGTATTGCAGAGTGGATTTGCCTTTAATAAACCCCAAAATACCTAATAATTTGGGGTGTACACAACAAAGTGCTAGAGTGCAATTTGCCTAATGGGGGCACTAATTAGAATGACCTGTGCGTCCCCAAGGAAAGACATCGGTAGGGTTTTACCCTCACTTCCTGTTTGGCTGTGACAGGAAGTGAAGCAAATTTTCAGAAAAGGGACACAAAGCCCAACCTAAAAAAGACATGCAGGGGTTCTAACACTCACTTGGTTTCCCTCAAATGCCCACAATTAGAAGAGGATTGTCTTCACCTAGATTTTAGCTCAGTGCTCTAAATTAGTGGCTCTCAACCCTGTCCTCAAGTACCCCTAACAGGCCATGTTTGCAGGTTTTCCTTCATCTTGCACAGGTGCTTTAAATCACAGTCAATGGCTTGGTATTTTGGACAGATATTTTAGCTAAGATAAATTCCCAAAACATGTCCTGTTGGGGGCACTTGAGGACTGAGGCTGAGAACCACTGCGCTAAAATGGAAAATTAAATACTCATCTCTCTGTAATTTTCCTTTCCTGGTGCCTATCCATGGCAGCATACACACAATCCATGCTTATGCTACCATGAAGGCACCAAGAAAGTAGCTTTTAGACAAATCACACTTTTTTTGTTTTGCCATGCCAATCAGCCTAGTTAAGCTGCAGCTGGGAAATCTGTTGCAAGAAAATTAACAAAACGCATAAAACATAAAAATTTGCTACAAATTTAATTGGTCAACAAAACAGGACTTGGAGAAGAGCAAGGAAAGCAAATAAAATGTATGTTAATTTGAGACACTAACAGGTTTTGAGGTCTGACCATTTTGCAGAGGAAATTAACAGGAGTTAAAAGGACTGCGCCCACAAACGGACATCTATTAAGGATTAAAACATTAATTAGTCACAACATCTTGAGGAAGATTTTGCAAAATAATGCAGCACAGACAATTGAATCAAAGTGAAACAACCTACAAACGACACACACTGACAACATCAAAAATATGTCAGGGGAAAATATTCCCCCCCACCCCAAAATAATACAATAATCCAAAGTAAAAAAAACTAGCTCCAAAACGCATCTGTTTTGCAAAGACATAACAAACAAAATACAAAGAGAAAATACATGTGTTACAAACTCTATAAGGACACCCAAATGTACTCTCTTGCCAGCCCCACACACACACAATCTTGCCTATTTTCAGGGCACGATACAGAATGCTACCTGCAAGCTTTATATAACATAGGTTTGCGTGCTAATGAGGCAATTGAAAACACATTCACAGTCCATTAAATACAAAATGCAAGTTCACCCAGTGTAGAGACAGAACTTCAAAGTGGGTACACCTGTTAAGGATGTCCTTAAATTACTAACCCAAAAAACACACTCTCTGAGTATGCCCAGAAACATCCAAGTGCTGTTCACACACAAAAAGCTGGAAAAAAAAAAAACAAAGTCCCTGAGCATGCCCAGACCAACCCAAATGCATTTCACACACCAAAAGGCACAGGAAAAAAAATCAAAGTCCCTGAGCATGCCCAGACCAACCCAAATGCAGCTAGCGCTAAATAAGCCACCCCCCCTGTCCAAAATTAGGCACATCATCCAGCATGCTACAAAATTACAGATGGGACAAATACCCCCTCATTCAGGGGGGCAAACAAAGAGCCTAACATGGGCAAAAGTTATACAACAAATACCATTGCAGTCTATGGGAACTATACGGAATGTGGAAAGCCCCTTTAAACTAGTGGGTACAAGGTGCTTTGTGGTTGGTATTGGGCTGAGCCCAACATGCCCTAAAAGAAGCCAGCTATGTTGAGTGCATGTGGCCTTGTATGGTTCAGGAGGGGGTTGGGTGATCGCTCTTCTCGCCCCTTTCCTAGCTGGCCACGTTGTATGCTCAGAAAAAGGATGTGGTTTGGATTGGTGAAGGCAGCTCACAGCCTTTTGAGAAAAGAGTGGAGTTCCCCTTTAAAAGCAAAAATTAGCCCATGGAAATCCAAAGAGTTAGAGGGGTAGACAAGATCATTGGAGGATGTAGTGTGGAGTTCCCCTTTAATGCATATGATTTCTTTGGGCTAGCTTTTGCTTTTAGAGGGGGAAGTTAAATGTCCTTTTAGGAGGAGCTAGAGGAGCGAGAGTCTTTTTACATAATTTTAATAAGGTGCATGTCACATGTTGGCAACATAATCTGCTAATATGACTTGTGTGCAAATCTCCTTTAAAAAATGCATAAAGGTGAACCAGCGTAAAAATAAAAATGTCAAGTTTAGCGGTGCGCCCGTTCAACCCACGCAACTGCATTTACGTTGCTTGACATTTACTAAGATTTTGGTCGCGCAGTGAACAAACGCATTTGAACGAGCGCAAGAGCCGCTTGCGCATGCGCAGTGCTTACATTGATCTCACGCAGTTCTAAATGTACTAGCAGGCACAGCAGCTTTCTCCGAAAAAGTTACTTTCTCATTCTATTTTGGGCATATTTGTTACTTGGGCAGTTGATACTAAACTTCCTCACATCACCCCATAATATTGGCACCTCGATCTTCTGTTAATATTGAATTGAAGATGCCGTGCACCATGTCCATAGTGGCGCACAGATTGCATTCTCCCGTGCGCCGAGATCAATATAGTAAATGGGATTCGCTCTCGGTTCCCAGCGCACCGTTTCGTAAATATGAGCATGTGCGTTGCGCCTTGTGACTCTACTGATGGTGCACGGCTTTTGTAAATCAGACTCAGTCAGCATAGAGATGATGAGATTCCTGGCACTGGACCACATTCATGCCAACCCAAGCGGAGGAGATTTTAATAAACTGCTTCTACAAAGTGAACTCAGATGGATTTTCAATTTCAAGCCTTATCTGTCAGGATTCGAGTCAGGAATCTGTGAACTAGAACTTTGATCTAAAATTCTCAGACTTCTAAGTATATCTTTCATTCAAGCATTTCCCTATGACCTATAAATACACTGCACTGAAGTTCTTTGCATAGAATTTCTTGTGCCAGATTTAGGTACCGGTATTATTTTTGTCAGCTTGCTCTTTCAATTCCTTTATTCTCCACTAGATGTCACTCTGCCATGTTTTTGTTTTTTTATCTCATTGTGTTATGGGCCTATGGGTTTCCACATGCCAGAAGTAGCACTCTGACCCCCTGAGATGTACGGACCTTTGTGGCGCCTTTTGCTCCACTCCCCGGGACATGACCCCACCTCCGGACAGGCTTGTGCCAAGGGACCCAGTGGGGATGTGGTCCTGCGCCTATCTCTAACGCGGACACCCTCACTCTGGGACCAGCTGTATTCTGTCGCAAATCGTATTGTGATTGGTTAACCTCCTTTGCATACAGCCTTATCTACCTGCACTCCAGGCAATCATTTGATATGCTGAGGAAGTGCATGGTGGATCTCTTTACATGCTCACACAAGTACGTTCAAAGGTATGTTGATTTTACAACTCTCTGTACAGGATTTACATGCGAGGACTGGCACGAATTAAGTCGGCAAAGTCCAAACAGTTTTTCTTAACATACACAGTCACCCCTAGTAATTTTAATCCATAACCTTTTTGATTATTTACCACAGTTGAGCCCACAACAATCTCAGCACTTTCAGGAATAAGTTTACATCTCAGACCACTGGTCCATCAGTAGCAGGAGCCTTGTGCCCCAAAGCTAATGGTCCTTGTAGTGAAACACTTATTGACATGTATCCATGATCCTCCCTTTCCACTCTGGGGTTTGATTTTGCATGCTCCCGGCATGAAGGACTAAAGCCCCATACACACTATTAGATTTTCTGCAGATTTTTGTCTTCAGATTTACCAAAGCCATGTAAGAAGATGTAATGGAAATTTGTAAACTGGGATTAATAATTCAACTTTAAGGACCCCAGAACGAGAAGAACAAGTGGTCCACAGGGGGCAACTTCTTATGAAACAGGACTTTGGAAAAGGTGATCATTTATGTCTGCCAGCCACTCTTTTCCCTCCAGCTTGATACATGGACCGTGTCATCAGTCACAAGCAGTTATGGCTGCTTTAGTAAATGAGCGTGGGATAGAGCCAGGGTTCACCACAGTTGTTTTTATAACATACCACTTCTTGTTTTACCTGTTACCAAAGGTGTTACCAAAAGCTGAACATCCCTTCCAGAGATTACAAAAAGATATATCCAGATGCCCAAGTTAGGATCTTACGAGTATGCATTTTGTCTGTATGGTCATGTTTTTTGGATGTCCAGTGGCAAATGCTACTGCAAAGGCCACAGTAAAAAGTGTTATCAGAAGTAGTTTGTAAATATAGAGTGCAGAAAGTACAGAGAGTAACAGAGGAAATCATTTTTATAGGAGAGTCCTTACTAGAAGTTTTGAGGTTTTATTTTTACACCCCCTACTGTCTACAATGTAGCGGACAAAAGTAGCGTAAGAAACTAGAAAACTTTTGCCTGAACGTTTTCTTATATTTTATCAAGCCCCTAAGGGGGATGTTGGACTCTTTCCCTATGGGATTTGGTTTGGGAGTGTGTTACTCACTTGCTAATATTTTGTCTCAGCAGCTGAAGTCCTCCATTCGGATCTCACAGAGAATGTTGCTGATCTTTTAAGGTTTTTTACAAACTCATTTATGTGTTTTCTCCCCAATTCCAGATCTTAAAAGTTTGGAAGGATCTAAAACTAAAGCCAGGTGACTTGTGGATTGTTAAGAGACATTTATATATAAGGAAATGTTTGGAGACTCAATACAGCATCTATTTCATGTACAGTTTTTGCAAAACTTGAAGGAAAAGTCACCTGGATCCACACCAGACACTGCAAAAATGACTAAATTAAAGAAATCTCCGTGTTTGATTTGTTTCCCTCTTGTGATCACAGTCTAGGGTAATTTTGATTCAATTACTTTAATTGTAAGGGATATATATATTTGAAAAGTAGTTTAGCCATGTTGAAGTCATATTTTGTCTTTTGTACGTTTTCCATTTTATGTAGAATTGTCTGTGTTTACATATGCTGATAAGTCAGCATGCCCACAATTCAGCTAGAAGACCATTCTGGCCACAGGAGTGTAGAGCCAGTACTCTGTAAATATGTCTTATCAATCATTTGTTTTTCACAATGAAAAGTCATTTGGTAATGAAAAAAGTTGCTCAGCTGTTATTTTCTCCACAATGGAGTTTTTTTGCCTCATTGGCCAGGACTACCTCCACCTAAGCGTGTGGAGGTTCCAGGTTAAAGGTGATAGCACGTACGGTTAGTGATCAAAACATTGATCAAAAGAGGGGAGACTGTAATGGAAATTTGTAAGTTCTGTATATAATTGTATTGTATTTTGTATGTATTGCACACTGCCCTCACTGTGCACACAACACTAATAATGTTTTCAGTAAATGTTTACATTCTTTTGAGTCCTGATTAGAATTAGCCTACCTATGTAACGCCCCTTGTTACCGTAAACGTACAATTGTAATTTTAATGTGATACCTACGTGATCATGTGCATAAAAACCTTCAATTGCGTCATAATAAAGCAGAACAGTTATTTGGAAAGATGCTGAGCGTATCTTTTGTGTCTGTTCCCTACTGCAGTAGTTATTATTAATTTGGAACCACTAATCAATATGAGGATAGGAGTTGCCTATCATCAATTTAACCAAGTCAAAGAGGTCAAACCTTAAGAATTCCAATTTGTATGCAATCATGCAGGCCCTTGCACTTCATGGTTTTGGTAAATCTGAAGACAAAAATCTGCAGAAAATCTAATAGTGTGTATGGGGCCTTATCATTATTCCCATTTCTTCCTAAGACACATGACACATTGTATGTGTGATATATAAGTACAGTTATATTATATATAAGATAAGATCTGTATGTATATATCTACTATTTCTATTTTTTAAATATTTTGTAAGTTGTTTATACAGTACTAACATTTTTTGCATTTGCATCATAGAAATTGCGTACCTATTTGACATAAAAAAACTCTGAAAGAGGACTGTAATTTGTCTGTAACATGTAAGGTGTCTACGCCAGTATGCATCACCACTAGCCCGCCTGTTCCAAGGGCGGTTGGTTGACATACAGTTGCGACATTGGGTACCATGTATTTTATTTTTATATGATGTCACCATTGTTCTTAAATTTATCTATGTTTATATGTATTTGAAAAAAATATCCTTTTTTGATTTTTACTTACATACTCGGTCTGCCCACAATAGATCCAGTAGGGGTTTACCGCGCCTTATGCACCAGGTTTTTGTCTCATAATCCGGATCAGACAGACCAAGTGGCTTGTTACACACACACACACACACACACCAATCCCTCCTCCTTTGTTTCATATACAAGATTTTAGTAATGAAAACGGAATCATTAGCAGTTATCAGCATTGATTCATGCAGAAACGTTCTTGCCAAACCAACCTATTAACCACTTAAGGACCAGCCTTGTTTTGGAATTTAGGTGTTTACATGTTTAAAACAGGTTTTTTTTGCTAGAAAATTACTTCGAAAAAAACAATATATAATGTTTGGGGGTTCTAACACCCTAGAGAATAAAATGGCGGTCATTGCAATACTTTTTTCACACCGTATTTGCGCAGTGGTCTTACAAGCGCGCTTTTTTAACTTTTTTGAATAAAAAAATAAGACAACAGTAAAGTTAGAATAATTTTTTTTTATACTGTGAAAGATAATGTTATGCCGAGTAAATTGATACCCAACATGTCACACTTCAAAATTGCGCCAGCTCGTGGAATGGCGTCAAACTTTTACCCTCAAAAATCTCCATAGGCGACGTTTAAAAAATTCTACAGGTTGCATGTTTTCCGTTACAGAGGAGGTCTAGGGCTAGAATTATTGCTCTTGCTCTACCGATCACGGCGATACCTCCCATGTGTGGTTTGACCACCGCTTTCATATACTCACATATGCGTTCCCTTCTGCGCACGAGCTCGTCAGGACGGGGCGTTTAAAATTTTTTTTTTATTATTATTTATTTTATATGATTTTATTTATTTTTACACTGTTTAAAAAAAAAATGTGGTCACTTTTATTCCTATTACAAGGAATGTAAACATCCCTTGTAATAGAAAAAAGCATGACAGGTAGAGGTCGACCGATATATGGGCCGATATTTGGCGTTTTTTAATTAATCGGTATCGGCCGATTGTGCTGATAAAAAAGGCCGAATATAACTTCAGTGCGACTTGCAAATGACTTCTGTAATAGAAGTCAATGCAAGTTGCCTGAAGTCTTCTGTGCAGCAACTTCTCTCCTCTCTGGGCAGCCTGCCAAGTCTGTTAAAAGAAACTAAAAAGATACAATGTTTCCACTTGTCAATGAGGAGTTCTCAGTTTAACCATTTAAAGACTAAATCTTTTATGACATTTTTTGCTTACAAGTAAAAATCCTGTATTTTCTGCTAGAAAATCACTTAGAATTTTTTAGCAGAGACCTAGGAAATAAAATAGCGGTTGCTGCAATATTTTATCACACGGTATTAGCGCAGCAGTCTTTCAAACGCAATTTTTTTTTGGGAAAAAATACACTAATGAATTTAAAAAAAAAACTAAGCAGTAAAGTTAGCTCATTTTTTTTCGTCCAAAAGTTTTGATTACCTGTTTAAATGTAAGAAATTTTCTGTAGCACTTATTACTTAAGGCTGCTTTCACACTGGAGCAGGTAGGCATTGATGGTAAAACGCTGCTAGTTTTAGCAGCGCTTTACCGTCATTTTAGCGTCGCTATTCGGCTGCTAGCAGGGCGCTTATAACCCAGCTTACTGTATATGAAATGAATACTCTTTTTAATGTTCGTTATTTATTATAACCAATAAACATTTCATAATGCAATTTCAATGATATTTTTTTTACCTACCCAAGCGCTTCATTTAAAGTCCCAACTTCCCTTTTATATTTACCTAGCGCCCGAGGAAGGGGTTGAATGCGCCCGTGAAGCGCTGCTGCCGAATCGCTTTGCAGGCGATTCGGCAGCGGTGCGCATTCATTTCAATGGGCAGGAGTGGTGGAGCAGCGGTATACACCGCTCCAAACATGCTGTTTGCAGGACTTTTTTTTTTTTTTAACATCCTGCCAGCGCATCGCCTCAGTGTGAAAGCACTCGGGCTTTCACACCGAGACTGCAGGGGAGCCGTTTTGCAGGCACTTTACAGGCACTATTTTTAGCCCAGAAGCGCATGAAAAACACCCCATTGTGAAAGGGGTCTAACTATTAGATTTTATGAGATGAAGGGAAAAAAAATAAAAAATCGGCTTAATATATCGGCCCAAAAAAATCGGCATCATATATAGGCCATCGGCCGCCGCGGTTTGTAAATATCGGCATCAGCCAGAGAAAAACCCATATTGGTCGACCTCTGACAGGTCCTCTTAAATATGCGATCTGGGGTCAAAAAGACCTCATATGTCATATTTACACTAAAATGCAATAAAAAAAAAAAAAAGTAATTTAAAAAAAAATGACATTGAAAAAAAATATGCCTTTAAGACGTATGGGCGGAAGTGACGTTTTGACGTCGCTTCCGCCCTGCAGTGTCATGGAGACAACTGGGTACCATCTTCCCCTCACTCGTCTCCAGGCACAGCAAGTGAGAGGACGCGATCACCTCCGCCGCTACCGATGACTCCGGTAAGCGGTGGAGGGCACCGGATCGCAGGAGATAAAAGTGATCTTGCGGCGAATCCACCGCAGAGACCACTTTTATCTTGTAGCCGACCGCTGCACGAAAACGTCGATACCGGGGTTATGGCAGCTAGCTGCTACCATAACAACGATATCCGCCGGCAAAGTTAGGACGTACATCGGCGTGTGGCGGTCGGCAAGTGGTTGACCTTCTATTAGGAGGTGAGCTGCCATCTAGATAAAGGAAGGCCCGTAGACATGGTGTGCCTGGATTTTGCAAAGCATTTGATACAGTTCCCCATAAACGTTTACTGTACAAACTATAGTCTGTCGGCATGGACCATGTTGTGAGTACATGGATTAAAAACTGGCTACAGGGGCGAGTTCAGAGGGTGGTGATAAATGGGGAGTCACAAAAAAATTTATAATCAGCACTGCACCTATGAACTACTAACATACATATACAAGCATCAAAATGTGTAATATAATAACGTGGAATAATCATGATAGGTGAGAAAAGCCAATCACATATGTGAAAGGGGATCAGAGAAGAGAAGCACTGCAGCGAGAAGTGTGTATTATTTGGACCATGTGGTGGATAGGAGATTCCATTCCCTAAGGCGCGACAAATCAATCTACTCGGACGGGAGGCACCATCTTGATATATAATACAGGCGTATTTGTCACCTTTATCTGGTGAGTGTGAACCCAGGAGGGGAGCACAGTAAGTCACCAGGATTATCAACGTGTCACCAACCCTGTACCTCACATTTGATGAACTTTATTGATTGCACTTTATTTTGCACATTTGATGAACTTTATTGATTGCAATTTATTTGCACTGTATTGACACGGAGTACTTTGTTATACATGTTGTTATTATATTAGACATTTTGATGCTTGTATATGTACATTAGTACTTCATAGGTGCAGCGCTGTGTATAAATTCTTTTGTCATTTTTTTGGGGTACTTACCTTGCACTACAGCGGCAGCCCTATTATACATTTTAGTTCCACGGCGCGGGTTTAATTATTATTTTTTATAAATGGGGAGTACTAAGAATAGTCCGGTGTGGAAAGCGGGATCCCCCAGGGTTCTGTCCTGGGACCAGTCCTATTTAAGTTATTCATAAACAACCTGGAGGATGGGATAAACAGCTCAGTCTTAGTATTTGCAGACGATACTAAGCTAAGCAGGGCAATAATTTCTCTGCAGGATGTGGAAACCTTGCAAAACGATCTGAACAAATTATGTGGTGGGCAACTACATGGCAAATGAGTTATAATGTAGAGAAATGTAAAAAAATGCATTTGGGTGGCAAAAATATGAATGCAATCTATAAACCGGGGGGGGGGGAGAGAACCTCTGGGGAAATCAAGGATGGAAAAGGACCTGGGGGTCCTAGTAGATGATAGGCTCAACAATGGCATGCAATGCCAAGCTGCTGCAAGCAACGCAAACAGAACATTGGCATGCATTAAAAAGGGAATCAACTCCAGAGATAAAAAAAACGATAATTCTCCCGCTATACAAGACTCTGGTCCAGTCACACCTGGAGTATGCCATCCAGTTCTGGGCACCAGTCCTCAGGAAGGATGTACTGGAACTGAAGAGAGTCCAGAGAAGGGCAACAAAGCTAATAAAGGGACTGGAGGACCTTAGTTTTGAGGAAAGGTTACGAGCACTGAACTTGTTCTCTCTGGAGAAGAGACGCTTGAGAGGGGATATGATTTTACAAATACCATACTGGTGACCCCACACAATAGGGATAAAACTTTTCCGCGAATGGGAATTTAAAAAGACACGTGGCCATTCACTAAATTTAGAAGAGAAGCAGTTTAACCTTAAACTGCGTAGAGGGTTCTTTACTTTAAGAGTGGTAAGGATGTGGAATTCTCTTCCACAGGAAGTAGTTTCAGCGGGGAGCATCGATAAATTTCAAAAAAGTATTAGATAAGCACCTGAACAACCACAACATACAGGGATATACAATGTAATACTAACATAAAATCACACACATAGGTTGGACTTGATGGCCTTGTGTCTTTTTTTCAACCTCACCTACTATGTAACTATCTAGCCTCCTGGTTTCTTAGTGTCCAACCTTCTGGTGAAAGAGAACTCCCAGTTGTCTACTGTGTCCCACAATGAACACAAAGAGAAAGTTTAAACCATAAAAATATTTTAAAGATCCGTTTATAAACTGATAAAAACGGACTTCTTATATTTTCCCCTTTACATGAATAAAATTAAATAAACGTAAATGAAACAAAATACACAATAACTTATAATTTATGGTAACATTTATTTTAATATTCATAAAAAGACATTCACAATTTTACTTGCATTTATCTTATTTTAATAATCCATTAATAAATTTCATATATTTCACAACAAAACTAAACATTACATTTAAGCATATACAGTGATTTAAAATTGTACTAATCCCCCCACCCCCCCAATATTTGTTTAATAAAATGGAAACATGATGCTTTGAAATGGAAAAAAAAAATTGACCTTCAAAAATAAATAAATAAATAAGATCCACCAGGTTGCGAATCCCCATAGGATTGGGTGAGATTATTTTACATTGTTTCTATTGATTGAAAATGCAAAGATATTTTCTCAGTAAAAACAGGGCTTTCTTTGGGAAATAATACATTAACAAACACATTGCAGCCTTCCAATGATAATCCTTATATTAAAAGGCTAGTGACCTTAATATAAAAACCTAAAAAGACATGAAATGACAGGACCAAAAAAAAAAAAAAATTGTATTTTTCAAATGACCCTTTAACAAAAAGAAAAAAAAAAAAAAAGTCTAAAACTGATCACAGATTTAGTGTAATAGACTACATGGGCAACCACTGTAAAATTGCACTTCACTGAACAAAGGGAAAGTGGTTTGACAAAAGTCTCCTGCAGTAATCAGCTAGTGTACTCTTGCTATTCTGATATTGCAAGACATTTTATGATGAAAGTGGAAACCTGTTTATGTACACATGGCATTTTTGGATAGCTCCTAGCAGCAATTTGGTGGTCAGTATCCTGTGGCTGCCTTCTGGATCCTGAATTCCGTGTAATGTACTGCAGTAAAAGATTGCACTAGTTTGTGGCAGACATGTCATTTTCTTCTAACAGGTTAAAATGCAGCTTTATTTTTGTACTTGCTATAAAATCTTTTTCTTGGAGTCCAATAAGGGACACAGCTTAAAGATAGAGAAATAATAAATAGAGCAACTGATGTAGCAGACTGTCATTGCTAAGGTTTGGCAATACTTCACAGCCACCACTTATGCCGCGTACACACGACCGGACTTTACGGCAGTCTTTGTCCTGCCGACTTTGACGGACTTTCCGAATGAACGTATTTGCCTACACACGATCAACCAAAGTCCAACGGATTCCTATGTGATGACGTACGATCAGACTAAAACAAGGAAGTTCATAGCCAGTAGCCTATAGTTGCCCTAGCGTTGGTTTTTGTCCATTGGACTAGCATACAGACGAGCGGACTTTTCAACCGGACTCGAGTCCGTCAAAAAGATTTGAAACATGTTTAATTTCTAGGTCCGTCAAACTTTTGGGGAAAAAAAGTCCACTGGAGCCCACACACGATCGAATGGTCCGACAGACTCAGGTTCGCCGGACCAAGTCTGCCGGAAAGTCCGGTCGTGTGTACTTTATTGACATTATTTATTATTATTTGCATTAGACTCAAACTTTCAGGTAAAGCTGGCCATACAATAGAAGAATTTTGTTTGGAAAGTTTTCTTTTGATGCGGTCCTTTCAATATGTACTGCTGTAACTTCTGTTATACCAATGCTTAATGCTATATTTTGGTTAAGGGCTAGACATCAGAGCAAAGTACTTTCTATCTACTGAACACTGTATAATGTACTGTTTCTTTAATCAATGCCTGCTCTGGAATTTATTTCTCAATAAAGTGTTTCCTGATGGAAAAATGGAAAAAGAAAAATTTTTTCAGGAACATTTGTTCAATTTTAGAATCATTAGTGGTCAAATCGACAGTCATTTTTTTTTTTTTACAAGGATGAGAAAATTCAAAAGCAGGATGGAGTTTTTATTTTTGAACAGATGAATTGCTAACAGTAAATGTTTTTTTTGTTCAGGAAATTACAAATTTCCACAATCGTGCCAAAAGCAACTACATTTTGAACACCACTCGTCAAGTTGTCGATTGTATGGTGATAATTTTCATGCCAATATTTGTTCCAAAATCTATTAGTATATAATCAGCTTTGGTTTAAATCTGACTGGTAACAGTGTGCATGTGACTTACACATGTTTATTACTTCCTGAAAAATGGGATTAGAAGGAAGAAAGGAGTGTTCCTGCTCTAAGAAATCCGTTCTAGGAAAAAAAGCAGAAAGAATCTGATAAGTATCAGTGTGCAACATTTTTATTTTCCTTTCCTCCAGTTTTTATAAATGTACTGCATAATAGGTTTTGGAAAATTGATCCTGAAATTAGCAAAGCAGGGTATTTATAGCAAAGTTTTCCTACTTGACCCTTGAAATGCCTTGAAAGGATGTTTTCAAATGCAACCCCATCCAAAATGTTTTCAGCTAGGATAGGGGTGATGGGTTGTATTGATGCCCCTAACAGGAGATGTACACACGGACGATCCGTATGTCTGTTTTTCATCCTTCCATTTTCGGATGAAAAACGGACATACATGTATCCCTATGGAATAGTGGATGAACGTCCACTGACATCCGACACGCTCCGATCTGAAAAAGTGTAACGGAGGAAAACCCTACTTTTCCATCCGTTATCGGATCGGGTGACGACGGACTCTACAGTCCGTCATCATCCGATCCCCCCCATAGTGGAGAGCGGCGCTCTGACAGGTCCGTCGCTGCACAGTGTGCAGCGATGGACCTGTCATCTTCCTGCTCAGTGGGGATCGGCGGAGCGATCCCCGCGGAGCAAGCGGGTGTTCACAGGGCGGATCATCACTGATCCGCCCCATGTGAAAGAGCCCTTAGCCCAACTATCTGTGCCACTGACTCCTAAGGAATTTTAAGCTAAATTTGCAGTTTAACCTTTTAGAATTATATTCTACATATATATTACCAAAAGTATTGGGGCACCTTGTCCACAAGGTTTAGGAGTGTGTCTATGGAAATGTTTGACCATTCTTCCAGAAGCGCATTTGTGAGGTCAGGCACTGATGTTGGAGAGAAGATCTGGCTCGCAGTCTGTGCTCTAATTCATCCCAAAGGTGTTATTTTGGGTTGAGATCAGGACTCTGTGCAGGCCAGTCAAGTTCCTCCACCCCAAACTCGCTCATCCATGTCTTTATGGACCTTGCTTTGGGCACTGTTGAGCAGTTATGCTGGAACAGGAACGGACAACCCCAAACTGTTCCCACAATGCTGGGAGCATAAAATTGTCCAAAATGTCTTGGTATGCTGACGCCTTAAGAGTTTCCTTCACTGGAACTAAGTGGCCAAGCCCAACCCCTGAAAAACAACTCCGCACCATAATCCCCCCTCCATCAAATGATTTGGACCAGTGCATATAGCAAGGTCCATAAAGACATTGATGAGCAAGTTTGGGGTGGAAGAACTTGACTGGCCTGCACAGAGTCCTGACCTCAACCTGATAGAACTCCTTTGGGATGAATTAGAACGCAGACTGCAAGCCAGGCCTTCTCGTCCAACATCAGTGCCTGACCTCACAAATGCGCTTCAGGAAGAATGGTCAAACATTCCCATAGACACACTCCTTAACCTTGTGGAAAACCTTTCCAGAAGAGTTGAAGCTGTTATAGCTGCAAAGGGTGGGCCAACGCAATATGGAACCCTATGGACTAAGACTGGGCATTAAAGTTCATGTGCGTGTAAAGGCAGGTGTCCCAATACTTTTGGTAATACAGTGCATCTAGGCGGATCCAATAGAGTTTCAGTGATGTTGTCAATAGCCCTTATCAGATTCTCCAAAGAAATATGTAAAGAGATGGGAAACTGTTAGACTCAAGCAATCCCCTGGGTGTCTGAAAGAAGAAGCAGCAAGTGTATATTTCCTCCAAAATGAACAAATATGACAAAACGCCTGACAGAGGACCTAATCCTTTCATATGCAATGAAAAATAGTTTTGATGCTGCTCCATTTTAACCAAAGACCATCAGAAAAAAGAAGAATGGTTTATCGCAGCTGAATGCATGTACACTGGAAATTGTAGCGGGGACCACAAATTGTCAGGGTTGCAGAATACCCATAACATTCTATTAGCATTCCCTGTAAGCTCTGGTGGTCATCTTGCAGAAGGGCAAAGATGTTCTAACATGAGAAGAATTGCTTTAAAGCAGAACGCTAACTAAAATCTGATAGCTCTTCCTCCTTTTACTAAATAAAAATGTCATAGTTACAGTCTCTATCCCCACTGGATTTTTCTCTAAAGGAGACAGAAATAAAAACCTGACAGAGGTTCCAACTCTTCTACACATTAAAGTTTTCACTGGAGTTCGATTTTAATCACTTAAATAACTTACTGCAGTTAAATTGTTACTAAACCCAGGACCCTGCATTCACTATATCTGGTCTCCCACAGTACACAGAAAATGGAAATGCAATTATTTTAGTAAATATAAACTGTGACTTCTATCAGTGTCTGGTTAAAGCTTGTAGGAGGAGTTTTCATTCTGCTCTGACTGTCCTTTGAGGCTGCATGACCCCTGACCCTCTGTCTGGACAGTGCTGATTAGCCCTGTGCTGATCACATGCACCCTTCAAAAAAAAAAAAAAAAAGAGAAAAAAAAAACTCTCTAGCAATACACACCAAACTGAGCATGTGCAGAATGCCCCCAAGGCTCTGTACTGTCAGAAGATGGATTGGGGACTGTGGAAGAAGGGGAGAATCAGAAAAAACAGTATCAGCACAAGGGTTGTAAGCACTTGAAGACTAGAGTGAAGAAATAATGGCTTCTGAAATCATAATTTGATGTTTGAAGGCACACCTCTGGCTAGACATGTGAATATATAAACTTAATTAAAATACTCATAGCAGCACAATCAATCAAATTTACACGAGCTTACCAAGTGCACAGCTGAAGAGAAAATAAACTTTTTTATAGGTAGTGCATTAATAAAGAGATCAGATGCAGGCAGCCTAGGTGTGCAGGAACAACAGTACAAATGAGGATGAGGATTGTTTTTTGTGCAACAGAAAAAAACAGAAATGTATCATTAAAGTGGTTGCAAACCTCTGGGTGCCTTTTTTTTTTAAAAAACCTGCAAGGTAAAGCCATAATGTGCTAGTATGCATTGGATACTAGCACATTATGTGAAACTTATCCGAAAACAAAGCATTCCAGTGATGCAATGTCATCGCTGGGGGCCGCTTCCATCTCCACCTGTTCTTTCTTCCAGGTCCGTGGACTCCAGTTGTGTGACTGGCCGGAGCCGCGATGACGTCACTCCCGTGCATGCGCGGGGGAGCCACTGTTTACGGCACAGTATTTTGAAGAAGCGGCCCGGGTGACATTATCGACCACATATATATATATATATATAGTAAATATCTTCTAAACAGTGCACCTTTAGGAGCTATCTACAGTACCTATAGGTAAGCCTGATTATAGACTTACCTATAGGTACAAGTAAAAGTTTCAAGTTTACAACCTCTGTAATCATATGTAGTCTCATTTGTGTTGCACGTTCCAAAAAAAAAAAAAAAAGCACTGGATATCTATTAAAGCTTGAAAGTATATGCTGATTCTCAAAATAGATAAACATATTTTATCTTCTGCTCAACTACACAGATTGTCAGTCTCCATAAATATTACACACATAATCTGGAAGACCGTTAAAAGTTATGTATAAGATACAGCAGTTCTAGAGGCAAAAAACACAATATCACAGTAAAAATACTTTAAACTAAAATTCCAATTGGGCTTTAAAGTTAGCTAAATACGTTCTAGGTTCATCAAAACACAAGGTGTGCAAGGTTTTAATTTATTTCAAGTATTTATATAGTGCTGACAATTTACGCAGCACTTTACATATATATTGTACATTCACATCAGTCTCTGCCCTCAAAGAGCTTACACTCTAAGGTCCCTAACTCATGTGAAAATACATATAATAAGGCAAATTTAGACAGGAGCCAATTAACCTACCAGCAACCTGCCTACCTACCCACATAACCACAGCACAGAAAAACTTGGAGTAGATCCTTGCTCTCTGTAGGGAAGCAATATCTCTTTATAGAAGTCCAATGCCTCCTGCTGATTCAGATCCAGTGCTCTCCAATAAGCAGTTTGCATTAGCTTTGTTGATCACACAGCATACAAGTCTGACTTGGCTAGGGGTGTGGTGGACTTGTGTTAAAAGATCACCACTACTCAGGCTGCAGCAGCTTTAGTAAGTAAACTGTAAAAATATGCAAGCCTTTTATTTTGATGCATCTAGAAAATATTAAAGGGATTGTAAGCCTTTGTTATTTTAAATAAAAAAACAAACCTGTCATACTTACCTCCACTGTGCAGCTCGTTTTGCACAGAGTGGCCCCAATCATCGTCTTCTGGGGTCCCCCGGTGGTTCTCGGGGCTCCTCCCCGCATCAGATAACCCCCTAGGAGAAGCGCTCTCACTGGGGGTTACCTTGCGGGAGCGCTCCCGAGTCCAGCATTCGGCATCCATACGAATGCCGGACTCGCCCCCCCCCCCCCCCCCCCCCGCCATTGGATTTGGAGAACCAATGGCTGCGCTGCTATCAATCTATCCAATCAAGATACGGGACCCCAAGCAGAGAGAGGGACAGCACGTCTCTACCGAGGGAATTACGGGGCTCAGGTAAGTAAAACGGGGGGGCTGGGGGGCCGGTCACTGCCAGGTGTTTTTTCATCTTAATGCATAGGATGCATTAAGGTGAAAAAACACAAGGGTTTACAACCCCTTTAAGCCGATTTCAACGGAAGGTTCAAATGGGCTTTAGGGCTAGATCACACCAGGAATCATACAGGAATTTGCTCTGCAATTCACATGCAATTCAGTGTGGTGCAACTTGAGCCCATTCATGCATGAACGACTTAAAAAATGCAGCTTCTGCACCATGCGATCCGGAGCAGGAAAACATACTGCATTTGTGAACTGCATCTGGGGTCTGGTACTTTACTACATAATTTTGACACCCACTGTAGATTGCGGGTTTCCCACACCGCTTTCTAATGTTATACAATTCTCGTTTGCAGATCTGCACACCTTCTGTGGAGATTACAAGTAAGGCTTGGTTCACACCTATGCAGTTTGCAGTTTCTGCAGTGCTTTTTGTGGTGCATTTTGCATTTTTCGCAAGTTTTCTAATGCTTTTTTTTGCCCAATTTGTTGAGTGGATTAAAAAACGCAAAGCGCTGAAAAATTGTGGCAAAAACGCACTACATGCTTTTCTACAGCTTCTCCATTGAAGTCTATTGAAGTCTATTGAACCAAAAACACACAGTTTTGCTTTTATAAAGTCCCTGACCCTTTCCAAAAACGCAGCGGCAGAAAAAAGCATAGATGTAAACGTGTCCCATAGGAAACCATGTTAAATGGACTGTAGTGTGTTTCTGAAAAAAAAAAAAAACAATCAAAAAAACACATATGTGAACTGAGCCTTAATCCCATTCTCCCTGGAATTTTCTTTACCTAGCTTAGGCTATGAAGAAACCGACAAGAGGAATGAAAATAGCAAAAAAGTAAAGCCTTAACACCAGGTTTTGTGTTACTTTTAACAAACTATAGTGTAACCTTGGATTACAAGCATAATCCATTCCAGGAGAATGCTTGTAATCCAAAGCACTCGCATATCAAAGTGAGTTTCCCCATAGAAGTCAATGGAAACTAAGATAATTTGTTCCGAATTGACTTCTATTGCATGCAATACCGCATGTGGCCAGAGATGGGGGGCACCAGAGAGCCTCGGAAATACTCGGGGACAGCTCGGCTGAACTCTGAAACCCTCGGAAACTGAATATTTCCGAGTGTTTCCGAGTATTTCTGAACGGCTCCGAACAGCTCCAAACTGTTCCGATTGTCACCGGCGCACCCGCACCGCTGACCAAATGCGGTACTGCACACCACATTAGTTTGAATTCTGCTTGTTTTGCGAGACAACACTTGCAAACAGAGTCAGGATTTTAAAACAAAAGTTGCTCATCTTTCAAAACGCTTGTTAACCGCGTTTCTCGTTAACCAGGGTTGCACTGTATTTCTTTTACAAAGTGCTGCAGTGGTGGTCTGCGCTGAAAACTGACATCAGCTACATACAGTATACAGTGCTGTGTTTTGGCAGCACTTGTATTTTATGAATGAATGAAAGGCTTCCCTGATTGGCTGAAGTGGAGATCATGGCGTCATCTGATTGCCTTCTACCCGCAGTCAAAGGAAGCCTTGTATTCTTTCAAAAAAAAAAAAAAGAGGTTTCCTATGAATGGCTAAGCAGAACTTAAGTGGGGTACACACTATAAGAATATTGGGTGAACGATCATCCGATTTTCCTCGTTGTTTCACAGCAAACCGGAACCGATGAACGAAAATTCGTACAAAAATTCTCGTACGACAAAGGCTTTTTTTTGTTGTTTATTGTTTCTGATCATGCTCAGTCTTTCTCTTCTGAATTCACGAATGTACGTACATGGTACACAATAGAAGACGAAAATCGTTCATTCTCCCGTACGAGAAAATTTTTGGCGTTTGTCCCTTTGGGAATTTTTGTATGAAAAGTTGAAATAGTCTGTCGAAAGTTGTGTACACTATACAAAAATCGTACGAAAATTCTTTGGACAAAAATGTTTGCCCGATTTTCTTAGAGTGTGTACGAGCCTTTAGCCTGAGTCAGACATGTGCCGCTGCCAGAACACAGCGCCATTTACTGTATGCAGCATACAGTTTAAACAGTGCTGAAAGCAGCTGCAATTCTTAGTAATGGAAATAGTTTTTGGAAAAAGCTTGACCCAAACTATTTAAAGTAACAAAAAAACGAGACTTAAAGTGGCTGTAAATCCACTCCTATACCCAGTGAAGAGAACATCCTCAGATGATACACAGAGATGAAACAAATCTCCCTACATAAGTTTTACATGTATATCTGCTATCTTCATCTTTATATATTCTTTCTGTAGATCATGTTAGAAATGTTCACTTCCTGTTCAGCGCGGAAAGTGAAGTCTGGCACACAGCCAAGACAGCTGATTGGAGGAAAGGCACACCCCCCCCTTCACATAGACAGAGACAGAGACTTGCAGACCTGTGCTGTGAGTAGACAAGCTCTCTGATAATCTATTTATAGCAACCTCCCCGACACAAATTTCAGGCTGGTTTTATCTTGGTTGATGGAGAACTTGTCAGAAGTTATCATGCTGATAACAGATACTAAACAGCAGAAAGAAATGGGACTTTGTGCTTTGGAGAGACATAAGAAAACACTACAGATATATGTGCTTAGGTCAAATTTCATGAATCAGGTTTACATCCACTTTAGGGCAGACTAAAACAGAGCCAGATCCAATGCAAGTAAATTCTCACAGCCTGAAAACCCAGGGGACATAAAATAAGTGATTCAGCCCACCAAACCCATGGAGCCTTAGAGCTTTGGAGATAGATAAGGAAACACTATAGATGTATGTGCTTTGTTCATATTTCATGACTGAGGTTTACAACCACTTTAATTGTTCATGTAGTATAGAAATAGGCAAAATAGCTGAAAAGAGCGAAAAGGGGTGGAAGCTCAGTGGCAAAGACACTGGAATCCTGACTTTGTAATCTCACAGCTAAGCACCTGTAATCACATTTTTAAATTGTGTATGCTTTACGGATTTTATTATATCAAATGAAGATTCTACTTCAGTGCACGTTGTCCACCTTCTTGTTCTGTAGCATACTGAGAGCTCCACGTTGATCTTTTATAAGGTTAAAGTAGAAGTCCACCCTGACGCTAAAAATCCCTGCATCTACAGACATCCACGATCTAGCCCTGAAAGAAGAAATCAGTATACATACCTTTTCTGAAGCCGATCTGACCCAATCCTGCGCTGAGCTGTCAGCTGCGGCTTCGCTGTGTAGGCGGGTGCAGAGGAGGCAGCCGACAACGGAAGCCCTATAGTAAGTCTCTGGGTGACATCACTCCCCACTCATTTCACAGCCGTTGTTGGCTTTGTCCTCTGCAGAGCTTCCGCCGCTGGAGACAGGATCGGATTCAAAAAAAGGTATATACCGCATTTTCCGCTCCATAAGACGCACCCCCCCCGCTCCCCCAAAAAATGGGGGGGAAACGTCTGTGCGTCTTATGGAGCGAATATTGACAAGCAGAGCCGCTGAAAGGGGGATATTGCGGTGGCAGAACGATGCCCTGTGCAGCTCTCTGCACCAGCTGAAAGCCCGTTTCTCCCCCCCGCCTTCAGCTGCTAGAGGGAGAGAAAAACAAGGTATTGTTCTGTAATTAACCCCACAGGTTCAGCATTCACATGTAAATTTCCCACTATTTATATGTAAATCACATGGGCATTTATATGTAAATGAGGTTGACAACCCACTGCAATTCATATGCAAATCACGTCCCCTCCTCTGCATGTCGCCCACCTAGAGGTTGTAAACAGCATACAGGTGAGCATAGGGGGCATGTACATGTAGAGGTAATCAAAGAGGGGGGTTGAGGTGAGCAGAGAAGGGGTTCGAAGTGCAGAGGTGAGCAGAGAAGGTGTTTAACCGCTTGCCGACCAGTGCACGACGGTATACGTCGGCACAATGGCACGGCTACGCAAATGGGTGTACCTGTACATCCCCCTTTAAGACGCGGCATTGTGGGAGCACACCATGTCCGCGGGTCCTGGGGACACAATGTCCGCCGGTGTCCCGCGATCGTGTCACGGAGCGGGACATTTACACGGCATTTCCCTGTTCTGCCTAGTGACATGACAGGGGATCTACTGCTCCCTGTCATCGGAAGCAGTGATCGCTGTCATGTCAGTGGTAGCCCATCCCCCTAACAGTTAGAATCACTCCCTAGGACACACGTAACCCCTTGATCGCCCCCTAGTGTTTAACCCCTTCCCTGCCAGTGTCATTTATACAGTAATCAGTGCATTTTTACAGCACTGATCGCTGTATAAATGACAATGGTCCCAAAATAGTGTCAAAAGTGTCTGATGTGTCCACCATAATGCCGCAGTCACGATAAAAAAAAAAAAAAAATTGCAGATCGCTGCCATTACTAATAAAAAAAATAATAATAATAAAAATGCCATAAATCTATCCCCTATTTTGTAGACACTATAACTTTTGTGCAAACCAATCAATATACGCTTATTTCGATTTTTTTTTACTAAAAATATATAGAAGAATACATATGGGCCTAAACGGAGAAAGAAATTTGTTTTTTTTATATATTTTTGGGGGCTATTTATTATAGCAAAAAGTAAAAAATATTGCTTTTTTTCAAAATTGTCGCTTTTTTTTTGTTTATAGCACAAAAAATAAAAACCACAGAGGTGATCAAATACCACCAAAAGAAAGCTATATTTGTTTGAAAAAAAGGACGATGTAGATACTCCTGTTGTGTTGAGGTCAGTGTAAATGTCCCAGTTACATTAGGGATCTGTTTAGGGTGCCCCCTTAAATTGGTTGTCAGTGTAGAAATGTTATTCTGTTATATTTTATTAAATATATTTTAGTACACCATTTGGTTCAAAATATTTTTTTTCTTGTTTTTTTTCCCTCTGAAACCTAGGTGCGTCTTATGGTCAGGTGCGTCTATTGGAGCGAAAAATATGGTATAAGGGATTTCTTCTTTATAGGGTTAGATAGGTTAGTGTTAGATCATGGATGTCTGTAGACACAAGGATTTTAGTGTTGGGGTGGACTTACACTTTAATGAAATTCCACTGGTAACACACCTAAAGTTTCTGTAAACTCAAAAAATATATATATATATAAATCTTTGGCTTGCTAAACCTTTTATTACACTCCTTGTGCAAATCGTCTTTTAAAAATATTTACGGAGGAGTGAAAAAAAAACCACTGGTGTAACTGCCAGCTTGTTTGTCTTCCTAGTAGAGTGCGACTATGCTACCTGCGGGGTCCCTACCTGCTGAGTGTAGTTGCATGCCGCCGTTATGTATTTTATCAAAGCTGTGGCAGGCAATCGTCTCTTTCGTGTGTGAAAAACACACGTCAAAGGCTGTAGGCAGTTCTTTTCAATTTATTGACATGGGAGCCTTGCTGTTTTGTGATTGTATAGCATTACAGCAGCATGAAATGCGGTGTCTTTTTGGTACCACCCACAGGCTCAAGCACTCCTGATCTAAAAAAAGACTGATATTTTGATAACATGACTTCTGCAAAACAGAGAGAAAAAAAAGATTTACTAAATATTTTTCAGGCTGGGTTCACACTGGTGCGATGCGGGAAATCATGTGCGAATTCCCACAATTGCACCTGAAATCGCCGGTGGTTCACACTGACATGTGCGAACCACTGCGGGTATCAATGTAAAAGTTAATGAAACCCCCAGATCGGTTCGCTGATCGCAGTGCGAACTGTGAAATGGTGCAGAAATCGGATCGTGAAGGTGTGAACAACGATCCGAAACCAGTGCGGACCAAAATAAGGGTCCTGCATGATTTTGTTGCGTGTGCAATGCGATTTCAGCCATACAGTTTTTATGCCTGAATTCGCATTGCAAAGGCATCGCATGTGATCTTCACAGCAATGCGATCGCACAAGTGAGAACCCAGCCTCAATCTTTGATTGGGTACCTAACCATTTTACTGCCGGAGGTAAGTGAAACCTTAACAGACAGTTAAAAACTTTTATAAATATAAGCACTATTCCTAATCTCCGCAAATACCACAAGTGGACTTACCTAGCTGATTTACCAGCACATTAGCAAGACTATCCATTTACACTATTAATTGTAATACACTTTTAATGTATTTTGAATAAAGTTTTATAGATTTTATATGATCATTTGTGTCTGTGAAGTCCTTGATCCTATCAGAGATATATATGCACTTTGAAAGTCAACTTATGGTCTGGGCAGTACATCCAAGAGTTTTTCTGTGTATATTTATGGGATGGGATGCATACAATTAACATAAGGATGAGAAAGCTTTTATTTATAGAAAAATTTTATTTTTCTGTACACACTTTGTTGTTGCAAACTAAAATACGTTCTCATTTGTGCATTGATAATACATAGGCTTTTCAGATGGTGCAAACTCTACATTTTAAGCACTAAGAACTTATTAAAAGCTGGGTGTGTTTAATTAGGATATAGAAATTATGAAGACAGATATCTAATTAGAATTCTCTGTTTTTGGTGCACGGTCTTTTCCAAGCCCTGAAGCCATCATTTCAAATTGGACTACTTTTTATTTGTGAACATTTAAAGCTGAACTCCAGGCAGAAACTGTTGTTGCACATGCTTTACTACCTTGAGCAGATACTTAGTCCATTTCTTTCCTCTGTCTTTATTCTAAGAGAAAACAAAGGTGTGTTTTTTCAATCACAGGCTTCATTCCTTGTGATTTGCGCTTTGTAAGACTCGTGGCGGCTATGCCCTCTATTGTCCCGGCCACTGGTCTTGTAACTTCCCAACTGCAGTTCTGTTTCAGCAAGTGGGTACGTAATCATGTCCCTGCTCACTGAAATGGGAAGACCCGGGAGTCTCAGACACCCAGTCTGAACTGTCTACTGCTGATGCATTTTCCAATGACAGGCCTGCTCAGCCAAAGCTCCGCCCAAACACACACGGCTGCCGCCGCCGCCACCACCATTTCCCCTGGCATTGCAGGAAATATAGTGCAGTTTCCCTGCATGGATGTGACATGTAGACATCCCAGGGCCCGGAAGTTTCACATTATGAGGGACATGACGACATCACTGGGGCAGAAAATACGTTATTACATGAAAAGTGAGTCGATTTCATTACCAGTTTCTCAGCAATCTAGTAGAGATTGGGGGCAGGGATCTGGAAATGCAAAGATAGCAGAACTCTAGAGTTCTTTACAGATAAACTTAAGCTTGAATGAACACAAAAAAATACCACGCACATAAACAGAATAAAAAGTACATAGATAAAAGCAGTGTCTAAGTTATTTTTTAAGGGCTACTCTAAAGCATGTATGGGGTTAAATTTACAATTGTAATAAAAAAAATAAAAAAAGATAATGTTAGTCTTAGACGTAACGTTCTCACAGACGTGATGTGCTTCTTTCCCTTTGAAGCTCAAAACAAATGGAGCTTAAAAATGCCCGTGATAATGCTTTGAGGCATAAAAAAAAAAGAAGCATAGATTTTTCTAATACAGTGCATCGACTGGAAACTTTACTTTGGGACATTGAGGTATTTAATATTTAGTGCTCTTAGAGTATTGTAGAATTGAACTTCTTAGAGTTAATTTAGGAACATAGGATTTAGGCCCCATTCACATCTGCACATTTTTTCGCATGACGGCACAGGGCAGCTCATTCACTTGAATAGACTACCCTACAAGCAACAACACGGCAAAGTAGCTCACTAAGCATTTTGCTGCGCTCCAGTTTGTGCGTTTTCAAGCCGTGTTCGGGGTGCCACTAACAATTAATTGCACTGCAAATGAAATACAACTTTTTCCCATGTTTCTGCATGCCTTCCTGGAACGCACAGGTGTGAATGGGGCCTTAGAGACAATTGTGTTATACTTCAGCATACAGAAGGATTTGGACACTGTCAAAAAAAGGGGAAAAACCCCCCAAAAAACAAAAACGTGAAAACATGGTAAACCGTCAGGAACAGTTGGGACACAAGATCTTGACTATCTGAGAGAGCCAATGAAGCATCTGCCAGGAGTCTGATCAGGTGGAGTACCAAATCCGCCTGGGATTAAGAGCAGTAGTGAGAAGCTGCTACTTCACACTAAATGATGGGAACAGGAGCGTGGGAGACACTCCCCTAAACTAAGATGACCATCACGCATTTCTTTGAGAATTAATCCTTTCTGCAGTAAATGAACAAACGAAAAATAGGCATAAGAACACCCAGTCTTGATAGTGAAGCTGTGTGGGCTTAGCCTCTGGAGTTGCCCACTTAAAACGCGAGTCTTTGGAGACCGGGCCACACCAGAGGCTGTTTCACGGCTCTGGACCTGGAAAGTGCTCTATGGCTAACACAGTACACTGAGGTCTGGAAAGCGCCTTAATGAGGAATCCAGTGCCCTAAGGACACATTTCTGACTAGGTGCACTGCATTGGGTTCAGGTGCTACCTCCAAAGTTACTGAGGATCTAGATAGAAGTGTATAGAGACCAGCTCGAGCAGGAAAAAGTTGAGTACAGAAAAGACGTCCATTCTCCTAGGACACTAGCAAAAAAATCCTAAGGCATGCTGGGAATAGGAGGGACTATATTGGTTGGACACTGTTTTTGTTTGTTTGCCAGTGGCAAAATCCTCCTGTAGGTAGCATTAATCTGTGTCTGTATCTTTTAATGAACAAGACAGACAAGCAATTTTATTCTTTTAGGAATTGGTCAATGAAAAAGGTTCCCTCCCACCACTTCTCCCCAACTAAAAATCACACAGGTTTGTTTGATCCTATGGAATTAATAATATACAGCAGCCATGTGCATAAAGATGATTGCCAAAGCCCGGTAATCAGTTCTTCTATACCAGTGGTCTCCAAACTGTGGCCCAGGGACCAGATGCGGCCCTTTGCTTACTCTTTTGTGGCCCATGGGGCACTATTTTCATCCACTGATACCAACAATGGGGCACAATTTCCCCCCACTGACACCAATGAAGGGGCAGAATGCTTCCCAATGAGACCAACGATGAGACACAATTCCTCTCAATGACACCAATAATGGGGTCCAATAACACCAATGATGGGGAACAATTCCTCCCAATGACACCAAAGATGGGGCCCAATCCCTCCCAATGACACCAACAATGAGGCGCAGTCTCCCCCCCCCCGATAGCAAAGATGGGGCATTGTTTATTCCCACTGATGTCAGGACCTTTTCCACTCCCAATGGCCACAATCTGGCCCCCATTAAGTCTGAAGGACAGTAAACTGGCCCTTTGTTTAGAAAGTTTGGAGACCCTGTCACAGACACCATGTCACAGACAGAATATAGAAATCAATCTGCATTAAAGAAGAATTTAAACTGACTAAAATAAACAAAGGCTTGTTCTGTACACTGAATCTCTAAAAAGCTGAAATACCACAAAAGCCATGTTGACTGCATTTCATCTTCCAAAGATATTTATAGTTATGAAAATAGACATATGTTTAAAAGACAGAAAGGTCAATTTTATTGCACTCAATTTCTGTTTTTATGCAAACTGCTTCTTGGTTTGCTAGAAACGGAACTGCTATGTATATGGCAGAGAACCTTACATGGCACATACACGAGACTCAGTTTAAATCATGTAGCTGTAAACCAACTACAAGACTATGCAAAGACTAGGCTCTAAACTGCCTCCCCCCATTACAAATATACCCAGCACCGCATATGATGTAAATAAATCCGGTTTAAACAGTCTACCCAAAACTGATATTTGGTATATGGTATAGTATTGCTGGGGAGTTCATTTACCAACTTGTTAATCTTTCTTTAGGGGATTCTATTTCTGAAGGCTCTTTGCTGGTGATCCCGAACTGTACCACCACAGCCAGGAAGTCTTACTCCTTTAACATGACAAGTTTCAGAGACCCTGAAAAAAATCTTAATAATCCTTAAATAATAAATATTAACAGGAAATATGAGAACATCCTGTAATGGTAGATGAAGCTGAGAACCAATAGTCTTCCCCAAGAAATAATGGTTGATTAAACCTAGCAGCAAGTATCCACTACTAAAATATGCGTTTTTGGTGGCCTAATGATTTCAAAGAAAGTCTTTCCACCACACAAGACTGGTATTTTTGGAGTTGAAGCCACTAACTTTGTGATATTGATAAATGATCTTTCTAAATACTCAGCAAAACCACAGGACACTAACCTCTGAAAACTCTGTATTAATTTCACAATTATAATTTAGATAAAATCTTTAAACATTATTACTAATATATAAAAGTATCAGTTACATTTAATAATTTTTGCTTTTAATAAGATATTACTTTTAGTTCATTGGAACCAGCCATAACTCTTTAAATGTTATTATATAGTTCCCAAAACAGAAATAAAACCAAATTATCTCTAGGACTCAAAATACACTAATTATTTGGCTTATGAAGTGGGTAGATCTTTTATGTCATGTCTAAAAGCTAAAATCAAAGCAAATGAAATTACACATATTGGTCAATTTCTAATTCATACCAATAGCACACAAGTGAAAAAAATATAAAAACCTCTATTATTTTGTTTCCCATATGTGGGTGTAGGGTTTAAAACAACATGCTTGGATCAGTTTGATTTGGCACAATCAACAGATATAACGCTCACTATCTTAAATGCTTATTGTCTTCTTAGGCAGTAAGATGAAGAACTTCAAACAGTACAATTCAAAAATTACTACCAAGATTCAGAATATAATCTACTGTTGGAAAGTGCAACAATATCTTCCATTACGGATTTAAAAGGGATTAGTATAGGTAGTTTGTGGTAATAAATGGGTTTCTACCCCCAACACGATTCAAATGGGTCATAGCTCGATCATAAGCCACCTGTACAGACTTGCGAATGCTTGGCTTTCGACCTTCCAGCATTTTCAGCTTGTCAACGGTATCATCAACTCCCAAAGGTAAAAGCTTGTCACTGGGAAGCCACTGCCTAAAGCCAAGACAAATAATACCATATTAGCTATAAAAAGAATTTAAGGTGGTTGTAAACCCTTATACATACCCACTAAAGTGACTAGCCTCAGGTGATACACAGAGATGAAACAAATTTTCCTACATAAGTTGTTCTTGTTTATCTGCAGCACTATCTTCTCTGCAACCAAAGTGCACAGTTTACCTAGAATTTCTGAGCATCAGGAAGCAGGGATCTGAAGTCACACATTGCACAGCATACAGTGAGGGGAAAAAAGTGTTTGATCCCGTGCTGACTTTGTACGTTGCACTGAGAAAGAAATGATCAGTCTATAATTTTAATGGTAGGTTTATTTTAACAGCAAGAGACAGAACAAAAACTATCCAGAAAAACACATTTCAAAAAAGTTATAAATTGATTTGCATTTTAATGAGTGAAATAAGTATTTGATCCCCTATCAATCAGCAAGATTTCTGGCTCCCAGGTGTCTTCTACATAGGTGAAATACTACCTTAGAATCATACAATGGACTTTGTCTGCACTGAGATACACATGGTTCAAAGTTTAACATCTTTATTACAAAAAAAAAAAAAAAAGAGAATAAAACACACATTTCTAAATGAAATGACAATAGAAATATTGCCACACCACCAATTACATCAAAAATATATCCTGAATGGTCGTGGGAGTGCAAGGTGTAGCAATTAAGAATGTTCCATCAGGCTTGGTGTAGGTTGGTATGGCATGATGTAGCTCTATATGTTACGTGCATCAGCACTTCTTCAGGAGCTTATGCATATATTAATATATCCAAAATAGTTGAGGTCAACCAGTACACATCAAGAAATGGCAAAGGTTAAGTGGGGTAGTTTAGCAGTACAGGTCCTATGTATTAACCAGAACATAGATAGGTCTGAAACTCCCTATCCCTTAATGGCTACAGTAGTTGGATAGCTGCATGAAATCATTGTTTGATAAGGACATCCGCTGCTCCATAGACTACCCAGCAAGGTAAAACCTTGCTGGGTGGTCTATGGAGCGGCGGACCCAGCAAGAGTTTACCTTGCGGCGGATTTATTAGGTGGATGTCCTTGTCAAACTGTGATTTCATGTAGCTATCCAACTACTGTAGCCATTAAGGGATAGGGAGTTTGAGACATATCTAGGTTCTGGTTAATACATAGGACCTGTACTGCTAAACTACCTCACTTATCTTTTGTTTGCCATTTCTTGATGTGTACTAACTATTGATGGGCCTTGGTTAATCAATACCCTTATCCCTACGGACTACTTTAGTGATTGGTGACATATTCCACAGTTTCCGCTGTCTCCTGGACATCCTTGTGTGTTTTTACTTGTTGACCTCAACTATTTTGGATATATTAATACATGCCTAAGCTCCTGAAGAAGCGCTGATGTACATAACATGTAGAGCTACATCATGCTATACCAATCTACACCAAGCCTGATGGAACATTGTTAATTGTTACACCTCGGACGCTCTCACTACCATTCAGGATATATTTTTTGTGCAATTGGTGGTGTGACCTATGTCTATCAGGCAATATTCATATTGTGATTTATTTTAGAAATGTGTGTTTATTTTTTAAACTTATTTGTAAAATAAAGTATGTTTAACTTTTAACCATGTGTATCTTAGTGCCTACAAAGTCCATTGTATGTTTCTAAGGTAGAAGTGCAGTGCTAAGAACACAGGCTGTTCTGAAAGCACACATAACCGTCACATATGAAAGAATGGGATTTATACCTAAAATGCACTTTCATGCAGCAAAATGTGTGAGTTTTGCTGTACTGAAATATACAAGTGTAAATAGAGCATTAATCCTATTTTTTAAACAATTCGAAAAACTAAATAGGAAAAGCTCCTTCAATCCATAAAACATTGAACTGCAACGCATGCATTATTGTGTGTTGAGGTACACTATGTTAGGCAGCTCAGTGAAAATAAATGTGATTCTGGTTTGGACAACTCAATGCAATCAAAATGACCTCTCTCCCCAAACTTCTTTACCATTTGAGTATTGCCAGGTTTGTCTTCCAAGTTCTGCAAAATATAATACTGAAATTTATCTGGAGCTCTACACAACCCAGGGTAAATATTGCCATAAGTTAAATGGCAGCATGGGAATTCCACTATTACTAAGGTGCTATGAAGTAGCACACATTGCTCCATTAGCATTAATGTACTCCATGCTACCTGAGAAACTCCTATCTGGATCCTTCTTGACACAACTGAAAGTGATCATATTGTCTCTTCTTTACTCTGGGTTACCAACATACCTATGACCCATGACCATACAACCCTCTCGAGTTCATTCTGGGATACCATAAAATATTCAGGGAGCTAAGTTTCCCCCCATTTACCTCTAATAAATCTAGTATAATGCCCCTTGTTCCCTCTGGAAATAGATTGTCTAAGCAGGTTTCAATAGTGGCTCTGGAAGGACCCTTCACATATCTTTAGGAAACCCACACAGCTGAATTATATCAATATATACAGAACAATAACTGAACAAGAAAATTTTGTATACGCTGCACTTTTTTTTTCCCAGAGCACAATGTATTGAAGGTTTGTTGTGAAGGTACATTGGGGTGCTTTTCAAAATGAATGAACAACAATGCACAAGAGCCCCCAGAGTATGCAAGACATGCTAAGAGAAATGAAAAGACCATTTGACTCACCACGTTCTTTTGTTGTCAAAAAATAAAACTAGAAAGAGTTGTTGCCCAACATTCTCAAGTCGTCGCTGATCCCCAAGCTTAAGGACATCCATAGGTGGAACAGGAATAGGTATGCCATTGTGCAGTAAACCCTCCCTTGGCATATTTGGATCAATGATCTGTATAATAGAACACAAGAGGTAAATCCTAGGCAAATAACCTTGTTCCAACAGCTATAATATTCCTTAATTGAAGATTGTCACATACCAAGGCAGGGTAGGAAGGGTATCCACGACACTTAGCCCATACTAACTGGAGAGGCTTCAGTTCTACTGAACTATCAAAGGACATCAAGAGGCTTTCTGCAAAGACAGATGCAGTACATGTGCTAAGAGAATGCTATGTAGTAAAGACTTCACTTGTGGTGCATCCTATGGCTAGCTATAAATGAACAAATGTCTCCCTGAGACTAAGTGGCAGGAAGATACATTCACCCATCTTTGTTTGGGTCTTGGAGCACAAGGACCTGTTATGAATCTTGCTTAAAAATGGAAACTCTGGTCATGACAATATTTTTCTGTTGATTACCTCCCAGGACCCAATCATCTTAAATAGTTCACAAAATGGAGTGTCGCCGAATATTTTAGTCACCTTTACTCTAAAAAAGTGGTGGTCAATTCACTAAAAATTGTGGGCCTCCTCTACAGCCGATGACAATCATTCAAGGGTCTCATATAATATGCAACAAATGTAACACGACAATGTTCAGAGACTATGGACATGCTAAAAGAGATGGTCAGGAACTACAGGCATGTTGCAAGAGATGGTCAGGAAACTACAGGCATGCTTCAAGAGATGGTCAGAGGCTGCAGACACGCTACCAAAGATGGTCAGACTGCTACTACCACCCCATTACAAATAAATAATCCCACATTTGTGCTACCTACAGCTCACCCCCCTTGCACAAATTTCACTAAACAAAATCAGAGGTGACATTGCACATTTCTTTATGTACGCTGGAGTCAAATTTTAAACCTTCTCCATACCATTAAACCTGGCTGAGACCACCCTATGTATGGTTATAAAATAGCCCTAGAAGGGAGATCC